>NC_092334.1:497470000-498133750 GCF_046630445.1 Rutidosis leptorrhynchoides | reverse complement strand
ATAGGTGAATGAGGGAGGGGAGGGGTGAAGGTGGCCATTGGAAATGGGGGGGGGGGGCAAGGGGGACAAAAGTTTGCTTTTTGGTTAATGGTTGTCTAAAGTTGGTACTTATGTTGGGATCCCATGCAACATTAAGGATAATACTTGACATAAATACTAGTATGTTCCCTCTAATAAATAGACATTTGTCTTACATATTAATGGGTCACTAGCTAATAATAATTTGGCTAATTAAATAGTCCACTAACTAGTGTAGGGTGTGCTAAGGCCCAACAAGTTAGAAAGTCCAACAAGACTAACTAGTAAGCATAAGTAAATTACTACGCGTAATTAAGCATCTATAAACCCAAGTAATTATTATTATAAAATAATAATTAAGATTTCGTATTCATAATATTCTGATTACGACAAAAGTTAAATGTGTGCGCAGTTCGCGGTTTATTCGAAACGTCAAGTGACACTAACGGTCAGAAAGGCTTCCGGTGATCAAGTTAAGTATCCTACGTACTCTAAGGCAAGTTTTAATGTATAAATGAAAGTAAACCATGTATATTAAGATTCCAGAGTATAAAGTAGCACAGTACGCACAAATACGCAGTTTCGCAAAAACACAAGGCATAAAAGCAACTCGAAAAAGTCGGGTCGTTACATTACCCACCTGTTAATGGAAATTTCGTCCTGAAATTTGAGGAGTGACCAACAATGGTACAATTTTTGGATAAGAAGGAGCGTATCAAAGTTCCGAGGGACTCGTGAGCTCAGAAGTGAGCTATTTACCTTGAAAGGTACTTGGGTGTATAAAAGTAAGAATAGGTATATGCCATTAATTAAGTCTCTTGTCCTAAGAGATCAACAGTTTGGTTTCGTTTCTTGCTAACACGAATAGGTCATCTGAATATATACCCACAAAAGGAAAGATGATGTTTTTAGCCTTACAGGCATCTTCAGTAAGTTGGATGCATGGAATGCATCATGAATGTTACCAAACTCATCTAAAACATTGAGCGCTTATGTCGCAATACAAAGCTGATAGGTAGAATGGAAAACATGGTGATCTTAACCATGCGATTTGATGTCTATATAGTGTTAGCTACGGATTTTGTACTAATCCCTTAATTTCAGAAGGAGACCATAGGTATGAAGAACCCGATATTTAAGAATGTTTCATTTGACTAAATGAACTGAAATTTTAGTTGAAAGTTACTAATCGGACTTATATGCAATGCAAGCCATATTTATAGTGTCTTCAGGACGGTCTGAACGAACAATGAAGGATATCGCCCAGTTTACCATACTGCAGGTGAACTTATCCTTAGATGGAATGGAAGCACAATTCCATAATGTAACTTTATCCTTTCAGTTACATGTTGAAGTTAGGGTTAACATCGACTAGAACAACATATAGTTGCAACCAATGAAGGAAGGAATGTGTAGAGTAACCATATCCGTGTTACAGACGTTTTAAGCAGTCTCTTCCAAGAGGATAACAAGATTCATAGATTCTTAAAGTATTTTATACTACATTTCCAAAAGAAAATTGTACGAAAGGTGTGGTCCTTAAACGAGAGTGAACTCTCCGAGCGGATCGTCCTGAATTTTTCCTTATACTCAAGGGGATGCGCGGATGAGAAGATATGTGAACCCTAGGTCATAAAGAATGGTTTTCTCCGAGTGAAAAGAATTTCAAAAATGATTGTTGTACCTCAACATACTGGTTCATAGAGATGATGTTTACGAGAGTGTTGCGATTAGCTGGGATATATTGAGAGTAGAAACCCGCCTAATGCCTTTCCTACGATAGGGTGACCACTGAGTGTACCTCGGAAAACTGATTTATCGACCCGCGTTTTTGCCATGTCTAACCTTAAAAGGGAACATTTTTTGAGTGCCAAGACTTCCTAACAAATTTTTATAAATCTGCCACCCAAAATGGCTCAAGCGTTTTTAACAAGGATTTTAATAGTAAGCTTCATCCCTAACGGAGGGAGAGAAGAAGTGTGATCCCTACATGGTGTAGTCTAATACGAAAACCTTTAATAAAATCAACCGAGAAAGTTTTGAAAAACCTTTAAATGTTTGATGCGACAACATAAATGGAACGAAGTTCTTGGTAAATTTAGAAGTATGTATAACGAGTACCATTTTGCACAAAATTATTTGACGTAAAACAACTCAATAAAGGAGCGATTTTTAATTATCTTGAAGGTATAAATTAGTATGTACTAACCCAACATAAGTAAGGGTAAATTTATACATATATGATTTTATAAATCGCATAAGTGACTGAAAAATTTTTAGTACTTTCATTTGTCCATATATCTTGTGAGGACCGCACAAATAAGCAACGTGTAAAAATTTTAATAAACAGAGTTTTTCGTATTTCAGAGGTTACGAGTTGAAAAAGATCGAGTGAAAAATCTTTAAATCATCGGTTGACATGTTACTAGGTAATGAAAACTAATGAATTAAATGTAGTTTTGATGATTATCCGAACTTAAGTCTTTGGTCCAAAAATGTTCACGTGCGAAGCCGTTGCTAAAAAGTAAGGTATGAAGGATAGAGCATGAGGATGAGAAGTTAATTGATGCTTGACTTTGCAATATGCCAAACAGGTTATGGCTGATATTCAAGTCGGAATACTAATGGTGTTAATATCGCTAGATGAGAATCCCTTGGAATAGGTCAGGACTTTGAGTTATGTAAGATAGAGCATCGCTCCAACAGGTGTGACGAATAAGATCCCTGGGGTAACGTAGTAATTTTGAATGGTTTAAGTGTTGATGGATGCCCGAAGGCTCTGCATGACGTGGTAGTAAGTGCCTTCTTCACATACACACACATGAACCCCTCGGTTTCGACGGTTGTAAAGTCTTCATGATGATTTGGATACGAATAAGCAACGAAAAAAAATTTATATAACAAGCAACAAAAATTTTTATAGAATTCGTTTAAGGTGACGATGTAAGAAAAGAAACGAAGTTCTTAGTAAACTAGGGTTATGTACAACACGTACCATTCCAGGTAAAATATCTTTTGAATAAAAGATTTGATTTGTAAAAGTGAAAGTAAGATCTCATGTGTATTTGTCAAAATAAGTAATCATTTACTTTATGTTATATAACATATATGATTTCAAAAATTTGCACGAATGACAAATAAAATAAATTTACTTTTATAAAACTTTTGGGAGGATCGCACAGTAAAATAGTGTGTGTAAAATTTTGGCAACAAAAATTTTCATATTTTGAAGGTTACAAGTTGGAAAAAGATTGATGAGGATTGAGTAAAAGATTTTTGAAAATTTCGAGTGATATTTGAGGTAACGAAAACTATTGAATTTAAATGTGGTTGATGGTTATTAGTAGGGCATAAGTCCTTCGACCAAAAATGCTTAAGTGTAAAGTTGTTGCTTATAAGGGAGATACGAAAGGGAGAGTATGAGGATGGGAATTAACTACCCATTGATTTTGGAAATTTTGAACTGGTATGACTAATATTGACATAAGAAGGGTGATGGTGTGATTATCATCAAATAAGAAATCCCTCGGAATAAGTTAGGATTTAGAGTTGCGTAAGAATGAGCATCAAATAAGATTATTGGGTAGTATAGATTTTGAATTGCTGAAGTGACGGGATACAATTTCCTTTATGTATCTTTGTCCATTGTATCAGTTTCTTTCATGGTTAGAAAGTGAGCAGATTTGGTGAGGCGGTCAACGATAATCCAGATAGTGTCATAACTGTCTATTGTTTTCGGTAGTTTCGGGATGAAATCCATTGTCATCCCATCTCATTTTCATTGTGGGATCTCGGGTCGTTGAAGTAACTCGGATGGTTTTTGGCTCACCATTCTCGCGAGGTATACGAATAGTCTTCTCACTATAAATAACTTTCTCTTTCATCCTTGAAAGCCAGTCCGTTCCAACTATTTCATCAAAGCTTCCTAAATTGATGAGTATTAGGTTAATCCTAAAGTCCATTCCAACCATTACATCAAGCTTCCTAACTTGATGGGTGTTAGGTTAATCTTAAGGTTTATTCCAACCAATTCTTATCGCACTGCCGTGAAAAATTCTATCAATCTTCTCAAATAACATCGGCTTGTGCGTCGGTAACTAATTCTTTCCAACGACTACTTTAAAACTTCTAAGTTTAGTTGACATGAGGTCATTTCCAATGATCCACCTGTTAATTTTAAGGTACTACCTTAAATTACTCCTCTATCTCTGCCAGCTTGCCATTAGCTTGTCCTATAGAATACTTAACTCTCATGGTTGTTAATGGCTTATTAGTCATCACACTAAGGTTCTTAGATATAAGATTTCTATCGCTCTAGTATTAAACAATTCCGAGATGATAAATCGTTGTGAAGAAACGTACCCTAACTAAAATCAGGATCCATGCGAGTCTCCATAGCTGAGATAACGATTGCTCCACCGTAAGTGAGCCCAAAGTTTTCCCTATTCGAGAACTTTTCCCTTAAGTGTCCAGGGTGTCAATATTTAAAACAAATTTTCGGGTTATCAATTCTGCAATCAAGGCCCTCCTTGTACAGTATCTAGGCTACGTGGTTATTCTTTCCCTACCTCTAACAGACCAGAATGCGTATGCTCAAGTGACTCCTACCAAAATTTCCTTTGAATCACTTCATATTCCTTATATAGTAGCATTGAGACTTCTGCATGATTTACTTTAATATAATCACGCTGGCCTGGCGTCATTATATTGTACTAAATCGTACATTCATTCCAATATTACTCCATATGGTCAATGTAACGTGATCACTTCATGTTCTACTCAATTTCATCTAACGGTGCTTTATCTATGCTATCTCAAAACCAAATCTACATAATTAATCTCACGGTTTCTCGGTGTGGGTGCGTAGGTTCCGTAGGTCATGCACCAATGCCTAAATATCCCGAAATTTCTTTAAAATGTTCAGGTTCAGGTAACGTCGTTAGGTTCCTTTCTAGAAATTCAATTTGGGTCTCGCGTCGAGTTGTACATGTAGCAAGTAGTAATACGATATGTTTTGAGATGACTCCCAAGTCTTTGGGTATGGCTGAGCATCAGTGGAAGACACTACGACCTTGTGAAAGGAGATTTCCTCCTGACTTCTCCAATCCCTAAGAGTGTTGGGGACCTAAGTCCAGAAGTGTCGTTAGATCGTCGAGTAGTGGGGAAGAATGAAAGAGATAAGTGACGGTCATGAAAGCGTACGGGATACGGGTCAACTTGCGGAAACTGAACAACCTTCTAATGTTCATACGTTTTATGTGGCTAATTAGAGTGAGCTCGGGGTATGGTTACTCCGACAAGTCCTCCAATATCTCCTCCTCCGAGGATCAACTTTAGCGGGTGTGTAATCCGAGGGGTACTCTTCCTAGATTGCGTGAAGTAACGTTTCAATCCCTGGAATGGTGGAACGATAGTAACAGGTGGATTACAATACCAATCCTTAGGGTTAGACGTGTGGGAAAAGGGTTCAAAAAAATATCTGAACTAGGAAAGGTAAGTTTTCCAAGTCGGTACAGCGAATAGCAGGCATGAAGCAAGCACGTAATCAGGCACTACAGCAACCTAGATCGTCTACAGCAGTATATAGCATGTCAATATTAACAGTACTAAACAGAAGTAACATGCAATCGAAAGCAGATAGTAGCATGCAGTAGGGAGAATAAGCAATAGCATACAACAAGTTCACATAGCAGTAAAAGTAAGCAGTATCATGCAGTAGTAATAAGCAGTAGCATGCAGTAAGATCTAACAGTAGCATGTAACAGTCCGAAGAAACTAGTAAACGAGCAAGTTGTAGATTAGTCCTATTAGCGAATCCTACTCGACTCGGTCAAGACTCACTAATGCAACCTAATTCCCTACAACCAATGCTCTGATACCAAATGTGACACCCCGTACAAAACCATCGTGTATGATTCGTCAACAACAGGATCTTTACACGGTTAAGTACTACATGCTATTTGAAAACCAGTTTTGCATTCATAAAAGATAACGTTTACAAAAGATAACGTGACACAAAGGTCGTTACAAAGTCATTATTTGAAAATAACATAAACTACGAATGCAAAAGAAAACTTCCATGATTGAGACATCTCTAAGATTATGCAGCGGAATTCTAGCACAGCAAGTCTAAACATCAAGACAGTAAGTCTAAACATCAAGACAGCAAGTCTAAACAGCGGAAGCAACAAACCTCTAAGCACCTGAGAAAACATGCTTAAAACGTCAACAATAATGTTGGTGAGCTATAGTTTAAATTGTAACAGTAATATAAGATTGACCACGAGATTTCAATGTTTCAAAACAGTATGAAAAGTATATGTATAACCGTGAGCACATGGTAACTAGACTTAACGTAAATATAAATATCACCCCCTAAAAGTACACCTGGCGAGTGCGTATGTCCTTGAAGTATTAAACACCCGTTAAATGCTAGCGCGACTAGCCCGAGTGGGGATGTCAAACCCTATGGATCCATATCTAATATTCGCATCTACCGGTTCAAAAACCAAAAGTTAAACGTTACCGTGCTAAGGGAAATCTTTATGCCGTTGTATAACCCACACATATGTAAAGTTTAAGTACTCGTGTCAAATAAGTAAAACATAAAAAGCGTATGTATTCTCAGTCCCAAAAATAGTATAAGTAAAAAGGGAAGCTATAACTCACAGTGAATAAGCAATACAAGTCGATACGAAAGTGTGCAAGTAGTAAGTCGGTCCGAAAGGTCGTCAACCTAAATCAAAGGTTACTAGGTCAGTAGGTTGTCTTTATAAGTTCTATTAGTGCATAAAATAAGTTTAAGTGTCATCATCATCATCGTTCATCATCATAAAAACTGAGTAAGTTTGACAAGAATAGAGATCGAAACAATAGGCTGACTTCGGTCAGCTGTTACGACCTCTACGTAAATCGAAAAGATGCGTAATCAGTGGCTATGGCTCCGTATATGAGTCCCCTAGTTTCTGACCAATTTTCAGAACCAAACTCGTCTTCGTTTGACCGTGGTGATGATTTAAGTACGAGTAGGTCAGAAATTTCAGCACAAGGTTAATAGGGTGTAATGACTTTCGAAAGGCCATAAATCCTAAACCGTAACTCGGATTAAGACGAGGTCTAAACGGAAAATCATATACTTGAACCGAACTAACTGAAAATAAACTTTCCAGTAGCCCAGGTGGTCTGATCAGATACGAAAAACAGTAGGTAAGGTGCTCCGGTGGGGTTCTTAGTACTTGATGCTCATCACGGTTCTCATCCTTGATGCTTGAAGCTTCAAGTGTACAACTCATTGATGTAATGACCCGAAATTTTCCGAACAAATTATACTTATGAGATTAATATTTACATAAATTAAACCATACCAACATGATAAGCAATCCAAATGTTGATGACTTCGTCCAGGTGGATTAGGACGGGTCCTTTCAGTTGGTATCAGAGCGGTGGTCGTAGCGAACCAGGTCTTGCATTAGTGTGTCTAACTAGTAGTTGTTAGGATGCATTAATGAGTCTGGACTTCGACCGTGTCTACATGTCAAAAGTTTTGCTTATCATTTCTAGTCAGAAATCATCTGTTTATCATCCTTAGGAAATTACCTGCTTATCATTCATAAGTCTAGACACGTTTTACTGCATTTACTGCATTGATAGTGTATAGATGAATTCTTATCTTAGCATATCTGTTATTGCGAACTTTGACTGATATCTTTTCAAAGATTCTCCGTAATTTACGGGATTTTGGTATTATATATACATATGTAAATTATGTATTGAAGAGTACCAAATCTAACTCCTATAATCTATTCCATACCAAAAATTCATTTTCCCCATTATACAAGATGGATTTCGCATCTAGTTCGAATTCTTCAGATTCCGACAGTTATGCCAACATGGATTTCCATTCGGGCTCCGAAAGCAGCGTCACCGGAATGGATCAACCAATTTCCCATTATTTATTCTGGATGAATTGGGGATGGGTTCGTAATATACTAAATCACTGGAGACAAGAAGAAGGTGATCCATTCCATCCACCAAATTGCCCTCTTGGGGATGAACCTGAAGCACTTACCGACGAACCTATTCGAAACACCATTTTCTCTCGCATTTCTAGAGTATATCGTCACGATTATATACTATCCCATATTACAAATCTTGTTCATTCACTCGCTCCAACCGCCAATCATCCCGGTGTACTAGAAGAAGTTAACGAACTTCGCGCTCGCGTGACGGCTTTGGAGAACATGGTGCGAAGGTTGCAAACACCAGCAGCAGCACCAGCAGCATAATCAGCACCACCATCAATAACATCAACAATACCATCATCACCACTAACAAACAACATCCGCATCACACGTCTCGACATCATAATCTGTCCCACAAACATCAACATCATACGCACCATAGATACCAAGGAGTACCAACAATAATGAACGATGAAGTATTGATCCATAACTTCATTGATATTCTGCGAAGAATATGTGGTCTCAAAAAGTTTTAGAGATTTCTTATTCTAGCTCAAACCGAAAAGCAAATGAGATTAATATCATATTAACTCATTAAATTCATGATTTCATCTGAAGAAAATATATATGTATATATGTTTTCATAAAGATTGTAATTAAAAGTTATTTTGTACAAAATATTAATGGTGAATTTTTTTTTTAACGGGTAGGTAATACCCGAGGAATAATTAGATTTCATCTTAATAAGTTACATTGTACATTCATCGAAGCTGATTCAATAGTCATTTACTATCCTACTTACAACCACCGATATACGTATCTGTTCACCGCAGAATAACCATTTTCATTCAATTTCATATTTGAATTTTGACTTCCCAGAATCTAACAAGTGGCATATGAAGAAAACATATGACAAAATAAAATCTGTTAGAAACAAACAAATTAACTATGAAAAATTTTGTAAAGAATCCACGCTAACTGTTCCAGCTAACTGTTCCTAGCTAACTGATTACATTTTATTTATCGCAGTTTATTTATCGCAATTTAATTATCGCACTTTTATTTATCGTCATTTAATTTCTGTAATTATTTTACGCACTTTAAATATCGGGACACGTATACAATATTTTGACATATCATATCGACGCATCTATATATATTATTTGGAATCACCATAGACACTCTATATGCAGTAATGATCGAGTTCTCTATACAGGGTTGAGGTTGATTCTACAATAATATATATAGTTTGAGTTGTGATCGAGTCTGAGACGTATACGGGTCACGACACGTATTAATTAATTCGTATATTATATATTAAACTATATATGAATTATTGGACTGTTACTGTGGACTATCGACTGTGGACTAATGACATTGGACAATTAAAATGAATTAAAATATTGATTATAACATATGAAACTAAACATTTCTTCAAGATTGCCACTTGATTTCATCTTAAACCTCATTGTATCTCGACGATTACAATCAGCGTTCAAATCTATCATGATTCTTAAAAATACCTCAATCGAGAGGATAAACCAACCGCACTTCATCTACGGAAGAAAATATTGATGCATATAGTTATGCACCTGAAAAACCCTCGGAAACTGAGTAAACGTTTGACACGTATCTGTTCTAGTTCCTTTGACATTGTTATTACCGAAGATCATTTTGTAATCCCTTTCCAAAGTAGCTAATTTTGTCACAGCTCCAGCAAGTCAACTCCGACTTTTCATCCGAAACAACTTTATTATAACCGCGATATATATGCGTACTCTTTATTGTTACTGGGGAACCTTTTATATTCCACAATATTACCATCAGCGATTAATCATTCTAAAAAAACACAATTCTCCTGAAACTACCTCGATTTGATAACCGATGACTCAGATCAGTTAACTTTAAAAATGCTGACGAAGCAGCATGTTGTAGATGATCTTAATGGCTAAAAGTTTGATGATAAAGAAAGGAGTGTTAGGAACGCTCGATAGAAAATTTAGTACCGAAAAGCGGATTATGCGAAACTATGAAGAAAGTCGTGGACAAATCACAAAGAATAAGTTTGCCTTCAAAGAATCCAAATGATTCTGTGCCTGCTGAAATCGTTAGCAAACATCTTATTTCTCATTCTAAACCTTCACAGACAAATCTTCTTCATCATCCATTGATATTAGAAATTCTAAGATATTCTCGTATGTTCTATTATAAATATCCTCCATATTTCTGGCGATATTTTCACAACTATTCTTATCTGAGATCATTTATCTCTCCGTAATATCTGCAACATAAAAGAAACTGTGTTAGTTTCTAAATTCTGAAACCTTCGAGTTTAAAATATGAATGTTTTGAAGTAGTGTTGGGAACTGAAGCATTGATTAGTATAATATAATGACACTTGATCAACGTCATTATATTACAGTAAGTCATGCTGAGTTTCTAATGAAGCATGATGATTCACAGTACCGTCATCATGTGCCATTTACACGACTCTTACATTCTATCTAATCTCTAAACATATCAAGAGAATATTTTTCTGGATGACTCGGTCTTCTCCAGGGTATTCTGGTAATTTAACAAATCAAAATCGTTCTATTACCATTTTCTTCTTAGAGCATTAGCTATGTTCATTCTGAATTTCATATCTACGAATTCCGAACCATTACTCGCTTGACTCGAAGTCGGGAAGAGAAAACGAAAGCATGAAGCTCCGAAAAATAATGAAGAATATAAACTTCGATAATAACCCCGAAATTACAAACCGTGTATATCGATGCAGATAGCAATATAGAGACACGGGAGAATTAGTAACACTATAAACACAAGAGTATAGTAGAAGTAAATAGATTCTTCTGGTGGTAGATGAAAAAGAAGAATGACAGATATAAAAGTTAGGAGTATATCAAGAATCAGGACTGGATGGAGCATATTGATGAATGCTTTAAAGTAAGAATCAAGGGAGAAAGAATAGAAGGTGTGAGTCGTGGAAAATAAGGAAACGAAGGGGTGAATTTATAGTGAAATATCCGACAGAGCAATCGAAACAGATTATTGCATATAATCAAAGAAGATCCTGATTTCCATAATCACCAAAGAACCAAATCTTATTACGTAAGATTCTCTTTAAATCCCTTAAATCCCAGAAATTAATCATAACTACGTTATCGGTTAAGACGAATATATTTTACTCATCTCACTCTTTTACGATAGTCTCATTTATATTCTTCGCATAATCGAATCATTTTATCTACATTACTCAATGATGATAAAACTCCATTATCACCTTATATTTGTCATGAAAACCTTCTTATTGTTATCCATAACAACCTCTATCAAATTTCGGGGACGAAATTTCTTTAACGGGTAGGTACTGTAATGACCCGGAATTTTCCGACCAAATTATACTTATGAGATTAATATTTACATTAATTAAACCATACCAACATGATAAGAAATCCAAATGTTGATGACTTCGTCCAGGTGGATTAGAACGGGTGCTTTCAATTGATGGGTTAGCATCACCTTGACCAAGATTCTACCATCAACGCACAATATGTTAAGACCAAGTAAGAACATAACTCATTTAAGAGTCTTAGATGGATGATGAACCAAGGTTACATCATATCCTTAGTCTTAACACAATTACAAGTTACATTTACAACTAAACTACAAACTTTACTTCAATCAAGCAAGTATGAACATAATCTAAGTCAAATGAAGTGATGGAACCCTAAGCTAGAGAGCTTGAATCTCTTTCACACAAGTTTTAAGGTCACAAAGCTAGAAAGCTTGAACTTTTAGTGTTCTTGAAGATCTTGAAGCATAAAGCTTGGATCTTTAAGTTACATGAAGACCATAAACACAAGTTTTGATCTTTATAACAAAATAATGAGATCGTAAGTTAGAAAACTTAGATCCATCAAAAGATATGAAGATCCAAGCTAGAAATCTTGCATCTTGGTTGTTCTTGAAGATCTTGAAGCATAAAGCTTGGATCTTTAAGTTACATGAAGATTACAAACACAAGTTTGAATCTTTATAACAAAATAACAAGATTTAAAGTTAAAAGATATAGATCTACAAAGTGGGTGAAGATTCAAAGCTAGAAAGCTTGAATCTTCCATGTTCTTGAAAGATTCAAATCCATGTTTGAATCTACAAGATGTAATCAAGATCAAAAGCTAAAAAGCTAGACCCATGATGATGATGATGATGAATTCGTGATGATGAGAAGGAGAAGAAGAAGAAAAATTCAAAATACTTACACTTTTAGAGAGAGAAAGAACTAGATAGAATTAGATAGTGTGTGTGTGTGTGTGTGAATTACAAATGAAAGCAAGTGTAAAATGGATGGAATGAGGCTAGTATTTATAGGTTAATGAGGGAGGGGAGGGGTGAAGGTGGCCGTTGGAAATGGGGGGGACAAGGGGGACAAAAGTTTGCTTTTTGGTTGATGGTTGTCTAAAGTTGGTGCTTATGTTGGGATCTCATGCAACATTAAGGATAATACTTGACATAAATGCTAGTATGTTCCCTCTAATAAATGGGAATTTGTCTTACATATTAATAGGTCACTAGCTAATAATAATTGGACTAATTAAATAGTCCACTAACTAGTGTAGGGTGGGCTAAGGCCCAACAAGGTAGAAAGTCCAACAAAACTAACTAGTAAGCATAAGTAAATTACTACGCGTAATTAAGCATCCATAAACCCAAGTAATTATTATTATAAAATAATAATTAAGATTTCATAGTCATAATATTCTGATTATGATAAAAGTTAAACGTGTGCGCAGTTCGCAGTTTATTCGAAACGTCAAGTGACACTAACGGTCATAATGGCTTCCGGTGATCAAGTTAAGTATCCTACGTACTCTAAGGCACGTTTTAATGTATAAATGAAAGTAAACCATGTATATTAAGATTCCAGAGTATAAAGTAGCACAGTATGCACAAATACGCAGTTTCGCAAAAATACAAGGCATAAAAGCAAGTCGAAAAAGTCGGGTCGTTACATCAACTCGCCAATGTACATAATACCTATCACGTCTCGAATCTGAAGAAGTGCTTAGCTAAAGAAGATCTCACTATTCCTTTAGATGAAATTAAAATCAATGAAAAACTACAATTCATTGAAGAACCCGTCTAGATAATGGATCGTGAGGTTAAAAGGCTCAAGCAAAATAAGATACCAATCGTCAAAGTTCGATGGAATGCTCGTAGGGGACCCGAGTTCACCTGGGAGCGTGAAGATCAAATGAAGTTGAAATACTCGTACCTATTTCCAGAAGATTCGTCAACACCTTCAACAGCTTAAAATTTCGGGACGAAATTTATTTAACGGGTAGGTACTGTAGTGACCCGAACTTTTCCATGTTTATATACATAATGATATTGGTATATTTACATGATTAAATGTTTTCAACATGTTAAGCAATCAAACTTGTTAAGACTTGATTATTTGAAATATTTCATGTAGACAATTGACGACCCAAGTTGACCGGTGATTCACGAACGTTGAAACTTGTAAAAACTATATGTTGATATATATATATGGACATATATATATATATATAGTTAACATGATTTTATGATAGGTAAGTATCTCATTATGTATATTAACAATGAGTTATATACATAAAATGAGACTATTGAATTAAGAAACTCGAAACGATATATATAACGATTATCGTTATGACAACATCTTACTAAGTACATATGTATCATATTAAGATATTGTTACACTATATTTAACATGATAAAATGATAAGTAATTATATCATTAAGTATGTTAACAATGAACTACATATGTAAAACAAGACTACTAACTTAAGGATTTCAAAACGAGACATATATATAACGATTATCGTTGTAACGATAATTTAATGTATATATCATATTAATATATATTCATACATCATAATATCATGATAATGTAATAATTTAACATCTCATTAGATATAATAAACAATGGGTTAACAATATTAAATGAGATCATTAACTTAAAGTTTTCAAAACAACACTTACATGTAACGACTAACGATGACTTAACGACTCAGTTAAAATGTATATACATTTAGTGTTTCAATATGTATTCATACACTTTTTAAAGACTTCAAGACACTTATCAAAGTACTTCTACTTAAAAAAAATGCTTACAATTACATCCTCATTCATTTTCATCAACAATTCTACTCGTAAGCACTCGTATTCATACTCGTACAATACTCAGCTTCTAAATGTATTTACTATTGGTATATACACTTCAATGATCAGCTCTTAGCAGCCCTTGTGAGTCACCTAACACATGTGGGAACAATCATTTGGCAACTAGCATGAAATATCTAACAAAACAATAAAGTAATGGAGCCTATATGGACTCCATTTTCACGCCTCATTTCACCAACCACAAACACACTTTGATTTCCATTTTTATGCATCAAATTACTCTCTCTCAATTACTCTCTTAGTGTTATAAGTTTTCTTCATCATTTCCTTCATAATCTAGCTCAATCTAGGTAACCTATATCAACATACAAAACAACTACTCAAGAAAACATCAAGAACACTTTCAAGTTTGCTAGCTTACTTTCAATCTTGCAAATCCATTTTAAGTAATCATCCAACCTCAAGAAATCTTTCTTATTTACAGTAATATATCTCTCTAATTCAAGGTAATACTCATACTCAAACTTTGATTCAATTTCTATAACTATAACAATCTTATTTCAAGTGGAAATCTTACTTGAACTTGTTTTCGTGTCATGATTCTACTTCAAGAACTTTCAAGCCATCCAAGGATCCTTTGAAGCTAGATCTATTTTTCTCATTTCCAGTAGGTTTATCCACAAAACTTGAGGTAGTAATGATGTTCATAACATCATTCAAATCATATATATAAAATTATCTTATCCGAAGGTTTAACCTTGTAATCACTAGAACATAGTTTAGTTAATTCTAAACTTGTTCGCAAACAAAAGTTAATCCTTCTAACTTGACTTTTAAAATCAACTAAACACATGTTCTATATCTATATGATATTCTAACTTAATGATTTAAAACCTGGAAACACGAAAAATACCGTAAAACCGGACATACGCCGTTGTAGTAACACCGCGGGCTGTTTTGGGTTAGTTAATTAAAAACTATGATAAACTTTGATTTAAAAGTTGTTCTTCTGGGAAAATAATTTTTCTTATGAACATGAAACTATATCCAAAAATCATGGTTAAACTCAAAGTGGAAGTATATTTTTTTCAAAATGGTCATCAAGACGTCGTTCTTTCGACTGAAATGACTACCTCTTACAATATTGACTTGTAACCTGTATTTCTGACAATAAACTTATAATTTTTATGTTTAGTTTCATAAATTTTAGTTCATTATGAAACCATAGCAACTTGAATCACTCAAAACGGATTTAAAACGAAGAAATTATGGGTAAAACAAGATTGGATAATTTTGCTTGTTGTAGCTACGTGAAATTTGTAACAAATCTATACAAATCATAACTTGACTAACTTATATTGTATTATACATGTATTTTAACATATATTATGTAATCTTAGGATACCATAGACACGAATACAAATATTTTGACATATCATATCGACCCATCTATATATATTATTTGAAACAACCATAGACACTCTATATGCAGTAATGCTGGAGTTAGCTATACAGGGTTGAGGTTAATTCCAAATTAATATATATACTTTGAGTTGTGATCAAGTCTGAGACTTGTAGACACTGGGTCATGGATTGATTCGAGATAATATATATTGCTTTATTTCTGTACATCTAACTGTGGACAACTAGTTGTAGGTTACTAACGAGGAGTGCTGACTTAACAAACTCAAATCATTAAAACGTAATAAAAATGTTGTAAATATATTTTGATCATACTTTGATATATATGTACATATTTGTTATAGGTTCGTGAATCAACCCGTGGCCAAGTCTTACTTCCCGACGAAGTAAAAATCTGTGAAAGTGAGTTATAGTCCCACTTTTAAAATCTAATATTTTTGGGATGAGAATACATGCAGCTTTATAAATGTTTTACAAAATAGACACAAATACGTGAAACTACTTTCTATGGTTGAATGATCGAAGCCGAATATGCCCCTTTTTGCTTGGTAACCTAAGAATTAGTAAACCAGTCTACTAATTGATGCGAATCCTAAAGATAGATCTATTGGGCCCAACAAACCTCATCTGTTGTAGCGGATGCTTTAGTACTTTGAGTTATTATATCATGTTCGATGGATGTCTCGGAATGATGGGGATATTCTTATATGCATCTTGTTAATGTCGGTTACCAGGTGTTCACCATATGAATGATTTTTATCTCTATGTATGGGATGATGTTTACAAAAAATGGAAATATAAAATCTTGTGGTCTATTATTACGATTGATAAATATATAGGCTAAACCTATAACTCACCAACATTTTTGTTGACGTTTTAAGCATGTTTATTCTCAGGTAATTGTTAAGAGCTTTCTGAAATGTCCCGTTCATATTGATTATAAACGTTCCATATTAATTGATTTCGTCGCGAGGTTTTGACCTCTATATGAGACATTTTTCAAAGACTGCATTCATTTTTAAAACAACCATAACCTTTATTTTATCTATAAAGGTTTAAAAAGCATTACGTAGATTATCAAATAATGATAATCTAAAATATACCGTTTACACACGACCATTACATAATGGTTTACAATAAGAATATATAACATCAAAAATAAGTTTCTTGAATGCAGTTTTTACATAATATCATACAAGCATGGACTCCAAATCTTGTCCTTATTTTAGTATGCAACAGCGGAATCTCTTAATAATCACCTGAGAATAAACATGCTTAAAACGTCAACAAAAATGTTGGTGAGTTATAGGTTTAACCTATATATTATCAAATCATAATAATAGACCATAAGATTTCATATTTCAATATACATCCCATACATAGAGATAAAAATCATTCATATGGTGAACACTTGGTAACTGACATTAACAAGATGCATATAAGAATATCCCCTATCATTCCGGGAAATCCTTCGGACATGATAAAAACGAATTCGAAGTACTAAAGCATCCGGTACTTTGGATGGGGTTCGTTAGGTCCAATAGATCTATCTTTAGGATTCGCGTCAATTAGTAGATCGGTTTACTAATTCTTAGGCTACCAAGCAAAAGGGGCATATTCGGCTTCGATCATTCACCCATATAATGTAGTTTCATTTACTTGTGTCTATTTCGTAAAACATTTATAAAACTGCATGTATTCTCATCCCAAAATATTAGATTTTAAAAGTGGGACTATAACTCATTTTCACAGATTTTTACTTCGTCGGGAGTAAGACTTGGCCACTGGTCGATTCACCAACCTATAACAAATATATACATATATATCAAAGTATGTTCAAAATATATTTACAATATTTTTAATACATTTTGATGTTTTAAGTTTATTAAGTCAGCTGTCCTCGTTAGTAACCTACAACTAATTGTCCATAGTTAGATGTACAGAAATAAATTGATATATATTATCTTGAATCAATCCATAACCCAGTGTATACATGTCTCAGGCTAGATCACAACTCAAAGTATATATATTTTTGGAATCAACCTCAACCCTGTATAGCTAACTCAAACATTACTGCATATAGAGTGTCTATGGTTGTTCCAAATAATATATATACATGGGTCGATATGATATATCAAAATATTTGCATAGGTGTCTATGGTATCTCAAGATTACATAATATATTAGAATACATGTATAATACAATATAAGTTAGCTAGGATATGATTTGTATAGAATTGTTACAATATTTCCCGTAGCTACAACAATCAAAAAATATCCAATCTTGTTTTACCCATAACTTCTTCGTTTTAAATCCGTTTTGAGTGAATCAAATTGCTATGGTTTCATATTGAACTCTATTTTATGAATCTAAACAGAAAAAGTATAGGTTTATAGTCGGAAATATAAGTTACAAGTCATTTTTGTAAGAGGTAGTCATTTCAGTCGAAAGAACGACGTCTTGATGACCATTTTGAAAAACATACTTCCACTTTGAGTTTAACCATGATTTTTGGATATAGTTTCATGCTCATAAAAAAAATAATTTTCCCAGAAGAACAACTTTTAAATCAAAGTTTATCATAGTTTTTAATTATCAAACCCAAAACAGCCCTCGGTGTTACTACGACGGCGTATGTCCGGTTTTACGATGTTTTTCGTGTTTCCAGGTTTTAAATTGTGACGATCGCTCCAAATCCATATGGACGAACACGTCATTCATCGATTTCATTGCGAGGTATTTGACCTCTATATGATACGTTTTGTAAACATTGCATTCTTTTGAAAAGGCACACCATAAATGAATATTTAAATCAAAGGTTTTCGACATCTGATGATTTCTACATATAGACAATCACCGTAAATAATAGTTTACAATAGTACTTCCATTGACAATGCAGTCAAAATAAGATACATGGTGATGATTTGGTGAATGCAACGTTTCCTTGATAAATATGCCATGTAAGACTCCATGCACATAGCTTGTCTAACATATAAGCAAACGGCAGAAGACTTCTAGGAACCTGAGAATAAACATGCTAACAAGTGTCAACACAAAGGTTGGTGAGTTCATAGTTTTAGTGTTTCGCATAATCTGTATATAAAGGTGGATCACAAGATTTCAGTTGTTCAATCCAGAAACGTTTATCAAAATATTCTACGAAATTGAGCACCCTGGTAACTAAACTTAACGTATATATAATTTGTACCCTTTGTATAATCATCTTAATAATACACGCAAACCAACGTGTACGCTTCTCAAATAGCATACGTCCGTTAAAAGGCTAGTGCTCTAGCTCGGACGGGGATATCAAGCCCTATGGATCCATATACTACTACTCGCACCTACCAGTTCTTATAACCGGCAGTTACTAGTTACCAAAGCTAAGGGATTTTCGGTTCAAACTCGGTGTAGAATTTAGTATGTACTTGTATCCATTGCGTTTAAAATAAAGTGCATGTATTCTCAGCCCAAAAATATAGATTGCAAAAGCAATTAAAAAGGGAGCAAATGAAACTCACACATATAAAAATTGTATATCGGTTAATAAAGCATTTGCATGTATTCTCAGCCCAAAAATGTAGAGAGTAAAAGGGATCTTATGAAACTCACCTTAGCCGCATAAAAAGTCGTTCACCAAAATGTGACCGAAACTCGGATTACCAAATAACCGTAGATCTCAACCTAGAGAACATATGTTGGTCAATAATTGTTTATCAAGCTAGGTCAGGTCATAGGGTATCACAATCCTAATGCTCGAGATCGACATACAATAGTTATCAAAAGTTATTTCAAAAAGTCAATCTGACTCCATACAATAGTTGAATGATCATGGCAATCGAATCATTTTAATATTTCACATAGTTTTCCAATTCTTGTAAAATTAAACTATAGTTTTTATAAGACTTTAAAATATGATAAAACAATCAGTTTTGACAATTGTTCAATAAAACGAGACGTGCCTTATATAAGATTTCAGTTACTCGGTTGGTAATATTTAAAAATCCATTTTATCGATCTCGTAAACAAGTTGTTTATATCTTAATTGCAGATTCAAAAGCAATTTCAATTAACGTCAATCATAATTCAGTTGATCATATCTTTTAATCCGTTCATCGAAGCTATTCGATATCTAAATGAAAAGTTATTGATTTTTCGCCAGCTTTCCAAAAACATGTATATCATATACCTTTTACCAGTAATATATGTATTTAATTCGTGATTCATTATAACTGTTTAACGACGAAATTTAGCATACAAGCATGTATAAATATATATACTCGAGCACTGGACATGGATACACAATTAATATATAAAAGATAAAATATGAGTGTTTACGTATCAATATTGAGATTCAATATTGTAGGAAAGTACGTAAACGTAACGGAGATGATAAACACTAGGTTTGACTTTACGAGCATAATCCCCAAATCATACCCATAACCTCCATAGCTATAACTCATAATTTCCTTAGCTCTATCCCGCTCGAAAAACCATTTTGAAAGTGACAAGCTCATGACCTCGTCGTAGTATTTTATGTATAATATTACTAAAAATATTAAGATTAATAATAATAATAATAATAATAATCTTAATAATATAATAATAATAATAATAATAATAATAATAATAATAATAATAATAAATATAAATAATAAATAATAATAATATTACACATGGAGTAATATATGTGTAAGAACTCGAGCAGAAACTGGACTTTTATAGGCAACTTTTTGAAATCTGGTGCCCATGCGATCGCATGGGTTTTTAGTGTATTTGCCATGCGATCGCATGGCCGCCTGATCCAGTTCAAAATATTTTTGTTTTCTTGTTTGTCGACATATTATTATATAATATATATAATATATATAATTTAAATAATTAATTATATATTATATTAAATTCATGTGCATAGTTGACTTGTAATTTTCGTTCCGATGACCCGTACGTTGTCACTCGACTTATGTCCCGGTTCCGGTTTCTCGAACGCATTTTTGTACGGTTAGAAAACTCGCAATTTACGTTTTGTGACTCGTACCTTTGTCAAAATATAGTCTTAAATTATCAATAAACTATATCATTCAAAGTGTATCTTAAACTTTCGAGTGTTTTGGTCATTTACTTCTATAAATCATTGTCTCGCTATTTGTTGATATATATATATAATAACAAATCG
This sequence comes from Rutidosis leptorrhynchoides, assembly GCF_046630445.1. Taxonomy (NCBI): domain Eukaryota; kingdom Viridiplantae; phylum Streptophyta; class Magnoliopsida; order Asterales; family Asteraceae; genus Rutidosis; species Rutidosis leptorrhynchoides. The sequence goes on along the minus strand of NC_092334.1, from coordinate 498,113,004 downwards.
TTTTATGACCAAGTTAATATATATTTTCAACATTCATAAACACGTTTTAAATATACGTCGCAAGTTATTCATACAATTAATATTCCAACTTATCATATATATTCAAATAAATATTTAAACTAATAAGTTTAATGTACGGTATTAAACAATTAAAACTTTATTACGTTTTCAAGTTATAGTATATATATGTATCTATTTACATGTAATGGTTCGCGAATCGTTGAGAACAACCGAAGGGTACTTGAATAGTTCAAAAATTTTGAGATTCGGTTTTACAGACTTTGCTTATCGTGTCGGAAACGTTAAATCATTTAAAGATAAAGTTTAAATTTGGTCAGAAATTTCTGGGTCATCACATAAATCATTAAGTTAGCATATCATATAGATATAGAATATGTGTTTAGTTGATTTTAAAAGTCAAGTTAGAAGGATTAACTTTTGTTTGCGAACAAGTTTAGAATTAACTAAACTATGTTATAGTGATTTCAAGTTTAAACCTTCGAATAAGGTAGTTTTATATATATGAATCGAATGATGTTATGAACATCGTTACTACCTCAGGTTTTGTGGATAAACCTACTGGAAATGAAAAAAATAGATCTAGCATCAAAGGATCCTTGGATGGCTTGAAAGTTCTTGAAGCAGAATCATGACACGAAAACAAGTTCAAGTAAGATTTCCACTCGAAATAAGATTGTTATAGTTATAGAAATTGAATCAAAGTTTGAATATGAGTATTTCCTTGTATTAGAAAGATATCTTACTGTAATTAAGAAAGATTTCTTGAGGTTGGATGATCACTTTACAAGATTAGAAGTAAGCTAGCAAACTTGAAAGTATTCTTGATTTTATGAAACTAGAACTTACAGAATTTATGAAGAACGCTTAGAACTTGAAGATAGAACTTGAGAGAGATCAATTAGATGAAGGAAATTTAAGAATGAAAGTATTTTTAGGTGTTTTTGGTCGTTGGTATATGGATTAGATATAAAGGATGTGTAATTTTGTTTACATGTAAATAAGTCATGAATGATTACTAATATTTTTATAATTTTATGAGATATTTTATGCTAGTTGTCAAATGATGATTCTCACATGTATTAGGTGACTCACATTGGCTGCTAAGAGCTGATCATTGGAGTGTATATACCAATAGTACATACATCTAAAAGCTGTGTATTGTACGAGTACGAATACGGGTGCATACGAGTAGAATTGTTGATGAAACTAAACGAGGATGTAATTGTAAGCATTTTTTTTAAGTAGAAGTATTTTGATAAGTGTCTTGAAGTCTTTAAAAAGTGTATGAATACATATTAAAACACTACATGTATATACATTTTAACTGAGTCGTTAAGTCATCGTTAGTCGTTACATGTAAATGTTGTTTTGAAACCTTTAAGTTAACGATCTTGTTAAATGTTGTTAACCCATTGTTTATTATATCTAAAGAGATGTTAAATTATTACATTATCATGATATTATGATATATTAATATATCTTAGTATGATATATATATACAGTTAAATGTTGTTACAACGATAATCGTTACATATATGTCTCGTTTCGAAATCATTTAGTTAGTAGTCTTGTTTTTACATATGTAGTTCATTGTTAATACACTTAATGACATGTTTACTTATCATTTATCATGATTAAACATAGTGTATCAATATCTTAATATGATTCATATGTATTTAGTAAGACGTTGTTATAACAATAATCGTTATATATATCGTTTCGAGTTTCTTAATTCAATAAACTCAATTTTATGTATATAACTCATTGTTAAAATACCTAATGAGATACTTACTTATCATAATATCATGTTAACTATATATATAATTATATATATGTCATCATATAGTTTTTACAAGTTTTAACGTTCGTGAATCACCGGTCAACTTGGGTGGTCAATTATCTATATGAAACCTATTTCAATTAATCAAGTCTTAACAAGTTTGATTGCTTAACATGTTGAAAACACTTAATCATGTAAATTACAATTTCATTTAATATATATAAACATGGAAAAGTTCGGGTCACTACACTTTCGTTGTTGCATACTAAATTAAGGACAAGATTTGGAGTCCATGCTTGTATAATATTGTTTGAAAACTGCATTCGAAGACATATATTGTTGTGTAATATTATTGTAAACCATTATGTAATGGTCGTGTGAGAACGCTATATTTTGATTATCATTATTTGATAATCGTCGTAATATTTTAAACCTTTATCGATAAAATAAAGGTTATGGTTGTTTTAAAAATCGAATGCAGTCTTTGAAAAACGTCTCATATAGAGGTCAAAACCTCGCAATGAAATCAATTAATATGGAACGTTTATAATCAATATGAACGGGACATTTCATTATGCTTTTAATTTTGTAGAAATCTTGTTTATGAAGACTTGTGCAACCACTTCTATAAAGTACTCCATTTAGTAATTTATTTTATTCATTAATTAATTAACACTCAATTATATTATATTAATAATTATAATTATAACTTATAATTAATATATATTTATAATTTTAATTTTAATTTTAATTTATATATTTATATTATTATAATAATAATTATTATTATTATTATTATTATTATTGTTATTATTATTATTATTATTATTATTATTATTATTATTATTATATTATAACATGAAAAGTATAGTTGTTTACGGAAAAATAACTCTTCATTAAATATGTATTCCTTTTTTTTTCTTTTTTTTGAAAAGCCAACAATTTTGTTATTAAAAAAAGAGAGAACAATCAGGAGGTCCTAAGGACTAATTACAAACATCGGGACTATGTAAACCTATAACTATAACTCGAAAGGGAAAAGAAACTCTATGGATTACACGATATATATGGACAAAATTAGGTTGGTTAAATGATGGTAGGAAAAAGCCTTCTCTCATCGGTTACTACAAAGGAGGAACAACTTGAAAAGACAAGCCGATTTAGAACTCGAGAAACAGTGCTGGTCAAGCGCAGCGACAAAGCAATCGAGACTAAAACCACTTAGACCCTACTAAGTAATAATTCGACGAGATCCGGCATAAAAAACCTACCTTAACCAACACCTACTCTTGAGTGTGTTGCATCGAAGCTTTTAGGGTCCGTAATCCACATTAGCCAATTCAACGAGCCTTTTTTCCATCGACTACTTATCCACTCAAAGCATTTGCTTTGAATTTCCGTGATGATTTTTGAAAAGCTAAGACAGTTATTACCGAAAACACGAGCATTTCTGTGTGACCAAATGTGATATGAAGTGACCCAAACCACGGCTTGCCAAATGGTTAAACCAAGATTTGAGGATAAAGGTGGATTTGGGCATTTGGTGATCTCGGGTACATTAGAAAGAGGCAAATGGTCAATTTTTCACCATTTTCGAATTCTTTCCCAAATGTCTTTGGCAAAGCTGCAAGTTAAAAGCGTGTGGTGGAGGGTTTCTATATCGTCATCACAAACCGGGCACCTTAAGGAGTGAAGATCGATGCCTTTTTTGTCAAGTGCCACTCTAACGGGAAGTTTGTCTTGTTTTGCCCTCCAAATGAATATGCCGATTTTTTGCGGGATAAAAGGGTTGAGATCCGTAGGTTGAGCATGATGTGAAGATGGCAGTAGCTTTTCGGCAGCAAGCGAATTAAGCAGCTGTGATAAGGAACTCGTACTGAATGCAACGCGTAAAGCAATCTAACTCAATTAATTGATAATGAATTTACATATTACGTTTCTGAATGAAAAGAACAGCGATGGAATTGAAAATTAAATATGTATTCCTTACCAAGTTATAATTTCTTTATAACAAATAAAAGAATATCTAAATGATTTCTGTGTAAACTTCAATTCCCCTATATTTATTTATAAGCTTATCTTCCCTTTTGGTACAAGAAAGGAGTATGGATTCAATTTTTGCCCATAACACGTTTTTTTTTTTTTTTTTTTTTTTATCAATAAAGCAAAGTAACTAAAATCACATAAATAAATAATTAAAAACCCACATACCTTTTAATTGTTGAATTATATGGATGACTTGGAATTTAAAGTCCAACAACTTAATTAATGTCGTTTTAATATTACTGTTGACTGTCAACCAACTTTGCACTTTTCTAATTATTGAAAAAAAATGATATATTACCATTGAAAAAATGATATTTGCCAACATTATAAGTTTATAACACCATCATCACAAACTTACCATTGAAAAATTTTCCTAACACTATTTAATCTAATGTGTTTCAATCTTTGCTTAAAAAACGCATTTGTAAGTTATAAACTAAAACATACTCCGTATCAGGGGCGAAACTGTGTGGGGGCAGGGGGCGCCCGCCCCTCAGTGGATTTTTTTTTTTCAGTGTAAAAATTTTGAAATTTTCGACTTTGACCCCGGTGAATTTTTTTTTTTGCCCCAAAACCTATATATTTTGCCCCAAAACCTTCAAATTTCGCCCAAAATTCTTCAACTTTTGCCTCAAAACTTTCAAATTTTGCCCCAAAATCTCCAACTTTTGCCTCAAAATCTTCAAATTTTGTCCAAAAAAAATTGCTACGGTTTAAAAAAAAATTTGCCCCCGATAAAAAAAATCCTAGTTTCGCCACTGCTCCGTGTGTCATACTGCGTAGATATTATCTGATTGTTATATTCTTGGAATATTAATTAATTTATACTTAATAATAATAATGCTAAATATGAACCAGCGTCTTTTTTCTAATAACCACCTGTCATCAATATCATCAATTCAATGTCATTATAATAAAACCCCGTAATAAAGAAAAAGGAAATAAAGAAGAAAAGAAGTTAAAGAAACCAACTTTTTCAAAGATTGGATATTGTGAATCTTCTATTTAATAAATAAACAAATTTAATAATAATTTATGCTATTAAAGTCAAATTACAAGAAGTAAAACACTAACCAACAATTAAAAATGATGGTAATATTTTTAGTATTTAATTTAATATACTAGTGACATGTCCCGTGAAATCACGGGTTTGTTTAAATGAAACAGTTTAATAATATATTTTAGGTATTAAGTGAATTTAAATGCTAAAGTCATTTACTTTAATGATTCGACGGATTCCGACTAAGAAACTTCTCGTTATTTTTCAAACACATTGATGTACTTAACTTTGGTCGGAATAAATGAACTACATTTATTCCCTCACCATCACCTTCCATTTATCATCACAATTACTATTTTTCTTGTTATAAATGAGACGACCCGTTCTAATTCATAAGGACGAATACAATAACATATGATTACATTGCGAGGTATTTGACCTCTATATGATACATTTTACAAACATTGCATTCATTTTAAAAGACAAACTTTCATTTCATCGAAAGTTGATAGGCATGCATACCATTTCATAATATCCAACTATAAATGACCTAATCTGTCATTTACTTAATCATAATCTTTAATGAACTTAAGGACTTGAATGCAACGTCTTTGAAATATGCCATGAATGACTCCAAGTAATATCTTTAAAATGAGCAAATGCACAGCGGAAGATTTCTTTCAATCCTGAGAATAAACATGATTTAAAGTGTCAACCAAAAGGTTGGTGAGTTCATTAGTTTATCATCAATATTCATTTCCATCATTTTTAATAGACCACAAGATTTCATATTTTCATTTCTCATAAACATCATGCATGCATATAGCCATCTGCATAAAAAAAATCATTCATATGGATTGAACAACTGGTAACCGACATTAACCATAATGCATAGAATATCCCCACAGACATCGACGTCTGTATAATAATAATCTCGAAGTACTAAAGCCATCCATAGACATGAATGGGGGTTGTTAGGCCCAATAGATCTATCTTTAGGATTCGCGTCAATTAGGGGCCATTTCCCTAATTCTTAGGTTACCAGACTTGAAGGGCGATATTCGATTTCGATAATCCAACCATATAATGTAGTTTCGATTACTTGTGTCTATTTCGTCAAACATTTATAAAAGCGCATGTATTCTCAGTCCCAAAAATATATATTGCAAAAGCATTTAAAAAGGGAGCAAATGAAACTCACGATACTGTATTTCGTAGTGATTTATGCATATGACGGCATTGAACAAGTGCAGGGTTGGCCTCGGATTCACGAACCTATATTAGTATATGTTGGTCAAATAAATGTCTAACAAGCTTGGTCAGGTCATAGTTTATCACAATCCTAATGCTCGAGATTATCATGCAAAAGTCAACAAAAGTCATCTAATCCAAAATGACTTCCAAAAATTATATAACATAAATATAGTCATTTTATATATTTAAATATATCTATCAGATTTTATTAAAGTAATTAATAAAAGTCATTTGTTAATAAAAATTTATATTTAAAAATTTATATAAAAATATACTTTTATATATCTTAAATAATAAAATTTATAAAGTTCACTTAATATCATAAAATATAGTGGTATGTAATATTAATGTAATTATATTACGTGTGGTAAAAATATCTTTGTATCACATATTTATTTGATAAAATAATATTGATAATAATAATAATAATAAGTAAAAGTTGTATTATTTTGTAATAATAATAATTATTATTATTCTACTAATAACAATATTTATATTTACTAATGATGATATTAATTATGATAAAATGATAATTCTAATCATGATAATCTTAATAATAACGATACTTTTTAATATTAACTGTAATAATAATAATATTTATAAAAATAATAATTATATTCAAATGATAATTTTTAATAATAATAATACTAGAATGATAATAATAATGATCTTTTATAATAACAATGATATTTCTGTGACGACCCGGAAATTTCTGACCAAATTTAAACTTAATTCTAATATGAATTCGACACGATAAGTAAAGTCTGTTAGGTTGAATCTCAAAAATTTTGAACTGTTTCATATATTCATTTGACTTTCGTCCATTTCCGACGATTCACGAACAACTATTTGTAAATAGATATGTGTGTGTGTGTATATATATATATATATATATATATATATATATATATATATATATATATATATATATATATATATATAATAATTGGAAGTATAATTTGAAATATTGAATGTTGTTATGAAATAGGATATTATAATAATTATTATTTAAAACATATCTATATATACATAGAACAACAACAACAACAACAACAACAATACCCAATCCCGCGCCTGCGAGGTATGGGGGAGGTAAGGTGTAGACAATCCTTCCTCTACCCTAAACTAGAAGAGAAGTCGTTTCTGTTACCACGAGTCGAGAGAATTCTCCACCCATGGTAAAGGAAATTCATCCCCCTCTCTACTCCAGGGTAGAGAGATTGCTTCCGTGAGGACCTCCGGCTAAAAAAAGACTCTTTTTTTTTTTTTTTTAAACTAGAAAATAGAAATTAAAAAATAAATTAAAACATACAAAGATAAATAAAAAATAATAATAATAATAATAATAATAATAATAATAATAATAATAATAATAATAATAATAATAATAATAATAGTAATAATAATAAAATATAGGGGGGACGCCATGAAAATGGTAGAATCAGATTTTCATGGGGTTTAAAGCATGCCTAAGAATCAATTTAGGCTCTGAGCTGCAGTCAAGACGCCACTAAAACGACGCTTGTCGTTGCCTCAATAAAAGAGCCAAAAGACCTTGTGGACAGCAACTCGAGGGCATGCCGGGTGGAAGTTGTTGCGCAAGCAAAGAGCCAACCACCCTTAGCAAACCAAAAACCACTCATGCACCTTTTAAAATAAACGGTGATCCGAAAATGAGTTCAATAAATTTTAGGCTTAATAAAAATGTATTTAGAAACTATTTGTTAAGTTTTAACCCTTTTATATTTTAACCATAAATGAGAGGGACAGTTGATGTAATTCTTATTTAACAAATTAATGATCGAATTTTATACCATAATGACCAAAATAAATAAATATACTTAATTTACAAATATGGAATTTTTCTGAATACTTTTATCCGCCACTGATTAACAACGGAGCACAAAATAATACCTCTAAATTTGGATGTCTACAGATAATTGTCTTAATCTTTCTGTTAGACATCTTGTCTCTTATTATTTAACATGTTATTAGTTTTAGTATATTATTAATTATTGATTACTTTATGAACTGTAAAGTTCGTATAATTGATTCATAGACATAGATTAGATTTGGATATTACTATTATTGCTTGGCTTTAAATAATCTTACATACTTTCACAGACCAACCAAAAATCCCAAGAGATCTTCTTCAATTTAATATCACCAACTTGTTCCACAAAAATATATAAGTTTCTTCTATATTGTTCCGCTAGTTTGATCACCTTTTTGTTTTAAATCACCTTCATCACCCTTCACCACTTCTCCGATGAATCACACCACAATCAGGATTACAATCTACTTGCAAGTACCACTTAACCACCAATACACCTAATACCCACCACAGTTTAACTATCAACACATTTTTGATTTGATTAACAAATGAAAACCGAACCCATCTCGATGAACTGTTAAACGAAACCAGGCCACTTAATTCTACAATTTAGAGACACCATGATAAGTGCTACTAATTCCTGTTTATGTTTCATGTTACTAATGAACAAACGCCACCCTCACTAACCATGGTTCCACACCATCTACAACTAACCTTAAACCTCCACCATGAATCACCACCAACGACCCAAATCACCCTCACATCTATATTGATGCTTCACTGCTCGACTTCTGTAACCACTCCTTTAACCATTGAAACACCACCCTATTTGATCACCGTAATTCCATCGTACCATAACTTAACCCTCAACGAAAACCCACCTGTAATTCACTATCATTGTTGCTACATCCTTTTTGTTCATGATCGATTGCTACCGTTTGGCAGTGGAAAACCCACTATAAACCCCTTCTTCAATCACCATAAATCACTATCACCATAACAACCCAAAACCCACTTATGTTATTCGAAAACCTTCACTTGCAACTCGTTGAACATTGCTGTTTCTCTTCTATTTCTGTTCCGCTATAGTAACGAGAATGATGATGATTATACAGCGAGATGATGGTGATACGATGAATGAGATGATGACATTGATGATGTATAATGATAATATATTATAATGATAATGATAATCATTAAATGATGATCGTGATATTTATATACATGATGATGTTCATGTATGATCATGATGATGCATAATGATGGAACAATAATAAAGAAAGCGTGATACCCTACCACTTCCACCCAATTTCTTTTTCCTGCTTCCTGTATCGAATTCAGCATCTTTCTCCATCAGGCCGCAGGCCACAAACTATAAACGGTTGGGCTTGTAAACTACAGTTGCTGTTGCATACCGTTTCTGTTTCTATTCTATTTTAATTGCACCATAAACCACCACGAATAATCACCTTCGAACAGCCCTACTTCAACTGCTGATACGCCTGTTTTCTAGTTCGAATCAAACCCAGAAAAACAGTAGTAAAAACGATGTTACAATGAAATTAAATGTTGCTGTTACTCGCTACCTTTTCTGCTCCTATTTCTGTTGAAGTTTAACGCACGAGATACCTGAATGAAGATGATGATTACGTGAAACATGAAGATGATATGATAATATTGATATGAAGCATGATAATCACATGATGATGATAAAAGTGATAGCGAGATCGAATGGTTTTATGATTTGATGAAGGTTACTGTCAAAGATAAATAATAATGATAATAATCGAAGGTGAACAATAATGAAGGAGGATGATGTTGAACGATGGAGAAGATGAACTTTTGACCTACCGTTCTTAATTTATGTCGCTTCTGTCGAAATCCAACAACTCTCATAACCCATCGACTAATATTAAAAGCTATCGGGTTTTTTGGATCCACTTAACCAAATAAATAGATTTGTTAACTTGGGCTCCTTTCATAGGTGGGCTATTTTGTTTCTTGGGCCTGAGATCGAGTAGTTGGGCCGAAATAAGATGAGATTTCAGTTGGGTAGAGTATACGTATATGGAAGTGGGGTACTGTGATGACCCAAAAATTTCTGACCAAATTTAAACTTTATCTTTAAATGATTTAATGTTTTCGACATGATAAGCAAAGTCTGTAATGTTGAGTCACGAAAGTTTTGGAACTATATTCATGTAATCAATTATTCTTTGACTGTTCTCGAAGATTCACGAACAATATATATATAATTTAATGTGCATATATATATATATATATATATATATATATATATATATGATTTCAAGTTATTTAGTAAACGATAGTAACATTCGATTATTGATTCGATTGATATTTAGATAAGTTAACTAAAACGTTTAAGATGAACCAGTAAAACACTAATTTGCTACAGTATTTTCGAATTTCTACAGTACCCGAAAAGCTACAGTGTTTTCGAAAATCACTATTTGCTACAGTAACTTTGCTACAGTAAAATACTATTTTAAAATGAATATATATATATATATATATATATATATATATATATATATATATATATATATATATATATATATATAATACGAGACGATGATTTATAGAAGCAAATAACCAAAACACTTAATTGATTAAAGCTACACTTCGAGTGACATAGTTTGTCAATGATTAAGTTTAATTTTTGATAAAGGTACACGTCGCGTAACGAAAAGTATTAGTTTTCTAAGCGTACGAAAATGCGTTCGAGAAACCGGAACCGGGACATAAGTCGAGTGATGATGTACGACTTATCGAAACAAAAGTTACAAGTTAACTATGCATGTAAATATAATATATAAATAATTATATAAATTAAATATAATATATATTATATTTAAATATGTCGACAAACTAAAATACAAAACGATTGTGATCTGGAAAAAGAGGCCATGCGATCGCATGGCCATTGTGCCTCAGACCCATGCGATCGCATGGGAAGTCTGGACAGGCCACATCTATTTAAACTCGGTCTGTTTTCTGATTTCTGATTCATTTGTTTCTTATCTATCTATCTATAGATATTACTCCGTATTATTTATTTTATTTATTTTATTTATTTACTAATATTATTAAATTAAAGATTATTATTAATCTTATTAATATTAGTATTAGTATTATTATTAGTAGTAGTATTATACATAAAATACTACGACGAGGTCATGAGCGTGTCACTTTCAAAATGGTTTTTCGAGCGGGATAGAGCTAAGAAAATTATGGGTTATAGCTATGGAGGTTATGGGTATGATTTGGGGATTATGCTCGTAAAGTCAAACCTAGTGTTTATCATCTCCGTTACGTTTACGTACTTTTCTACAATATTGAATCTCAATATTGATACGTAAGCACTCATATTTTATCTTTTATATATTAATTGTGTATCCATGTCCAGTGCTCGAGTATATATATTTATACATGCTTGTATGCTAAATTTCATCGTTAAACAGTTATAATGAATCACGAATTAAATACATATATTACTGGTAAAAGGTATATGATATACATGTTTTTGAAAAGCTGGCGAAAAATCAATAACTTTTCATTTAGATATCGAATAGTTTCGATGAATGGATTAAAAGATATGATCAACTGAATTATGATTGACGTTAATTGAAATTGCTTTTGAATCTGCAATTAAGATATAAACAACTTGTTTACGAGATTGATAAAATGGATTTTTAAATATTACCAGCCGAGTAACTGAAATCTTATATAAGGCACGTCTCGTTTTGTTGAACAATTGTCAAAACTGATTGTTTTATCATATTTTAAAGCCTTATAAAAACTATTGTTTAATTTTACAAGAATTGGAAAATTATGTGAAATATTAAAATGATTCGATTTCCATGATCATTCAACTATTGTATGGAGTCAGATTGACTTTTTGAAATAACTTTTGATAACTATTGTATGTCGATCTCGAGCATTAGGATTGTGATACACTATGACCTGACCTAGCTTGATAAACAATTATTGACCAACATATGTTCTCTAGGTTGAGATCTACGGTTATTTGGTAATCCGAGTTTCGGTCACATTTTGGTGAACGACTTTATATGCGGCTAAGGTGAGTTTCACTTGCTCCCTTTTTAAATGCTTTTGCAATATATATTTTTGGGCTGAGAATACACGCACTTTATTTTAAACACAATGGATACAAGTACATACTAAATTCTACACTGAGTTTGAACCGAAAATCCCTTAGCTTTGGTAACTAGTTACTGCCAGTTATAAGAACTGGTGGGCACGAGTAGTAGTATATGGATCCATAGGGCTTGACATCCCCGTCTGTTCCAGGTATAGAAACCCTAGCCTGAACTATAAAACAGACGTATGCTATTTGAGTTTAGTACACGTTGGTTTGCGTGTATTGTACATGTTGGTTGCATGTATGTTAAAATAGGGGTACTTATTATAACGTTAAAGTTTAGTTACCAGGGTGCTCAATCTTGTAGAATATTTTGATAAACGTTTCTGGATGAAACAACTGAAATCTTGTGATCCACCTTTATGTACAGATTATGCAAAATATTAAAACTATGAACTCACCAACCTTTGTGTTGACACTTGTTAGCATGTTTATTCTCAGGTTCCCTAGAAGTCTTCCGCTGTTTGCTTATATGTTAGACAAGCTATGTGCATGGAGTCTTACATGGCATATTTATCAAGGAAACGTTGCATTCACCAAATCATCACCATGTATCTTATTTTGACTGCATTGTCAACCGAATTACTATTGTAAACTATTATTTATGGTGATTGTCTATATGTAGAAATCATCAGATGTCGAAAACCTTTGATTTAAATATTCATTTATGGTGTGCCTTTTCAAAAGAATGCAATGTTTACAAAACGTATCATATAGAGGTCAAATACCTCGCAATGAAATCGATGAATGACGTGTTCGTCCATATGGATTTGGAGCGATCATCACAGGTACGAATAAAAACAGAAATGAGAGGTGGAGCAGATGGTTGCGCGTTTGATTGGGGTACGAGAGGTCTTGGGTTCGAACCTGGTTGAGGCATTTTTTTTAAAGGCTTACTTATTTGAGGTAGTTTACTCATTTTTAAATTTATTATTATTATTATTATTATTATTATTATTATTATTATTATTATTATTATTATTATTATTGTTATTATTATTATTATTATAGATATTATTATTATTATTATTATTATTATTATTATTATTATTAAGTATTATAGATATTATTGCTATTATTTATTATCATTATTATTACTTTTACCATTAGGATTATTATTACAACTAAATTAATATCATAACTATCATTAGTAGTAAACTTATTAGTTTTATAGTTAATATAATTATCAGTATTGTTATTATCACTATTATTGTTAATCTTATTTTTATAAAAATTATTAATAGTATTATCATTATTATTATTATTATTATTATTATTATTATTATTATTATTATTATTATTATTATTATTATTATTATTATTATTATTATTATTATTGTTGTTGTTGTTGTTGTTGTTGTTATTATTATTACTACTTTTATATTAACAATATTATTATAACAAATAAATAATTTCTATATAAGAGTATATATATTCCAACTTCCATAATATTACATATAATTATATATATTAAGATTATGTATATAAATATTTACATATAACATATTATTGATTTTAAATATAATATTAAACTATATAAATATTAACTATTTTAAATATATACAAATTAAATATATAAGATGTATAATTTAAGATATAATATATGAATTTAATTGATTACAATTATATGTGTTAATATATATAAATGATATAGGTTCGTGAATCCGAGACCAACCCTGCATTGTTCAGTGTTCAATGTCGTCATATGTATTTTTACTACAAAATACAGTATTGTGAGTTTTATTTGCACCCTTTTTAAATGCTTTTGCAGTATATATTTTTGAGACTGAGAATACATGCGCTTTTATAAATGTTTGATGAAATAGACACAAGTAATTGAAACTACATTCTATGGTTGAATGATCGAAATTGAATATGCCCTTTTTAGCTTGGTAGCCTAAAAATTAAGGAACTGGCCCCTAATTGACGCGAATCCTAAAGGTAGATCTACGAGAACTAACAACCCCCATTCTGGAAATTGGAATGATTTAGTACTTCAAGTTTATCATGTCCGATGGGTGTCCCGGAATGATGGGGATATTCTATATGCATCTTGTTAAGGTCGATTACTAGGTGTTCAATCCATATGAATGATTTTTATCTCTATGTCGTGTGAAATGCCTGATATGAGATTATATTTATTAGAAATGAAAATGAAAATCTTGTGGTCTATTAAAAATGATGAAATGAATATTGATGATAAACTAATGAACTCACCAACCTTTTGGTTGACACTTTAAAGCATGTTTATTCTCAGGTATTAAGAAAATCTTCCGCTGTGCATTTGCTCATTTTAAAGATATTACTTGGAATCATTCATGGCATATTTCAAAAGACGTTGCATTCAAGTCGTTGAGTTTAATAGAGATTATTATTAATTAAATGACAGATTAGGTCAATTATAAGTTGGATATTATGAAATGGTATGCATGCCTGTCAACTTTCGATGTAATGAAAGGTTGTCTTTTAAAAACGAATGCAATATTTGTAAAATGTATCATATAGAGGTCAAATACCTCGCAATGTAATCATATGTTATTGTATTTGTCCTTATGGATTAGGACGGGTCATTACATGTGGTATCAGAGCGGTGGTCTTAGCGAACCAGGTCTTGCATTAGTGTGTCTAACTAGTAGTTGTTAGGATGCATTAATGAGTCTGGACTTCAACCTTAGCTGCATTTCAAAAGTTTTGCTTATCATTTCTAGTCGAAAATTACCTGCTTATCATTCTTAGGGAATCACTTGCTTATCATTCTTAGTCTAGACACATCTTACTGCATTGATTGCATGAATAGTGTATAGACAAAAATTCATATCTTAGCGTATCTGTTACTGTAACCTTTGCCTGACATATTCTGTAAATTTCTCCGTAATCTACAAAATCTTTTGTTCTATATATATAGATATTCTATGTAATTAGAATACCATCCGATACCCGAAAATCATTTCATACCGAAAAACCCTTTACTCAATCGTACGAAATGGAACTCGCCACTAGTTCAAGTTCTTCGAAATCCGACAGCTATTCCGACATAAATGTTCACCTAAGCTCCGAAAGCAGTATAACCGGAATGGATCAACAAATCAGTCATCACCAATTCTAGATGAATTGGGAATAGGTTCG
This sequence comes from Rutidosis leptorrhynchoides, assembly GCF_046630445.1. Taxonomy (NCBI): domain Eukaryota; kingdom Viridiplantae; phylum Streptophyta; class Magnoliopsida; order Asterales; family Asteraceae; genus Rutidosis; species Rutidosis leptorrhynchoides. The sequence continues at coordinate 498,097,760 of NC_092334.1, read as the reverse complement.
TAGACGACTTAATCAATGGAGACGTGAAGAAGGCGATCATTTCCACCAACCAAATTTCCCTCTTGGCGAAGAACCTGAAGCACTTACCGGCGAACCTATCCGAAACACCATTTTCAGCCTCATTTCCAGAGTAGCTCGATACGATTATATTCTATCCACAATTCTAAACCTTATTCATCCGCTCGTTCCGACCGATAATCATCCCGGAATAATAGAAGAAGTCAACAAACTACGTGCTCGAGTAATCAATTTGGAGAATATGGTGCAAAATTTACCAGCTTCAGCAACATCACCGGCACCAACAGTACCATCAATAACAACACCAGTACCATCAACAATCCATGCCTCAACATCTCATTCTGTACCTCGAGTATAATCATCGTTTTACATGACGTCTACATCATTTACCTTCGTTTGACATGGCGATTATGTAATCTCTAATGTTTTACAGATTATATATTCTGTTCTAACGGTAAATCAAATGAGTTTAATATCATATTGACTCATTAAATCCATAATTATATCTGAAGAAAATATATATGTATATATGTTTTCATAAAGATTGTAATTAAAAATTCTTTTGTACAAACTGTTAATGGTGAAAATATTTTAACTGGTAGGTAATACCCGAGAAATATTTAGATTTCACATTAATAAGTTACACTGTACATTCTTCGAATCTGATTCAACAGTCATTTACTATCCTAATAACATTCACAGATATACGAATCCGTTCACCACAGAATAACCATTTTCATTCAATTTCATATTTGGATTTTGACTTGTCAAAATCCAACAAGTAGCATAATGAAGAAAACATTGGACAAAAATAAAATTTGTTAGAAACAAATAAATTAACTATGAGAAATTTTGTTAAGAATCCACGCTAACTGTTCCTAGCTAACTGTTCCTAATTCCCTGTTACATTTTAATTATCGCAATTTAATTAACGCAATTTTTTAATTCTCGCAATTTTATTTATCGTCATTTAATTTCTGTTATTTATTTTACGCACTTTATCGGGACACATATACAATGTTTTGACATATCATATCGACGTCATATATATATATTATTTGGAATAACCATAGACACTCTATATGCTGTAATGCTCGAGTTCGCTATACAGAGTTGAGGTTGATTCTTAAATAATATATATACTTTGAGTTGTGATCGAGTCTGAGACATGTATACAATGGGTCACGACACGTATTAATTAATTTGAATATACTATATTAAATTATATATGAATTATTGAACTGCTAACTGTGGACTATCAATTGAGGACTACCAACATTGGACAATTAAAATGAATTAAAATATTGATTATAACATATGAAACTAAACAATTCTTCATGGTTGCCACTTGATTTCATCTTAAACCTCATTTGTATCTTGACGATTACAACCTGCGTTCAAACCTTTCATGATCCTTGAAAACACATCAATCGAGAGGATGAACCAATCGCACTTCATCTACGGAAGAAAATATTAATGCATATAGTTATGCACTTGAAACCACTCAGAACCTGAATAAACGATTAACACGTATCTGTGCTAGCTCCTTTGACGTTGTTATTACGGAAAATAGCTTTGCAATCCCTTTCCAAAGTAGCAAATTTTGACACAGCTTCAGCGAATCAACGTCGACTTTCATTCGGATTAAACTTATTATAACCTTGATTTATAAACTACCTTTCATCATCATTACCAGAGAACCTTTTATGTTCCACCATATTAGCAGTAAATGTACCCGCAACATCAGTATTCTCTGGTGTAAGTCTCTCCGAAAAATCACTATACATATTCATTGAAACCCTAGCAAATACTCATCTGTATTGGGTAACGAGAATTGTCATACCAATTATCGGAGATTAGCAATCAGTATTTTGGATCTCGCAGCATTGCTATATCGACAGTTATATGTATACATATAACATTTATCTCTTAGAATTTTAATCTTCAATTCAGAAATTCTGAAAAGCACCCCGTATACGAATCAATACTCTAAATTTTGAAAACTGACGATGAAGCAACAAAAACTGTAAACGACCTTAACAGTCGAAAGTGATGATAAAGAATAGTATGTTTGCAAAGCTCAAAAAAAAGTTGGAAATTGAAAGACGGATTGAGCAAATCAGGAAGGAGACTGTGGACAAATCACAAGGACTAAACATGTACTTAACGAATTTAGATGATTCTGTATCTGATGAACTCTTCAGCGAATATCATGCTCCTTATTTATTCTAAATCCTTGCGAAAGAATTTTCTTCACCAACCTTCAATATTAGAAATTCCATAATATCGTCATAAATATCTTCGATATTTCTGAAGATATTTTCATAACTATCCTTATCTGAAATCAGTTATCTTTTCACGTTATCTGTATTACGTCATAAAGGAAACTATTAGTTTCTATATTCTGTAAACCTTCAAGTTTAAATTATGAATGATGTTGAAGTAGTGTTGGGAACTGAAGCATGAGTTAGTATAATATAATGACACTTGATCAACGTGATTATATTACAGTAAGTCATGCTGAGTTTCTAATGAAACATGATGATTCACAGACCCTACCGTCATCATGTGCCATGTTACACAACTTTTACATTCTATCTAATCTATAAACATATTAAGTGAAATGTCCCGTTCTTATTGATTAAAAACGTTCCATATTAATTGATTTTGTTGCGAGGTTTTGACCTCTATATGAGACGTTTTTCAAGGACTGCATTCATTTTTAAAACAAACCATAACCTTTATTTCATAGATAAAGGTTTTAAAAAGCTTTACGTAGATTATCAAATAATGATAATCTAAAATATCCTGTTTACACACAACCATTACATAATGGTTTACAATACAAATATGTTACAACAAAATAAGTTTCTTGAATGCAGTTTTTACACAATATCATACAAGCATGGACTCCAAATCTCGTCCTTATTTAAGTATGCGACAGCGGAAGCTCTTAATAATCACCTGAGAATAAACATGCTTAAAATGTCAACAAAAATGTTGGTGAGTTATAGGTTTAATCTATATATATCAAATCATAATAATAGACCACAAGATTTCATATTTCAATACACATCCCATACATAGAGATAAAAATCATTCATATAGTGAACACCTGGTAACCGACATTAACAAGATGCATATATAAGAATATCCCCATCATTCCGGGACACCCTTCGGATATGATATAAATTTTGAAGTACTAAAGCATCCGGTACTTTGGATGGGGTTTGTTAGGCCCAATAGATCTATCTTTAGGATTCGCGTCAATTAGGGTGTCTGTTCCCTAATTCTTAGATTACCAGACTTAATAAAAAGGGGCATATTCGATTTCGATAATTCAACCATAGAATGTAGTTTCACGTACTTGTGTCTATTTTGTAAATCATTTATAAAACCTGCATGTATTCTCATCCCAAAAATATTAGATTTTAAAAGTGGGACTATAACTCACTTTCACAGATTTTTACTTCGTCGGGAAGTAAGACTTGGCCACTGGTTGATTCACGAACCTATAACAATATATACATATATATCAAAGTATGTTTAAAATATATTTACAACACTTTTAATATATTTTGATGTTTTAAGTTTATTAAGTCAGCTGTCCTCGTTAGTAATCTACAACTAGTTGTCCACAGTTAGATGTACAGAAATAAATCGATAAATATTATCTTGAATCAACCCACGACCCAGTGTATACGTATCTCAGTATTGATCACAACTCAAACTATATATATTTTGGAATCAACCTCAACCCTGTATAGCTAACTCCAACATTCACATATAGAGTGTCTATGGTTGTTCCGAAATATATATAGATGTGTCGACATGATAGGTCGAAACATTGTATACGTGTCTATGGTATCTCAAGATTACATAATATACAATACAAGTTGATTAAGTTATGGTTGGAATAGATTTGTTACCAATTTTCACGTAGCTAAAATGAGAAAAATTATCCAATCTTGTTTTACCCATAACTTCTTCATTTTAAATCCGTTTTGAGTGAATCAAATTGCTATGGTTTCATATTGAACTCTATTTTATGAATCTAAACAGAAAAGTATAGGTTTATAGTCGGAAAAATAAGTTACAAGTCGTTTTTGTAAAGGTAGTCATTTCAGTCGAAAGAACGACGTCTAGATGACCATTTTAGAAAACATACTTCCACTTTGAGTTTAACCATAATTTTTGGATATAGTTTCATGTTCATAATAAAAATCATTTTCTCAGAATAACAACTTTTAAATCAAAGTTTATCATAGTTTTTAATTAACTAACCCAAAACAGCCCGCGGTGTTACTACGATGGCGTAAATCCGGTTTTACGGTGTTTTTCGTGTTTCCAGGTTTTAAATCATTAAGTTAGCATATCATATAGATATAGAACATGTGTGTAGTTAATTTTAAAAGTCAAGTTAGAAGGATTAACTTTTGTTTGCGAACAAGTTTAGAATTAACTAAACTATGTTCTAGATTACGAGTTTAAACCTTCGAATAAGATAGTTTTATATATATGAATCGAATGATGTTATGAACATCATTACTACCTCAAGTTTAGTAGGTAAACCTACTGGAAGTGACAAGAAATGATCTAGCTTCAAAGGATCTTGGATGGCTTGAAAGTTCTTGAAGTAGGATCATGACACAGAAACAAGTTCAAGTAAGATTTTTACTCGAATTAAGATAGTTTATAGTTATAGAAATTGAATCAAAGTTTGAATATGAATATTACCTTGAATAAGAAAGATAACCTACTGTATATAACAAAGGTTTCTTGATCTTAGATGATTACTTGGAATGGATTAGAAAGCTTGGAAGTAAATTAGTAAACTTGAAGGGATTTTTGAAGTGTTCGTGAAGTGTTCTTCCTATGATGATTATAGCTTGATTCTTGAAGTGATTTTTGATGAAGATGATGATTAAATACTGGAAAAATACGTTCATAATAGTGTGTGTGTGTGTTGATAGAAAATTAGAAAGAGAATTGGAAGTGAAATGGAGTGAATGATGAGTGGTAATTGGTGAGTGGTAAGTGGGGTTAAAAGGAGTTCTAGTTAGTTGACTAGCTCATGGTAGAAGTTAAAATTGATTAGTAATACATGACATAATCAAGAGTGGAATCCCATGCTAGTTCCTATTGGTATATACTCATAGTAAGTACGTTTTGAAGCTGTGTATAATACGGGTAAGAATACGACTAGAATTCTTGATGAAAGAAAAGAATGGAAAAGTAACTGTAACCATTTTCATTAAGTATGAGTGTTTTGATATATGTCTTGAAGTCTTCCAAAAGTATTTTAATACATCTAAATACACTACATTTATATACATTTTAACTGAGTCGTTAAGTCATCGTTAGTCGTTACATGTAAGTGTTGTTTTGAAACCTTTAAGTTAACGATCTCAATTAATGTTGTTAACCCATTGTTTATTATATCTAATGAGATGTTAAATTATTATATTATCATGATATTATGATATATTAATATATCTTAATATGATATATATACATTTAAATGTCGTTACAACGATAATCGTTACATATATGTCTCGTTTCGAAATCCTTAAGTTAGTAGTCTTGTTTATATGTATATAACTCATTGTTAATATACTTATGGAGATACTTACTTATCATAATCTCATGTTAACCATATGTATATCCATATATATATCGTCATGTCGTTTTTACAAGTTTTAACGTTCGTGAATCGCCGGTCAACTTGGGTGGTCAATTGTCTATATGAAACATATTTCAATTAATCAAGTCTTAACAAGTTTGATTGCTTAACATGTTGGAAACATTTAATCATGTAAATATCAATCTCAATTAATATATATAAACATGGAAAAGTTCGGGTCACTACAGTACCTACCCGTTAAATAAATTTCGTCCCGAAATTTTAAGCTGTTGAAGGTGTTGACGAATCTTCTGGAAATAGATGCGGGTATTTCTTCTTCATCTGATCTTCATGCTCCCAGGTGAAATCGGGTCCTTTACAAGCATTCCATCGAACCTTAACAATTAGTATCTTGTTTTGCTTAAGTCTTTTAACCTCACGATCCATTATTTCGACGGGTTCTTCGATGAATTGAAGTTTTTCGTTGATTTGGATTTCATCTAACGGAAGAGTGAGATCTTCTTTAGCAAAACATTTCTTCAAATTCGAGACGTGGAAAGTGTTATGTACAGCCGCGAGTTGTTGAGGTAACTCAAGTCGGTAAGCTACTGGTCCGACACGATCAATAATCTTTAATGGTCCAATATACCTTGGATTTAATTTCCCTCGTTTACCAAATCGAACAACGCCTTTACAAGGTGCAACTTTAAGCATGACCATCTCTCCAATTTCAAATTCTATATCTTTTCTTTTAATGTCAGCGTAGCTCTTTTGTCGACTTTGGGCGGTTTTCAACCGTTGTTGAATTTGGATGATCTTCTCGGTAGTTTCTTGTATAATCTCCGGACCTGTAATCAGTCTATCCCCCACTTCACTTCAACAAATCAGAGACCTGCACTTTCTACCATAAAGTGCTTCAAATGGCGCCATCTCAATGCTTGAATGGTAGCTGTTGTTGTAGGAAAATTCTGCTAACGGTAGATGTCGATCCCAACTGTTTCCGAAATCAATAACACATGCTCGTAGCATGTCTTTAAGCGTTTGTATCGTCCTTTCGCTCTACCCATCAGTTTGTGGATGATAGGCAGTACTCATGTCTAGACGAGTTCCTAATGCTTGCTGTAATGTCTGCCAGAATCATGAAATAAATCTGCCATCCCTATCAGAGATAATAAAGATTGGTATTCCATTTCTGGAGACGACTTCCTTCAAATACAGTCGTGCTAACTTCTCCATCTTGTCATCTTCTCTTATTGGTAGGAAGTGTGCTGATTTGGTGAGACGATCAACTATTACCCAAATAGTATCAAAACCACTTGCAGTCCTTGGCAATTTAGTGATGAAATCCATGGTAATGTTTTCCCATTTCCATTCCGGGATTTCGGGTTGTTGAAGTAGACCTGATGGTTTCTGATGCTCAGCTTTGACCTTAGAACACGTCAAACATTCTCCTATGTATTTAGCAACATCGGCTTTCATACCGGGCCACCAAAAATATTTCCTGAGATCCTTGTATATCTTCCCCATTCCAGGATGTATTGAGTATCTGGTTTTATGAGCTTCTCTAAGTACCATTTCTCTCATATCTCCAAATTTTGGTACCCAAATCCTTTCAGCCCTATACCGGGTTCCGTCTTCCCGAATATTAAGATGTTTCTCCGATCCTTTGGGTATTTCATCCTTTAAATTTCCCTCTTTTAAAACTCCTTGTTGCGCCTCCTTTATTTGAGTAGTAAGGTTATTATGAATCATTATATTCATAGATTTTACTCGAATGGGTTCTCTGTCCTTCCTGCTCAAGGCATCGGCTACCACATTTGCCTTCCCCGGGTGGTAACGAATCTCAAAGTTGCAATCATTCAATAATTCAATCCACCTACGCTGCCTCATATTCAGTTGTTTCTGATTAAATATGTGTTGAAGACTTTTGTGGTCGGTATATATAATACTTTTGACCCCATATAAGTAGTGCCTCCAAGTCTTTAATGCAAAAACAACCGCGCCTAATTCCAAATCATGCGTCGTATAATTTTGTTCGTGAATCTTCAATTATCTAGACGCATAAGCAATCACCTTCGTTCGTTGCATTAATACACAACCGAGACCTTGCTTTGATGCGTCACAATAAATCACAAAATCATCATTCCCTTCAGGTAATGACAATATAGGTGCCGTAGTTAGCTTTTTCTTCAATAACTGAAACGCTTTCTCTTGTTCATCATTCCATTCAAATTTCTTCCCTTTATGCGTTAATGCAGTCAAGGGTTTTGCTATTCTGGAAAAGTCTTGGATGAACCTTCTGTAGTAACCAGCTAGTCCTAAAAACTGGTGTATGTGTTTCGGAGTTTTCGGGGTTTCTCACTTTTCAACAGTTTCTATCTTTGCCGGATCCACCTTAATACCTTCTTTGTTCACTATGTGATCGAGGAATTGAACTTCTTCCAACCAAAATGCACACTTTGAAAACTTAGCGTACAATTCTTCCTTCCTCAATACTTCTAACACCTTTCTCAAATGTTCACCGTGTTCTTGGTCATTCTTTGAGTAAATAAGTATGTCATCAATGAAAACAATGACAAACTTGTCAAGGTATGGTCCACACACTCGGTTCATAAGGTCCATGAACACAGCTGGTGCATTAGTTAAACCAAACGGCATGACCATAAACTCGTAATGACCGTAACGTGTTCTGAAAGCAGTCTTTGGAATATCATCTTCTTTCACCCGCATTTGATGATACCCGGAACGTAAGTCAATCTTTGAATAAACAGACGAGCCTTGTAGTTGATCAAATAAGTCGTCGATTCTCGGTAGTGGGTAGCGGTTCTTGATGGTAAGTTTGTTCAACTCTCGGTAGTCGATACACAACCTGAATGTACCATCTTTCTTCTTGACAAACAAAACAGGAGCTCCCCACGGTGATGTGCTTGGTCGAATGAAACCACGCTCTAAAAGTTCTTGTAATTGGCTTTGCAGTTCTTTCATCTCGTTGGGTGCGAGTCTGTAAGGAGCACGAGCTATTGGTGCAGCTCCTGGTACAAGATCTATTTGAAATTCAACGGATCGCTGTGGGGGTAATCCCGGTAATTCTTTCGGAAATACATCGGGAAATTCTTTTGCAATGGGAACATCATTGATGCTCTTTTCTTCAGTTTGTACTTTCTCGATGTGTGCTAGAACAGCATAGCAACCTTTTCTTATTAGTTTTTGTTCCTTCAAATTACTAATAATATGTAGCTTCGTGTTGCCCTTTTCTCCGTACACCATTAAGGGTTTTCCTTTTTCTCGTATAATGCGAATTGCATTTTTGTAACAAACGATCTCTGCTTTCACTTCTTTCAACCAGTCCATACCGATTATCACATCAAAACTCCCTAACTCTACTGGTATCAAATCAATCTTAAATGTTTCGCTAACCAGTTTAATTTCTCGATTCCGACATTTAGTTATCTGCTGAAATTAATTTACCATTTGCTAATTCGAGTAAAAATTTACTATCCAAAGGCGTCATTGGACAACTTAATTTAGCACAAAAATCTCTACTCATATAGCTTCTATCCGCACCCGAATCAAATAAAACGTAAGCAGATTTATTGTCAATAAGAAACGTACCCGTAACAAGCTCCGGGTCTTCCTGTGCCTCTGCCGCATTAATATTGAAAACTCTTTCGCGGCCTTGTCCATTCGTGTTCTCCTGGTTCAGGCAATTTCTAATAATGTGGCCTGGTTTTCCACATTTATAACAAACTACATTGGCATAACTTGCTCCGACACTACTTGCTCCGCCATTACTCGTTCTGACACCATTTGTTCCTTTCGTTCTATTAACCCCTGGTCCGTAGACCTCACACTTCGCCGCGCTATGACCATTTCTTTTACACTTGTTGCAAAATTTGGTGCAGAACCCCGAGTGATACTTTTCACACCTTTGGCATAGCTGCTTCTGATTGTTGTTGTTGTTGCGGTTATTGTTGTTGTTGGGATGATTGTTGTAGTTGCTGTTGTTGTTGTTGTTGTTGTTGTTGTTGTTGGGCCTTTTGTTGTAGTTGCGATTGATGTTGCGATTGTTAGGATAATTGTTGCGATTATTGTTGTAATTGCTGTTGTTGTTGTATTGGTGATTCTTATCACCGTTTTCCTCCCACTTTCTTTTGACTTGCTTCACATTGGCCTCTTCAGCAATCTGTTCTTTAATTCTTTCTTCAATTTGGTTCACTAGTTTGTGAGCCATTCTACATGCCTGTTGTATGGAGGCGGGCTCGTGTGAAATTATATCTTCTTGGATTCTTTCCGGTAATCCTTTCACAAATGCGTCGATCTTCTCTTCCTCATCTTCGAATGCTCCCGGACACAATAGGCACAATTCTGTGAATCGTCTTTCGTACGTGGTAATATCAAATCCTTGGGTTCGTAACCCTCTAAGTTCTGTCTTGAGCTTATTGACCTCGGTTCTGGGATGGTACTTCTCGTTCATCAAGTGCTTGAATGCTGACCACGGTAGTGCGTACGCATCATCTTGTCCCACTTGCTCTAGATAGGTATTCCACCATGTTAACGCAGAACCTGTGAAGGTATGCGTAGCGTACTTCACTTTGTCCTCTTCAGTACACTTACTTATGGCAAACACCGATTCGACCTTCTCGGTCCACCGTTTCAATCCGATCGGTCCTTCGGTTCCATCAAATTCCAAAGGTTTGCAGGCAGTGAATTCTTTGTAGGTGCATCCTACACGATTTCCTGTACTGCCAGATCCAAGGTTATTGTTGGTATGTAGCGCAGCCTGTACTGCGGCTATGTTTGAAGCTAGAAAAGTACGGAATTCCTCTTCATTCATATTCACGGTGTGTCGAGTAGTCGGTGCCATTTCCTTCAAAATAGTCAAATGGAACAACTTAATCATACAGAATATTAAGAGTAGTTAATAGTATTTCGTAGCATAATATGAACTCATTTATAAAAGATTTTTCTTCATATTAGCGTTTTATAAGTTTAAATTCGGGTAGTACCTACCCGTTAAGTTCATACTTAGTAGCTAATATACAATTCAACTACTACAATTCTATATGAAAAACTGATTGTAATAATATTTCGCGTTCAAACTTTTATACAATATTTTACAAACTTACAATACCGCTTATTTTACATAAAGCATGAAATATAGCACACAATAACTTTGATACAAGATAGTTGTGAAGATAATTCTAGCTAGTACACAAGTCGTTCAGCAAAGTCAATAAAGACACGTAATTCATACTTCCAGAAACAAGTCATGCATTCTGGTTTTACTAGGATTACTTCCCATCCTTGGTCTTCTGGAACATAACCGTTATGGCCGTTGATAAGACACCGTGTTGTAACGTCGTCAAAGGGACGAGGGTTACGTAATGTCCAACAGTCCCGTAACAATCTAAAAACCTCATTTCTTACCCCAATTACCGACTCCGTCACTTGTGGAAACGTTTTGTTTAATAGTTGTAGCCCGATGTTCTTGTTCACTTTGGTGAGAAGCGAACATTACTAATCCGTAAGCATAACATGCTTCTTTATGTTGCATGTTAGCCGCTTTTTCTAAATCACGAAGTCCAATATTCGGATATATTGAGTCAAAATAATTTCTTAACCCATTGCGTAAAATAGCATTTGGGTTCCCTGCAATATATGCGTCAAAGTAAACACATCGTAACTTATGGATTTCCCAATGTGATATCCCCCATCTTTCGAACGAAAGCCTTTTATAAACCAAGGCATTCTTGGAACGTTCTTCGAATATCTTACAAACTGATCTCGCCTTAAATAGTTGTGCCGAAGAATTCTGACCGACTCTAGACAAGATTTCATCAATCATGTCTCCGGGTAGGTCTCTTAAAATATTGGGTTGTCTATCCATTTTGTGTTTTTATACTGTAAAATAGACAAGTGTTAGATTCATAAAAAAAATACTTATTAATACAAGCAATTTTTACATATATCATAAAGCATAAGCACACTATATTACGTATATTACACCACACGAATACAACTATCTTATTCCGACTCGCTTGTTTCTTCTTCTTCGGTTTTGGTTCGTTTTACCAAGTTTCTAGGGATATATGATGTTCCCCTAATACGAGCCGTCGTTTTCCACATTGGTTTAGAAAAACCTGGTGGTTTAGAGGTTCCCGGGTCATTGTTACAACTTAAGGACTTCGGGGGTTGACGATACATATAAAGTTCATCGTGGTTGGAATTAGATTTCTCTATTTTTATGCCCTTTCCCTTATTATTTACTTTTGCCTTTTTAAATTCAGTTGGGGTAATTTCTATAACATCATCGGAATTCTCGTCGGAATCCGATTCATCGGAGAATTGGTAATCCTCCCAATATTTTGCTTCCTTGGCGGAAACACCATTGACCATAATTAATCTTGGTCGGTTGGTTGAGGATTTTCTTTTACTTAACCGTTTTATTATTTCCCCCACCGGTTCTATTTCTTCATCCGGTTCCGATTCTTCTTCCGGTTCCAATTCTTCTTCCGGTTCCGACTCTTCTTCCGGTTCCTCTTCGGGAACTTGTGAATCAGTCCACGAATCATTCCAATTTACATTTGACTCTTCATTATTATTAGGTGAGTCAATGGGACTTATTCTAGAGGTAGACATCTATCACATAATATCAAACACGTTAAGAGATTAATATATCACATAATATTCACATGTTAAAAATATATAGTTTCCAACAAAATTTGTTAAGCAATCATTTTTCAACTAAACACGGTCGAAGTCCAGACTCACTAATGCATCCTAACAAACTCGATAAGACACACTAATGCAAAATTCTGGTTCTCTAAGACCAACGCTCGGATACCAACTGAAATGTCCCGTTCTTATTGATTAAAAACGTTCCATATTAATTGATTTTGTTGCGAGGTTTTGACCTCTATATGAGACGTTTTTCAAAGACTGTATTCATTTTTAAAACAAACCATAACCTTTATTTCATAGATAAAGGCTTTAAAAAGCTTTACGTAGATTATCAAATAATGATAATCTAAAATATCCTGTTTACACACCACCATTACATAATGGTTTACAATACAAATATGTTACAACAAAATAAGTTTCTTGAATGCAGTTTTTACACAATATCATACAAGCATGGACTCCAAATCTCGTCCTTATTTAAGTATGCGACAGCGGAAGCTCTTAATAATCACCTGAGAATAAACATGCTTAAAACGTCAACAAAAATGTTGGTGAGTTATAGGTTTAACCTATATATATCAAATCATAATAATAGACCACAAGATTTTATATTTCAATACACATCCCATACATAGAGATAAAAATCATTCATATGGTGAACACCTGGTAACCAACATTAACAAGATGCATATATAAGAATATCCCCATCATTCCGGGACACCCTTCGGATATGATATAAATTTCGAAGTACTAAAGCATCTGGTACTTTGGATGGGGTTTGTTAGGCCCAATAGATCTATCTTTAGGATTCGCGTCAATTAGGGTGTCTGTTCCCTAATTTTTAGATTACCAGACTTAATAAAAAGGGGCATATTCGATTTCGATAATTCAACCATAGAATGTAGTTTCACGTACTTGTGTCTATTTTGTAAATCATTTATAAAACCTGCATGTATTCTCATCCCAAAAATATTAGATTTTAAAAGTGGGACTATAACTCACTTTCACAGATTTTTACTTCGTCGGGAAGTAAGACTTGGCCACTGGTTGATTCACGAACCTATAACAATATATACATATATATCAAAGTATGTTTAAAATATATTTACAACACTTTTAATATATTTTGATATTTTAAGTTTATTAAGTCAGCTGTCCTCGTTAGTAACCTACAACTAGTTGTCCACAGTTAGATGTACAGAAATAAATCGATAAATATTATCTTGAATCAATCCACGACCCAGTGTATACGTATCTCAGTATTGATCACAACTCAAACTATATATATTTTGGAATCAACCTCAACCCTGTATAGCTAACTCCAACATTCACATATAGAGTGTCTATGGTTGTTCCGAAATATATATAGATGTGTCAACATGATAGGTCGAAACATTGTATACGTGTCTATGGTATCTCAAGATTACATAATATACAATACAAGTTGATTAAGTTATGGTTGGAATAGATTTGTTACCAATTTTCACGTAGCTAAAATGAGAAAAATTATCCAATCTTGTTTTACCCATAACTTCTTCATTTTAAATCCGTTTTGAGTGAATCAAATTGCTATGGTTTCATATTGAACTCTATTTTATGAATCTAAACAGAAAAGTATAAATTTATTGTCAAAAAAATAAGTTACAAGTCGTTTTTGTAAAGGTAGTCATTTCAGTCGAAAGAACGACGTCTAGATGACCATTTTAGAAAACATACTTCCACTTTGAGTTTAACCATAATTTTTGGATATAGTTTCATGTTCATAATAAAAATCATTTTCTCAGAATAACAACTTTTAAATCAAAGTTTATCATAGTTTTTAATTAACTAACCCAAAACAGCCCGCGGTGTTACTACGACGGCGTAAATCCGGTTTTACGGTGTTTTTCGTGTTTCCAGGTTTTAAATCATTAAGTTAGAATATCATATAGATATAGAACATGTGTGTAGTTAATTTTAAAAGTCAAGTTAGAAGGATTAACTTTTGTTTGCGAACAAGTTTAGAATTAACTAAACTATGTTCTAGTGATTACGAGTTTAAACCTTCGAATAAGATAGTTTTATATATATGAATCGAATGATGTTATGAACATCATTACTACCTCAAGTTTAGTAGGTAAACCTACTGGAAGTGACAAGAAATGATCTAGCTTCAAAGGATCTTGGATGGCTTGAAAGTTCTTGAAGTAGGATCATGACACAAAAACAAGTTCAAGTAAGATTTTTACTCGAATTAAGATAGTTTATAGTTATAGAAATTGAATCAAAGTTTGAATATAAATATTACCCTGAATAAGAAAGATAACCTACTGTATATAACAAAGGTTTCTTGATCTTAGATGATTACTTGGAATGGATTAGAAAGCTTGGAAGTAAATTAGTAAACTTGAAGGGATTTTTGAAGTGTTCTTGAAGTGTTCTTCCTATGATGATTATAGCTTGATTCTTGAAGTGATTTTTGATGAATATGATGATTAACTACTGGAAAAATACGTTCATAATAGTGTGAGTGTGTTGAGAGAGAATTAGAAAGAGAATTGGAAGTGAAATGGAGTGAATGATGAGTGGTAATTGGTGAGTGGTGAGTGGGGTTAAAAGGAGTTCTAGTTAGTTGACTAGCTCATGGTAGAAGTTAAAATTGATTAGTCATACATGACATAATCAAGAGTGGAATCCCATGCTAGTTCCTATTGGTATATACTCATAGTAAGTACGTTTTGAAGCTGTGTATAATACGGGTAAGAATACGACTAGAATTCTTGATGAAAGAAAAGAATGGAAAAGTAACTGTAACCATTTTCGTTAAGTATGAGTGTTTTGATATATGTCTTGAAGTCTTCCAAAAGTATTTTAATACATCTAAATACACTACATGTATATACATTTTAACTGAGTCGTTAAGTCATCGTTAGTCGTTACATGTAAGTGTTGTTTTGAAACCTTTAAGTTAACGATCTCAATTAATGTTGTTAACCCATTGTTTATTATATCTAATGAGATGTTAAATTATTATATTATCATGATATTATGATATATTAATATATCTTAATATGATATATATACATTTAAATGTCGTTACAACGATAATCGTTACATATATGTCTCGTTTCGAAATCCTTAAGTTAGTAGTCTTGTTTATATGTATATAACTCATTGTTAATATACTTATGGAGATACTTACTTATCATAATCTCATGTTAACCATATGTATATCCATATATATATCGTCATGTCGTTTTTACAAGTTTTAACGTTCGTGAATCGCCGGTCAACTTGGGTGGTCAATTGTCTATATGAAACATATTTCAATTAATCAAGTCTTAACAAGTTTGATTGCTTAACATGTTGGAAACATTTAATCATGTAAATATCAATCTCAATTAATATATATAAACATGGAAAAGTTCGGGTCACTACAGTACCTACCCGTTAAATAAATTTCGTCCCGAAATTTTAAGCTGTTGAAGGTGTTGACGAATCTTCTGGAAATAGATGAGGGTATTTCTTCTTCATCTGATCTTCACGCTCCCAGGTGAACTCGGGTCCTCTACAAGCATTCCATCGAACCTTAACAATTAGTATCTTGTTTTGCTTAAGTCTTTTAACCTCACGATCCATTATTTCGACGGGTTCTTCGATGAATTGAAGTTTTTCGTTGATTTGGATTTCATCTAACGGAAGAGTGAGATCTTCTTTAGCAAAACATTTCTTCAAATTCGAGACGTGGAAAGTGTTATGTACAGCCGCGAGTTGTTGAGGTAACTCAAGTCGGTAAGCTACTGGTCCGACACGATCAATAATCTTGAATGGTCCAATATACCTTGGATTTAATTTCCCTCGTTTACCAAATCGAACAACGCCTTTCCAAGGTGCAACTTTAAGCATGACCATCTCTCCAATTTCAAATTCTTTATCTTTTCTTTTAATGTCAGCATAGCTCTTTTGTCGACTTTGGGCGGTTTTCAACCGTTGTTGAATTTGGATGATCTTCTCGGTAGTTTCTTGTATAATCTCCGGACCTGTAATCTGTCTATCCCCCACTTCACTCTAACAAATCAGAGACCTGCACTTTCTACCATAAAGTGCTTCAAATGGCGCCATCTCAATGCTTGAATGGTAGCTGTTGTTGTAGGAAAATTCTGCTAACGGTAGATGTCGATCCCAACTGTTTCTGAAATCAATAACACATGATCGTAGCATGTCTTTAAGCGTTTGTATCGTCCTTTCGCTCTGCCCATCAGTTTTTGGATGATAGGCAGTACTCATGTCTAGACGAGTTCCTAATGCTTGCTGTAATGTCTGCCAGAATCTTGAAATAAATCTGCCATCCCTATCAGAGATAATAAAGATTGGTATTCCATGTCTGGAGACGAATTCCTTCAAATACAGTCGTGCTAACTTCTCCATCTTGTCATCTTCTCTTATTGGTAGGAAGTGTGCTGATTTGGTGAGACGATCAACTATTACCCAAATAGTATCAAAACCACTTGTAGTCCTTGGCAATTTAGTGATGAAATCCATGGTAATGTTTTCCCATTTCCATTCCGGGATTTCGGGTTGTTGAAGTAGACCTGATGGTTTCTGATGCTCAGCTTTGACCTTAGAACACGTCAAACATTCTCCTACGTATTTAGCAACATCGGCTTTCATACCCGGCCACCAAAAATATTTCCTGAGATCCTTGTACATCTTCCCCGTTCCAGGATGTATTGAGTATCTGGTTTTATGAGCTTCTCTAAGTACCATTTCTCTCATATCTCCAAATTTTGGTACCCAAATCCTTTCAGCCCTATACCGGGTTCCGTCTTCCCGAATATTAAGATGTTTCTCCGATCCTTTGGGTATTTCATCCTTTAAATTTCCCTCTTTTAAAACTCCTTGTTGCGCCTCCTTTATTTGAGTAGTAAGGTTATTATGAATCATTATATTCATAGATTTTACTCGAATGGGTTCTCTGTCCTTCCTGCTCAAGGCATCGGCTACCACATTTGCCTTCCCCGGGTGGTAACGAATCTCAAAGTCGTAATCATTCAATAATTCAATCCACCTACGCTGCCTCATATTCAGTTGTTTCTGATTAAATATGTGTTGAAGACTTTTGTGGTCGGTATATATAATACTTTTGACCCCATATAAGTAGTGCCTCCAAGTCTTTAATGCAAAAACAACCGCGCCTAATTCCAAATCATGCGTCGTATAATTTTGTTCGTGAATCTTCAATTGTCTAGACGCATAAGCAATCACCTTCGTTCGTTGCATTAATACACAACTGAGACCTTGCTTTGATGCGTCACAATAAATCACAAAATCATCATTCCCTTCAGGCAATGACAATATAGGTGCCGTAGTTAGCTTTTTCTTCAATAACTGAAATGCTTTCTCTTGTTCATCATTCCATTCAAATTTCTTCCCTTTATGCGTTAATGCAGTCAAGGGTTTTGCTATTCTGGAAAAGTCTTGGATGAACCTTCTGTAGTAACCAGCTAGTCCTAAAAACTGGCGTATGTGTTTCGGAGTTTTCGGTGTTTCCCACTTTTCAACAATTTCTATCTTTGCCGGATCCACCTTAATACCTTCTTTGTTCACTATGTGACCGAGGAATTGAACTTCTTCCAACCAAAATGCACACTTTGAAAACTTAGCGTACAATTCTTCCTTCCTCAATACTTCTAACACCTTTCTCAAATGTTCACCGTGTTCTTGGTCATTCTTTGAGTAAATAAGTATGTCATCAATGAAAACAATGACAAACTTGTCAAGGTATGGTCCACACACTCGGTTCATAAGGTCCATGAACACAGCTGGTGCATTAGTTAAACCAAACGACATGACCATAAACTCGTAATGACCGTAACGTGTTCTGAAAGCAGTCTTTGGAATATCATCTTCTTTCACCCGCATTTGATGATACCCGGAACGTAAGTCAATCTTTGAATAAACAGACGAGCCTTGTAGTTGATCAAATAAGTCGTCGATTCTCGGTAGTGGGTAGCGGTTCTTGATGGTAAGTTTGTTCAACTCTCGGTAGTCGATACACAACCTGAATGTACCATCTTTCTTCTTGACAAACAAAACAGGAGCTCCCCACGGTGATGTGCTTGGTCGAATGAAACCACGCTCTAAAAGTTCTTGTAATTATCTTTGCAGTTCTTTCATCTCGCTGGGTGCGAGTCTGTAAGGAGCACGAGCTATTGGTGCAGCTCCTGGTACAAGATCTATTTGAAATTCAACGGATCGCTGTGGGGGTAATCCCGATAATTCTTTCGGAAATACATCGGGAAATTCTTTTGCAATGGGAACATCATTGATGCTCTTTTCTTCAGTTTGTACTTTCTCGACGTGTGCTAGAACAGCATAGCAACCTTTTCTTATTAGTTTTTATGCCTTCAAATTACTAATAATATGTAGCTTCGTGTTGCCCTTTTCTCCGTACACCATTAAGGGTTTTCCTTTTTCTCGTATAATGCGAATTGCATTTTTGTAACAAACGATCTCTGCTTTCACTTCTTTCAACCAGTCCATACCAATTATCACATCAAAACTCCCTAACTCTACTGGTATCAAATCAATCTTAAATGTTTCGCTAACCAGTTTAATTTCTCGATTCTGACATATATTATCTGCTGAAATTAATTTACCATTTGCTAATTCGAGTAAAAATTTACTATCCAAAGGCGTCAATGGACAACTTAATTTAGCTCAAAAATCTCTACTCATATAGCTTCTATCCGCACCCGAATCAAATAAAACGTAAGCAGATTTATTGTCAATAAGAAACGTACTCGTAACAAGCTCCGGGTCTTCATGTGCCTCTGCCGTATTAATATTGAAAACTCTTCCGCGGCCTTGTCCATTCGTGTTCTCCTGGTTCAGGCAATTTCTAATAATGTGGCCCGGTTTTCCACATTTACAACAAACTACATTGGCATAACTTGCTCCGACACTACTTGCTCCGCCATTACTCGTTCCGACACCATTTGTTCCTTTCGTTCTATTAACCCCTGGTCCGTAGACCTCACACTTCGCCGCGCTATGACCATTTCTTTTACACTTGTTGCAAAATTTGGTGCAGAACCCCGAGTGATACTTTTCACACCTTTGGCATAGCTGCTTCTGATTGTTGTTGTTGTTGCGGTTATTGTTGTTGTTGGGATGATTGTTGTAGTTGCTGTTGTTGTTGTTGTTGTTGTTGTTATTGTTGGGCCTTTTGTTGTAGTTGCGATTGATGTTGCGATTGTTGGGATAATTGTTGCGATTATTGTTGTAATTGCTGTTGTTGTTGTATTGGTGATTCTTATCACCGTTTTCCTCCCACTTTCTTTTGACTTGCTTCACATTGGCCTCTTCAGCAGTCTGTTCTTTAATTCTTTCTTCAATCTGGTTCACTAGTTTGTGAGCCATTCTACATGCCTGTTGTATGGAGGCGGGCTCGTGTGAAATTATATCTTCTTGGATTCTTTCCGGTAATCCTTTCACAAATGCGTCGATCTTCTCTTCCTCATCTTCGAATGCTCCCGGACACAATAGGCACAATTCTGTGAATCGTCTTTCGTACGTGGTAATATCAAATCCTTGGGTTCGTAACCCTCTAAGTTCTGTCTTGAGCTTATTGACCTCGGTTCTGGGACGGTACTTCTCGTTCATCAAGTGCTTGAATGCTGACCACGGTAGTGCGTACGCATCATCTTGTCCCACTTGCTCTAGATAGGTATTCCACCATGTTAACGCAGAACCTGTGAAGGTATGCGTAGCGTACTTCACTTTGTCCTCTTCAGTACACTTACTTATGGCAAACACCGATTCGACCTTCTCGGTCCACCGTTTCAATCCGATCGGTCCTTCGGTTCCATCAAATTCCAAAGGTTTGCAGGCAGTGAATTCTTTGTAGGTGCATCCTACACGATTTCCTGTACTGCCAGATCCAAGGTTATTGTTGGTATGTAGCACAGCCTGTACTGCGGCTATGTTTGAAGCTAGAAAAGTACGAAATTCCTCTTCATTCATATTCACGGTGTGTCGAGTAGTCGGTGCCATTTCCTTCAAAATAGTCAAATGGAACAAGTTAATCATACAGAATATTAAGAGTAGTTAATAGTATTTCGTAGCATAATATGAACTCATTTATAAAAGCTTTTTCTTCATATTAGCGTTTTATAAGTTTAAATTCGGGTAGTACCTACCCGTTAAGTTCATACTTAGTAGCTAATATACAATTCAACTACTACAATTCTATATGAAAAACTGATTGTAATAATATTTCGCGTTCAAACTTTTATACAATATTTTACAAACTTACAATACCGCTTATTTTACATAAAGCATGAAATATAGCACACAATAACTTTGATACAAGATAGTTGTGAAGATAATTCTAGCTAGTACACAAGTCGTTCAGCAAAGGCAATAAAGACACGTAATTCATACGTCCAGAAACAGGTCATGCATTCTGGTTTTACTAGGATTACTTCCCATCCTTGGTCTTGTGGAACATAACCGTTATGGCCGTTGATAAGACAGCGTGTTGTAACGTCGTCAAAGGGACGAGGGTTACGTAATGTCCAACAGTCCCGTAACAATCTAAAAACCTCATTTCTTACCCCAATTACCGACTCCGTCACTTGTGGGAACGTTTTGTTTAATAGTTGTAGCCCGATGTTCTTGTTCTCACTTTGGTGAGAAGCGAACATTACTAATCCGTAAGCATAACATGCTTCTTTATGTTGCATGTTAGCCGCTTTTTCTAAATCACGAAGTCCAATATTCGGATATATTGAGTCAAAATAATTTCTTAACCCATTGCGTAAAATAGCATTTGGGTTCCCCGCAATATATGCGTCAAAGTAAACACATCGTAACTTATGGATTTCCCAATGTGATATCCCCCATCTTTCAAACGAAAGCCTTTTATAAACCAAGGCATTCTTGGAACGTTCTTCGAATATCTTACAAACTGATCTCGCCTTAAATAGTTGTGCCGAAGAATTCTGACCGACTCTAGACAAGATTTCATCAATCATGTCTCCGGGTAGGTCTCTTAAAATATTGGGTTGTCTATCCATTTTGTGTTTTTATACTGTAAAATAGACAAGTGTTAGATTCATAAAAAAAAATACTTATTAATACAAGCAATTTTTACATATATCATAAAGCATAAGCACACTATATTACATATATTACACCACACGAATACAACTATCTTATTCCGACTCGCTTGTTTCTTCTTCTTCGGTTTTGGTTCGTTTTACCAAGTTTCTAGGGATATATGATGTTCCCCTAATACGAGCCGTCGTTTTCCACATTGGTTTAGAAAAACCTGGTGGTTTAGAGGTTCCCGGGTCATTGTTACAACTTAAGGACTTCGGGGGTTGACGATACATATAAAGTTCATCGTGGTTGGAATTAGATTTTTCTATTTTTATGCCTTTTCCCTTATTATTTACTTTTGCCTTTTTAAATTCAGTTGGGGTAATTTCTATAACATCATCAGAATTCTCGTCGGAATCCGATTCATCGGAGAATTGGTAATCCTCCCAATATTTTGCTTCCTTGGCGGAAACACCATTGACCATAATTAACCTTGGTCGGTTGGTTGAGGATTTTCTTTTACTTAACCGTTTTATTATTTCCCCCACCGGTTCTATTTCTTCATCCTGTTCCGATTCTTCTTCCGGTTCCGATTCTTCTTCCGGTTCCGACTCTTCTTCCGGTTCCTCTTCGGGAACTTGTGAATCAGTCCACGAATCATTCCAATTTACATTTGACTCTTCATTATTATTATTAGGTGAGTCAATGGGACTTGTTTTAGAGGTAGACATCTATCACATAATATCAAACGCGTTAAGAGATTAATATATCACATAATATTCACATGTTAAAAATATATAGTTTCCAACAAAATTTGTTAAGAAATCATTTTTTAACTAAACACGGTCGAAGTCCAGACTCACTAATGCATCCTAACAAACTCGATAAGACACACTAATGCAAAATTCTGGTTCTCTAAGACCAACGCTCGGAGAGCAATTGAAATGTCCCGTTCTTATTGATTAAAAACGTTCCATATTAATTGATTTTGTTGCGAGGTTTTGACCTCTATATGAGACGTTTTTCAAAGACTGCATTCATTTTTAAAACAAACCATAACCTTTATTTCATAGATAAAGGCTTTAAAAAGCTTTACGTAGATTATCAAATAATGATAATCTAAAATATCCTGTTTACACACCACCATTACATAATGGTTTACAATACAAATATGTTACAACAAAATAAGTTTCTTGAATGCAGTTTTTACACAATATCATACAAGCATGGACTCCAAATCTCGTCGTTATTTAAGTATGCGACAGCGGAAGCTCTTAATAATCACCTGAGAATAAACATGCTTAAAACGTCAACAAAAATGTTGGTGAGTTATAGGTTTAACCTATATATATCAAATCATAATAATAGACCACAAGATTTCATATTTCAATACACATCCCATACATAGAGATAAAAATCATTCATATGGTGAACACCTGGTAACCGACATTAACAAGATGCATATATAAGAATATCCCCATCATTCCGGGATACCCTTCGGATATGATATAAATTTCGAAGTACTAAAGCATCCGGTACTTTGGATGGGGTTTGTTAGGCCCAATAGATCTATCTTTAGGATTCGCGTCAATTAGGGTGTATGTTCCCTAATTCTTAGATTACCAGACTTAATAAAAAGGGGCATATTCGATTTCGATAATTCAACCATAGAATGTAGTTTCACGTACTTGTGTCTATTTTGTAAATCATTTATAAAACCTGCATGTATTCTCATCCCAAAAATATTAGATTTTAAAAGTGGGACTATAACTCACTTTCACAGATTTTTACTTCGTCGGGAAGTAAGACTTGGCCACTGGTTGATTCACGAACCTATAACAATATATACATATATATCAAAGTATGTTTAAAATATATTTACAACACTTTTAATATATTTTGATGTTTTAAATTTATTAAGTCAGCTGTCCTCGTTAGTAACCTACAACTAGTTGTCCACAGTTAGATGTACAGAAATAAATCGATAAATATTATCTTGAATCAATCCACGACCCAGTGTATACGTATCTCAGTATTGATCACAACTCAAACTATATATATTTTGGAATCAACCTCAACCCTGTATAGCTAACTCCAACATTCACATATAGAGTGTCTATGGTTGTTCCGAAATATATATAGATGTGTCGACATGATAGGTCGAAACATTGTATACGTGTCTATGGTATCTCAAGATTACATAATATACAATACAAGTTGATTAAGTTATGGTTGGAATAGATTTGTTACCAATTTTCACGTATCTAAAATGAGAAAAATTATCCAATCTTGTTTTACCCATAACTTCTTCATTTTAAATCCGTTTTGAGTGAATCAAATTGCTATGGTTTCATATTGAACTCTATTTTATGAATCTAAACAGAAAAGTATAGGTTTATAGTCGGAAAAATAAGTTACAAGTCGTTTTTGTAAAGGTAGTCATTTCAGTCGAAAGAACGACGTCTAGATGACCATTTTAGAAAACATACTTCCACTTTGAGTTTAACCATAATTTTTGGATATAGTTTCATGTTCATAATAAAAATCATTTTCTCAGAATAACAACTTTTAAATCAAAGTTTATCATAGTTTTTAATTAACTAACCCAAAACAGCCCGCGGTGTTACTACGACGACGTAAATCCGGTTTTACGGTGTTTTTCGTGTTTCCAGGTTTTAAATCATTAAGTTAGAATATCATATAGATATAGAACATGTGTGTAGTTAATTTTAAAAGTCAAGTTAGAAGGATTAACTTTTGTTTGCGAACAAGTTTAGAATTAACTAAACTATGTTCAAGTGATTACGAGTTTAAACCTTCGAATAAGATAGTTTTATATATATGAATCGAATGATGTTATGAACATCATTACTACCTCAAGTTTAGTAGGTAAACCTACTGGAAGTGACAAGAAATGATCTAGCTTCAAAGGATCTTGGATGGCTTGAAAGTTCTTGAAGTAGGATCATGACACAAAAACAAGTTCAAGTAAGATTTTTACTCGAATTAAGATAGTTTATAGTTATAGAAATTGAATCAAAGTTTGAATATGAATATTAACTTGAATAAGAAAGATAACCTACTGTATATAACAAAGGTTTCTTGATCTTAGATGATTACTTGGAATGGATTAGAAAGCTTGGAAGTAAATTAGTAAACTTGAAGGGATTTTTGAAGTGTTCTTGAAGTGTTCTTCCTATGATGATTATAGCTTGATTCTTGAAGTGATTTTTGATGAAGATGATGATTAACTACTGGAAAAATACATTCATAATAGTGTGTGTGTGTTGAGAGAGAATTAGAAAGAGAATTGGAAGTGAAATGGAGTGAATGATGAGTGGTAATTGGTGAGTGGTGAGTGGGGTTAAAAGGAGTTCTAGTTAGTTGACTAGCTCATGGTAGAAGTTAAAATTGATTAGTCATACATGACATAATCAAGAGTGGAATCCCATGCTAGTTCCTATTGGTATATACTCATAGTAAGTACGTTTTGAAGCTGTGTATAATACGGGTAAGAATACGACTAGAATTCTTGATGAAAGAAAAGAATGGAAAAGTAACTGTAACCATTTTCGTTAAGTATGAGTGTTTTGATATATGTCTTGAAGTCTTCCAAAAGTATTTTAATACATCTAAATACACTACATGTATATACATTTTAACTGAGTCGTTAAGTCATCGTTAGTCGTTACATGTAAGTGTTGTTTTGAAACCTTTAAGTTAACGATCTCAATTAATGTTGTTAACCCATTGTTTATTATATCTAATGAGATGTTAAATTATTATATTATCATGATATTATGATATATTAATATATCTTAATATGATATATATACATTTAAATGTCGTTACAACGATAATCGTTACATATATGTCTCGTTTTGAAATCCTTAAGTTAGTAGTCTTGTTTATATGTATATAACTCATTGTTAATATACTTATGGAGATACTTACTTATCATAATCTCATGTTAACCATATGTATATCCATATATATATCGTCATGTCGTTTTTACAAGTATTAACGTTCGTGAATCGCCGGTCAACTTGGGTGGTCAATTGTCTATATGAAACATATTTCAATTAATCAAGTCTTAACAAGTTTGATTGCTTAACATGTTGGAAACATTTAATCATGTAAATATCAATCTCAATTAATATATATAAACATGGAAAAGTTCGGGTCACTACATTAAGAACATTATAAACGATTCACAATAGTTGATTACATCGCGAGGTATTTGACCTCTATATGATACGTTTTACAAACATTGCATTCGTTTTTAAAAGACAAACTTTCTTTACATCAAAAATTGACGGCATGCATACCATTTCATATTACATCCAACTATAATTGACTTAATATTAATCTTGATGAACTCAACGACTCGAATGCAACGTCTTTCAAAGTATGTCTTGAATGACTCCAAGTAATATCCTTAAAATGAGCTAATGCACAGCGGAAGATTTCTTTAATACCTGAGAATAAACATGCTTTAAAGTGTCAACCAAAAGGTTGGTGAGTTCATTAATTTATCATAATCCATCATTTCCGTAATAGTAATAGACCACAAGATTCCAGTTTCTATAAATATCCGTACACTCGCAAGTGTATAAAAGTATTCTATAAATTGTAGGCACCTGGTAACAAGCCTTAACGTTCATGTTTTACCCTCTGAAGTACACCAGATCAGGTGTGTTTAAAATAACCTCGAAGTACTAAAGCATCCCATAGTCAGGATGGGGTTTGTCAGACCCAATAGATCTATCTTTAGGATTCGCGCCTACCGTACATAGACAAGTAGTTTAATGTTACCAAGCTAAGGGTATATTTCTGGTTTAAACCCACATAGAATTAGTTTTAGTACTTGTGCCTATTTGGTAAAACATTTATAAATCAGCGCATGTATTCTCAGCCCAAAAATATATATAAAAAGGGAGCAAATGAAACTCACAATACTGTATTTCGTAGCAATTATGTATATGATGGCACTGAACAAGTGCAGGGTTTGTCTCGGATTCACGAACCTATATTAAGTATATATTATTATATGTTGGTCAATATCTGTGTAACAATTTAGGTCAAGTCGTAGTGTATCACAATCCTAATGCTCGAGACCGACATGCAAAAGTCAACTTGACCCAAAATGACTTCCAAAATCTATACATGTTTATTATATAACTTATATATAGTAGTTTTATATATTTAAATATATTTATCAGATCTTATTATACTAAATAATACAAGTCATTTATTAATAAATAAAATTTTATATTAAAATTCATATATGATAAAAATATACTTTTATATATCTCAAGTAATAAAATTTATAAAATTCACTTAATATCATAAAAATATAGTGATATGTATTATTAATGTAATTACATTACGTGTGGTAAAAATATCTTTGTGCGCATATTTATTTAATAAAATAATATTGTTAATAATGATAATGATAAAAATAATAAAATGATAGTTTCAATAAAAATATTAATTTTTAGTAATAAAGATAATTTTAGCAATAACATCAACTGATAACAGTTATAATAATCGTTTTAATAATAATATTAAAATTAATGATAATTCAGTTGACCATATCTTTTAATCCGTTCATCGAAATCACACGATTTCTAAATGAAAAGTTATTAATTTTTTCTTCAGCTTTTCAACGACATGCATATCATATAACTTATCTCAGTAGCATATGTATCAAATTCGTGATTTATCATAAACTATTTAACGACGAAACTAAGCATACAAACATGCATAATCATATATACTCGAGCACTAGTTAGGGATACACTATTAATATATAAAAGATAAGATATGAATGCTCACGTATCAATATTGTGATTCAATATTGCAGGAAAGTACGTAGACGCAACGAAAATGATAAATGTTAGGTTGACCTCACGAGCAATACCCTCGATCAATACCCATAACCTTCATAGCTATAACCCATAATTTCCTTAGCTCTATCCCATTTGAAAACTTATTTTGAAATCGTCTGAATATAACTCCGTCGTAGTATTTTATGTATACTAATAATATCTTGAAATAATACTAAGTAAATATATATATATATGTAATTCGATTGAGAGAGTTTAGAGAAATATATTTTCAAGTTTCTATGAAATAATGAAACCTATTGAATTCTATTTATAATAGATTTTTGAATTATTAAAGTGAATTATTAAAGTATGAATTATTAAAGTATGAATTATTAAAGTGAATTATTAAAGTATGAATTATTAAAGTGAATTATTAAAGTATGAATTATTAAAGTGAATTATTAAAGTATGAATTATTAAAGTGAATTATTAAAGTATGAATTATTAAAGTGAATTATTAAAGTTAAAGTAAAGTAAAGGTAAAGTTAAAGTATAGTAAAAGTATACAAAAGTATAAAACTATGTACGTATAATACGCGTATAAAAAAAATATATAATATTAATTTAAATCGTTTTATATATTTAATAAAATAAAATATAAATATCGTTATCTTTATCATACTGGTTAAGTATTGAGTTGTCAAAAAGAATAGATTTCTTAAATCACAGTGGACCTCATAACATAGGCCCGTAATCATATCATAATGTATCTGATAATTCAATTATTTGATATTATCTCTTAATTCTGTCGATAAGTATATCGAAACAAATATGTTCATGTAAAGTATCATATATCTAATACTTTGTTAATGTTTTCAGTTAATATTATATATTATATATACATATCTATATACACATAATTGTTCGTGAATCGTCGAACACGGTCAAAGGGTAATTGATTACATGAATGTAGTTCCAAACTTTTTGAGATTCAACATTACAAATTCTGCTTATCGTGTCGAAAACATATAAAGGTTAAGTTTAAATTTGGTCGAAAATTTCCGGGTCGTCACAGTACCTACCCGTTAAAGAAATTTCGTCCCGAAATTTGATCGAGGTCGTCATGGCTAACTATAAAAATGTTTTCATGACGAATATGAGTTGATAAATAGAGTTTTATCATCATTGAGTAATATAGATAAAACAATTTGATTACGCGAAGAGTATAAGTGAAGCTATAGCAAGAGAGTGAAATGAGTAAACGTATATTCATTTTAACCGATGACGTAGTTATGATTGATTTTCGAAATTCATGGGATTTAAAGAAAATCTTTGCAATAAGATTTGGTTCTTCGGCGATTAAGGAAATCAGGATCTTCTTTGATTAAATGCGATAATCTGTCTCGATTTCTCTGTCTGATATTTTACTATAATTCCACCCCCTTCGTTTCTTTATTTCCACAGCTCACACCTTCTAGTCTTTCTCCCCAATTCATACTTTAAAGCATTCGTTAATATGCTTCATCCAGTATTGATTCTTGATATACTCTTAACTTTCATATCTGTCATTCTTCTTTTTCATCTACCACCGGAGGAAGTTATTTTCTTCTACCATTACCTTGGGGTTATTGTGTTTTTTATTCTCCCGTATCTTTATATTGCTATACGCATTGATATACACGGTTTGTAATTTCGGGATTGTTATCGGGCTTTATATTCTCCATTATATTTCGGAGCTTCATGCTTTCGTTTTCTCTTCCCGACCTTAAGTCAAGCGGATAATGGTCCAGAATTCATAGATATGAATTTTTGGATGAACATAGTTAATGTTCCAAGAAGAAAATCTTAATGGCACGATCTTGATTTGGCAAATTACCAGAATATCCGAAAATATAGAGCTATCAAGATGATATGTTCTTAATATGTTTGAAAATTGGGTAGAATGTAAGAGTCGTGTAAACAGTACATGATGACGGTATGTTATGTGAATCATCACGTTCCATTAGAAACTCAGCATGACTTACTGTAATATAATCACGTTGATCAAGTGTCATTATATTATACTAACTCATGCTTCAATTCCCAACACTACTTTAAAAACATTCCTATTTTAAATTCAAATTTTTTTTTTTTTAGAATTTAGAAACTAACAAAGTTTCTTTTTATGTTGTAACGCAGATATTGCGAAGAGATAAAAGATTTCGTATAAGAATAGTTGTGAAAATATCTTCAGGAATATCGAAGATATTATAATAAAAGATACGATAATATGGATGATGAAGAAGATTTGTCTGTGAAGGTTTAGAATAAGAAGTAAGTTGTTTGCTAACGATTTCAGTAGACACTGAATCATTTGGATCCTTTGAAGGCAGGTTTAGTCTTTGTGATTTGTCCACAACCTCCTTCATGGTCTGCTCAATCAGTTTTCCAGTTTCAAACCTTCTCTTTTTCTCAGCTTTACCACCATACTATTCTTTATCATCAAACTTTTGACTGTTAAAGTTGTTTACAGTTTTTGCTGCTTCATCAGCATTTTTCCAATTTCGGAGAACTAGTTCATAGTTTGGGATGTTTTTCAGAAAATTCACATTCGAAGTATGTAAGTCTAGGAGATAGACGTTATATGTATAACTTTTGACGTAAAATTGTCGCGAAATTCAAAATACTGATTGCTAATTCTCAGTAGTTGGTGTGACAATTATTGTTACAGGATGTAGGTGAGTACATGATGGGGTTTTAATGAATAAGTATAGTGGCTTTTCGGAGAGGCTTAAGTCGAAGGTTAATGAAGTTGTTGATAAGTTTACTGCTAATGTGGCGAGATATGAAAGGTTCCCCGGTAACAATGATGAAGGGGTAATTGTTATAATAAGGTTTATTCGTATAAACAAATGAAGGTGATTTGCTGGAGCTGTGACAAAACTGTCTATTTTGGAAAGAGATTGAAAAATTATATTTGGTAATAAATATCAAAGGATCTGACATGGATACGTGTTAAACTATAACTTTGGTTTCGAGAGCTTTTCAGATGCATGACAGTGGGTAATATGTGGTTGGATCATCATCTCGCATGTCTTTAGGAATTTTGAAGTGTTTGAACACATATTGTAATTGTTAATATACATATGATGTTCTAAGATTTTGAATGATACAAATATTTTTTGTGAGTTCCATGAATAGAAATGAGGTTCTAGGACAGTTTTGAAGTCAAAGTATAGTTTTGAAAGATGTAGGAATCTAAGAGTGATGATTTCGGTTATATCTTGAATCGAATTCTGAGATTTCAAAATCAGAATATGTAATTAGATTTTGAATGAGTATGGTTGTTTTGATTTCTATAAAAGAATGTATATTGTTGTGAAAGTAGGGAGTATAATGGATGATTTACTGAATCAGATTCAAAGAATGCAGCATATTAATTGTGAATTTATATATCTCTCGGGTATTACCTGTAACGACCCGGAAATTTCCGACCAAATTTAAACCCTAATCTCTATATGTTTCCGACACGATAAGCAAAAACCCTAATGTTGAGTCTAGAAAGTTTGAAATCTATATTTGGATAATTAGTTACCCTTTGACCATGCCTGACGATTCGCGAACAATTGTTGTTAATATATATATAACTAAATATAAGTGTATATATTAATTAGAAATAAAAAGATATATTTTAAAATATAAAGTAATATATATAATATAACTACACTGTGATTTAAAATAACATCTATATGTAATTAATACTATATGAATTGTAATGTATATATAAAATACAAAAATATTAAACATTCAAATATCATATAAACTAAGTATTACATATTTAACAAATTGTGAAGTTAAGATATTACAATTTTAAGTTTAAAAGTTGTTACATTAATATTTACATTATTAGTATTAATATTAAAATTAATACTAATATCTATTTTACAAATATTACTATTATTTCAAATATAAAAAAAAAAATATAGATATGAGATTTGATATATGTAATTTATTATCTCCTAGTTATTATTTGTATTATCATCATTGTTATTATTATTATTATTATTACTATTAATATTATTATTATTATTATTATTAAAAGTATTAATATTATTATCATTATTATTTTATTTATTAATCTTATTAGTAATATCATTATTATTAACAATATATATAATATCAATATTTTTATAAGATAATTATTATTTAATTAAAATTAAAATAATTTATATAAATAAAATCAGATATTACGCGTTTATGGTGATATGTCTCTATCTAAATTGATTTTTTTTTTATTCTGCTGTTTACATGTGACTTTTGGTCGAATCTATATCTTTATATAAACATCGAAGTCCTATATCTGTGTTATGAATATCTATATTTTTTTTTTAAAAAACCTCTGTACGCACTACTTTTTACCAAGGGTCCAAATTCGATTAATTCTTCAAAATCTAATATTGTGGTTGTATTAGAAATCTGTTACTCATTCTATCTGTGAAATTACAGCTTTTAATCTTCAAAATTGAATTCGAATTTTGTAAATCAAAGTTTGGAAGCAAAAAGGTCAAACCTTGTTCATCCCTTAAATTCGAAGTTTCTGTGATGAATTAAGTTTAATTCACGAGTCAAATAGTTTCAAAAGATGAATTAAAACCTGTTTCGTTTGATAACCTCAGTCTAAAAAGCTGTTAATCTCAAAATCATATATTTTTTTTTTTTTTTCTAAACAACGAGCACAGCAGCAGTTTGATATAATTTTTGTTTTTGTTTTGTTTACTGTTAAACCCAATCAACTCAGTTAAATCGTGTTGTTAAGTCATGAAACCGTTTCACTAAATTGATATTATGGTTGCTAATGTTCACTGGACGATTAGGTTTGGGTGAAGAAGAAGGTGAGACAGTAAAGTATGTTAAATAAATTCGGGTCTAGTAATAAATCAGAAAAATAAAATGGAGCAGATGGTTGGGTACGAAGAGAAGGAACGAGATGGTTGTGGGATCGATTCTAGGCTGTTGCATATTCTATTTTTAATTCTAAATAGAAGCTCTTGGGCTTCTACTATCTGTTGGGCCGTATTATATTTGTTGGGCCGAGTCCCTTTACTCCTGTTGGGCCGAACATTGAGACTGACAGAACGGTTTATAAAATTTCGGGTGCCAAATAATTTAGAAAAACAGAATGGGTAGAGTGGTGTGAGTCTTTGGTCGCTAACGAGAGGTTGAGGGTTCGAGTCTTGATTGGTGCATTTTTTTTGGGTATATCTTTTCTCCTCATTTTTATTTTCATATTCATTATTATTATTATTATTATTATTATTAATATTATTATTATTATTATAAATCATTATTGTTATTATTATTAAGAATTAGTATTATTGTTATTATTATTAACATTAATATTATTAAAGTATTAGGAATATTATTGTTATTATTATTATCAATATTAATATAAGTATCATTTATATAATTATTATTTTTTTTTGTATTATTATCAGGATTATGATTATCATTATTATGAAGAAAATGCAAGTTATTATTATTTTTATTAAAATTAGTATTAAAAACACTTTTGTAACTATTAGTATTATTATTAACAACATCAGTTTTGTTTATTAATATTTTACATAACTACAAATATATCAACCTTATTAATATGAGTTGTATAGATATTTACATATAACAAACTATTGATTTTAAATATAACACTAAACAATTATATATATATATATATGGATATATTAATATAACTATATAAATAATAATCATTTTGAATATAAACATCAATTAAAATATATATATATATAAATTAATATATAAATAAACTGTTCGATTGCAAGAATATGTTTTAATACATATATGAATAATATAGGTTCGTGAATCCGAGGCCAACCCTGCATTGTTCAATGATGTTATATGTATTTTTACTACAAAATACATTAGGTGAGTATATAGTCCCACTTTTAAACTCTAAATATTTCGGGATGAGAATACATGTATTTTATGTTTTACGTTATGGACACAAGTAACTGAAAAATATATTCTACGTTGAGTTGTACCACTGGCATACTTCCCTGTAGCTTGGTAACTAATATTTACAGCGGTATTGTAAACGCGAATCCTGTTGATAGATCTATCGGGCCTGACAACCCCAACCGGACTGGACGACCAGTATTCAACGGTTGCACAGTACTTCGTTTTGTGACTACACTTGGTACGGTGTAGTAAGATTTCATATTAAAGGGAATATGCGACGTGATTGAATGTTAAGTATGGTTACCAAGTGCTCAACCACTTAGAATATTTTTATTAAAATGTTTACATATGAAATCTTGTGGTCCACAGTTATAACGCTGCTAGCATCAAACCTATATATCTCACCAACTTTATGTTGACGTTTTAAAGCATGTTATTCTCAGGTACGAATTAAGTCTTCCGCTGTGCATTTGCTCATGTTAAGGACATATCTTGGAATCGATCATTGCAATGGAACCAAATGTTGATGACTTCGTCCAGGAGGATTAGGACGGGTCTTTACAGGTGGTATCAGAGCGTTGGTCTTAGCGAACCAGGCCTTGCATTAGTGTGTCTAACTAGTAGCTGTTAGGATACATTAGTGAGTCTGGACTTTGACCGTGTCTATCTGTCAAAAAGTTTTGCTTATCATTTCTAGTCGTAAATTATTTGCTTATTATCCTTAGGGAATTGCCTGCTTATCATTCATAAGTCTAGACACGTCTTACTGCATTTAGTGCATCGATAGTGTATAGACAAAATTCATATCTTAGCATATCTGTTACTTTGGACTTTAGTTGACATCTTTTCAAAGATTCTCCGTAATTTACGGGATTTTGGTATTATATATACATATGTAAAGTATGTATAGAAGAGTACCAAATCTAACTTCTATAATCTATTTCATGCCAAAAATTCATTTTTCCGATTATACAAGATGGATTCCGCATCTAGTTCGAATTCCTCAGATTATGACGGCTATGCCGATATGGATTTTCATTCAAGCTCCGAAGGCAGCATCACCGGAATGGATCAACCAATCTCCCATCATCTATTCTGGATGAATTGGGGATGGGTTCGTAATATACTAAGTCACTGGAGACATGAAGAGGGTGATCCCTTCCATCCACCAAATTGCCCTCTTGGCGATGAACCTGAAGCACTTACCGGCGAACCTGTTCGAGAAACCATTTTCTCTCTCATTTCTAGAGTATCTCGTCACGATTATATACTATCCCATATTTCAGATCTTGTTCATTCGCTCACTCCAACCACCAATCATCCCGGTGTACTAGCAGAAGTTAACGAACTTCGCGCTCGCGTGACGGCTTTGGAGAATATGGTGCGAAGGTTACAAACACCAGCAGCATAATCCGTACCACCATCATCAACACCGACAGTACCCATATCACCCTCAACCACAACCGCGTCGTAAACCTCAACATCACAATTTGTACCTCGGATATCAACATCACACATCTCAATATCTCTATCTATACTTCGAGTATGATCTTCATTTTACATATCATTCTATATCGATTATCTTCGCTTTACTTATCGTTCTATCTCATTTATCTTCGTTCGACATGGTAATTATGTAATCTTTAATGTTTTAGAGATCATGTAATCAAGTATTAACGATAAATCAAAAAATTTAATATCTTAGTGACTCATTAGATCCATGATTACATCTGAAGAAAATATATATACAAGTATATTTTCATAAAGATTGTAATTAAAAATTCTTTCGTACAAACTGTTAATGATGAAAATATTTTAACGGGTAGGTAGTACCCGAGGAATATTTAGATCTCACATTAATAAGTTACAGTGTATATTCTTCAAATCTGATTCAACGGTCATTTGCTATCCTACTTACAGTCACCGATATACGTATCTGTTCACCCCAGATTTACCATTTCCATTTCAATTTCAAATTTGGATTTTTATCTATCAGAATCCAACAAGTGGCATAAAGAAGAAACATTGGACAAATTAAAAATTGTTAGAAACACACGAATTAACTAATTGAAATATGTTAAGGATTCCACGCAAACTGTTCCTAGTTAACTGTTCCCAGCTAACTGTTAATTCCGTATTACATTTTATCGCAATTTAGTTTATTGTCATTTAAGTTCTGTTATTTATTTTACGCACTTTAAATAACGGGACACGTATACAAGGTTTCGACCTATCATATCGACCCATCTATATATATATTTCGGAACAACCATAGACACTCTATATGTGAATGTTGGAGTTGGCTATACAGGGTTGAGGTTGATTCCAAAATATATATATACTTTGAGTTGTGATCGACACTGAGACTGGTACACGGGTCACGATACGTATTAGTTAATTCAAATATTATATATTTAATTTATATATGAATATATTGGATCATTGTACAATCGGACTATTGGACTGCTAACTTTGGACAATTAAAATGAATTAAAATATTGATTATAACATATGAAACTAAACTAATCTTCAAGTTTGCCACTTGATTTCATCCTAAACCTCATTTGTATCTCGACGTTTACAATCCGCGTACAAACCTATCAGGATTCTTGAAAATACCTCAATCGAGAAGTTGAACCGACCGCACTTCATCTACAGAAGAAAAGATCTATACACATGAAAAACTCTTGAACCCAAAGTCATAGTTTAACACGTACCGCGACTAATTCTTTAGCATTTATTAGCAAAAAACAACCTTACGATTCCTTTTCAAAGTAGCCAATTTTGTCACAGCTTCAGCAGAACAACTTCGACCTTTCATTCGAAAAAGTCTTATTATAACTTTGATATATACGATTGGTTTTCCTCATCGTTACCGGGAAACCTTTCATACTCCGCCATTTTATCATCAGCATTTAATCATCTAAAAACACAATTCGCCCAAAAACACCTCGGATTGATAATCGACGATTCAGATATGACTGCATTAAATGCAGAGGAAACAGTAAAATTTTAGATGGCCTAAATGGCCAAAAGTTTGATGATAAAGAAGGGAATGTTAGGAATGCTCGATAGAAAATTTAGTGCTGAAAAATGGATTGGGCTAACCGTGAAGGAAACAAAGAACAAATACAAGGAATGAACCTGCCTTCAAATAATGCAAATGATTCAGTGTCTGTTGAAACCGTCAGTATGAACCCTACTCCTTATTCTAAACTTTTTCAGATGATATTATTCATCATCATCTTATCTTAGATATTATAAGATATCTTCATATTCTCCGCTATACATATTCTCCATATTTCTAAAGATATTTTCACAACTATTCCCATCTGCAATCATCTATCTCCCCGTAATATCTGCGTTACAACATAAAAGAAACTGTGTTAGTTTCTAAATTCTAAAACCTTCGAGCTCAAAATAGGAATGTTCTGAAGCAGTGTTGGGAACTGATACATGAATTAGTATAATATAATGAAACTTGATCAACTTCATTATATTACAGTAAGTCATGTTAAGTTCTTAATGGAATGTGATGATACATAGTACCGTTATCATGTGCCATGTTACACGACTCTTACATTCTATTCAATCTCCAAACATATTAAGAACATGTCATCTTGATAGTTCTATATATTTTTTTTAGGGTATCTTGGTAATT
This sequence comes from Rutidosis leptorrhynchoides, assembly GCF_046630445.1. Lineage (NCBI taxonomy): Eukaryota > Viridiplantae > Streptophyta > Magnoliopsida > Asterales > Asteraceae > Rutidosis > Rutidosis leptorrhynchoides. Next base: position 498,060,910 of record NC_092334.1, on the reverse strand, counting down.
TAACGAATCAAAATCGTGCCATTACCATTCCTTTCTAAGAACATTAGCTATATTCATTCTGAATTTCATACCTACAAATTCCGGACCATTATTCGCTTGACTCGAAGTCGGGAAGAGAAAATGAAAGCACGAGGCTTTGAAAAATAATGATGAATATAAAGGCCGATAACAACTCCGAAACTACAAACCGTGTATATCAATGCATATAGCAATATAAAGACACGGGAGAACTAGAAATACTATAAACCCAAAAGTATAGTAGAAGTAAAGAGATCCTTCCGGTGGTAGATGAAAGAGAAGGATAACAGATGTGAAGATTAAGAGAATATCAAGAATCAGGATTGGATGGAGCATATTAAGGAATAAGTAGAGGGAGAAAGAATATTAGGTGTGGAGAATAAGAAAAACGAAGGGGGTGGATTTATAGCAATATATCCAACAAGGAAATCGAAACAAATTGCCGCACTAAATCAAAGAAGATCTTGACTACCTAAATCGCCGAAAACACCAAATCTTATTATGAGGATTTTCTTTAAATCCCGTGAATTCCGATAATCAATTATAACTACGTCATCGGTTAAAACAATTATATAATTACTCATTTCACTCTTCTGTGATAGTTTCACTCGTGCGCTTCACTTGATCGAACCGTTTTATCTATACCTCTCAATAATGATAAGACTCAGTTATCATCTCATATTCGTCATGAAAACATTTCTATTGTTATTTATGACAACCTCTACCAAATTTCGGGGACGAAATTTTTTTTAACGGGTGGGTACTGTAACGACCCGGAAATTTCCGACCAAATTTAAACCCTAATCTCTATATGTTTCCGACACGATAAGCAAAAACCCTAATGTTGAGTCTAGAAAGTTTGAAATCTATATTTGGATAATTAGTTACCCTTTGACCATGCCTGACGATTCGCGAACAATTGTTGTTAATATATATATAACTAAATATAAGTGTATATATTAATTAGAAATAAAAAGATATATTTTAAAATATAAAGTAATATATATAATATAACTACACTGTGATTTAAAATAACATCTATATGTAATTAATACTATATGAATTGTAATGTATATATAAAATACAAAAATATTAAACATTCAAATATCATATAAACTAAGTATTACATATTTAACAAATTGTGAAGTTAAGATATTACAATTTTAAGTTTAAAAGTTGTTACATTAATATTTACATTATTAGTATTAATATTAAAATTAATACTAATATCTATTTTACAAATATTACTATTATTTCAAATATAAAAAAAAAAATATAGATATGAGATTTGATATATGTAATTTATTATCTCCTAGTTATTATTTGTATTATCATCATTGTTATTATTATTATTATTATTACTATTAATATTATTATTATTATTATTATTAAAAGTATTAATATTATTATCATTATTATTTTATTTATTAATCTTATTAGTAATATCATTATTATTAACAATATATATAATATCAATATTTTTATAAGATAATTATTATTTAATTAAAATTAAAATAATTTATATAAATAAAATCAGATATTACGCGTTTATGGTGATATGTCTCTATCTAAATTGATTTTTTTTTTATTCTGCTGTTTACATGTGACTTTTGGTCGAATCTATATCTTTATATAAACATCGAAGTCCTATATCTGTGTTATGAATATCTATATTTTTTTTTTAAAAAACCTCTGTACGCACTACTTTTTACCAAGGGTCCAAATTCGATTAATTCTTCAAAATCTAATATTGTGGTTGTATTAGAAATCTGTTACTCATTCTATCTGTGAAATTACAGCTTTTAATCTTCAAAATTGAATTCGAATTTTGTAAATCAAAGTTTGGAAGCAAAAAGGTCAAACCTTGTTCATCCCTTAAATTCGAAGTTTCTGTGATGAATTAAGTTTAATTCACGAGTCAAATAGTTTCAAAAGATGAATTAAAACCTGTTTCGTTTGATAACCTCAGTCTAAAAAGCTGTTAATCTCAAAATCATATATTTTTTTTTTTTTTTCTAAACAACGAGCACAGCAGCAGTTTGATATAATTTTTGTTTTTGTTTTGTTTACTGTTAAACCCAATCAACTCAGTTAAATCGTGTTGTTAAGTCATGAAACCGTTTCACTAAATTGATATTATGGTTGCTAATGTTCACTGGACGATTAGGTTTGGGTGAAGAAGAAGGTGAGACAGTAAAGTATGTTAAATAAATTCGGGTCTAGTAATAAATCAGAAAAATAAAATGGAGCAGATGGTTGGGTACGAAGAGAAGGAACGAGATGGTTGTGGGATCGATTCTAGGCTGTTGCATATTCTATTTTTAATTCTAAATAGAAGCTCTTGGGCTTCTACTATCTGTTGGGCCGTATTATATTTGTTGGGCCGAGTCCCTTTACTCCTGTTGGGCCGAACATTGAGACTGACAGAACGGTTTATAAAATTTCGGGTGCCAAATAATTTAGAAAAACAGAATGGGTAGAGTGGTGTGAGTCTTTGGTCGCTAACGAGAGGTTGAGGGTTCGAGTCTTGATTGGTGCATTTTTTTTGGGTATATCTTTTCTCCTCATTTTTATTTTCATATTCATTATTATTATTATTATTATTATTATTAATATTATTATTATTATTATAAATCATTATTGTTATTATTATTAAGAATTAGTATTATTGTTATTATTATTAACATTAATATTATTAAAGTATTAGGAATATTATTGTTATTATTATTATCAATATTAATATAAGTATCATTTATATAATTATTATTTTTTTTTGTATTATTATCAGGATTATGATTATCATTATTATGAAGAAAATGCAAGTTATTATTATTTTTATTAAAATTAGTATTAAAAACACTTTTGTAACTATTAGTATTATTATTAACAACATCAGTTTTGTTTATTAATATTTTACATAACTACAAATATATCAACCTTATTAATATGAGTTGTATAGATATTTACATATAACAAACTATTGATTTTAAATATAACACTAAACAATTATATATATATATATATGGATATATTAATATAACTATATAAATAATAATCATTTTGAATATAAACATCAATTAAAATATATATATATATAAATTAATATATAAATAAACTGTTCGATTGCAAGAATATGTTTTAATACATATATGAATAATATAGGTTCGTGAATCCGAGGCCAACCCTGCATTGTTCAATGATGTTATATGTATTTTTACTACAAAATACATTAGGTGAGTATATAGTCCCACTTTTAAACTCTAAATATTTCGGGATGAGAATACATGTATTTTATGTTTTACGTTATGGACACAAGTAACTGAAAAATATATTCTACGTTGAGTTGTACCACTGGCATACTTCCCTGTAGCTTGGTAACTAATATTTACAGCGGTATTGTAAACGCGAATCCTGTTGATAGATCTATCGGGCCTGACAACCCCAACCGGACTGGACGACCAGTATTCAACGGTTGCACAGTACTTCGTTTTGTGACTACACTTGGTACGGTGTAGTAAGATTTCATATTAAAGGGAATATGCGACGTGATTGAATGTTAAGTATGGTTACCAAGTGCTCAACCACTTAGAATATTTTTATTAAAATGTTTACATATGAAATCTTGTGGTCCACAGTTATAACGCTGCTAGCATCAAACCTATATATCTCACCAACTTTATGTTGACGTTTTAAAGCATGTTATTCTCAGGTACGAATTAAGTCTTCCGCTGTGCATTTGCTCATGTTAAGGACATATCTTGGAATCGATCATTGCAATGGAACCAAATGTTGATGACTTCGTCCAGGAGGATTAGGACGGGTCTTTACATTACCTACCCGTTAAAAAAAATTTCACAATTAATATTTTGTACAAAAGAATTTTATTACAGTCTTTATGGAAATATATATGTGTATATTTCTTCAGATGTAATATTGATTTAATGAGTTAATATTAAATTAAACTCATTCGATTTATGGTTAAGGCTAGGATAGATAATTTCTAAACTTTAGAAATTACATAATCGCCGTAGAATGTTCCCCAATGAAGTTATGAATCAATACTTCATCGTTGTGGTATTCCTTGGTATCTACATGGCGTATGACGTCGATGCTCGTGGGACAGATTGTGAAGTTGAGGTTTGCGATGCGGTTGTTGTTGGTGGTGGTAATGGTACTGTTGATGTTGTTGATGGTGGTACTGGTTATGCTGCTGGTGCTGCTGCTGGTGTTTGTAACCTTTGCACCATATTCTCCAAAGCCACTACCCGAGTGCGAAGCTCGTTGACTTCTTCTATTACACCGGGGTGATTGTCGGTTCGGACGAGCGGATAAATAAGATCTAGAATTTGGTGTAGTATACAATTATGACGAGATACTCTGGAAATGAGAGAGAAAATGGTTTTTCGGACAGGTTCGCCAGTAAGTGCTTCAGGTTCATTGCCAAGAGGGCAATGTGGTGGATGAAAGGGATCACCTTCTTCTTGTCTCCAATGGTTAAGTAGATTACGAACCCATCCCCAATTCATCCAGAATAGATGATGGCTAATTGGTTGATCCATTCCGGTCACACTGCTTTCGGAGCTCATGTGGAAATCCATACCGGCATAGCTGTCGGAATCCGAGGAACTTGAACTGGTTGAGGGATCCATCTTGTATGATCAGGGAAAGAATTTTTTGGTATGAAATAGATTGTAGAATTTAGATTTGGTATTCTTCAATACATAATTTACATATGTATATATAATACCAAAATCCCATAAATTACGGAGGAATCTTTGAAAGATGTCAGTCAAAGTTCACAGTAACAGATATGCTAAGATAAGAATTCGTCTATACACTATTATGAAATAAATGTAGGAAAACGCGTCTAGACTTAAGAATGATAAGCAGGTAATTTCCTAAGGATGGTAAGTAGATGATTTCTGACTAAAAATGATAAGCAAAACTTTTGACATGCAGACACGGTCGAAGTCCAGACTCACTAATGCATCTTAACAACTATCAGTTAGACACACTAATGCAAGACCTGGTTCGCTAAGACCACCGCTCTGATACCAACTGAAAGTTGGGGACGCATCCCACTCAGTGCCTTCCTAGCTAACCGCCTGGTGACCACTGAGCGTACCTCAGACACTGATTTTATGGCCCGCCTCTCGGCAACGTACAGCCAACCCTAATAGGGACAGCGAGGAGTAAGAGCCAATGCTTCGTCACATGTAACACTGTGAGAACCCCCTCTATGATTAACCCGCTAATAAACGGCATTAAACCAGCTCTGATACCAACTGAAAGGACCCGTTCATATACATTATAAACGATTCACAATAGTTGATTACATCGTGAGGTATTTGACCTCTATATGATACGTTTTACAAACATTGCATTCGTTTTTAAAAGACAAACTTTCTTTACATCAAAAATTGACGGCATGCATACCATTTCATATTACATCCAACTATAATTGACTTAATATTAATCTTGATGAACTCAACGACTCGAATGCAACGTCTTTCAAAGTATGTCTTGAATGACTCCAAGTAATATCCTTAAAATGAGCTAATGCACAGCGGAAGATTTCTTTAATACTTGAGAATAAACATGCTTTAAAGTGTCAACCAAAAGGTTGGTGAGTTCATTAATTTATCATAATCCATCATTTCCGTAATAGTAATAGACCACAAGATTTCAGTTTCTATAAATATTCGTACACTCGCAAGTGTATAAAAGTATTCTATAAATTGTAGGCACCTGGTAACAAGCCTTAACGTTCATGTTTTACCCTCTGAAGTACACCAGATCAGGTGTGTTTAAAATAACCTCGAAGTACTAAAGCATCCCATAGTCAGGATGGGGTTTGTCAGACCCAATAGATCTATCTTTAGGATTCGCGCCTACCGTACATAGACAAGTAGTTTAATGTTACCAAGATAAGGGTATATTTCTGGTTTAAACCCACATAGAATTAGTTTTAGTACTTGTGCCTATTTGGTAAAACATTTATAAATCAGCGCATGTATTCTCAGCCCAAAAATATATATAAAAAGGGAGCAAATGAAACTCACAATACTGTATTTCGTAGCAATTATGTATATGATGGCACTGAACAAGTGCAGGGTTTGTCTCGGATTCACAAACCTATATTAAGTATATATTATTATATGTTGGTCAATATCTGTGTAACAATTTAGGTCAAGTCGTAGTGTATCACAATCCTAATGCTTGAGACCGACATGCAAAAGTCAACTTGACCCAAAATGACTTCCAAAATCTATACATGTTTATTATATAACTTATATATAGTAGTTTTATATATTTAAATATATTTATCAGATCTTATTATACTAAATAATACAAGTCATTTATTAATAAATAAAATTTTATATTAAAATTCATATATGATAAAAATATACTTTTATATATCTCAAGTAATAAAATTTATAAAATTCACTTAATATCATAAAAATATAGTGGTATGTATTATTAATGTAATTACATTACGTGTGGTAAAAATATCTTTGTGCGCATATTTATTTGATAAAATAATATTGATAATAATGATAATGATAAAAATAATAAAATGATAGTTTCAATAAAAATATTAATTTTTAGTAATAAAGATAATTTTAGCAATAACATCAACTGATAACAGTTATAATAATCGTTTTAATAATAATATTAAAATTAATGATAATTCAGTTGACCATATCTTTTAATCCGTTCATCGAAATCACACGATTTCTAAATGAAAAGTTATTAATTTTTTCTTCAGCTTTTCAACGACATGCATATCATATAACTTATCTCAGTAGCATATGTATCAAATTCGTGATTTATCATAAACTATTTAATAACGAAACTAAGCATACAAACATGCATAATCATATATACTCGAGCACTAGTTAGGGATACACTATTAATATATAAAAGATAAGATATGAATGCTCACGTATCAATATTGTGATTCAATATTGCAGGAAAGTACGTAGACGCAACGAAAATGATAAATGTTAGGTTGACCTCACGAGCAATACCCTCGATCAATACCCATAACCTTCATAGCTATAACCCATAATTTCCTTAGCTCTATCCCATTTGAAAACTTATTTTGAAATCGTCTGAATATAACTCCGTAGTAGTATTTTATGTATACTAATAATATCTTGAAATAATACTAAGTAAATATATATATATGTAATTCGATTGAGAGAGTTTAGAGAAATATATTTTCAAGTTTCTATGAAATAATGAAACCTATTGAATTCTATTTATAATAGATTTTTGAATTATTAAAGTGAATTATTAAAGTATGAATTATTAAAGTGAATTATTAAAGTATGAATTATTAAAGTGAATTATTAAAGTATGAATTATTAAAGTGAATTATTAAAGTATGAATTATTAAAGTGAAGTAAAGGTAAAGTTAAAATATAGTAAAAGTATAAAACTATGTACGTATAATACGCGTATAAAAAAATATATATAATATTAATTTAAATCGTTTTATATATTTAATAAAATAAAATATAAATATCGTTATCTTTATCATACTGGTTAAGTATTGAGTTGTCAAAAAGAATAGATTTCTTAAATCACAGTGGACCTCATAACATAGGCCCGTAATCATATCATAATGTATCTGATAATTCAATTATTTGATATTATCTCTTAATTCTGTCGATAAATATATCGAAACAAATATGTTCATGTAAAGTATCATATATCTAATACTTTGTTAATGTTTTCAGTTAATATTATATTTTATATATACATATCTATATACACATAATTGTTCGTGAATCGTCGAACACGGTCAAAGGGTAATTGATTACATGAATGTAGTTCCAAACTTTTTGAGATTCAACATTACAAATTCTGCTTATCGTGTCGAAAACATATAAAGGTTAAGTTTAAATTTGGTCGGAAATTTCTGGGTCGTCACAATATAAATAATAATTGGAAGTATAATTTGAAATATTGAATGTTGTTATGAAATAGGATATTATAATAATTATTATTTAAAACATATCTATATATACATAGAAGTATATTAAAAATAAATATTAAAAGATTGTAATACTCGTTTAATATTTCGATCGATATTAAGCAAGTAAAATTCAAACTTATATTATTTTAAGATAAACGGTGATCCGAAAATGAGTTCTATAAATTTTAGGCTTAATAAAAATGTATTTAGGAACTATTTGTTAAGTTTTAACACTTTTATATTTTTAACCATAAATGAGAGGGACAGTTGATGTAATTCTTATTTAACAAATTAAGGATCGAATTTTATACCATAATGACTAAAATAAATAAATATACTTAATTTACAAATATGGGATTTTTCTGAATACTTTTATCCGCCACTGATTAACAACGGAGCAAGAAATAATACCTCTAAATTTGGATGTCTACAGATAATTGTCCTAATCTTTCTGTTAGACATCTTGTCTCTTATTATTTAACATGTTATTAGTTTTAGTATATTATTAATTATTGATTATTTTATGAACTGTAAAGTTCGTATAATTGATTCATAGACATAGATTGGATTTGGATATTACTATTATTGCTTGGCTTTAAATAATCTTACATACTTTCACTGACCAACCAAAAATCCCAAGAGATCTTCTTCAATTTAATATCACCAACTTGTTCCACAAAAATATATAAGTTTCTTCTATATTGTTCCGCTAGTTTGATCATCTTTTTGTTTTAAATCACCTTCATCACCCTTCACCACTTCTCTGATGAATCACACCACAATCAGTATTACAATCTACTTGCAAGTACCACTTAACCACCACTACACCTAATACCCACCACAGTTTAACTATCAACACATTTTTGATTTGATTAACAAATGAAAACCAAACCCATCTCGATGAACTGTTAAACGAAACCAGGCCACTTAATTCTACAATTTAGAGACACCATGATAAGTGCTACTAATTCCTGTTTATGTTTCATGTTACTAATGAACAAACGCCACCCTCACTAACCATGGTTCCACACCATCTACAACTAACCTTAAACCTCCACCATGAATCACCACCAACGACCCAAATCACCCTCACATCTATATTGATGCTTCACTGCTCGACTTCTGTAACCACTCCTTTAACCATTGAAACACCACCCTATTTGATCACCGTAAGTCCATCGTACCATCACTTAACCCTCAACGAAAACCCACCTGTAATTCACTATCGTTGTTGCTACATCCTTTTTGTCCCTGATCGATTGCTACCGTTTGGCAGTGGAAAACCCACTATAAACCCCTTCTTCAATCACCATAAATCACTATCACCATAACAACCCAAAACTCACTTATGTTGTTCGAAAACCTTCACTTGCAACTCGTTGAACGTTGTTGTTTCTCTTCTATTTCTGTTCCGCTATAGTAACGAGAATGATGATGATTATACAGCGAGGTGATCATGATACGATTAATGAGATGATGACATTGATGATGTATAATGATAATATATTATAATGATAATGATAATCATTAAATGATGATCGTGATATTTATATACATGATGATGTTCATGTATGATCATGATGATGCATAATGATGGAACAATAATAAAGAAAGCGTGATACCCTACCACTTCCACCCAATTTCTTTTTCCTGCTTCCTGTATTGAATTCAGCATCTTTCTCCATCGGGCCGCATGCCACAAACTATAAACGGTTGGGCTTGTAAACTACAGTTGTTGTTGCATACCGTTTCTGTTTCTATTCTATTTTAATTGCACCATAAACCACCACGAACAATCACCTTCGAACAGCCCTACTTCAACTGCTGATACGCCTATTTTCTAGTTCGAATCAAACCCAGAAAAACAGTAGTAAAAACGATGTTACAGTGAAATTAAATGTTGCTGTTACTCGCTACCTTTTCTGCTCCTATTTCTGTTGAAGTTTAACGCACGAGATACCTGAATGAAGATGATGATTACGTGAAACATGAAGATGATATGATAATATTGATATGAAGCATGATAATCACATGATGATGATAAAAGTGATAGCGAGATCGAATGGTTTTGTGATTTGATGAAGGTTATTGTCAAAGATAAATAATAATGATAATAATCGAAGGTGAACAATAATGAAGGAGGATGATGTTGAACGATGGAGAAGATGAACTTTTGACCTATCGTTCTTAATTTATGTCACTTCTGTCGAAATCCAACAACTCTCACAACCCATCGACTAATATAAAAAGCTATCGGGTTTTTTGGATCCATTTAACCAAATAAATAGATTTGTTAACTTGGGCTCCTTTCATAGGTGGGCTATGTTGTTTCTTGCGCCTGAGATCGAGTAGTTGGGCCGAAATAAGATGAGATTTCAGTTGGGCTGAGTATACGTATATAGAAGTGGGGTACGAATAAAAACAGAAATGAGAGGTGGAGCAGATGGTTGTGCGTTTGATTGGGGTACGAGAGGTCTTGGGTTCGAACCTGGGTTGAGGCATTTTTTTTAAAGGCTTACTTATTTGAGGTAGTTTACTCATTTTTAAATTTATTATTATTATTATTATTATTATTATTATTATTATTATTATTATTATTATTATTATTATTATTATTATTATTATTATTATTATTATTATTGTTATTATTATTATTATAGATATTATTATTATAGATATTATTATTATTATTATTATTATTATTATTATTATTATTATTAAGTATTATAGATATTATTGCTACTATTTATTATCATTATTATTACTTTTACCATTAGGATTATTATTACAACTAAATTAGTATCATAACTATCATTAGTAGTAAACTTATTAGTTTTATAGTTAATATAATTATCAGTATTATTATTATAACTATTATTGTTAATCTTATTTTTATAAAAATTATTAATAGTATTATCATTATTATTATTATTATTATTATTATTATTATTATTATTATTATTATTATTATTATTATTATTATTATTATTGTTATTGTTGTTGTTGTTGTTGTTGTTGTTGTTGTTGTTGTTACTACTTTTATATTAACAATATTATTATAACAAATAAATAATTTCTATATAAGAGTATATATATTCCAACTACCATAATATTACATATAATTATATATATTAAGATTATGTATATAAATATTTACATATAACATATTATTGATTTTAAATATAATATTAAACTATATAAATATTAACTATTTTAAATATATACAAATTAAATATATAAGATGTATAATTTAAGATATAATATATGAATTTAATTGATTACAATTATATGTGTTAATATATATAAATGATATAGGTTCATGAATCCGAGACCAACCCTGCATTGTTCAGCGTTCAATGTCGTCATATGTATTTTTACTACAAAATACAGTATTGTGAGTTTCATTTGCTCCCTTTTTAAATGCTTTTGCAATATATATTTTTGGAACTCAGAATACATGCGCTTTTATAAATGTTTGACGAAATAGACACATGTAATTGAAACTACATTCTATGGTTGAATGATCGAAATCGAATATGCCCCTTTTAGCTTGGTAGCCTAAAAATTAGGGAACTGGCCCCTAATTGACGCGAATCCTAAAGGTAGATCTACGGGAACTAACAACCCCCATTCTGGAAATTGGAATGCTTTAGTACTTCGAGTTTATCATGTCCGATGGATGTCCCAGAATGATGGGGATATTCTATATGCATCTTGTTAAGGTCGTTTACCAGGTGTTCAATCCATATGAATGATTTTTATCTCTATGCAGTGCGAAATGCCTGATATGAGATTATATTTATTAGAAATGAAAATGAAAATCTTGTGGTCTATTAAAAATGATGAAATGAATATTGATGATAAACTAATGAACTCACCAACCTTTTGGTTGACACTTTAAAGCATGTTTATTCTCAGGTATTAAGAAAATCTTCCGCTGTGTATTTGCTCATTTTAAAGATATTACTTGGAATCATTCATAGCATATTTCAAAAGACGTTGCATTCAAGTCATTGAGTTCAATAGAGATTATTATTAAGTAAATGACAGATTAGGTCAATTATAAGTTGGATATTATGAAATGGTATGCATGCCTGTCAACTTTCGATGCAATGAAAGGTTGTCTTTTAAAAACAAATGCAATGTTTGTAAAATGCATCATATAGAGGTCAAATACCTCGCGATGTAATCATATGTTATTGTATTCGTCCTTATGGATTAGGATGGGTCATTACAATTTCTATTGAAAATGATAATTTTAGTAAAAATGATAGTTTTAATATTTATAATACTTTTAATAATATTAATAATGATAAAATAATGAAAACGATATTTTTATCCAAATCAATATCTTACAATATTTTTATTTTATCATGATACTTATACTCATTATTTCCTAATCGATTTGTTTAATATCTTTTAGTCCTCTTTTATGTCGCATTCATAATAATTAATAATAATGATAATAATAGCAATCATAATAATTAGATGATACTAATATTAGTTTTAATGATAATGATACTAGTAAGTATTATAATAATAATAATAATATTAATGATAATACTAATAATAATAATAATAATAATAATAATAATAATAATAATAATAATAATAATAATAATAATAATAATAATAATAATAATAATAATAATAATAATAATAATAATAACTATTAGATAATAATAACTATTAGATAATAATAACAACGACGATAGTAATAATAATCATTTTAACAATAATAATACTAAATTCAATAATAATTCAGTTGACGATATCTTTTAATCCGTTCATCAAAATCACATGAGTTCTAAATGAAAAGTTCTTAATTTTTCGCCAGCTTTCCAACGACATGCATATCATATACCTTATCTCAGTAGCATATGTATTAAATTCACGATTCATCATAAACTATCTAACGACAATATTAAGCATACAAGCATGCATAATTCTATATACTCGAGCACTAGTCAGGGATACACTATTAGTATATAAAAGTTAAGATATGAGTGCTCACGTATCAATATTATGATTCAATATTGCAGGAAAGTACGTAGAAGCAACGGAGATGATAAACTCTAGTTTGACCTCACGAGCTATACCTCCGAACAATACCCATAACCTATATAGCTATAACCCATAATTTCCTTAGCTCTATCCCGCTCGAAAAACCCGTTTTAGAAATAACCCGAACACAACCTCGTCGTAGTATTTTATGTATAATACTAATAATAATACTCCTAACCATAAGATTAATAATAATATTAATCTTAATAGTAATAATAATAATAATAATAATAATAATAATAATAATAACAATAATAATAATAATAATAATAATAATAATAATAATAATAATAATAATAATAATAATAATAATATGTAAATATGTATGCGAGAGAGATAGATTAGAATTGTGAATGAATGAGCACCAGTTCGATCGAGCTTTTATATACCTTTGCTGAAAAACAACCCCATGCGATCGCATGGTTTGTTAGGCTTATAGCCATGCGATCGCATGGCCACCTGGCTCCAGCTCACATCGTTTTGTTGTTACTCTGCCGACGGTTTTTATTATAATTTATATATAATATATTTAATTTATATAATTATTTATATATTATATAATATTTACATGCATAGTTAGTTTGTAATTTTTGTTCCGATGACTCGTACGTTGTCACACAACTTATGTCCCGTTTTCGGTTTCTCGAACGCTATTTCATACACTTAGAAAACTAGTACTTTACGTTTCGTGACGTGTACCTTTATCAAAATATAGACTTAAATTACCCATAAACTATATCACTCCAATGTAACTTGAACGTTCAAGTGTTTTGGTCATTTGCTTCATTAAATTGTCGCCTCGTCATATGTACGCATATACACACACACACACACACACATACATACATATATATATATATATATATATATATATATATATATATATATATATATATATATATATATATATATATATGTATATATAATAGAATTATTTAAATCAAAACATTTTATATTAAAGTTATATTTTATCATTTTGAATATATATATATATATATATATATATATATATATATATATATATATATATATATATTAGAGATATTTAGTTAATAATATAATATTTATTTTTTCAAACATAATTATACTTCAAAGTTCCTTTATAATAGAAGATATTATGTCATAACACGTTTACGTTTTTGAAATAATATATATATATATATATATATATATATATATATATATATATATATATATATTCATAATACAAATCTTTTAATTAAGTTCCTCCAAATTAATAAATCGATTATCTTGTAAAATGTTTTAATAATAAAGTTCTTTTTAAACCGAAAGCGTTTTTGTATGTTTGAAACTAATTCAAATAAATATGATAACTTTGTTTTCCAAAACTAATTATATTTAAGAACCATTTTGTTAAAAGTTTAAAATAATGAAAATCGTTATATCATAATATGTTTTATAAAAGTAAAATCATATATGACACATAACAGGTTTCAAGTTTCAAAATCATCGTTTGTTAGTGAAGCATAAGATAAAGTCCAAAGGTTGATTGAATTTATGAAATCGATTAATGTACAACGTTGATTTCCTTAACTTGTCAATATCCAACATCTAAGTCATTTATACTACACATTCTTACTTTCACATTAAACAAAATGGAAGTTATAATAATTATCTTATCAAAGTCACGGGGAAAAATATCGTAAAGTAAGAATTGGAAATCAAACAGAAATCTCCACTAATCCTTTTCTAGTTCTCGTTAATTGACACATTTGTTCTTACTTGTAATTCACTTTACCATTTTCCGAATGTTGTCAAAAAAAAATAGATTTCTTAAATCATAGTGGACCTCATAACAGAGACTCATAATCATAATCACAATGTATCTGATAATTCAATCATTTGATTTTATCTTTTAATTTCCGTGGATAAACATATATTGAAACTAATACGTTTATGTAAATTATTATTCATCAAGTACTTTGTTAACGTTTTCAAGTCATATAATAATTTCATATCTTATTTTCATATCAACCAAACCGTTAAATGTTTTATTAATATTTCTCAATTTAATAACCACACATATGTATATATTCATACATATCTATTTACACATAATTGTTCGTGAATCATCGAGAGCAGTCGAAGGGTAAATGAATACATAAACATAGTTCAAAGTTTTTGAGATTTCAACATTACAGACTTTGCTTATCGTGTCGGAAACATATAAAGATTAAGTTTAAATTTGTTCGGAAATTTCCGGGTTGTCACAATAAAAGCCTACATTAAAACCTTTTATTGAGACGTGTATTTCGTATACATGTATAACGTGATTAATCTCGTAAAGAGAACTCATATTTAAATTTGAATAATAATAATAATAATAATAATAATAATAATAATAATAATAATAATAATAATAATAATAATAATAATAATAATAATAATAATAATAATAATAATAATAATAATTATAATAATAATAATAATAATAATAATAATAATAATTAATGAGAGTGAATTTTTTCCTCGAAAATCATGAAATAAATAAATAAGTAGATTTAATTTAATTTAATTAGTCATTAATTAGATTAATGACATTACCTTAAGGGCTTAGATTTTTTAATTTTTTTCTTAACAAATGAATTAGCCTAATAATGATATCATCATTATAGGATTTTAATAAAAACTATAGATTAATCATATTTATTTAAGCATTAACCAAGGACTTGTATGTATAAATAAATAATACATTACTCAATTAAGATGAATATTTTATTAGAAGGATCTTATTGGTCGTTTTCGTAAGTCTTTATCTTGTTGGAACTCGAAGAAAAGAGAAAATAATTCAAAAAAAAAGAGAGATTGGGTCGTTTAACTCTTATCAAATATGTGATGAGGAGCTTAGGCATTTATTATTCTTCATTATTCGAATGTCTGGAAATCGTTCTTAAAGAGTTAGAAAGTATTCGTTCTAATTTTTTTGGGTAGCAAAGGCGACACAAGAAAAATAGGGTGAAATGGGATCAAACTTTAGCTTCCTTGGATAGTGGAGGTTTGGGCATTGGAAGTTTACGAGCATTTAATCACGCACTCTTACTTAAATAGCTTTGGAGGTATGTATTGGATAAGGGTTCATTTTGGGCTCAGGTTATACGCTCGATATATGGTACATCAGTGCGTATAGATGAAGATTGGGTACGTGGTTCAAGTGTGTGGCCGATTATAGTGACACTTTTTGGGAAGGATAAAAGGGATGCTATCCTCACTCGAAACGTGTTAAAGAAAAAAGTGGGTAATCGTCGTTCGAGTCGCTTTTGAAAGGATAATTGGCGTGGGAGTGAGTGCTTAGAAGATAAGCTCGATCGTCTTTTCCATAATGACATTAGTGAGGATTGTTTGTTGGTGGGCCGCATTCTCAATGGAGATTGGTTTTGGGAATGAAAACGATCGGTAGAGGAATCAAGAAATCATGTGTTATTGGTTCAAATGAAGATGGAAATTGGCACTGTAATTTTAACCGAGGAGGATGACTCCTACTATTGGTCAACAACAAACATTGGAGAGTATCCCGTTAATCATGTTCGAGGCTATATAGATTCAGCCCTTCTGCCTCGAATTCAACAGCCCGCATTTTGAAGTCCGTTACTTCCACGAAAGGTAAATATTTTCATTTGGTGTGTGACTCTTAATAGGTTGCCTACTAAACTCAATCTCTCCGGTAGAGGTCTAGAAATCGAACATATTAGGTGTATTCTATGCGAGCATCCTGTAGAATGGTTAGATCATATCCTTTTTGGGTGTGTTTTTTGCTAAGGAATTATGACGTCGTGTTGGTATATGGACTTAAGTGCAGTTCCCCAACTTCGAATCGTGGTTAAATTGATTCGATTGGCATATAGAATGGCGAGCTAGTTCGGATAAGAAGAACAAGATTTACGTGATCGTTTCTTGCCTTTTATGGTACGTTTGGAAGTTTTGCAACAAAATTTTCTATAACACGCGTGAAGCAAAGAAAAGTTTGGTGTTTGATTCGATATGTAACTTTTATTTTAATTGGATGAAAGATAAAGGTAAATCAAATGTTTCTTGGAACGAATGCTCTTAAAGCCAATGTAAAAACGATGTAACCTTTGGTGTTGGGTTTCTTCAGTGCCTTACTAAGGAGCCCGTTTTAGCTTATTAATAAAATTGTCATTCCGAAAAAAGAAAGATGAATATTGAACAAACACACGATTAAATCCTTCAATCACAGAAGGCAAAATCTCCAATCATATGAGATCAAATACTTCACTAATCAAACTCACAATCAAAACGATTGTGATGAAGACACAAAAGGTTTACACAGTAGATTACACCCACAAACAAGTTCAATGAATTATGAACTTGTTCTCTCACAAGATTACAGTAAATTGAACTAATGAAAAAGATAAACACAAACCCTAATTTGGATTAATAAACGAGAGCAGAAAGCAGAATGAAAAAAGATGATAATAAAAGGAAAAAAAAACAAATTATATATAATAACTTAAATTGAATCTATGTATCTCAACGCAAGTTTCAACTTTTCAGCTTTGATCACCAAACTTAACTTTGAGAAAATGACTCTAAAATCCCTGCATATTTTTAACCCAAAAATAAGAACTAAAAATATATAAAAAGAAAAAAATATATATATGTTTAGATTGTATGCATCATAATTTTAATATCCCCTTACTCTAAAAATGTTAATAACCATTAAAAAAACCTTCTAGATTTTAACTAACATTCCTCACAAAGAATCATAATCAATTAATCATATTTCCATTGGGGCATTCAAAATTGATCAAATATCAATTGCCCCCACTTTGTATCTCTTTCCTGCTTTATATCTCATCATTTCATCACTCATATTAGTACTACTCTCATACCACTGTAATAATAAAACCCATAAATTTGTGTTCATGATCTGTGGCAAAAAATAAAACACTTTGCTTATTGATGTCAAAAGACAGAATAGCTAGCTCTATTAAGCTCTGCAAAGTTTGGTTAGATAAACTTTGCACTTTCCACCCTTATTTCTTTTGATCAGAAGCTATGGGCAGTACAGTACAAGTGTTTATTGCAATGATTGGTTGTGGGGTGATCAAAGATTAAAGCTTTTCATGGTTGGCATGTTCATTTTGCTTGTTGATGGGGTTTCAAATGATTCTCAGCTTGATCACATTCTTGATATTGATTGTTTGTGATGATTCTTTGGTTGTTGGATCTGCAGGTAACTTGGTTTCTGTTTATCTTCTTTATCTCATCAAGAAATTTATATTCTTTATTTCTTTAGATGTTTTATGTTAGGCAGTGGAATACCTGATTATGATTCTATGATCTTTGAGGTTCTTCTTATACATGTAGTTTCTATTTATTTTATTTATTCTAATTTTAAAACTGTTTATATTATCAAATTTCAAATACTGATTATGGCCAATGTTAGAATTGTTTTTGAATTTATGCTATTAAGTCAACTAATATTCTTTATGTTGTGAATTGTTTAATTTTAGAAAACAGTATTATAGTATAGTATATATAGTATAAATCTTTTATCTTTTAATTGATCCCCTTATTATCGTACAACTGACTTTGTTGCTCTGTATTTTTAAATCAATTATTTTTATAACTTGTTTTACTTGGATAATTAATAATTAAATGTATTCTATTTGTCTCTATTTTTGGTTATACTAAAGTTGTAAGGTTTTTTTATTCGGAGCCGAGTAATCCAACGTCATACTCTAACGTATGCAGCCCATCTTGCTTTTTCCACCACCCCCAAGTACAGTATTTTTGGTTATATTGTACCTAATAAATATATGCAATTTTGACTCTTTTGAGATTAAAAAACGAAAACTTGTGACATCAACTCGAATGTAGTTTGTCTGCACAGACGAAAAGATTGTGTATATTCGTATGATCTATGAAGTCGATAAAACATAAATTGGGTTACATCAACAATCTTAACTTTCTGGTCGAATTAGTCAATTTTTCTAATCGAACATTGACATGATGTATATTGATTCTCAGAAACTATGTTACTGTAATTCAGACATATAATTTTCAGTTTACATATTGAATTCATCGATTGCTAATTACACATAAATCTATACTGATCCTAAAACTTAAAAACTAACTTGTTTAACCTGCAAAGTCAAACTATCTAATCGGATAGCAACCATATCTACAGATCATGGTGTGCCGCGGGCATTAACTCCCACCAGCGATCGATCTTTTCCACCTGATCGCTCTGTTAAACATTTTCCCTCCAACCATCATGCAACAAAATGGATGAAACGAGGTTTTCCTGGCATTTCATTTCACAAATATCATCACGAAAGAACAAAACTTGGCCATTTTGCACCAAGACCCTCATATCAAGTTCAACGACCAACTTACAATCCCAAAGGTAAGCTTTCTTATACTGAAAATATCCCAAAAATAGTACTACATTACTTAAAGGTTTCTAAAGATTTAATCATATCTTGACTAGGTTCATCTATTTCGGCTCCTGCACCATCACCCATTGATCCAACAAGCCGATTGGGTAAGCAAGATTTATAAAGTTTCGATCTTTTTATTATTTCAGCAACCTTTTTGTGGTTATATATATATAATCATAATACATAGTTTGATGAAAATGTTATAATGTTCAAGGGCCTGCAATCAGTCCATCAAGCTACTCGTTGACGAAGAACACAGCTGATCCCCCAACTGCAGTTTTTGCGCTACCTCCACCACCACCTAACGAAGGTAAGCGTATATCTTATTACAAACGTGGTTATAACTATCGTTATCTGGGCCACATGAGTTGATTATATTTGGCGAAATACATAAATAGGTGAAATGTGTGAATTTGTATCTTTAGGGCTAATACCAAACTTTTACTTGTAGACTGTACAACAGTGACTTGCACACAACCATTAACATATACGCCAGCTGGATCACCTTGTGCGTGTGTATGGCCAATTGAAGTTAAACTACGCCTCGTTATTTCTCCATATACGTTCTTTCCTTTAGTCTCCGAACTCGCTAATGAAATCGCCACCAGTGTTTCACTCAATGTAAGTCAAGCTCGAATCATGGGAGCCAATGCAGCTGGTGAACAGCTGGACGAAACCATTGTTCTTCTCAACTTAGTACCCCTTCAACAAAACTTTGATTCGTTCACTGCATTTACAATCTATCAAAAGTTCTGGAACAAAAAGGTTTTCATCAACCCAGCTCAATTTGGATCCTACCGAGTTGTAGACGTTCGATATCCAGGTTTTACTAACTCACAATCTCATACTTGTCAGTATATACAGATCTAATGAATCTTGGAGTTAGAACTTCTAATGGTTTAATGTCTGGCAATATCTGATTTCTGTTGTATAAAAGATAAAAGAAAGTTTGATGCATAAAACATAGGTGTTGTTTGTTTTTCAGTCTACATATCTTATTATATCTTATATTCTTATGTATGTGCACCCAGACTTCTTATGTATGTGCACCCAGACTGCAGACTGTTTGTTTTCCTAAAGATATAAGATAAAATAATGTCTTAACCTGTTAGAAATATGCTTCTAAGTGTTGCAGCTGCAGAAATGATTTAAGTTATTTTGTAAGACATAAAAACAAACACTATTCAAACTTTTAGGTCACGTCTTCTCTACAAAATCTATAGACAAGAACATCTTCAAAAAAAAGTAAAAATCAAACACCACCATAAAGCTTGAAAGTTTGATATAACATTGCTGGGTTTTATATTCCGATTTAATTTCAGGGCTTCCGCCTTCTCCGCCTTCGATTCCTTCAAATAATGATGTCACGGTCGATCAACCTAATTTTGTGAACGATAATAAAGGACAGCCATTAAAGCCTTTTGGAGTTGACATACCGAAAAATGGAAGGGATAATAATAGTAAACCGGATAAAAGCATCGTTGCCGTAGTTAGTTTATCTTCTGTCACAGCTTTTATAGTTTTCATTGGAGCCTTTTGGCTTCTCCTGTGGAAATGTGGATGTTGTTCTACCAGTTCTCAATCAGAAAATCACGATCAGACACGTACGACTGCTCGAGGGAAACTGCCAGGTAAGAATATTTCATTACCAATAATCGTTTTTGATTATCCGGTTAAGATAATCAGTTTTGGATTAGCCAAACTAACACACCCTAACGATATGAAGCAAATGAAACTCATTTAGGGACTGGAGATTCGTTGATAGTCGGAAGCAGGAAAAGTTCAGAATCAATGTCGTTCAGCTCGAGTTTAGCAGCGTACACCGGGACGGCCAAAATTTATAGCTTGAGTGAGATTGAGAAAGCAACAGATCACTTTAATTCCCAAAGAATACTAGGAGAAGGCGGTTTTGGAGTTGTTTATAGCGGTGTTCTTGAAGATGAACGAAAAGTTGCTGTAAAAGTTCTTAAGCGATATGACAGGCAAGGCGGTCGTGAATTTTTGGCTGAAGTTGAAATGCTGAGTCGTCTTCACCACCGAAATTTGGTTAAATTGTTTGGAATTTGCACAGACGATCAGTTTCGTTGTCTAGTTTATGAGCTTGTTCCAAATGGAAGTGTTGAATCCCATTTGCATGGTAAACAAAAATTACTTTGATTTGTTTCTTGATTCTTGATTTGATCTATCGAAAAGATGTAAAATTTATGTTTTTTGAAATTTCGGATTCAGGTGCAGACAAGATTAACCGTTTGAGCTGGTGTGCGAGAATGAAGATTGCGCTAGGGGCAGCTCGTGGTTTAGCTTATTTACATGAAGATTCGAGCCCTCGTGTCATTCATCGTGACTTCAAGTCAAGCAATATATTACTCGAAAACGATTTTACACCTAAAGTTTCAGATTTTGGTTTGGCTAAAACTGCATTAGATGGTCATAAGCATATATCAACACATGTCATGGGAACTTTTGGGTATCATTCTTGTGTTTTTTTCATGCATTAGGTTTTTTTTTTTTTTTAATTCTATTGCTTAGTTATTCAATCTGTTTTTCAGCTACCTGGCGCCAGAATACGCAATGACAGGTCATCTTCTGGTAAAAAGTGACGTCTACAGCTACGGTGTAGTTCTTCTAGAGCTTTTAACTGGGAGAAAGCCAGTGGACCTGTTGCAGCCACCTGGTCAAGAAAATCTTGTCGCATGGGCTCGACCAATGCTTACAAACAAGGAAGCTTTAGAGTCAATCATTGACCCCGAAATAATGATGTCAAACACACCATTTGACAGTATACTCAAAGTGGCAGCCATAACATCAATGTGTGTGCAGCCAGAAGTATCACACCGCCCATTCATGGGTGAAGTAGTTCAAGCCTTGAAACTTGTTTGCAATGAGTTTGACGAAATAAGAGAAACTACTTCAAGAAGCTGTAGCCTTGATGAAGATCTCGACTTTGAAATGATGGATCAATCTGAGATTCATCATCGGATGAGTAGTGGGTACGAATACGATACACATGTTGGATTATCGACTAGAGATTTGAGTACTATTGAAAACGAAGGAGGTTTAGAGTCTGATTCGTTCAGAAGACAGTTTAACTCTGCTCCTCTTAAAATGGGGAAGAAAAAAAAGTTCTGGCAACGGTTAAGAGGCTTGTCTAGAGGAAGTATGAGTGACCATGAACACGAACATGGGCATGGGTTTTCGTCTAATTTATAAAAATAGATTCTTTTTATATGTAATATAAAAAAGAGAGTGAACTGGGCAGCTTTAGAACATGTTCAAGATTGAAAACAGTTTTTATGATTGATTCATGTAATCTGAGATTCATCATCAGGTCATCTATCAACACTAAAACTCATCAGATAACAGTAAATGTGACGATGATTAATAGGCTAACAAAGATATCGTATAGCAGAGGAATCAGTATGCCATGAATATAACAGCTTCGGGGGAGAAACAAATTAACTTTTGCGTACACTACAAACACATAAATTATGTAGTATATTGGTGTACAAAGAAATGTGTTATACTTCTTTAACAAAAAAAAAAAAAAAAATCCAACGTAAACTAGACGAACGTGGCAATAAACATACCAAAAACACAACCAATAATACCCATGTATACAACATTCGTTCTAAACTAGACATCTAAAACACAAGTTTCACTTAATTCAGTATTTTCGGACACCAAGCAACATTCAAAGCAAAATCTATATGGTAAAGCCGAAGTACAAGGTTACCAGTAAACTCTATATTCTCTTTAATGTCACATGTCCAAAGCCCGTTAACATATCTTTTCCGGGATATTAAACAAGTTTTTCATAAATACAAAAGTGGTTTACCAGAAGTTTAAAGCTCGTTGTTGTGTCGTGAAGGGCTAGTGTATTCTGTTTCATTCTCTGTTATTACCTCAGATGAAGCAGTTGATGATACACCACTGTTACTCTGAACGATGTTTGATGATTGTGATGGGCTCGAAGTATTTCTTTGCGCGTCAGTGTTCACAGGGGGCCTTTGCCCTTCCTCTGCTAATTTTCTAAGGAGATTTGTAACTGCTGGAAGAAATTTCGTTGATAACGAGAGAATTCCTGGAAGCTGTAGGCATGCAAATATCAAAAAAGATGAAACAAAAAACAGTTGGGCAAAGTTGCATTTTGTATCAAAATATACATAGATTGATGAAAATATTATAATGTTCAAGGGCTTAAAAGGTAAACTCACTGAGCCATTGCGGAATTCACCAGATATATCTAGTTGGACCCACAAAGCTTTCAGCAACAAGTAACTCACAAAAATAACGAGCAGCCACAAAGGATTCCTGACAGATAAAATTTCAATATAAGTTGAGCCTGGTTTCCTCTAAAGAGGCAATATGAAGATGGAGATTAGTAAAGACAAAAAGAACCTCAAAAGAGTCATAAACTCGTTGAATCCAAGGATGACCATAGCTGCGATAGCCCATGGAGGCGGCAACCAGTTGTTATTGCGTTTATTTGCTTCCTGAAAACAATAGTATAAAATGTTAAAATGATTAAGAAATTCATAATTTAAGTAAAAAAACTGATAGACTCATACTTGGGAAGCGATAGCTTGAGAGATGGTATATTCAGTTTCTCTTTGAAATTGGTTCCACAACGATTTGCACTGAACGGGAGTTATGAGTGTCTTTGTAGGTGGAACCTAAATATTGTCAAAGCTCACATTACAAAGACACGTAATAATGAAAAGAAAAAGAAGATTGTATACCATAACGAAACATGATACCTCTTCCCATGTGCTCGAGGCCAATGGGTCTGCTTTGCTCTTACTGGTCCCTTTCTGTGGGTCCACCAAAGCAAGGACTAGAGTATCCCCAATCGTGTCGGTGTCTTCATCCAAACGAATTGCGGCTAATACCGACAACAACTTTAAAGACTGAAAGGTAAATGTGATTATATTAAAATGCTTATATGCCACGTTTTATAAGACTAGTACATCTAATATCAAACATCAAGGCTCATAGTGTGATATATCGATTCTTACAGAAGACCGGGCCATTTTAGTTATAGCTCGAATATCCTCCTTTCCCGTCCAAACTCGCGGCATTGAATCATTATCATGGTTGAATATCGATGTAAATCTGTATGATTTCATGGATTAAATAAAGTCACACGAAAATATGGCTGACATATTCCATAAGTGCTTGCATAGATTACCTTTCTTTCATGCGGTACAAAACTTTGGCGGCTTCTTCTTTTGTCTTCCCTTCAACTACTCCTCTGGCATAATTATTCAACTTTGAAATCATATCTCTCTTAGCTTGATCATCCATTTCAAATCCAGAAAATGCAAAAGAGAACTCGGAGACGGCTGTTTCAGTTACACGGTGCAGAATTTTCCTGATTGCAGGCCATGTATCGTCACTGCCTCCTTCTAGAAGAGCTTCCACAGGACTATATAACGCTTCTTTTACTTTTGACTGCAAACAATGCACAAATCGATCAACAATGGTTCTATTTAAAGCTTATAATTACTAATTTATATTACCTCATACAGTGCAAGAAGTTCAGATAACTTCTCAGTTCGAACTTCGGCAATATGTGATTCTAAATCGTTTGAAAACTTATCCCTTACTTTAGTTGAATCCCATTTGGATTGCTTAATAACGGCATCTGTAAATTCAGAAATTTAACGTTTGACTATTTGATTATTTACAAAAGATGTGACTCGGGAATTGACACTTGATAGCTGACCTTCACATTGTTCTTCAAATATTTTCATGAACTTCTTTGAGCATTCACGAGCGGCCAAGGCAAACCCCTGTCCTCCATTCAAAGCATCACTAAGGGCTTTTTTAAAGTTATCTAATGTCCTAGATCGTATGTGTTCCAACATCAATTGGTACGCCGGTTGAACAAGCTGAATATATCAAAAGATGCCACACAATGAGAGCATACTACAGATAAATAAACAATAATGACATTTTGCAAGTGTTGACAAAAAATAGATTACCTGCATCAACTTCTCTTCCAATTGCTTTCGTTTTGCAGATCTAACACTATCTTCAAAGTAAATAGCTTCTTCATCATAACTGAAAACATATTATTAAAACACATAAAAAACTTGCAATTTTGAATAACATTATCATTATATCAGAACATTATAAATGCTTCCAAAACAGGACGTTATCCTTAAACCTGGATAAACATTTCGAAAGCAGTGAACTAAGCTTCTTTCCAAAGCCTGGGACAAGATTAGATTGCACAGCCTCTTCTAATTCGACCCAATCCTGCAACACTTGTTTAGTTGAAATGTTCAAACAGATTGTAATGGGCTAATTAATAGCTAAAATGGATACCTTGTTTGAAACAAATGAAGAATATTTCTCATTAGCAATTTCATCACATCGTACAGTTGCCACCATGACCTTATGGGCAGGCAAATCAAGATCTTTATTCTCCTTAATAACTTTCCATATTTGCTGTGAACTAAAGGAAAAACCAGAAGCAGGAACAACTCCTCGCCTATCGCCTGCTAGACCGCCGGGTGCGATAGATTGGAAGAACTTCTGCCTCAAACTAGCCACCTTCCATAATTAGAAACCATATCAGTGTATTATCATCACATAAGGTGTTCAAAAGGATCCAGAATGAATCTTAAACATACCTGTTCTTTAAACTGTTCTTCTTTTTCTTCATAACTAGACAGGGCAACAACTTGAACCTGGTAATTCAATTAAAGAGAGTGGATAGGTGTTTTATTTTTATGAACAGTTAAACAGATGATTATAGAAGTGATATAATCTAGGTTCTTACATTAAAAAATTCGCTCAAAGGGGTGCTTCTATGGGCTTCTGGCTTGGGAACAGAATCCCAAATCTACAGGCAATGAAAGATTATCATAAGTGGTGCACTTGTGTTAGTTTTTTGGTGACAAGAATACGAGATGTAGTATGTATGATAAGACATAGAAATATACCTTCTGAATATCCTCCCTCAAGACAGGCTCCAGATTTTCAAGAGGTGTCTGTAACAAATATGAAGATAATTTAATTATTGTATTTTCAAAGGTATACACATTTGATCTGGACATGTATTATAAATAAAACTTACCCTCGTTTTATCACGTATAACGAACATTAAGGTTGTTTTACGTGGACTAAATAATCGCAACATGACCTGAAAACACATATCAAGAGATCAACAAACAGACCATGTTAATTGGATAGGGTAGAGAACTGTAAACTGTACCTGAAATACGGTTTTCAAAAGTGGTTTATTTGCAGCCTGCTCACGCCCAATATCGTGACACCACCTATTTAACAGATGTTTATCAAGATACGCAACTTAGGTATACAAGATCAGATTATCTGAAGCTATCAGTAAACTTACATGTTTATAAGCACTATATCTGAAACAGCAAGAGCAAAAAGTGCACTTTGTTTCTCGAATGCAGTATCATCCTGGACAACATACAAAAATCCAACTATAAGAGAAAACAACGATGAAACAAAAGTAACCAAAATCAACAACAATGTCTATTATCGAAGATAACGACAAAATGAATTTGACCCAATATACCTCTCCTCGCTCTCTTCCATCAGTACCCTCCAGATCCATTACAATTGTGCACGGTTCAATACCGGGACATCTTGCTATCCAAATACCTTTGGTGGTTTGAGTCCTGAATAAAGAGAAATGGGAAGTGAGCTAAATGAATGGAAAGAAAACATGATGAAATAAAGAAATCACAAACATGCCTTCCCCTGTAAGCATCCATTTCCCTAAAGTTGGTATGAAAAAGATGATTAAGAAGTGTGCTCTTCCCTGCCGAAAAGCATACTAATTTCAGAACGTACACATGAACTATTTTATGCCTAAATCTTAAAAAGTAAATATCTTTAAGTAACAACAAATTCTTTTGCATCATGTAAAACATGAAAAGGGTCTCTCTTGAATGGCATAACTGAGACATACCACTACTCTGTGGGCCCATGATAGCAACAACAGCATAAGAAAGTCCACACTCTCCAAGTTTGACTTGTTTAATAAAATTATCAAGTCCAACTGCATTGAAAGTACCATCTCCTTCTATAAGATGGGTAGAACAACATTCCACTTCTTTGTCTGAAAAAAAAAAAAAAAAAAAGATCACTTGCATACTTAGAAATGAGCACACCATACTACTGTAAAACTTAACATCTCTTATTTAAAATGATTATGATTCAACGGTATAAATTAACATGATCAAAAGTTCTACACTAAGCTTCAAATATTTCAAACAGAATAATTACTAGTTAGCATAAGTAACGCACAAATTATTAACCCTCAACCCAAACACATCACAGCTACACATCTTAGAGATTCAGCTTTCACTAGACCTTTGTCCATATACACGGGCGGAAGTAGTAAGGGACAAGTGAGGGCACCCGCCCCCATTGGATTCGAAATTTTTAGTGTAAAAAATTTGGATTTTATTATTTTGCCCCAGTGGATTTTTTTGGTCCAAAAGTCTTCCTATTTTGCCCTCAAAGCAACCATATTTTGCCCAAAAGTCTCATTATTTTTCCCAAAAAACTCCATATTTTACCCAAAAATCTTCATATTTTGCCAAAAAAATTACTACGTTTTTAAATTTTTTTTGCCCCCGGTCAAAAAAATTACTGTTTCCGGCACTGTCCATATATTTTTTCCCAAATCCAACAAAAAAACACACATATTTTAAGCCAATAATAATCTCGTCTTAAAAACTCTCATCTTCTGCAAGATAGCAAGTGAAGATAGGGCACTTTACAATTAACGTTAATTTTAAAATTAAATAAAACTTAACTGATAAATGAAAAATCAAACAGTAGCATTAAACCGCTAACTAGTATCAAAATCAAAATTGAACTAATATTAACAATTGTAAAACACTCTGATCTTACATGCACAACATCATATCAATCAATTTGCTGGTCTCGATTGAATCAATCATTTCAACGCAAGTCGTTAGGGTTTTGACTTGAAAACTAAACAATAAAATCACTACACAACTAAACTATTGAATCAAATGAAGTGCCTACCCATTGAAAACAGATGACGTTGCAAATTGATGTCAGGTTTCTTGAAGAAGAAGTAATCAGTGTGCGATCTCAAAGAAGAAGAATGAAATTCCCCTTTTCTTTTGTAGTTGTTTGATGTGTTCTTCAAAGGTGGACGTCTCCCACACAGGTGTGATATGATAGATATAGAGAATGTATATACAGAGTATTAATTATATTATTAAATTACTAATTAATAAATTAATTGTATATATTTTGTTTGTGATTGGATCATCAGTAATAAAAGAAAATAATTGGAAAGTAGGTGGAAATAGTAAATGGCTAGTAAAACTTAAATAGCGGCAGTAAACGAAATATTTTTCATTTCTTTTTTCTTTATAGACGATTTGTTGGCATTAGATCATTGATTTCAACAATCTTCCATTCTAGCAGTACTCCTGAGTAGAAGTTCGTGAACGAATTCGATAAAACGTCTCTATAGGTCAATATATACCACCATTATTGGTGTTCAATTGTTTTAAAGAAAATCATGTCATCCCTAACGATCGAACTCATGACCTCTTCATATTCCATCACTCAAAGGACATGGATAGTATAATAGTATGCCCACAACTTTTTTTTTTCGAAAGGCGAAAAATCCATTAAACACGAAAAAAGGCCTCATTGAGCTAAGCCCAGTACAAAGTCCACATACCAATTTACAAACCACAGTAATGGACATAAGAGAAAGCCCTGTACACACCAAAACTATTAGAAACATACTCGAAATAACAGGAAAAAACAATATAATACCGAAGCAAGATGGAATAGTTACATCAGGAAAAGGCTGCTGAGCACGCAACCAGGCCAGTGAGATTAATCGCAGAAGGCAATAGGGTTAGTTAGCCATTGGAGCCAATCTAACCCCAACCTTTTCTTGACACGGGGCGTGATCCATTCGAACGATTTAAGTTGAACCTCCATTAAAGCCGTCGAACCACTCCAACATTTTTTTGAAGAAAATTTTTGATTTCGGTTTCTCCAAATTAAGTAGGCACATGCCCACTCCACCGTTTGCCATAAACGCGAACCAAAAGAAGAAAGAGCACGATTACATTTTCCCCGAAAGGCTTCATTTACACTTAAGTTTGTACATCCCCCGAGACCCCACCAATTATAAACCCGATCCCAAACTTCCATCGAATGTCGGCAAAAAATCTTCGAATGTTCAAGAGTTTCCACATCATCATCACATAGAGGGCATCTCACGGAGTCAAGGTCAATACCTCGCTTATCGAGTTCGGTACGGACTGGTAGACGCCGCTTAAGCCCACAACTTTCTTTTTATCGTATTATGATAAATTATACATTATAATTATTTATATATTATATTATATTATATTATATTATATTATATTATATTATATAGCAATTTCAAGTAAATAGTTGAAAAACACATAATAAAAGATTCAAACATGTGAAAAAAGGATCATTGAAGTTGAATAGATAAATAAGTTGTTTAAAAAATTGAACTTTTTTTATATATTTATTAAGTTTTTTTTCCAAAAAAAAAAATTGTACTTTTTTAGTTTTACTCAATGGTGATAAAACTCTATTTTACAACTCATATTCTTCATGAAAATATTCTAGTTGTCAGCCATAACGACCTCAGTCAAATTTCGGAACGAAATTTATTTAACGGGTAGGTACTGTCACGACCCGGAAAATTTCGACTTATTTTTAAGTCAAATATCTATATGATTTAATATTTCCGACACGATAAGCAAAGTCTGTTAAGTTGAATCTCGAAAATTTTGAACTGTTTTCATATATTCATTTACCCTTCGACCATTGCCGACGATTCACGAACAATTAATTGTAAATAGAGATGTGTGTATATATATATATATATTATAATTGAAAATATAATTTTAAATATTATATGTTGTTGTTATTAAAATTAATTATGTAAAATAAAATAAAAATATGATATTATGATAATTATTATTTAAAACATATCTATATATATAAATAAAGTATATTAAATATATATTTTGTGATTTCGAATCTATTTAGTAAACGACTGTAACTCTCAATTGCAATTCGGTGGATATTAAACAAGCTAAATATGAACTTATATGATTTTAAAATAAACGGTTATCTGAAAATGAGTTATCTAAATTATAGGCTTATTAGAAGTATATATATATATAGGAGCTATTTGTTAAATTTTAACATTTTGTATATTTTACCTATGATCGAGCACTAATAATTAATTTAATCTTTATTTAATAATTTTAAACAATTTATGATCATTATTATAAAATAATGATTAGAATAAATAAATATAATTACAGTAAAATTTTGGGATTTTTCAGAGGACTTTTATCCGTCATTGATTAACAACAGAATACGAAATTTAATCCGCAAAAGACGACGGCTAACGTTATCACACGTTTATATTTTAAATTATATTATAATTAAAACACCGTACCTAATTGATTGAAAAATGGATATTACTGTGTCCAATTGCATCTTTAAGAGTTATATATTATATATATACAATTGGATGACTGATTGATATATCACTAGCTTATAATTCTATCTCTCACCATCTCCTAACTTCTGTAGTGTTTCTATCTTCTTCATATTGTTTTTTACCCACACCTTGAACCAACCGACTACCCTAACACCAGCCTCACCCTCGACTATGATCACCACACCTTGCACCACCTTCTAATCTGTCACTCATCAGCATCGCCTAACATCACTTTCCATCACTATTAAACACTTCCACCACTTACCATCTTCAATATCACCACCTTTCTTTATATATGTTTGATGAACCATCGGTAAAACATAAACCCATCACCCTCTCAACCACCGTAACCACCTTCATTTCCTGCTGCTGTTGTATGTTCCTGTGTTCGAAATCACCACCACACCAAACCCCATTAATGAACACCCGCCACTATTCCATTTCTATATATTTATATTTTTTTTCGAACCACCCATACAACCACACCATAACTATCGAACTTAGTACTTCTGTTTAACTATTTCAGTTCTTTTCTATATCTTGTTGCAACTATCGAACCACCACTACCACTACGGTTCCTACTGTTATACCTTCTGTTTATGTTCGAAGTAAAAACCATAATCCACCATTGAAACCAGGTTTCTACCGCTTGTTTCTGTGTTTGAAACGAAGATAAACAACTCACGAAAATTCATTACTGTTGCTATTTTTACTGAAGACAATTATGGAAGTTAATAAATGATGAGGAACTGTTAGAGTATAGTGTATGATGATGATGTTCTCGGAGAAGATGATGAATAGTACATGAAGGTCGAAGATGATGATTCGCTGTAAATGGTAGATTGATGGTAACAGTGATAACGTAAGATGATGATGAAACAAAATGTGTTTTGTGAAAATAATTAAATTAAAGAAGAAGGAGAAATAGAAATAAAACGTGTTATATATAATTGGAGTGATAATAATTTCAGAAAAATAAGTTATACCAAATGGTTAGGAGTGGTGTCGGGTTAACGAGAGGTCGCGGGTTCGAGGACGGGTAGTGGCATTATTATTTTTTTGAAAGCCTTTAAATGAAGGTAGTATTTTTATTATTATCATTATTATTTTTATTATTATCATTAATATTATTATTATTATTATTATTATTATTATTATTATTACCATTATATTATTATGGTTATTATGATTAATTATTATTATTACTATAAGTATTATAAAAATGATTAAAATTAAAAATTAATATATGACTTAAATGAATTATTAATATCGTTATTATTATTATTATTATTATTATTATTATTATTATTATTATTATTATCATCATTATTATTATTTTTATAATAAATAAATATTATGTATATAAAAATATCAAGGTTGCAAAAGACGCGAGACGGGGTCGAGACGGTCGGGTCCTAAAAGGGTCGAGACGGGGTCGAGACGGAGGTCTAGACGGATGTTGACTAACGTTGACTTTTAAATAAAAATGTTATATATTATATATATATATTGTACATTACATTATTTAAAACATAAGCATTTCACACATGTTTAAATACTTCAACATTTCAAACATAAAAAAAGAAACCCTAAGTAATAGCACAACGTTTAATTTTTTTTTATTTTTTTTAAAAAAAAAACTTGAAAAAAATCAGAAAAACCCGTTTTTTCCCGTCTCGGACCGTGTTTGACCGTCTTTTGACCGTTTTTTGGCCGATTTCCGTTTTTTCAAACGTTTTATGTATAAACGGGACGGGGCACTCCAAAATCCGTCTACACCCCCGTTTTTTCCGTTTTTTACAACACTGAAAAATATACTTATAATAATTATATATTAAACATATTAACATTATTTATATAAATATTTACATATAACAAATTATTGATTTTTAATATAATACTAATCATATATATATATATATATATATATATATATATATATATATATATATATATATATATATATATATATATAACTATATAAATATTAATTATTTTAAATATATATATAAATTAAATATATAAGATATATAATTTAAGATATAATATATAAATTTATTCGATTATAAATATATGTGTTAATATATATATATATATATATCTATATATATATATATATATATATATATATATATATATATATATATATATATATATATATATATAATGATGTAGGTTCGTGAATCCGAGGCCAACCGTGCATTGTTCAGTTCCGTCATATGAATATTTTTACTACAAAATATCATATCGTGAGTTTCATTTGATCCATTTTTACTAAATGCTTTTGCAATATATATTTTTGGGCTGAGAATACATGAAATGCTTTTATAAATGTTTGACGAGATAGACAAAAGCAAAACATTCCTCGAATAAATTATTATACAGACGAGAGGTTTTGTAGGTTATTATACCGAATATTTCCCCTGATTTTTATAGTTTGGTAACCTAAGAATTAGGGAACGACACCCTAATTGACTCGAATTCTAAAGGTAGATCTACAGGTACTGACCAGCCCAGTCAAAGATTTTGAACTGCTTTAGTACTTCGAGGTTTATATTAAACAGACGAGAGGTTCTATATTTATCATACTGATTGCTATATGCCTGTATGTTTTGGGGATATTCTTTATGCGCATTATATGTTAAGGTCATTTACCAAGCAAGGTTATATATAGAGAGAATGATTTTTATACACAGGTTATGTGTATGTTATTTTATACACGAGATATGTGTACGGTTATTAATATTTATGAAAAATGGTTTCGTACACGAGATAGGTGTACTGTATTTAAAAATCGCAAGGTAACATTACAGATGGGTATAGGATACAGACCCATTTGTGCCATGCATATTTAAACCTTGTTTCATGACCCGTCCTAATCCATCAGGATGAGTACATTACACTTGGTTACATCGCGAGGTACTTGACCTCTATATGATACATTTTACAAACATTGCATTCATTTTTAAAAAACAAACTTTCATTACATCGAAAGTTGACGGCATGCATACCATTTCATAATATATCCAACTATAATTGACTTAATAATAATCTTGATGAACTCAACGACTCGAATGCAACGTCTTTTGAAATATGTCATGAATGACTCTAAGTAATGTCTCTAATATGAGCAAATGCACAGCGGAAGATTTCTTTCATACCTGAGAATAAACATGCTTTCAAGTGTCAACCAAAAGGTTGGTGAGTTCATTAGTTTATCATAAACATTCATTTCCATTATTTTAATAGACGACAAGATTCTCTTTTTCATAAATAACATTACACTCGCAAGTGTATAAAAATCATTCATATGATGAACACCTGGTAACCGACATTAACATAATGCATATAGAATATCCCCCGCATACTCGAAAGTATGCCATAAATATTGGCAATCGCAATCACCATTTAAATCGAAGTACTAAAGCATTGCAAATTCCAGAATGGGGTTTGTTAGGCCCATAGATCTATCTTTAGGATTCGCGTCAATTAGGGGCCATTTCCCCAATTCTTAGGTTACCAGACTTGAAGGGGCAATATTCGGTATAGTAATCCAACCATACAATGTAGTTTCAAGTACTTGTATCTATTTCGTCAAACATTTATAAAAGCAGCGCATGTATTCTCAGTCCCAAAAATATATATTGCAAAAGCATTTAAAATGGAGCAAATGAAACTCACTATACCGTATTTTGTAGTAAAAATACACATGACGACATTGAACAACTGAACAGTGCAGGGTTGGCCTCGGATTCACGAACCTATATCATTTATATATATATTAATACATATAATTGAAATTAAACAAATTTATATATTAAGTCTTAAATTATATATCATATATATAGTTAGAATAGTTAATATTTATTTGTTTTGATAATATTGTTAATATGAAAGTAATAATACTAATATTTTATTATTTTAATATAGATGTAAAATTTTTTTAATGATAATACTAATTATAATAATAATAATTTTTGTGATCATAATAATATTAGTAATGATAATGATAATAATAATAATAACTAAAATATTAATAATTTTTGTTAATGATGATAATAATAAAAATGATGTTTTTAATAAAATGATAGTTTTAATATTAACCATAATTTTAATAATACTTATAATAATAGTACTAATAATCTTAATATTAATATTATTGGTGATAATAATTATAATAATACTTATGATAATAATAATAATAATAATAATAATAATAATAATAATAATAATAATAATAATAATAATAATAATAATAATAATAATAATAATAATAATAATAATAATAATAATAATAACTACCTTGAATGGGAAAGGCTTAATAAAAAATAAACTGCCCCGGCCCGGGACCAAACCCGCGACCTCCCGCTAACCCATTAATGCCTTTAACCATTCCTCTGTCACTTCATTTCTGATATATTTTGTAACTAAAATATATATAACCATTCATTATGTTTGTTCTACTTCTTCTACTACAACTCAATCCGCAATCATCATGCTCATTATTACCTTATCATCATCATACTTATAACTCTAATCATAATCCTAATACGATCCTAATTCTTAATCTTTCATCTTATATATCATCGTTATATTGTGAGTTTCGTTACTATTACATCATCTTTAATATTATCATTCTCATCAACCCGTCTCCTCTCTTCCATCAATATCACCCAATGATAATTATCATCATAATCCTATCATATACCTACCATCATCTAGCATTATTTTAATTGGATCATCATTATGATTATCATGACTCGCCATCATCATCATCATCATCATCATCTTTCCGTGACTTCGTCATGTAACATGCATCATAATTACCATCATCATTTAACATCATAATCGATTATTCCTATGATCATCACATCATCTATATCATTCCCATGCTCATACTTTTCCCTTCTTCGGTTCATCAGTAAGAGTAGATACCCACGGCCCAATTAAAACACAAAAACTCACGGCCCAAAGTTATAACCAAAAGCCCAACTATTTGATTAACCCACTAAGGAATATGATCTACAAACCCACTAATCCAATTAAAAGAATTCGGTTGATAATTGAACAAGTAGACAGTGAGATTGAGCTGTAAAGTAAAATCATGACTTAACATCAATAATTCCATTAATACTTTCATCATCTTCCACTAAAACCACATCATCATAAAAAAAATATAACACATCATAAGGAGTCCCATATTGGGTCGGCCACTTATTCCTTTTAATCCCAACATGATATAATATTATACTTAATCAAGTGGGTTTTATATGTTTATAAATTGATTGGCCATAAAGGAAAAAGGAATTCGCAAGTGGCAGCCTCCAAATTCCCAAAACAGTTTAGTAAAAAAAAAATATAGAAGTAGCGACAGAAGTAAAGTGTGCAGCTGCAGTATGTTGTTTGATATTTCATGGTGTTCAAACAAATGGGAAACAGTAGGAAGAAAGAAACAGAAAGCAGAAGCTTAGTCGAATAAATATGGTAAGGTTTGGGTTGTTTTTCGAACATAGGCAGGAAGCAAGTAATAGGTGAAACAGAAAAAAAATATTATAAAGAGAAGGGTGGTTGAAGTGGTTTTTGACTAGAAGGAAGAAAAAAAAGGGACTCCCTTTAAGTAAATCCCTTTTTGTCAACCATCATGTGCTGTTTGTTCCACTTGTATGAGATAGCGCGCCATCTATTGTTTTAAATCCAAGTTGCCGAAATATTTAACTATAAAACTGTGAACGTATCATACCCCTTTTCATTTGCTAAAGTATTCAAAGTGTGTGGTTTGTGGGTTTTGAGTTTGAACAGCAAAACTGAATTAATAAAAGAAGTATTGCAGCAGCTAAATTGGTGGCGTTTAGTTGTGCGAATATAAACAGAAAAGAAAGAAGTATAGCGGCTCTGGTGATGGATGATGGTGTTGATTAATCAAGAAACGAAAATAGTAAACATGCGTGTTCGTGTGTATGCAGTGATCGATGAAGAGGTTTGTAGGGTGTGGAGTGTTGTTTTGGAAAATAGGAAGTGGGTTCGCATTGGGTTTCTCTCAGACAGAAAACAGATGCAAAATAGAAGTATTCAAACAAAGGTGGTTTTATTTTACAAACAGAAAGTAATAGCAATAACCTTGATTGAAGTTCATTGTTGATCTTACTCGTCAATCGTAGTAGTAGTTGGGTTTAAAATAAGCATGTATATTTGAGTTTGAAGAAGACAAGTGGTTTTTATGTAGTAGTAGTTTGGTTCTCGTGTTATGTCGTGGGTTTGATGATGGTGGTTTAATGGTGTAGGGTAGCGGTGTAATGGTGGTGGATGATGATGGTTGTTGAATGGAGAAGAAGAAGAAGAGTGAGATTGGTTTGTTCTCGGTTGAATGTATTTTTACCTATACATGCGTCTCATATATATCCATCAAATTCCACTGATTGAAAAAATTAATAATAATTATAATTATAATATAATATAACTTAAATTATAGAACGTGCTCAAGTATCCTACATTTAGCAGCCGTGTAATTCTACAGGACGTTTTCTCGGAGTGTGATATCGTGTTCCGTCAGTGGAGGATAAAAGTCTTCGGAAAATTCTTAAATTTTTACATTAACTATATTTATTTATTTTGGTCATTATGGTATGAAATTCGGTCCTTAACTATTAAATAAAAATTACATTAATTATTCACTCCAACCCCAAGTAAAATATAAAAAGTTTTAAAATTCAACAAATAGTTCCTAAATACATTTTTAATAAGTCTATAATTTGCAAAACTCATTTTCGAATCACAGTTTTTTTTAAAATAATATAAGTTTGATTTTAACTTACTTATTATCGATCGAATGACAATTGAGCGTTATTGTTGCTTACAAAATAAATTCAAAACTATATATATATATATATATATATATATATATATATATATATATATATATATATATATATATATATATATATATATATATATATTCATTATACATTATTTACATATATGGTTATATTTTAAATAATAGTTATTATATATTATTTTATTTTACATTATTAATTCTAACAATTACGTCATATAATATTTTAATTTATATTTCAAATTCATAAATTTTAAATATATATATATATCTATTTACAAGTAGTGGTTCGTGAATCGTCGAGAGCAGTCGAAGGGTAATTGAACAGTTTCAAAATTTTTGAGACTCAACATTACAGACTTTGCTTATCGTGTCAAAATTATAATAAGATTAAGTTTAAATTTGGTCAGAAATTTCCAGGTCGTCACAGTACCTACCCGTTAAAGAAATTTTATCCCGAAATTTGATTGAGATTGTCATGGCTAACACTAAGAATGTTTTCACGATGAGTATGAGTGGTTAAATAGAGTTTTATCATTATTGATTAATATAGATAAAACGATTCAATTATGTGAAACGCACGAGTGAAGCTGTCACAAAAGATTGAGATATAGAAATAGATATTCGTCTTAACCTTTGACGTAGTCACGGTTGGTTTTCCAGAACACAAGGAATTTAGAGATAATCTTCAAAATCTATATAAGATTTGATTCTTCGGTAATTAAGGAAATAGGATCTTCTTTGGTTATATGCGATAATCTGTCTTGACTGCTTTGTCTTAATATTTCAATATAAATGAACTTCCTTTGTTCCATTATTTTCACAGTGCTCATCTTTTATACCTCAAATCATATTTCCAAAACATTTGAAAAATTATCAGAAATCACTGGAAAAGATAGAATT
Organism: Rutidosis leptorrhynchoides; assembly: GCF_046630445.1. NCBI lineage: Eukaryota > Viridiplantae > Streptophyta > Magnoliopsida > Asterales > Asteraceae > Rutidosis > Rutidosis leptorrhynchoides. Next base: position 498,022,154 of record NC_092334.1, on the reverse strand, counting down.
ATCAAGAAAATATGTTCTTGATTTGTCTGGAGATTAGGTAGATTATAAGAGTCGTGTAATATGGTACATGATGACGTTATAGTCTGTGAATCATCATGTTTTATTAGAAACTCAGCATGACTTACTGTAATATAATCACGTTGATCAAGTGTCATTATATTATACTAACTCATGCTTCAGTTCTCAACACTACTTCAAAAACATTCATATTTTAAACTCGAAGGTTTCAGAGATTTAGAATCTAAAATAGTTTTCTTTTATGATTTAAAACAGATAGCACGGAGAGATAATTATTATCGGACGAGAATATTTATGAAGATATCTTCAGAAATTTTGAGGATATTTACAATGAAAGATATGATAATATCATAGAATTTTAGAATCAAATTGTGATGAAGAAATTCATTCACAATGATTTAGAGCGATTAAGGAGCAAGGTATTCGCTAAAGATTTCATCAGAATCATCAGGATTCTTTATGTATAGGTTTAGTCCTTGTGATTTGTCCACAGTCTCCTTCATAGTTTGCTCAATTCGTTTTCCAGTTTCCAACATTTCATTCTTTATTATCAAACTTTTAGCCATTTAGACCATCTACAATTTTGTTGTTTCCTCTGCATCTAATGCTACCATATCTGAATCATCGGTTATCAATCCGAGGTGGTTTCAAGAGAATTGTGTTTTTAGATGATTAAACGCTGATGGTAATATAGTGGAACATAAAAGGTTTCCCAGTAACAATAAAAGAGCACGCTTATATATCAAAGTTTTAATAAGGTTGTTTCGAACGAAAAGTCGAAGTTGATTTGCTAGAGCTATGACAAAATTGACTAATTTGGAGAGGGATTGTAAAATTATTTTCGGTAATAACAACGCCACAGGAGCTATCACAGATACTTGTTAACGTTTACTCAGTTTTCGAGAGTTTTTCAGGTGCATAACTATACGCATAAAGCTTTCCTGCCGTAGATAAAGTGCGGTTAGTTCATCCTCTAGATTGAGGTGTTTTCAAGAATCATGAAAGGTTTGAACGCAGATTGTAATCGTCAAGATACAAATGAGGTTTAAGATGAAATCAAGTGGCAAACTTGAAGAAGTGTTTAGTTTCATATGTTATAATCAATATTTTAATTCATTTTAATTGTCCAATGTTGGTAGTCCACAGTTAGCAGTCCACAGTTAGTAATTCAATAATTCATATATAGTTTAATATATAATATTTGAATTAATTAATACGTATCGTGACCCGTTATATACATGTCTCAGACTCGATCACAACTCAAAGTATATATATTATTGTAGAATCAACCTCAACCCTGTATAGCTAACTCAAGCATTACTGCATATAGAGTGTCTATGGTTATTCCAAATAATATATATAGATGCGTCGATATGATATGTCAATACCTTGTATACATGTCCCGATATTTAAAGTGTGTAAAAGAAATAACAGAAATTAAATGACGATAAATAAAATTGCGAGAATATAAATTGCGATAATTAAATTGCGATAAATAAAATGTAATCAGTTAGCTAGGAACAGTTAGCGTGGATTCTTAACAAAATTTCTCATAGTTAATTTGTTTGTTTTTAACAAATTTTATTTTGTCCAACGTTTTCTTCATTATGCCACTTGTTGGATTCTGGTAAATCAAAATCCAAATATGAAATTGGATGAAAATGGTTACTCTGCGGAGAACGGATACGTATATCGGTGGTTATAAGTAGGATAGTAATTGATTGTTGAATCAGATTCGAAGAATGTACAGTGTAACTTATTAATGTGAAATCTAAATATTCCTCGGGTATTACCTACTCGTTAAAATATTTTCACCGTTAACAGTTTGTACAAAAGAATTCTTAATTACAATCTTTATGAAAACATATATACATATATATTTTCTTCAGGTGTAATCATGGATTTAATGAGTCAATAAGATATTAATCTTATTTGATTTACCGTTTGAACTAGAATACATAACCTCTAAAACATTAGAGATTACATAATCGCCATGAAGAACGAAGATAATTGATGTAGAACGATATGTAGAACGATGATTATACTCCGGGTACAGAATGAGATGTTGAGGCATGTGATGTTGAAGCTTGGGTTGTTGGTGGTGCTGGTATTGATGTTGGTGGTACTGTCGATGCCGGCGATGTTGCTGAAGCTGGTACATTTTGCACCATATTTTCCAAATTGATTACTCGAGCGCGAAGCTCGTTGACTTCTTCTATTATTCCGGGATGATTATCGGTCGGAACGAGTGGATGCATAAGGTTTAGAATTGTTGATAGAATATAATCGTGATGAGCTACCATGGAAATGATGCTGAAAATGGTGTTTCGAATAGGTTCGCCAGTAAGTGCTTCAGGTTCTTCGCCAAGAGGGAAATTCGGTGGGTGGAAAGAATCACCTTCTTCGCGCCTCCATTGATTAAGTCGACTACGTACCCATCAGATGAATTGGGGATGGTTGATTGGTTGATTCATTCTGGTGATGCTGCCTCCGGAGCTTAGGTGAACATCCATGTCGGAATAGCTGTCGGGTTCCGAAGAACTTGAACTAGTGACGGGTCCCATTTCGTACTTTCGAATAAAGGATTTTTCAATATGAAATAATTTTCGGCTATCGGATGGTATTCTAATTACATAGAATATCTATATATAGAATAAAAGATTTCGTAGATTACGGAGGAATTTACAGCATATGTCAGGCAAATCTACAGTAACAGATACGCTAGGATATGAATTATCAGATACGCTAAGATATGAATTTTGTCTATACACTATTCATGCAATCAATGCAGTAAAATGTGTCTAGACTAGGAATGATAAGCAGGTAATTCATTAAGGATGATAAGTAGATAATTTTCGACACTAAATGATAAGCAAAACTTTTGACATGCAGACACGGTCGAAGTCCAGACTCACTAATGCATCTAAACAACTATCAGTTAGACACACTAATGAAAGACCTGGTTCGCTAAGACCATCGCTCTGATACCAACTGTCATGACCCGTCCTAATCTATCAGGACGAGTACATTACACTTGGTTACATCGAGAGGTACTTGACCTCTATATGATACATTTTACAAACATTGCATTCGTTTTTAAAAGACAAACTTTCATTACATCGAAAGTTGACGGCATGCATACCATTTCATAATATATCCAATTATAATTGACTTAATAATAATCTTGATGAACTCGACGACTCGAATGCAACGTCTTTTGAAATATGTCATGAATGACTCCAAGTAATATCTCTAATATGAGCAAATGCACTGCGGAAGATTTCTTTCATACCTGAGAATAAACATGCTTTCAAGTGTCAACCAAAAGGTTGGTGAGTTCATTAGTTTATCATAAACATTCATTTCCATTATTTTAATAGACGACAAGATTCTCTTTTTCATAAATAACATTACACTCGCAAGTGTATAAAAATCATTCGTATGATAAACACCCAGTAATTGACATTAACATAATGCATATAGAATATCCCCCGCATACTCGCAAGTATGCCACAAATATTGGCAATCGCAATCACAATTTAAATTGAAGTACTAAAGCATTCCAAATTCCAGAATGGGGTTTGTTAGGTCCATAGATCTATCTTTAAGATTCGCGTCAATTAGGGGTCATTTCCCTAATTCTTAGGTTACCAGACTTGAAGGGGCAATATTTGGTATAGTAATCCAACCATACAATGTAGTTTCAAGTACTTGTGTCTATTTCGTCAAACATTTATAAAAGCAGCGCATGTATTCTCAGTCCCAAAAATATATATTGCAAAAGCATTTAAAAGGGAGCAAATGAAACTCACTATACTGTATTTTGTAGTAAAAATACACATGACGACATTGAACAACTGAACAGTGCAGGGTTGGCCTCGGATTCACGAACCTATATCATTTATATATATATTAATACATATAATCGAAATTAAACAAATTTATATATTAAGTCTTAAATTATATATCATATATATAGTTAGAATAGTTAATATTTATTTGTTTTGACAATATTGTAAATATGAAAGTAATAATACTAATATTTTTATTATTTTAATATAGATGTAAAAAAAAATTAATGATAATACTAATTATAATAATAATAATTTTTGTGATCATAATAATATTAGTAATGATAATAATAATAATAATAACTAAAATATTAATAATTTTTGCTAATGATGATAATAATAAAAATGATGCTTTTAATAAAATGATAGTTTTAATATTAACGATAATTTTAATAATACCTATAATAATAGTACTAATAATCTTAATATTAATATTATTGGTGATAATAATTATAATAATACTTATGATAATAATAATAATAATAATAATAATAATAATAATAATAATAATAATAATAATAATAATAATAATAATAATAATAATAATAATAATAATAATAATAATAATAACTACCTTGAATGGGAAAGGCTTAATAAAAAATAAACTGCCCCCGCCCGGGACCGAACCCGCGACCTCCCGCTAACCCATTAATGCCTTTAACCATTCCTCTGTCACTTTATTTCTGATATATTTTGTAACTAAAATATATATAACCATTCATTATGTTTGTTCTACTTCTTCTACTACAACTCAATCCACAAATCATCATGCTCATTATTACCTTATCATCATCATACTCATAACGCTAATCATAATCCTAATACGATCCTAATTCTTAATCTTTCATCTTATATATCATTGTTATATTGTGAGTTTCGTTACTATTACATCATCTTTAATACTATCGTTCTCATCAACCCGTCTTCTTTCTTCCATCAATATCACCCAATGATAATTATCATCATAATCCTATCATATACCTACCATCATCTAGCATTATTTTAATTAGATCATCATTATGATTATCATGACTCGCCATCATCATCATCATCATCATCTTTCCGTGACTTCGTCATGCAACATGCATCATACTTACCATCATCATTTAACATCATAATCGATTATTCCTATGATCATCACATCATCTATATCATTCCCATGCTCATACTTTTCCCTTCTTCGGTTCATCAGTAAGAGTAGATACCCACAGCCCAATTAAAACACAAAAACTCACGGCCCAAAGTTATAACCAAAAGCCCAACTATTTGATTAACCCACTAAGGAATATGATCTACAAACCCACTAATCCAATTAAAAGAATTCGGTTGATAATTGATCAAGTAGACAGTGAGATTAAGTTGTAAAGTAAAATCATGACTTAACATCAATAATTCCATTAATACTTTCATCATCTTCCACTAAAACCACATCATCATAAAAAAAATATAACGCATCATAAGGAGTCCCATATTGGGTCGGCCACTTATTCCTTTTAATCCCAACATGATATAATATTATACTTAATCAAGTGGGTTTTATATGTTTATAAATTGATTGGCCATAAAGGAAAAAGGAATTCGCAAGTGGCAGCCTCCAAATTCCCAAAATAGTTTAGTAAAAAAAAATATAGAAGTAGCGACAGAAGTAAAGTGTGCAGCTGCAGTATGTTGTTTGATATTTCATGGTGTTCAAACAAATGGGAAACAGTAGGAAGAAAGAAACAGAAAGCAGAAGCTTAGTCAAATAAATATGGTGAGGTTTGGGTTGTTTTTCGAACATAGGCAGGAAGCAAGTAATAGGTGAAACAGAAAAAAAATATTATAAAGAGAAGGGTGGTTGAAGTGGTTGTCGACTAGAAGGAAAGAAAAAAAAAGGGACTCCCTTTAAGTAAATCCCTTTCTGTCAACCATCATGTGCTGTTTGTTCCACTTGTATTAGATAGCGCACCATATATTGTTTTAAATCCAAGTTGCCGAAGTATTTAACTATAAAACTGTGAACGTATCATACCCCTTTTCATTTGCTAAAGTATTCAAAGTGTGTGGTTTGTGGGTTTTGAGTTTGAACAGCAAAACTGAATTAATAAAAGAAGTATTGCAGCAACTAAATTGGTGGCGTTTAGTTGTGCGAATATATACAGAAAAGAAAGAAGTATAGCGACTCTGGTGATGGATGATGGTGTTGATTAATCAAGAAACGAAAATAGTAAACATGCGTGTTCGTGTGTACGGGGTGATCGATGAAGAGGTTTGTAGGGTGTGGAGTGTTGTTTTGGAAAATAGGAAGTGGGTTCGCATTGGGTTTCTCTCAGACAGAAAATAGATGCAAAATAGAAGTATTCAAACAAAGGTGGTGTTATTTTACAAACAGAAAGTAATAGCAATAACCTTGATTGAAGTTCATTGTTGATCTTACTCGTCAATCGTAGTAGTAGTTGGGTTGAAAATAAGCATGTATATTTGAGTTTGAAGAAGACAAGTGGTTTTTATATAGTAGTAGTTTGGTTCTCGTGTTATGTCGTGGGTTTGATGATGGTGGTTTAATGGTGTAGGGTAGCGGTGTAATGGTGGTGGATGATGATGGTTGTTGAATGGAGAAGAAGAAGAGTGAGATTGGTTTGTTCTCGGTTGAATGTATTTTTACCTATACATGCATCTCATATATATCCATCAAATTCCACTGATTAAAAAATTAATAATAATAATAATTAAAATATAATATAACTTAAATTATAGAACGTACTCAAGTATCCTACAGTTAGCAGCCGGGTAATTCTACAGGACGTTTTCTCGGAGTGCGATATCGTGTTCCGTCAGTGGCGGATAAAAGTCTTCGAAAAATTCTTAAATTTTTACATTAACTATATTTATTTATTTTGGTCATTATGCTATGAAATTCGATCCTTAACTATTAAATAAAAATTACATTAATTATTCACTCGAACCCCAAGTAAAATATAAAAAGTTTTAAAATTCAACAAATAGTTCCTAAATACATTTTTAATAAGTCTATAATTTGCAAAACTCATTTTCGAATCACAGTTTTTTTAAAATAATATAAGTTTGATTTTAACTTACTTATTATCGATCGAATGACAATTGAGCGTTATTGTTGCTTACAAAATAAATTCAAAACTATATATATATATATATATATATATATATATATATATATATATATATTCATTATACATTATTTACATATATAGTTATATTTTAAATAATAGTTATTATATATTATTTTATTTTACATTATTAATTCTAACAATTACGTCATATAATATTTTAATTTATATTTCAAATTCATAAATTTTAAATATATATATATATATATATATATATATATATATATATATATATATATATATATATATATATATATATATATATATATATCTATATCTATTTACAAGTAGTGGTTCGTGAATCGTCGAGAGCAGTCGAAGGGTAATTGAACAGTTTCAAAATTTTTGAGACTCAACATTACAGACTTTGCTTATCGTGTCGAAATTATAATAAGATTAAGTTTAAATTTGGTCGGAAATTTCCGGGTCGTCACAGTACCTACCCGTTAAAGAAATTTCATCCCGAAATTTGATCAAGATTGTCATGGCTAACACTAAGAATGTTTTCACGACGAGTATGAGTGGTTAAATAGAGTTTTATCATTATTGATTAATATAGATAAAACGATTCAATTATGTGAAACGTACGAGTGAAGCTGTCATAAAAGATTGAGATATAGAAATAGATATTCGTCTTAACCTTTAACGTAGTCACGGTTGGTTTTCCAGAACTCAAGGAATTTAGAGATAATCTTCGAAATCTATATAAGATTTGATTCTTCGGTAATTAAGGAAATAGGATCTTCTTTGGTTATATGCGATAATTTGTCTTGACTGCTTTGTCTTAATATTTCAATATAAATGAACTTCCTTTGTTCCATTATTTTCACAAAGCTCATCTTTTATACCTTAAATCATATTTCCAAAACATTTGACAAATTATCAGAAATCACTGGAAAAGATAGAATTATCAAGAAAATATGTTCTTGATTTGTCTGGAGATTAGGTAGATTGTAAGAGTCGTATAATATGGTACATGATGACGTTATTGTCTATGAATCATCATGTTTCATTAGAAACTCAGCATGACTTACTGTAATATAATCACGTTGATCAAGTGTCATTATATTATACTAACTCATACTTCAGTTCCCAACACTACTTCAAAAACATTCATATTTTAAACTCGAAGGTTTCAGAGATTTAGAATCTAAAACAGATTTCTTTTATGATTTAACACAGATAGCACGGAGAGATAATTATTATTGGACGAGAATATTTATGAAGATATCTTCAGAAATTTTGAGGATATTTACAATGAAAGATACGATAATATCTTAGAATTTTAGAATCAAATTGTGATGAAGAAATTCATCCACAATGATTTAGAGCGATTAAGGAGCAAGGTATTCGCTAAAGATTTCATCGGAATCAGAATCATCAGGATTCTTTATGTACAGGTTTAGTCCTTGTGACTTGTCCACAGTCTCCTTCATAGTTTGCTCAATTCGTTTTCCAGTTTCCAACATTTCATTCTTTATTATCAAGTTTTTGGCCGTTTAGACCATCTACAATTTTGCTGTTTCCTCTGTATTTAATGCTACCATTCCGAACGAACCACACTCAACGGTCCTCAAACATAAGTCCCAATCCGACTTTCCTAGACAATTCTTCCTAATGAATAGCCTTTAACAACCAAAATTGTCACACGCGATTTATCAAATCACAATCCGAGCACTAAACCTTGCTCAGTCCCTCACATCGGGAAAAACTCAACCAATCTCGAACCGAGATAGCAACCCCTAGCATACCATACCAAGTACACCGTTAGTAACCACCGCTCGTCAAAATAAAGTCAACTATCTAAACCGACGAAGACCGAATAGAAGTGAATCCCTACAGATAACATTCACCACTTAACATCCCTTGTAGTGCACAACACGACCAATACGCAACTACCGTAACATCATAATCCAACGGCTAAAACCGATTGCGCCCAACGACCATGGCAACGCCAATCCCAAGGTGTACAAAATCGAATATTGTCACACCCGTAACATCATGTGAGCGAAACACGGCTATCGCATCACTAATCATACAACACGGTCCTCACGACCCCCACCATTGGCGTATAAAACAACCAATAGATCAAACAACATGGTCATTACGACCCCACCATCAGTGTATAAAACAACCGATAGATCACACAACATGGTCCTTACGACCCCACCATCAGTGTATAAAACAACCGATAGATCACACAACATGGTCCTTACGACCCCACCATCAGTGTATAAAACAACCGATAGATCACGCATCATGGTCCTTACGACCCCACCATTGGTGTATAAAACAACCAATAGATCACGCATCCAACAACATGAAGGCTGGCCAAAAACTACACGCGCCTCAGTGAATCCGCAACCACACGCGACCCACTACCTCCAACGAACAACAATCGGGATTGGCCGAACTACACGCGCCTTAGTGAATCCGAACTACACGAGAGTCACTATCCCAATAGAATGACCGCAACCACACGCGTCACTTGTGAATCCGAACTACACGAGACTCACTCCTCAATACAATGACCGCAACCACACGAGTCATTTGTGAATCCGAACTACACGCGACTCACTTCCATAATACAATGACCGAAACCACACGAGTCATTTGTGAATCCGAACTACACGTGACTCACTTCCATAACAAGATGATCGAAACCACACGCGTCATCGTGAATCCGCAAACACACGCGATCCACTTCCCAATCTCAACACTGGATGAAGTCAGAGGACCCCGACAATAGTCATGCTTCACCGGTATAACACCACTCCCATGATGAAGTCAGCGGACCCCAAAGGTCATGCTTCACCAATCAACGCCCTTTTGGCCTCGAACAACGAGTAGCGTAACATCGTGCTCTGCTACGCCATAGTGAATCCTAACGGATACCACTAACCATTCACACAATCGAGCAAGAACCACCTATATCAAACATAGGTACAAAACAATAATTCTCTAAAAGAGAATCCACCACGCACATCCCTTAACCGAGGGACTTCACCTTGCTCGTCGAACACGTCCATTATCTCTCAACGAGATTTCCACATTATCACCTCGGTGATAATTCACATCCAAAACCATAAGTACAATTTAACCGAAATTGTACTCTACCACAAATCGACCAAAACTAGGTCCCAACACAAATCTCGGATCAACTAAAAGTGTCATCCGAAATCTCACACTAAAACCTCCTCGTACGGGAGTGTAACTCCCCCACTTGGAACTACGTTCCAAAACCGCATCTTGTACAACCGTACAATGCTACCAAAGGTAGACTTTACCAATAATTGGGTTCATACGACCCATCACCATATCTTGGTCCAACCTTGAGCATACGAAGGATTTCAACCAATCCTTAAAACACTTCGAACGAAAAGTGTACCGCAAATTACGTAAACTTTAATCCCGCAATCATCCAATTGCTTTAGTTTGTCAAATTTCACCCGATCACTCATGTACCTAAGGGTTTCACTTCGGTACCCTAAGTACAATGTAACCGCAACAAAAAATCAGAGTCGAACACCACGCTAGTAGGTATAAAAGAGGCACCTAATGTCGCGTCACGTAGACTCCTTTACCAACATACATCGAGATCCAAAACACTTGATCTCAAGGGTTTTAATCCACCCGACGAACCTCATGGTTCATCACTTCAACACGAGAGTGAACACGCTCTAACATCCGAACACCAAAGCCCATACCCATGGCTTGGTATAAACACTCTACAAATATCAAGTAATGCTTGGTTGCACCAAGTCTTACGCCCTTCGCCCGACAATCAAAACGTCACCCTAGGGTACTTCCATTAGGAACGTCACCCATAACCATAACATGCACAACACAATGCATTTAACAAACCCGAATTCAAATGGCACATAATAAATAATCAAAGGACATATTTATTAAAACGAAACGTACCTTAACGTCTCCTTGCTGCACCCGTCCCCACTAACTTAGGACATTCTGACTTACGATGTCCTTCTTCTTGGCAAATGAAGCACACCATGCCATCACCCTTTGACACCGAACATTCCCAAGACTTGTGACCCCTCACGCCACAATTGTAACATCTAGACGCACTAGAATCCGATATACTCATCCGCGTACCACCTGTGCTCACACTCGGACCCTTAGTCCTCTTACTTGGAGCACCATACGATACAACCCTTCTCTCACTTGAAGGTTCACCAATCTTTGATCGCGTAGATGACTCGAAACCTCTAGCCACGGCGAATAATTCCGAAAACGATTTCGCGTAACCCCGGCTAATCTTATTCTTCAAGTCATCATTCAAAGTTCGATAGAAATCTTGCATCAACAAATGGTCATTCCCCAAATACTCCGGGAAAAAATGAGCCTTTGCCATAAAGGTCGTCTTGAGAGTATTCAAATCCATAGAACCTTGTTGCAAATTTCGCAACTCATTACGCATTTCTGACAAATCGGCTGAAGTCCGGAACTCCTCGAAGAATTCCTTCTTAAACTCGTCCCACGATAACGCCATAAACGTTTCACCACCGACAAGATCAATCTTACCATCCAACCAATCCTTCGCCCTACCTCGCAACAAACTAGTAGCGAGTCTTGTCCTCTTCTCGGGAGGGCATTCAATAGTACGAAAACACCCTTCGACATCCGAGATCCAAGTTGTGCTTATCAAAGGATCCGATTTCCCGTCATACATCGGGGGTTTAGTCCTCATGAAGCTTTTAAGACAACGCTCCATTTCACCACTACTTTGAAGTTTGGAATACTTCCTATCCATTTATTCTCGAAACGCACTCATTTGCTGCGCAACGGCGGCCGCACCTCTAGCGTTAAACTCCACGTCGTTCGTCTCGATCCCACTTCCCGTCGCCATTCTAAGGAATGCAAAGCGATTAGATTACGAACGTATAAAACACACACTCCACATCGCCCCATCTTGCTAAACACTCGTCGTACATCACTTGTTAGACACGATTTGCACCTGTAACAAGGTTTGCAAGTCCTTATTACGCACACATGCCGTATCAACTCGTTAGTACAACGACCGCTTCGCTCGATGATATATGCAACCACAAACAAAATTCTACGCGATATAAACACCCGCGAGAATTATTATCACAACACAATAATATATTAATAATATCCGCATTACTAATATAAACGTTAGTCCACCTACAAACAAGGCACTAACTATAACCCATTCCGACCCGTAATCCTACAAGTCCCGCAACAAATTAAGCACACACAAAAGTCTAAGTCTAGGCACCTATCTCAAGTCACCTAAATCCCTTAGACCATGCTCTGATACCACTTGTAACAACCCAACCCGTTAACCGACCAAAAACGTGCCATAAAAAAAAAATTCTGGAACAGCATATCTGGACAGCGTCCAGATTGCTGAACGATGTCCAGCTCTGAAGGACTGGACGGCGTCCAAGCCCTTTGGACGTCATCCAAATGGTCTGCCAGATTCTGATCTGCTTAATGATTACACACGGGCGAAAAACCCGCTTCCTGACACTTTTAAACCAAAACACTTTCACAATATGTTATAATAATTAAAACTAAGAGTTTTCCATAATAAAACCGAGTTTTACAACACCGGGCCCACATCGACCCAAATTACCACAAGGTGACCATTTCGACCCAATTTAGTTTATACAAAACATAAACCGAGCATGGGATTGGGGATACACCACCCAATCCTAATCGAACCAAAAGCAAGTCTTCTAAAGCAAACTACGCAAGCTCACTAGTTCCCACGCTTACCCGAGCCACCGCATCCATGCAATCTATAAAAATGTAAACAACGAGAGGGTAAGCTAACGCTTAGTGAGTGATAATATACTACATACATATATATGCATAAAATGGACACGCCACACAAATAATCAAATACCGCATACCGGAGCAACCAAACATAAAGGCAAGTTAGTCTAAGCATACCGTACGATCACTAAGCAACAAGATAAGATACAACGACAAATATAAGTCCACCCACGACGATGTGAACAACGCCAAATAGCTACACCCAGAGGGCTAGCTACATCACAACAATACATTAATATATACATATAACAATATATAAACGTCCAAGGTTAACCCCTTAACCCAATACCGAGAACCGAATACCACAATGAAGATTGGCCGAACTACACGAGCCTTAGTAAATTCGCATACACACGAGACTACCATCTTTAATAACACAACATCGAGGTTGGTCGAACTACACGAGCCTTAGTGAATCCGAACTACACGAGATCACTACCTCAATAAGATGACCGAACTACACGCGTCATCATGAATCCGAACTACACGAGACTCACTTCCGATAAGATGACCGAACTACACGCGTCATCGTGAATCCGCATCCACATGTGATCCACTTCTCCAACTCAAAACCCACGGTCACGGGATTATAAAATCCACCACATCGGGGTTATCCACATCACAACAATATCAACCCTTTGCCAATTGGGGTTATATACTCCACATCACAAACACGTGTGAGAACGTACACATAAAACGTGTACCTTGCCAAAGGTGGTCAACCAAAATGCACAACCGTGCCAATTGGACCTAAACGCAAGTCCATCAAATCCACCTATATGTGAAGTGAGCTCTATAACCGAGAACCACTTCACCCGACCCGCACCCATCCTACACATACACATGTACATAGGATATTAACACTCACCTTGTCGCCTTGAAGAATGCTATCAAATAATTCGCAACTCGCCGATGGAATGTACCTATTCCATTATCACAATACAAACAACACAATTAGGGTGGACTTACAAACCAACCTAAATTGACACTTAGTGCAATTTCGACCCAAATGCACTTTCAAGCACAAACCGCGCCCAAACTAACCAACATTCACTAACACGAGTGAAAATGGTCCTAACACACCGATTAAACCCGAACACAGGTGTTAAACACGTGTCTTACCTATTTTGACACCAAAACCCTAATTCGACCCATTTCAAAATTAGGTAACCAAACACACCCAAAAGTGTTCCAACACTTCCATAAGTACTAAACCTACTGATTAAACTCAAGATCAAAGCCTAATCAAGGTCAAATCGTCAACCAACCCAAAACCCGCCAAGTGACAAGAATAACTAGTCACCATAAACCCATTTCATCACCTAAAAGGGTTTCACAACAAATATAGCTCAAACCCTAACTTGAATATCAAATCTAACAAATGAAATTCGGAGTTTGAACTTACCAATACTACCACAACGTAGCTAGGAGCGAGATGAACAACTTTAGAAACCGTGCTTTGATGGGAATCCGACTCCTTCTTCTCCAAATCAAGCCCTCTCTCTCTAAACTCTTACTCTCTCTCTAGATATGGTTGAGAGTGTTTGTGTTGGTGAAGATAAGGTTGAATGAGCTCAACCTTTGCCCATTTGTGGCTTAAAACCGGCCACCAAGTGAAAATACCAACATACCCCTTTTAAAACCTTAAAATATCACAGCTGGCCGGACAGACCAACTGGACGGCGTCCCAAATATTGGACGGCGTCCAGCTCCTCTTTACTGGACGGCGTCCCGATTAACTGAAATTGAAACAGGGTATTACAATCTCATATATATCCATCAAATTCCACTGATTGAAAAATTAATAATAATTATAATTATAATATAATATAACTTACATTATAGAACGTGCCCAAGTGTGATGCCCCGTACAAAACCATCGTGTACGAATCATCAACAACAGGATCATTACAAGGTCAAATACTATATGCGGTTTCAAAAGAAGTTTGCATTCATGAACAAAGGTGATGTCTTAACCAACATCAAATGTCTTACAACAAAAGTATGCTTCAATGAACAGAAGCAATTAGTAATAGTGCGTGACCCATTGGTCGTTACAAATCATTGTTTCAAAAGGTAACATAGTTTGAATGCAAATAAAATGTTTCATGCGGTGACAACTCTAACAAGCACAGCGGGTGTCTACAAAGCATGACTAGTACAGCGGAAGCAAGCAAACCTTAAGCACCTGAGAAAAACATGCTTAAAAATGTCAACACAAAGGTTGGTGAGCTATAGTTTAAGTATAACAGTAATGTAATGTAGGCTACGAGATTTCAGTGCTGCAAAAAGCGTTTCAAAATAGTATGATAAAGTATATGTTTAACCTTGGGCACTTGGTAACTAACTTAACGTTTATCACCCCCTGAAAGTACACTTGGCAAGTGCGTATATTTACGAAGTATTAAACACCCGTTAAATGCTAGCGCTACTAGCCCGAGTGGGGATGTCAAACCCTATGGATCCATATCTAAGATTCGCGTTCACCGGTTCAAAAACCAATGACTAAACGTTACCGAGCTAAGGGAAAAGTTTATGCCGTTGTATAACCCACACATATATAAAGTTTAAGTACTCGTGCCTAGTATGTAAAACATAAAATGCACATGTATTCTCAGTTCTCAAAATAGTTAAAGTAAAAAGGGATGCTATAACTCACAGTGTAAAGTAGTAGTAAAGTTGATTCGGGAAAGTAAGCAAGTATGTAGGTCCGGAAAGTCATCAACCTAAGTAAAAAGTTAATAAGTCAGTAAATCGTCTCAATAGGTTTATAAGTATGTAAATTAGGTCTTAAGTATCATCATCATTCATCATCAAACAAAAAGTATAAAGTAAGTTTCATTCTAGAATAGAGTTTAAAACAAAGGCTGACTTCGATCAGTCGCCACGGCCTCTATACAAACTGAATTGAGGTGGGACCAGTGGCCATGGCTCCGTATATGAGTCCTTTAGTTGCTTTAAAAATTCCAGAACCATACTCGTCTTCGTTTGACCGTGGCGACGGTTTAAGTGCGAGTAGGTCAGAATTTTCAGCACAACATTAAAAGGACATAGTGACGTTCGGAGGGCCATAGATCCTAAACCGTAACTCGGATTAAGACGAGTCTTAAACAAAAAATTATCTAATCGAACCGAGCTAACTGAAAATCAACTTTACAGTAGCCCAGGTGTTCTGATCAGACCCAAAAAACAGTAGGTTTAGTGTTCCAGTGGGTTCTTGGTGCTCGATGCTCATCACGGTTCTCATCCTTGATGCATATAGCTTCAAGTGTACAACTCGTTGATGTGTTTACATCATCTTAACCAAGGTTTGACCATCATAACACTTGTGTAAGTCTAAGACATGTAGCACAACTCATTTAAGTGTTGCAAGTAGTTTGATGAACCAAAGTTACTTCAAGATCTTAGATCCGACACATTCATGAACTCTAAAAGTAATATTAAGCTACAAACTTGAAAGTAAACTAAATAATCAAGATCTTAAGTTGTAGAACATAGTTCTTAGTTAGATCTTGAAGATCCAAGACCCAAAAGTCTAGATCTAAAGTTACTAAGTTAAATCCTAAATCATAACACTTGAATCTTTACTTTAATGAAACCATAAGTTATGAAACTTAGATTCTCATCTTGTAAAGTGTATGTAAGCTCATAAGCTCTTATTTACAACAAAATAAGTAGACCATAAGCTATAGAAACTTAGATCTTTCATAAGTATATGAAGTTATAACTAGAAAGTTATACTTCCATGTTCTTAAACTTATAAAGCTAACTTTTAGTTTCAAGAAATATGAGATCAAGATTAACTAGTAAACTTGACCAAAATAACAACATCACAACTTTAAAGTACTTACAAAAGAAAGAATTAAACTAAAGTACAAGTATTATGTTCATGTTTGTTTCATACTTAGGAAGATTCAAATCAAAGTTTGGATCTTAGGATTTAAGTCTACAAAACATGAACACAAGTATTATAATGAAACTTATGAACTTTAAATCTTGAAAACATTTAAGTGTAGAACCATAAACTAGAAAGTTTAGATTCCTTGTTCTTGACTTCATCAAATAAAGATGGAAGTAACAAGATTTCATGAAGATACTAGTTAGAAAACTTGATCTTTAATCATAAACAAGAAACAACAACAAGTAACAACAAACTACAACTAGTAAATGATGATGATGGATGGTGGTTTTAATGGAAGAAAAAGAAAGAAAGTAAAGCTTGTTACTTACAATATTTGAGAGAGAAAAAAAGAGAAATGAAAGTAGTAAAGTGAAGTGTGTGTAAAAATGAGAGAATACAAGCAAATAAGTAACAAATAAAAAAATTTTGTACTCTCCCTCCCATAATCAAAGTGGACGGTTTTTTAAGCTCAAAATGGAAGGAATCAAATGCACTTTCAAGCATGGGGAGGAGGTGATAGCTTAGAGTGGTAATAAAGTAAAATGGTGTTGAAAAATGGTGTAAGTATATAAGTAACTAGATTCCTTATGACTAATCAATCCATGATCTTAATCTTAATAATTCATTAGCTTAATGATGGGCTAACAAGTCCATTAAGGAAGTAGGGTGGGCTTCCAAGTCCATATCAAATAATAAAAGCCCAAGTCCAAGTAAATAACAAATTAAATAAATAAGCTCAAGTAATTAACTAGTAACCTTAGTTAATTAAAAATGATTAATAAAAATTAATCATGAATGTAAATAATATTTGAAAATATTATTCGTGTAATATACGTGTGTCACAAAGACGATTCGGGCCATGCAAAGTCATGTACGGTAACAAGTAAATGCATAAAAATACATTCATTAAACACAAGCATTAATAATAAATATTATTAATTAAACGTTGGAAAATCCAGGGTCGTTACATTACCCACCTGTTAAAGAAAATTTCATCTCGAAATTTTAAGCTGAGGTAGATGGAGGAGTTGGGAAAAGGTGAGGATACTTCTGCATCATTTGATCCTCTCGTTCCCAGGTAAACTCAGGTCCTCGTTTGGCATTCCATCGTACTCGGACGATCGGAATTTTGTTGTGTTTCAAATTTTTGACCACACGGTCCATAATTTCAACAGGTTCCTCCACGAAGTGGAGTTTGTCATCAATTGTAAGTTCCTCCAATGGTATGACATGTTCCGTTTCAGCAAGACACTTCTTCAAATTTGATACATGAAAGGTAGGATGAACGGAGCTCAATTGAGTTGGAAGATCCAAACGGTAAGCAACGGGTCCAACACGCTCCAAGATTTCAAAAGGACCAATGTATCGTGGGTTGAGCTTCCCACGTTTTCCAAAACGGATCACACCTTTCCAAGGTGCGACCTTCAACATTACACGATCACCCACGTTGAATTCAAAGTCTTTACGTTTTAGGTCGGCATAACTCTTTTGACGATCACGGGCCGTCTTGAGTCTCGCTTGAATCTGGACAACCTTCTCAGTGGTTTCATGGATTATCTCGGGTCCGGTAATTTGCGTTTCGCCTGCCTCGGCCCAACAAATAGGAGATCGGCACTTGCGGCCATACAACTCTTCAAAAGGTGTGGCATTAATACTCGAATGATAACTGTTGTTGTAAGAGAATTCGGCTAATGGCAAATGCCTTTCCCAGGCCTTTCCGAAATCGATAACACAAGCACACAACATGTCCTCCAAAGTCTGAATCGTGCGTTCACTTTGCCCGTCGGTCTGTGGGTGATATGCAGTACTCATGTCGAGACGGGTTTCCATGGATTCTTGTAAAGAACGCCAAAATCTGGAAGCAAAACGGGGATCGCGATCTGAGATGATCGATAAGGGTATACCATGACGAGATACAACCTCTTTTATGTATAGCTGAGCTAGTCTTTCCATCATATCCGTCTCCTTCATGGCTAAAAAGTGTGCAGATTTGGTAAGGCGGTCAACAATAACCCAGATGGTATCTTATCCGCCCACCGTCTTTGGTAACTTCGTAATGAAATCCATTGTTATCCTTTCCCACTTCCATTTCGGGATTTCCAGTTGTTGAAGTAATCTAGAGGGCCTCTGATGCTCGGCCTTAACTTTCGAGCAAGTTAAACACTTACCAACATAAGTTGTAACGTCCTTCTTAAGATTAGGCCACCAATACTGTTCCTTAAGATCGTGGTACATTTTGCCCGCTCCTGGATGAATCGAATATCTCGACTTGTGGGCTTCATCTAATATAAGGTTCCGTAGATCTCCATAACGGGGTACCCAAATTCTTCCGGCATAGCATCGGAGCCCAGTCTCCTTAACTTCGAATCGAGAGATGAGAATGTTCAAGTATTCATGAGATATATTTTCCTCCTTGAGAGCCTCATCTTGGGCTACTCGGATCTGGCTATTGAGATTTGAATGAATGGTGATGTTGAGTGCCCGAACACGAAGAGGTGACATCCTCTCCTTTCGGCTCAAAGCGTCAGCTACAACATTGGCCTTGCCAGGGTGATAACGAAGTTCACAATCATAGTCGTTCAGCGTCTCGATCCGTCGACACTGTCTCATATTCAGTTGCTTCTGATCGAAGATATGTTGGAGGCTTTTGTGGTCGGTGAAGATAGTACTCTTAGTTCCATACAAATAGTGTCTCCATAATTTGAGCGCAAAGACAGCGGCTCCAAGTTCGAGATCGTGAGTAGTGTAGTTCCACTCGTGAATCTTCAATTACCGGGAGGCGTAAGCGATAACCTTTGTGCATTGCATCAGTACACAACCAAAACCACTCTTCGAAGCATCACAATAAACGATGAAATCGTCACTGCCTTCAGGAAGTGATAAGATAGGTGCGGTGGTTAACTTCTTCTTCAAGGTTTGAAATGCAGATTCCTGTTCGGGTTCCCAAATGAACTTCTTCCCTTTGTGAGTCAGCGCGGTCAAAGGACGCGCAATCAGAGAGAAACCTTCAATAAATCTTCGGTAGTAACCGGCGAGACCAAAAAATTGGCGGAGGTGAGTTGGAGTAGTGGGAGTCTCCTACTTGCTAATAGTTTCAATCTTGGTGGGATCAACTTTGATACCTTGGTCGCTCACAACATGACCCAGAAATTGGACTTCCTTCAACCAAAATTCACACTTGGAGAATTTCGCATAAAGTTGCTCTTGTCTCAAGAGTTCAAGCACTAATCAAAGATGTTGCTCATGCTCTTCTTCGCTCTTGGAGTAGATGAGGATATCATCTATGAAGACGATAACGAACTTATCCAGGTATGGCTTGCAGACACGATTCATGAGATCCATGAACATGGCAGGTGCATTGGTTAAACCGAATGGCATCACGAGAAACTCATAATGACCATAACGAGTTCTGAACGCAGTCTTCATCACATCACTTTCCTTCACCCTCAACTGGTGATAACCGGATCGCAAATCGATCTTAGAGTAAACGCTCGATCCTTGTAGTTGATCAAAAAGATCGTCAATTCGGGGAAGAGGATACCGATTCTTGATCATCAATTTGTTGAGTTCACGGTAGTCGATACACATGCGGAATGATCCGTCCTTCTTCTTCACAAACAAAACAGGTGCGCCCCAAGGCGAGAAACTGGGTTGGATAAATCCACGGTCTAGCATTTCTTGTAATTGGCTCTGCAACTCTTGCATTTCGAAAGGTGCGAGTCGATAAGGTGCACGAGCTACAGGTGCAGCTCCTGGCACTAAGTCAATCTGAAACTCTACTGCTCTTAGTGGCGGCAATCCAGGCAATTCCTCTGGAAATACATCGGAAAATTCGTTCACAATTCGTACGTCATCCACACTCTTCACCTCGGTTTCTAATGTTTTCACATGTGCCAAAACAGCAAGACGTCCTTTCTTCATGATCTTTTGCGCTTTCATGCAACTAATGAGATTCAGTTTCGAGCTACATCTCTCTCTGTAAATAATCAGTGGTTCACCGTCTCCATGTGGTATATGAAGAGCTTTATCTCTATAGATAATGTCGGCCCTTATCTTGGTCAACCAGTCCATACCGACAATAACATCAAAGCTTCCCAACTTAATGGGTATCAAGTCAATCTCGAAATCCACACCAGCCATGTTGATAATGGCTCCTCGGCTAATATGGTCAACTTTCTCAAGTTTTCCATTGGCTACCTCTACAAGCATACTCTCCTTTAAAGGAACTAACGACCAATTTATCTTATCGCAAAAGTATCTACATACATAACTTCTATTGGCACCAGTGTCAAATAGGACAGAAGCTAATAGATTGTTGATAGTGAATATACCTGTCACCAAGTCGGGGTTCTCACGAGCATCCCTTGCATTTACATTGAAAGCTCGTCTACGCGGTGGTCCGCCGTCCTTTCGCTTGTTGGGACACTCATTTCTGAAGTGGCCCATCTGTCCGCATTCATAACACTTTCTCGGTCCATTGGGGTTCGGCTTCCCAGTCATGGTGGTGATCTTGCAGTCCCTACCAATATGCCCGGTCTTTTTGCATTTTTCACAAACAACGTTACAGTACCCGGTATGGTGCTTGTAGCACCTCTTGCACTGTGGCAGACTGCTTTTGTAGTTGGGGTTCGAGTTGGTGTTCGGATTGGGGTTCCCACCATTGTTGTTTCCTTTGAAACCCTCATGTCGCTTCACCGGGTTTTGATCATAGGCTCTACCCTTGTTATTATCCCACTTACACTTATCACTACTACCCACTTCGGATTTTACCTTTTTCGGTTCATCGATGATGATTTGGTTCATTAAGGTATGCGCCATGTGCATTGCTTCCGGGACATTAGGTGGCTTAGACGAGGTGACATTTCCCTTAATGGACTTAGGAAGTCCCCACAAATACCTTTCCATATGTTTAAACTCCGGGGTAACCATGGTAGGACACATCAGGGCTAATTCTAGATACCTACGGTTGTAACCATCGAGATCGTTTCCCACAACCTTCAACTGCATAAACTCAATCTCCATTTTCTGGATCTCTGTCCTATGGCAATATTCCTCAATCATGGCCCCCTTAAACTCTTCCCATGGAGTGGCATACGCCTCATCAATACCCCTTGCTTGAGCCATTGTGTTCCACCAGGTAAGTGCGCCGTCGGACAGCGTACATGAAGCAAACTTGGTTTTGTTCGCCTCTGAGCAGTTACTAACTCAGAACACAGATTCTAATTTCTCAAACCACCTAGTGAGACCAACCGGTCCCTCAGTTCCACTAAAGTTGTGGGGCTTGCAGCTTTGAAACTCTTTGTATGTACACCCATTATGAACGGGCTGGATAACCGGTGGCGATGGAGCTTGGGGGTTCATTTCCGCTAAAGCTGCGGCGACTCGTTCATTGATCATTTCCTCGATTTGGGCTGCGGTGGGTGTCGATCTTCCGTTGGCCATTGATGTTCTAAACAAAAATTTTGACTCAAGTCAAAATCCGGTATTCAAATAGTAATAATACAGTATATGGTAACCAACATGGAATCAACACATCACATGTTTATTAAGTAATGCAACCAGGTACAAATACCACAGAATCATCATACAGTAACGTAAATAGAACACCGTGCAAGAATTAAATAATGCAAAGTTCCATTCATTAATAATAAGTTGCATACATCTGCATAGGTTCGTACAATACATAAGTGAAACATGAAACTACAACTAGATTACATAATGAAATCTACTACAAAAGCCGTACGGTGACGGTGGGTGTAGGATGTCCAATACGTGGGACATCTGGTCCTCGAGCTCAGTTACCCGAGCACGGAGGATCTCCACCTCCCTCATCAGTTCCTCGACAGAGGGAGATGGTGGGGCAGGCAGTGCAGTCAGTACGGGTGGTGCTGGTGGAGCTGGTGGTGCAGACGGTCTGGCTCCAGAAGTAGAGGCTGCGAAGCGGTAAGGCTTACGGATGAAGGGATCGGCAGGATACAGCATAAGCCGCTTTCGGGCGGTAACCCTACGACGCCGACCATGAGCGTCAACGAATGGTCGACCTCCATTAATCCCTGGAATGACAGTACCATCAAAACGGTACCACTTCTTCGGCGGGGTGGAGGGTGGCTGTACAGGTGCATCATCAGGGTCCTCATCTGAATCCTCATCATTAGAGTCATCAGAATATGAGTCGTCGGATGAAGAATCGGCAGATGATGGGTCGTCTAAATCGGCTGGGGGTGGCTGCACAGGTGGCTCTCCTCGGGCGGCCATCATCTGTCGGTATCTGCCAGGTCCGATCGGCACGAGACGTCCATAAGGAAGGCGTCGGCACCAATGGTTATGCTCATTACGGACCGGACCTTCCCCAAGTTCCACGGGAATCACAGCACCACCGGGATGGTGCTGCGGCTCCGGAGGTCCTGGGACAAGTGGAGCTGGAATCTCCGGTGGGTCCTCGGCTCTGTCTGAGGTAATCACTGGGCCGGGTGCATGGCTACTAGCTCCGGAGGATGAAGCGCCTGAGTCACTGGAGGGTGTCAAAGACGGGATCTGAGAATCGGCAACGATGGCAGGTGAGGTAGCTGATGAGTCTGTGTCGCTGTCCAAAATGATGACAGGTGGAATATCCTACATCTGAACAAGGAAAAATAACTTTTTCCATGTCAGTAAGTCATAAAGCAAGCACGTATTAGGCAAAGTAACTACGACAGTCTAAATCATGTGTAACAGTAAGTAGCATGGCAATAACGGCAAGTATCATGCAATCGAAAATAGATAATAGCATGCAGTAGTGAAGTCATGTAGTAACATACGGCATATAGCAGTAAAAGTAAGCAGCAGCATGCAGCAAATTCTACAAAAACAAGTAAACTAGCAAGTTGTAGATTAGTCCTATTAGTGAATCCTACTCGGGTCGGTCCAGACTCACTAATGCAACCTAATTCCCTACAACCAATGCTCTGATACTAAATGTGATGCCCTGTACAAAACCATCGTGTACGAATCATCAACAACAGGATCATTACAAGGTCAAATACTATATGCGGTTTCAAAAGAAGTTTGCATTCATGAACAAAGGTGATGTCTTAACCAACATCAAATGTCTTACAACAAAAGTATGCTTCAATGAATAGAAGCAATTAGTAATAGTGCGTGACCCAATGGTCGTTACAAATCATTGTTTCAAAAGGTAACATAGTTTGAATGCAAATAAAACGTTTCATGCGGTGACAACTCTAACAAGCGCAGCGGGTGTCTACAATGCATGACTAGTACAGCGGAAGCAAGCAAACCTTAAGCACCTGAGAAAAACATGCTTAAAAATGTCAACACAAAGGTTGGTGAGCTATAGTTTAAGTATAACAGTAATGTAATGTAGGCCACGAGATTTCAGTACTGCAAACAACGTTTCAAAATAGTATGATAAAGTATATGTTTAACCGTGGGCACTTGGTAACTAACTTAACGTTTATCACCCCCTGAAAGTACACTTGGCGAGTGCGTATGTTTACGAAGTATTAAACACCCATTAAATGCTAGCGCTACTAGCCCGAGTGGGGATGTCAAACCCTATGGATCCATATCTAAGATTCGCGTTCACCGGTTCAAAAACCAATGACTAAACGTTACCGAGCTAAGGGAAAAGTTTATGCCGTTGTATAACCCACACATATATAAAGTTTAAGTACTCATGCCTAGTATGTATAACGTAAAATGCGCATGTATTCTCAGTTCCCAAAATAGTTAAAGTAAAAAGAGATGCTATAACTCACAGTGTAAAGTAGTAGTAAAGTTGATTCGGGAAAGTAAGCAAGTATGTAGGTCCGGAAAGTCCTCAACCTAAGTCAAAAGTTACTAAGTCAGTAAATCATCCCAATAGTTTATAAGTATGTAAATTAGGTCTTAAGTATCATCATTCATCATCAAACAAAAAGTATAAAGTAAGTTTCATTCTAGAAAAGAGTTTAAAACAAAGGCTGACTTCGATCAGTCGCCACGGCCTCTATACAAACTGAATTGAGGTGGGACCAGTGGCGATGGCTCTGTATATGAGTCCTTTAGTTTCTGTAGAAATTCCAGAACCAAACTCGTCTTTGTTTGACCGTGGCAACGGTTTAAGTGCGAGTAGGTCAGAATTTTCAGCACAACGTTAAAAGGACATAGTGACGTTCGGAGGGCCATAGATCCTAAACCGTAACTCGGATTAAGAATAGTCTTAAACAAAAAATTATCTAATCGAACAGAGCTAACTGAAAATCAACTTTACAGTAGCCCAGGTGTTCTGATCAGACCCGAAAAATAGTAGGTTTAGTGTTCCGGTGCTTCTTGGTGCTCGATGCTCATCACGGTTCTCATCCTTGATGCATATAGCTTCAAATGTACAACTCGTTGATGTGTTTGCATCATATTAACCAAGGTTTTACCATCATAACACTTGTGTAAGTCTAAGACATGTGGCATAACTCATTTAAGTGTTGCAAGTAGTTTGATGAACCAAAGTTACATCAAGATCTTAGATCCGACACATTCATGAACTCTAAAAGTAATATTAAGCTACAAACTTGAAAGTAAACTAAATAATCAAGATCTTAAGTTATAGAACATGGTTCTTAGTTAGATCTTGAAGATCCAAGACCCAAAAGTGTAGATCTAAAGTTACTAAGTTAAATCCTAAGTCATAACACTTGAATCTTTACTTTAATGAAACCATAAGTTATGAAACTTAGATTCTCATCTTGTAAAGTGTATGTAAGCTCATAAGCTCTTGTTTACAACAAAATAAGTAGACCATAAGCTATAGAAACTTAGATCTTTCATAAGTATATGAAGTTATAACTAGAAAGTTATACTTCCATGTTCTTAAACTTATAAAGTTAACTTTTAGTTTCAAGAAATATGAGATCAAGATTAACTAGTAACACTTGACCAAAATAACAACATCACAACTTTAAAGTACTTACAAAAGAAAGAATTAAACTAAAGTACAAGTATTATGTTCATGTTTGTTTCATACTTAGGAAGATTCAAATCAAAGTTTGGATCTTAGGATTTAAGTCTACAAAACATGAACACAAGTATTATAATGAAACTTATGAACTTTAAATCTTGAAAACATTAAATGTAGAACCATAAACTAGAAAGTTTAGATTCCTTGTTCTTGACTTCATCAAATAAAGATGGAAGTAACAAGATTTCATGAAGATACTAGTTAGAAAACTTGATCTTTAATCATAAACAAGAAACAACAACAAGTAACAACAAACTACAACTAGTAAATGATGATGATGGATGGTGGTTTTAATGGAAGAAAAAGAAAGAAAGTAAAGCTTGTTACTTACAATATTTGAGAGAGAAAAAAAGAGAAATGAAAGTAGTAAAGTGAAGTGTGTGTAAAAATGAGAGAATACAAGCAAATAAGTAACAAATAAAAAAATTTTGAACTCTCCCTCCCATAATCAAAGTGGACGGTTTTTTAAGCTCGAAATGGAAGGAATCAAATGCACTTTCAAGCATGGGGAGGAGGTGATAGCTTAGAGTGGTAATAAAGTAAAATGGTGTTTGAAAATGGTGTAAGTATATAAGTAACTAGATTCCTTATGACTAATCAATCCATAATCTTAATCTTAATAATTCATTAGCTTAATGATGGGCTAACAAGTCCATTAAGGAAGTAGGGTGGGCTTCCAAGTCCATATCAAATAATAAAAGCCCAAGTCCAAGTAAATAACAAATTAAATAAATAAGCCCAAGTAATTAACTAGTAACCTTATTTAATTAAAAATGATTAATAAAAATTAATCATGAATGTAAATAATATTTGAAAATATTATTCGTGTAATGTACGTGTGTCACAAAGACGATTCGGGCCATGCAAAGTCATGTACGGTAACAAGTAAATGCATAAAAATACATCCATTAAACACAAGCATTAATAATAAATATTATTAATAAAACGTTGGAAAATCCAGGGTCGTTACATCAAGTATCCTACAGTTAGCAGCCTGGTAATTCTACAGGATGTTTTCTCGGAGTGCGATATCGTGTTCCGTCAGTGGCGGATAAAAGTCTTCGGAAAATTCTTAAATTTTTACATTAACTATATTTATTTATTTTTGTCATTATGGTATGAAATTCGGTCCTTAACTATTAAATAAAAATTACATTAATTATTCTCTCCAACCCCAAGTAAAATATAAAAAGTTTTAAAATTCAACAAATAGTTCCTAAATACATTTTTAATAAGTCTATAATTTGCAAAACTCATTTTCGAATCACAGTTTTTTTTAAAATAATATAAGTTTGATTTTAACTTACTTATTATCGACCGAATGACAATTGAGTGTTATTGTTGCTTACAAAATAAATTTAAAACTATATATATATATATATATATATATATATATATATATATATATATATATATATATATATATATATATATATATATATATATATATATTCATTATACATTATTTACATATATAGTTATATTTTAAATAATAGTTATTATATATTATTTTATTTTACATTATTAATTCTAACAATTACGTCATATAATATTTTAATTTATATTTCAAATTCATAAATTTTAAATATATATATCTATTTACAAGTAGTGGTTCGTGAATCGTCGAGAGCAGTCGAAGGGTAATTGAACAGTTTCAAAATTTTTGAGACTCAACATTACAGACTTTGCTTATCGTGTCGAAATTATAATAAGATTAAGTTTAAATTTGGTCGGAAATTTCCGGGTCGTCACACCTTGTGGTCTATCAAAATTACTGAATTTTATTGTTTATGATAAACCTATGAACTCGCCAACCTTTTGGTTGACACTTTTAAGCATGTTTATTCTCAGGTATTAAAGAAATCTTCCATTGTGCATTTGCTCATTTTAAAGATATTACATGGAGTCGTTCATGGCATATTTCAAAATACGTTGCATTCAAGTCGTCGAGTTTCAAAAAGACTTATTAAGTAAATGACAGATTAGTCATTCATATTATGGGAAACATATATCATTTGTATAGAATGGTTATATTTTGAAATGAGTTTGTCTTTTAAAATGAATGCAATGTTTACAAAACGTATCATATAGAGGTCAGTACCTCGCAATGGGAACAGATGTTGATAACTTCATCCATGTGGATTTGGACGGGTCATTATATGTGGTATCAAAGCGTTGGTCTTAGCGAACCAGATTTTGCATTAGTGTGTCTAACTAGTCTTTGTTAGGATGCATTAGTGAGTCTGGACTTGACCGTGTCTGCATGTTAAAAGTTTTGCTTATCATTTCTTGTTGAAAATTACCTGCTTATCATTCTTAGTCTAGACACGTCTTACTGCCTTTATTGCATAGATAGTGTATAGACAAATTCATATCTTAGCATATCTATCACAGTAAACTTTGCCTGGCAGCTTCCAAAAGTTCCTCCGTAAGCTACGGGATCTTCTGTACTATATATAGGTATTACATGTAATTTTAATATCATCTGATATCTGAAAATCATTTCATATCGAAAAATCTTTTATCTGACCGTGTAAGATGGAGTCCGCAACCAGTTCGAGTTCCCCGAATTCCGACAGCTATTCCGATATGGATGTTCACTTGAGCTCCGAAAGAAGTGTGATCGGATTGGATCAACCAATAAGTCATCATCAATTCTGGATGAATTGAGGATTGGTTCAAAGTACACTTAATCAATGGAGACGAGAAGAAGGTAATCCTTTCCACCCACCATATTGCTTTGGCGAAGAACCTGAAGCACTTACCGGCGAACCAGTCCAAAACACTATTTCACCCTCATTTCCAGAATACCTCGCAACGATTATATAATATCTACTATTCTAAATCTTATTTATCCGCTTATTCCAACCGCCAATCATCCGGGAGTAATAGAAGAAGTCAACGAGCTTCGTGCTCGAGTATTGGCTTTGAAGAATATGGTGCAAAACTTACAAGCACCAGCAGCATCACCGACACCAACAGTACCACCAGCATCAGTAGCTGTACCACCAATAACACAAGCCTCAACATCACACGCCTCAACATCACAATCGATACCTCGAGCATAATCTTTGTTCTACCTATCGTTCTACATCATTTATCTTCGTTCTACATGGCGATTATGTAATCTCTAATGTTTTAGAGATTATTTATTCTAGTTCTAACCGTAAATCAGATGAGATTAATATTATATTAACTCATTAAATCTATATTACATCTGAAGAAAATATATATGTACGTATATTTTCATAAAGATTGTAATAAAATTCTATTGTACAAATTGTTAATCATGAGAATATCTTAACGGGTAGGTAATACCCTAGAAATATTTAGATTTCACATTAACATGTTACACAGTACATTCTTCAATTCCGATTCAACAATCATTAACTATCCTACTCAAATCCAAAGAAATACGTATCCGTTCACCAAAGAATAACAATTTTCATTCAAATTCAATTTCATATACAAATTTTTACCGATCAAAATCCAAGTCAAGATTTAACAGGTGTCATAATGAAGAAAATTATGGACAAAATAAAATTTATTAGAAACAAACTAATACTATGTGAAGTTTTGTTAAGAATTGTAACGACCCGGATTTTTTCGCTAATATATAGAAGATTAATATTTACATAATTAATGTTTCCAACATGTTAAGCAATCAAACTCATTAAGATTTGGTTATTTGAAATTAATTGTATACAAATGTTTGGCCACCCAGTTTGTCTGATGATTCACGAACGTCATAACTCGAAATAATTATATAATGATGTATATATGGATATATATATACTTATGATTTGATAAAATGATATTTAAGTATCTCATTAAATATAATAACAATTGGTTATATACATAAAATGAGATTACTAACTTAAAGACTTCAAGATTATATACATATATATATATATATATATATAACGATTAACGTTGTAATAACTTCTAAATTAAAATGTATGTATATGTATTGTATTAATATGTATTAATACACTTTTGAAGGACTTAAACATATATACTAACATACTTATGCTCAACAAAGATAGCTATACTCATAATCTCATTCAATTCCATCAAGAATTCTATTCGTATTCATTCGGTATTTACACCCGTATCATACCCAGCTTCCATACTTAAATACTATGAGTATATACCAATATGAAATACCAATTATAGCCTCTTTAGAAGCCCTATGAGTCACAATACAAGGATAAACATGATGGAGACTTGTGGGAACCAACATTTAACTTCTAGTTTGCATTATTATGCTATATTCCAAATTTTGATAAAGTCTCTTAACCATATGCATGAACCATGACTTTTAACACTCTTTTTACTCATTTATATCAGCTATTTAACTTACCTTCACTCTCATAATACTCACACACAAGAACTCCAAGTATTCTCTCCATTTCTTACTCTTTAAACACTCTTTAAACACACATACTTCAAGTACTAGAAAATCTTCATTCACTTTAATCATAAACTAGCTTCAAGAACACTTTGTTAACTCATCTACTCCTCTTTATCAAGGTAAGAATCAT
This sequence comes from Rutidosis leptorrhynchoides, assembly GCF_046630445.1. Taxonomy (NCBI): domain Eukaryota; kingdom Viridiplantae; phylum Streptophyta; class Magnoliopsida; order Asterales; family Asteraceae; genus Rutidosis; species Rutidosis leptorrhynchoides. The sequence continues at coordinate 497,991,900 of NC_092334.1, read as the reverse complement.
ATATAAGCTTTGGTTCAATTCATATACTTATAACTATCTTAATTCAAGATAGAAATCTTATTCGAACTTTTGTTCATTCTATGATTCCACTCCAAGGATTACAAGCCATCAAGGATATCTTTGATCACAAGATTATCATCTTATTTTCTCAGCAACTTTGTTCATTTAATTTGAGGTAGTCACCTTATTCATAATCTTTTTCGATTCATATCCATATAGCTATCTTATTTTGAGTTATAACTAATAACAACAAAAACATAGTTTAGATTATTTCTAAACTTGTTTGCAAATAAACTTAATCCTTCTAACTTGACTTTTAAAATACTTCAACACATGTATTATGACAGTATGTCAAACTAACATAAGGATATAAAACTTGTAAACACGAAGAACACCTTAAAACTGAACATACGCCGTCATAGATCATCGGGGGCTGTTTTGGGTTTAATTTTAAAAACCTATCTTAAACTTTGAATTAAAAGATTTCCTTTAGTGAAAAATCTTATTTTATATGGATATGAAATATATCCAAAATCCATGGTTAAACTCTAAGTGGAAGTATGTTTTTCAAAAGGGTCATCAAGATGTCGTTCTTAGGACGGATATGACCATCTTCTCTTATTTGACACTTAAGCTGTATTTTTGACTATAAACCTATACTTTTTCTGTTAAGATTAATAATGTTGAGTTCGATACAAAACCATGGCAACTTGAATCACTCAAAACGGATTTGTAACAAAGAAATTATGGGTAAAACAAAATTGGATATTTTTGTTTGTTTTTAGCTACAGTTTTGATTAATAAAAATGGATGCTAACCTTATCCTAGCTAACTTACCTTGTATCCTACATGTATTTATACATGTCTTGTTCCCGAACTTATGGAAATACAATTTATAATAGTCGTGATTAAGTTCTACGATAATATATTATAGTCTTAATAAAGATCGTAAGGCACCATATATATATATGACTTGATCACCGTGGATGCGTATACAGCGTTTTGACATATCATTTTGATTTCTTCTATATATATTATTGGAACGAACTATAAGACACCATTGGCAGTAATTTCGAGTTAGCTGTGGGTCGAAGTGGATTCCAAAATATTATATACTTTGAGTTGTGATCGAGCCTGAGACATGTATACAATGGGTCGCGGATTGCTTCAGACAATATACATATTATGTGTCTTATTATATTAAGACAATATATTATAGTGTTAGTGAATCCTAACACAATATATGCATTTATATTTATATATATATATATATTTATACTGTTGGACTATTGGACTATTGGACTACGAACGTTGGACTACTAACAATGGACAATTAAAATTATCACAAGTATCATAAGTATGGAATATTAATTATATATATATATATATATATATATATATATATATATATATATATATCTTGACACACGAATATTATTATTAGGTTCGTGAATTTTTCAAAAGGCCAAGTCTTATCACCATCTATTCGGAAATCATCACAAGTGAGTTATAGTTCCATTTTTACAATCTAAATTATTTTGGGATGAGAATACATGCAAATTTATAAATATTTTACAAAATAAGCACAAGTTCATGAAACTACATTCTACGACTGTTTTGTTATACCGGATATCTGTACTTATTATTATTATGCTTGGTAACCTAAGAATTAGTGAAAAACACTAATTGACGCGAATCCTAAAGGTAGATCTACGGGCACCAACCACCCCCATTTTCGAATAGTGGAAATGCTTTAGTACTTCGAAGGGTTCTTGTCATACATTTGAATAGTGGAATGTATGATCCCAGATATCTTAAGCGCTCTATGTTAAGGTCGGTTACCAGGCGACTCATCGTATGAATGATTTTTGCAGTTGTAATGATCCTGCGCATTTAATTAAATGAAATCTTGTGGCTTATTAAATGTTATGATTATTATATAGAAATTAAACCTATGACTCACCAACATTTTTGTTGACGTTTTAAGCATGTTTATTCTCAGGTGAATATTAAAAACGCTTCCGCTGTCGTATGCCAACCCAAGGTCAAGATTTGGAGTCGGCATAATTGTTTATATTGTTTAAACTTGCATTCGGAGTATTTGTTGTAATATATTTGATCATATTGTAATGGGTTGTGTAAAAACTTATTTATTTGAGGAGATTATCTTTGATAGACAATCTAAATTATGTCATTAAGACCTTTATTCAATAATAAAGGTTATGGTTGTTTTTAAAAACGAATGCAAGATTTGAAAGACGTCTCATATAGAGGTCAAAACCTCGCAAAGAAACCAATTAATATGAAACGTTTATAATTAATATGAACCGGGCATTTCAAGAATCCTCGCTAACAATATCCTAGCTAACTGTTTCTATATCCGTTATGACTATTTACTTGTAATATACTAGTCTTGGCTAATCCTGAGACAATATAATATAATCTTGGTTAGTTAAGACAATAGTTATGCAATACGTCGGATAAATCGTAAGGCACATGTACACAATACGTCTAGACTAATTCTACGACAATAGTTGTACAATGGGTCACGATTGAGTCTTAGACAATACGTATACAATATGTCTTAATTAATTCTAAGATTATATATTGAACTATTAGACTATTGGACTGTTGGACTATATTTGGACTACTAATATTTGATAATTAAAAGGTATTAAAGTATTGATTATAACATATGAAACTAAACATTTCTTCAAGTTTGCCACTTGATTTCATCTTAAACATCATATCTTGACGATTACAATCTGCGTTCAAACCCTTCAAACTCTTGAAAACACCTCGGATTAATAACCAATGATTCAGATTTGTTTGCTTTGAGAATACTGATGAAGCAGTATAAACGATTGAAGGTCTTAGAAGACAGAAGTTTGATAATAAAGAACGGTGTGTTGGAAAAGCTCAGAAAAAGAGAAAATTTAGTACTGAAAAACGGATTGAGCAAACCATGAAAGAGGCCGTGGCCAAATCACAAGGACTAAACCTGTACTCAAAGAATCCAGATGATTCAGTATCTGACGAAATCTTTAGCGAATACCTTGCTCCTTACTTATTTTAAATCCCTGCGAAAAAGTTTCTTCATCATGCTTTGATTATTGATATTTTAAATTCTAAGATATCATCATAAATATCATCGATAGTTCTGAGGATATCTTCATAACTATTCTTGTTCGAAATTATTTATCTCTTCGTGTTATCCGTGTTACATCATAAAAGAAACTGTTAGTTTATATCTCTCTGTAAAATTTGAGTTTAAATTATGAATGATTTCTGAAGAAGTGTTGGGAATGGAAAGCATGAGTTAATATAATATAATGACGTCTGGCCAACGTGATTATATTATAGTGAGTCATGCTGAATTTCTAATGGAACGTGATGATGGTAAGAATTGACATACCATACCCTCATCATGTGCCATGTTACATAACTCTTTCATTATATTTAACCTCTAAACATATCAAGAACATATTTTCTTGATAGTTCTATCTTTTCCATGATTTCCGGTAATTTAACAAATCAAATCGTACTATTACATTTCTTTCTGCTTAGAACATTAGTTATGTTCATCCGAGATTTCATACCTACGAATTCTGGACGATTACTTGCCTTGCTTAAAGGGGATGAGAGAAAACAAAAGCATAAGGCTTCGAAATACAAATAGAGTATAAATCACAGCAAACGTGAAATATCATAAACCGCGAATGTCAATAATTATGGAAAGACAGAGAGAAGGAAGGATCATGAAAACCACCACCCCAAGAGCGAAGTAGAAGTAAACAAGTTCCTGTGGTGGTAGATGAAAAAGAAGGATGATTGTGGTGATAGTCAATATAAGGTCAAGAACCAGAACTGGATTGAGCATTTTCACAATCTTTGGAAGGATAAATTGAGAAAGAAAGTATAGGAGTGGTGAAAATAATGGAACAGAAGAGGTAAATTTATAGTAAAATATCAGACAAAGCAATCGAGACAGATTACCGCATTTAATTAAAGAGGATCCTAATTTCCTTAATTACCAAAGAATCAAATCTTATACAGATTACGAAGATTTCTTTAAATTCCTTGATGTCCGTTAATCAACAGTGACTACGTCAAAAGTTAAGACGAATCTTTATATTTCTCATTTCAATCTTTTACGATAGCTTCACTCATACGCTTCAAATAATCGAATTGTTTTATCCATACTACTCAATGGTGATAAAACTCTATTTTACAACTCATATTCTTCATGAAAATATTCTAGTTGTCAGCCATGACGACCTCAGTCAAATTTCGAGACGAAATTTATTTAACGGGTAGGTACTGTCACGACCCGAAAAATTTCGACTTATTTCTAAGTCAAATATCTATATGATTTAATATTTCCGACACGATAAGCAAAGTTTGTTAAGTTGAATCTCAAAAATTTTGAACTGGGTTTTCATATATTTATTTACCCTTCGACCATTGCCGACGATTCATGAACAATTAATTGTAAATAGAGATGTATGTGTGTGTGTGTGTGTGTATATATATATATATATATATATATATATATATAAATTATAATTGGAAATATAATTTTAAATATTATATGTTGTTATTAAAATTAATTATGTAAAATTAAATAAAAATATGATATTATGATAATTATTATTTAAAACATATCTATATATATATAAATAAAGTATATTAAATATATATTTTGTGATTTCGAATCTATTTAGTAAACGACTGTAACTCTCAATTGCCATTCGATGGATATTAAACAAGTTAAATACGAACTTATATGATTTTAAAATAAACGGTGATCCGAAAATGAGTTATATAAATTATAGGCTTATTAGAAGTATATATAGGAGCTATTTGTTAAATTTTAACATTTTATATATTTTACCAGGGATCGAGCACTAATAATTAATTTAATCTTTATTTAATAATTTTAAACAATTTATGATCATTATTATAAAATAATGATTAGAATAAATAAATATAATTACAGTAAAAATTTGGGATTTTTCAGAGGACTTTTATCCGTCATTGATTAACAACGGAGTACGAAATTTAATCCGCAAAAGACGACGACTAACGTTATCACACGTTTATATTTTAAATTATATTATAATTAAAACACTGTGCCTAATTGATTGAAAGATGGATATTACTGTGTCCAATTGCATCTTTAAGAGTTATATATTATATATATACACAATTGAATGACAGATTGATATATCACTAGCTTATAATTCTATCTCTCACCATCTCCTAACTTCTGTAGTGTTTCTATCTTCTTCATATTTTTTTACCCACACCTTGAACCAACCGGCTACCCTAACACCTACCTCACCCTCAACTATGATCACCACACCTTGCACCACCTTCTAATCCGTCACTCATCACCATCGCCTAACATCACTTTCCATCACTATTAAACACTTCCACCACTTACCATCTTCAATAATCACCACCTTTCTTTATATATGTTTGATGAACCATCGGTAAAACATAAACCCATCACCCTCTCAACCACCGTAACCACCTTCATTTCCTGCTGGCGTTGTATGTTCCTGTGTTCAACATCACCACCACACCAAACCCCATTGATGAACACCTGCCACTGTTCCATTTCTATATATTTATATTTTTTTTCGAACCACCCATACAACCACACCATAACCATCGAACTTAGTACTTCTGTTTAACTATTTATGTTCTTTTCTATTTCCTGTTGCAACCATCGAACCACCACTACCACTACGGTTCCTACTGTTATACCTCCTGTTTATGTTCGAAGTGAAAACCACAATCCACCATTGAAACCAGGCTTCTACCGCTTGTTTCTGTATTTGAAACGAAGACAAACAACTCACGAAAATTCATTACTGTTACTATTTTTACCGAAGACGATTATGGAAGTTAATAAATGATGAGGGACTGTTAGAGTATAGTGTATGATGATGATGTTCTCGGAGAAGATGACGAATAGTACATGAAGGTCTAAGATGATGATTCGCTGTAAATGGTAGATTGATGGTAACAGGGATAACGTAAGATGATGATGAAACAAAATGTGTTCTGTGAAAATAATTAAATTAAAGAAGAAGGAGAAACAGAAATAAAACAGGTTATATATAATTGGAGTGATAATAATTTCAGAAAAAAAAGTTAGACCAAATGGTTAGGAGTGGTGTCGGGTTAACGAGAGGTCGCGGGTTCGAGGCCGGGTAGTGGCATTATTTTTTTTTTGAAAGCCTTTAAATGAAGGTAGCATTTTTATTATTATCATTATCATTATTATTTTTATTATTATCATTAATATTATTATTATTATTATTATTATTATTATTATTACCATTATTATTATTATGGTTATTATGATTAATTATTATTATTACTATAAGTATTATAAAAATGATTAAAATTAAAAATTAATATATGAATTATTAATATCATTATTATTATTATTATTATTATTATTATTATTATTATTATTATTATTATTATTATTATTATTATTATAACAAATAAATATTATGTATATAAAAATATACTTATAATAATTATATATTAAACATATTACCATTATTTGTATAAATATTTACATATAACAAATTATTGATTTTTAATATAATACTAATCACATATATATATATAAAACTATATAAATATTAATTATTTTAAATATATATACAAATTAAATATATATTATATATTTTAAGATATAATATATAAATTTGTTCGATTACAAATATATGTGTTAATATATATATATATATATATATATATATATATATAAATGATATAGGTTCGTGAATCCGAGGTCAACCCTGCATTGTTCAGTTCCGTCGTATGCATTTTTTTACTACAAAATATCGTATCGTGAGTTTCATTTGATCCCTTTTTGCTAAATGCTTTTGCAATATATATTTTTGGGCTGAGAATACATGAAACCCATTTATAAATGTTTGACGAGATAGACACAAGCAAAACATTCCTCGAATGAATTATTATACAGACGAGAGGTTCTGTAGGTTATTATACCGAATATTTCCCCTGATTTTTATAGCTTGGTAATCTAAGAATTAGGGAATGACATCCTAATTGACGCGAATCCTAAAGGTAGATCTACGGGCACTGACCAGCTCCAATCAGAGAATTTGAACTGCTTTAGTACTTCGAGGTTTATATTAAACAGACGAGAGGTTCTGTATTTATCATACTGATTGCTATATGCCTGTATGTTTTGGGGATATTCTTTATGCGCATTATATGATAAGGTCGGTTACCAAGCAAGGTTATATATAGAGAGTGATTTTTATACACAGGTTATGTGTATGTTATTTTGTACACGAGATATGTGTACGGTTATTAAGATTTATGAAAAATGGTTTCGTATACGAGATAGGTGTACTGTATTTAAAAATCGCAAGGTAACATTACAGGTGGGTATAGGATACGGACTCATTTGTGCCATGCATATTTAAACCTTGTGGTCTATCAAAATTACTGAATTTTATTGTTTATGATAAACCCATGAACTCATCAACCTTTTGGTTGACACTTTTAAGCATGTTTATTCTCAGGTATTAAAGAAATCTTTCGCTGTGCATTTGCTCATTTTAAAGATATTACATGGAGTCGTTCATGACATATTTCAAAAGACGTTGCATTCAAGTCGTCGAGTTTCAAAAAGACTGTTATTAAGTAAATGGCAGATTAGTCATTCATATTATGGGAAACATATATCATTTGTATAGAATGGTTATATTTTGAAATGAGTTTGTCTTTTAAAATGAAAATAATGTTTACAAAACGTATCATATAGAGGTCAGTACCTCGCAATGAGATCAGATGTTGATGACTTCATCCAGGTGGATTTGGACGGGTCGTTATAGAAGAAAATAACAACAGTGTAACCTTTAATAAGAACGAAAAGAAAAGAAATAAACTATAGCTTATATGTATTATCGAGTTGAAATGAAGGTAAAAGAAATATAAAGAAAAAAAATTAGTATCGAAAAAAATTTAATATTTTATTTTGTTTTTTTAAAATAGACGGAAAAGAAAATTTAACTAAAATTAAAGGTTTAAAATTATATGCATATTAAATATTAAATATAAGATATACATCTAAGTAAATATTTATAGGCTATTATGAAATCAAATCGATCAAATTGATACTTTATATATTGAATAATATGTGAGAAAAAAGTATTATGTATAAATGAGTCATATTTATTTTAACGGCGATATCGAAATCAAATGTTTTCATTTGTCATCCACATACGCGTTAAGAGAAAATTTAAGTCGCGATGATGTTGATATTACCATCGAAGAAAACCCCTTAGAGACCTTACCAAATCGCATTAATGTTAGTGGTATTATTAAAGGTTGAAAACTCACTGTTTGAAGTGAGAATCAAACCTCAGCACCGTACGCGTAATAGTTGAAAAGCAAATAATAAAAGATACAAACATGTGAAAAAAGAAAAAAAAGAAAAAAAAAGGTTCATTAAAGTTAAATAAATAAATAAATAGTTTCACAAACACTCATAAAACAGTCAGTCACAAAGAGGTTGAGTGGAAAAAAGGTTTGAAACAGAATCAAAAAGAGAGAGAATGAAGAAGGATCGAGGTGGAAAAGGAGGAAGTGAGGCATCATCAGTGAACGAGCGTTACACACAATGGAAGTCTTTGGTCCCAATTCTCTACGATTGGCTCGCTAACCACAACCTTCTTTGGCCTTCACTTTCTTGCAGGTCCACTCACTCTACCACCACCGCAACCCCTTTTTTTAGGGTTTCCATTTTCCTCTTATTTCCTTACTTTATATATATGCATTAATTAATTAATTATAAGGGTAAGTATGTTAATGTCATGTTTACTTAATGTTTCAACTGAGTAACTTGTTAATTGTATTACTCCTTGAAATTAATCAACTTCCTAAACGCTACTTGTTACTAATTTAGTTGTCACCATTAGGGTTTTACTAAAGTTTGTATTTTTACTGATGTTTTTTTTTTTTTTTTTTTTTTTCCTGAGAGATTGGGGATGATTTAGGGCTGTTTGGGGTTTCATATATTGAAGTATGCTTACCATTTTAGGGTAAATGGCACAAGAAAGTATCAAACATTACTAATATTCTCATTTGGGGTATGCAATTGCAGTAAGTTTATAGTCAATTGAAGATATCTAAGTTGTTTTTTATTAATATTTTTCTTTTTTTTTTGAAGCATCATGGCACAAAAAGAATGTATTTTTGAGGGTTTTCACTACATTTCCTTTTATTTTACTATGAAGAATTAATTAGAGAATGACTTTTAATTACCTTTCAACATCATTGCACCGAAAATTGCTGACATTGACAAAAAAGTCTCAACTTTTAAATTGATGAAAAAGATCTGTATTTGATGTAAACTTAAATACATTAAATTGACAAAAAGTCGTCTTATCTGAAATGAGAAATTTAGTAAAGTTTGGCACCTTCCCCCCCCCCCCCCCCCCCCCCCACCCCACCCCCCCCCCCCCCCCCCCACACACACACGCACACACACACACACACATTAACGTTGAAATGTAAGTTGGTACCAATTTGACTATAAATGAGTGTGATGTGAATTGTGTTAACCTAAATGTTACTCACATTAGTTTGCATTACTTGCATTATATATTTTGATAGATGGGGACCACTGCTAGAACAAGCTACTTACAAAAATCGCCAACGACTCTATCTTTCAGAACAGGTGAATGAAGTTCTTTTGTAATATGGTTAGTTTAAAGGCATGTGGTGTATTAAGTTCTTTTCCGGATAACTGATTTAATCGGCATTTGTTCTAACAGACTGATGGGAGCGTTCCAAACACACTTGTTATAGCAAATTGTGAAATTGTTAAACCAAGAGTTGCAGCTGCTGAACATATTGCACAGGTGCGGCTGTTGTGACTCGAAATTAATGTTGCACTATATGAGCACCTAGCTTGGGTTACTAACCTAGTAACGTTTGTTATTTTTCAATTAATTAATGTGAGATGGTGATGTAGTTCAATGAAGAAGCACGATCTCCCTTTGTAAAGAAGTTCAAAACCATTATTCATCCTGGTGAGGTAATTATCATAGCAATCTAATCTACCTTTCACTATATTCTCTCTTATTTAATAATGTTCTTTGTAACTATAGACTTATAAAATGCCCATTTAGGTATCCTCTTTACATTTTCTGTATCTACTGTAATTTTTATTAATCAAGATAATGTTTTTTTTTTTTCATTTGCTTATATGTGTGAAGGTGAATCGCATCAGAGAGCTTCCTCAGAACAGCAAAATAGTAGCCACACACACCGACAGTCCTGATGTATGCATATAATTTCCATGTTTAAATTATGTCATAATAAGATGAATAAATGAATGAATTTGACTTTATTTTTCACTCTTTTTTGAACCAGGTACTTATCTGGGATGTTGAAGCTCAGCCCAATCGACATGCTGTCCTGGGAGCCACAGAGTCCCACCCTGATCTGGTGTGCCCGTCTTCTATCTGTGCATTTTTACATGATTACGTGCTTCTTTTGTTCATATTTGTATCTTTCCTTCATATTTTGGCGTTATATTCCTTTTGAATGCATATGTATTTTGATGTGGATTTGTTGATATCATTAGTCATGTGGGTTCATATAATTAAACGTGTAAAGGGATAAGTATTTCCTTGTTCAGCCTACCTGGGAAGATATTTTTACTCAGATGTACATGGCCTTAACCGGGTTCATATAACGTTATGTTACAGATATTGACGGGTCACCAAGAAAATGCTGAATTTGCACTTGCTATGTGCCAAAGTGAACCCTTTGTACTCTCTGGAGGTGATGCTTTGCAACAACATTTTGTTCTGTTTAGCTACTTGTTTTTATTGCAGATATATAAGAATAATAATATCTTTAGCCGCTAAATAACGGATATCATTTTTTTCCCTTTGATGTGACAGGCAAGGACAAGTCAGTTGTGTTGTGGAGTATTCATGATCATATATCGACTCTGGCAACAGATTCCGCTGCAGGATCTAATGGTGGTAAAAGCCCAAAGGCTGATGATAAACCTACCGAGAGCCCTAAAGTTCAAGCAAGAGGCGTCTTTCAAGGGCATCAGGATACTGTTGAGGATGTACAATTCTGCCCGTCTAGGTATCTTACACCGTCTTTATGATGTATTGATGTGAACATAATCTTATCTATTTAGAATTCACAAAAGTTGATTTTATTATATTTAACATGACTACAACTACACTCCCTCGTCCCAAGTTTATCGTCCACGTCTACAATAGATGGGTATAATTAACTATATCTCTTAATCATTTTTTTAGCGGCACTAAATCTCTTAATCATGGCAAAAGAAAATGTTATTTTACAAACAAAAAAGAATAATAAAAAAAGGAGACTGTAGTGATTGTTTTCTATACAGTTTGTTTATTGTATGACCTATATTTGCTAACTGGAAATTTGTTTAAATTTTGTTATCAATGTGGTGAAGTGCGCAAGAGTTTTGTAGTGTTGGTGATGATTCTTGTCTTATTCTATGGGATGCGAGAACCGGGTTTTCCCCAGTTGTCAAGGTGATTTTCACATGTATTTTTTTATTGGGTTTCAATAAGTTCATGCTTGATCAAAGACTTGCGCGGTTAACTTTTTTTCTTCCCTTTCACACTGCATTTTTTATTTTAAATAAATAATAAATTAAGTTTACTTTATGATACTTTGCAGGTCGAGAAAGCTCATGATGCTGATCTCCACTGTGTTGATTGGAATCCCATTGATGAAAATTTCATTTTGACGGGGTAAATATCACATATATTTGCCCTTGCTGCGTTTTTATTGAATACGGCTTAAGGTTTTTGATTTTTAATAGAATAAAATGAATTGGAAAATAAATAAATTATTAAATTATATAGAATTAAGATAGGGAATAAATTAAATAAATTATGTGCCCCGTAGATTAAATTTCAATCATGTTTTTCAGATCGGCTGATAACACCGTTCGCTTGTTTGATCGTCGAAGTCTGACTTCTAATGGCGTTGGATCACCCGTACACATATTTAAGAACCACAGCGCAGCTGTTCTTTGCGTACAGGTAATGATGTTTTTTTTTACGACTTGCAAAGCACTTTATATGATACTGGATTATTCATTAATGCTTATTGATTGATGGAGTTAAATAATAAATAATATTTCAGTGGTCTCCTGACAAATCGTCTATTTTTGGAAGTTCGGCCGAGGATGGTGTGTTGAACATCTGGGATAACAATAAGGTGGGAAGCTGTATATTACGTTCATAGCATCACTGTGTTTTACTTTAGGTCATCTTGTAGATTTTCAAATTTTTTTTTTTTTGGCAGTCTATGTTTAATACCAGCAACTTAATGTTTTAAAAATCAATGTCTCTTTCTGAAATATTCTGAGGTCTTGAGAGTATATGAAATCTGTATCCATGTTTAAAATTTTGTTTTGCATGCTTTTGTTTGTTCTTCGTCGTTTGCACAGTTGTTCATTTGCACGTGATTTAAGCAGTTTTGTTTATCGTCAGGTTGGTGAACGTTCGGGTCCGGCCTCGAAGTTTGCACCTGGACTTTTGTTCCGTCACTCTGGGCACAGGTACAAACTTGCTTATTTTTTTGAATATCTGATTTAGATGATTTGGGCTGTTTGGGTAATGGGTTTATAGTTTAAAACAGCTCAGATTGGGCTGACCTGCAAAAGTTTTCTTGTCCACTTTTTTTTCCTTTTAATTTTACGCGTAAATACTGCATGTAGTATGAATACACAATAACTATATAACTATATATCAATAAAGTACTCCGTAGTAACCTTTTATCCTATGAAGTTATTATGATTTAGGAGGGAGTAAACGGTGTCAACACTTGGGGAGATGTTTGGCCTATTGACTCACCCATATTGTACAGCTGAAGTAACTAAGGTTCATCTTACTTATGATTTCAGGGATAAGGTGGTCGATTTTCACTGGAACTCACATGATCCATGGACTATTGTGAGCGTATCTGACGATGGTGAAAGCACGGGTGGCGGTGGAACTCTCCAGGTAGGATTAGTAGTTTATTACAAGAACTATGTTATTAATTTTTTATTCTCCCTAATTGTAATTAAGTTTAAAAAGGGTACTATAGATTAATCATACGTTCAAACCTTCTTTATGACCGACTATGCAGATATGGAGGATGATTGATTTGATCCATAGGCCACAAGATGAGGTTATCAACGAGCTAGAGAAATTTAAGTCGCACATCCTCACTTGTGCGACTCCATAGATAGAAGAACGACGCTTTTACTCCGATCCCTAAGCATTTGATTGGTTAAATGTTCTGTGTTGCTGTACTTTAAGTTTCATTGTAGGGGCATGCAGGATTTGATGTATGTTGATCTCTGTTATTAGGACTCGTGTTGTAGAACCAAAGATTCTTTTATTAAGGTTCTTCTTTAGGGCTGTAATTGAACCAGAAATCTTTGATTTCGGAAGGAACTTGCAAATTGCTTATGGATAATTTGATTCGGTTTGTGTTTCATTCGACCCGCCCATTTTGTCATCCCTAATTTTGATATCAAAGAATTATAAAGAAAAATAAAGTAACATAGAACATGGTAAATATCGTTTTGAATGGTTGTGAAGAATGATTTTATAGCTACTATCTACTATTCCTTCAATATTTGTTTCCATGATAATTCTTTTTTTTCTCCCAAAAAAACTAAACTTTTATAAACATGAGCTTTCATCAATCGATAAAAGACTAATCAAACAATAAATAGGTAAATAAATTAATTAAATTAAACCACATCGCAGCACCTCACCTGCTACAATCCATTTTTCTGCGTTTTTTAAGACAAAACGCTCCACTCAGTGGCGGATCTAGACATCATACACACTGATTGCACAAACTAATAATTAATAAACTCTTGTAAAAAAAAAAGATTTTAAGCAAGAAGCTATAATTTTATTTACAATTAGAATAGAACTAAGGCTATTTACAAAGTATATAATACTACAAAACAAATGATGAGGAGGGGTTATAATACAGAGAGCAAAACAAGAAACTATAATTATATTAATGTTATAAGTCAAGTGCCATAGTGTAGTGGCCGACACTTTTGATAAAGTAAAATTTGGTGAATCAATATATTTGGTGGATCACGGATATTACTGTTCCACCTAACTGCACAGTGAATTATTGTACTATAAGTATGTTATCGATTGTAATCCGTATGTACACCATTCTTGAATAAAAATCTAGTATCTTCTTTCTTCTTTCACATTTCTTCAAAATAGGTATTACAAGTAGTTATAAACTACTAAATTATAACACGTTATCAGCACGAAGAGCTACGTATAAGTAAGGTGATTCTTCGAGTTGCTCAACCACCACTTCCACCTCTAAAGATTCCCACCGGCCACCGTCGTCCGCCGCTGAAACCGCCGGAAAATCTTGAAACCTCTAATTTGTCTTCTGATCAAGAATTTATCAGCTAGGGTTCTTCCACCACTGAGTTATACTCATCAGAACACCAACCGCTTGTTGCTATCTGTTTCGTCTCCATGGAGCACCACAACCACACCATCAACTTGGTATTTTTCTTTTCGTTTTCTATTTCCTTTTGAATCACAAACACGCCACCATCATGTCAACCACCACGAGCAAACATGGTTCGCCAACCATTAAACAATCACCACCACTACAACACCAAACCGTCACCCATGTTATTCGATCAACCCATGAAGTCAATTGTTAACTTGGACGAAACAATATTACTTTTGATGATGATTCCTGTCAAATGAACCCAAGACCAAATACAACAACCTTGTACCTTCGCAAACCCCCACAAATTTACTGCTACTGCTTGAAATCTTTTCTGTTTTGCTCGCACAACCACATACCCAAAACACCAAATAAGTTTCTTCTACTTCGCTATTGTTCCTATTAAAATAGAATTAGAATGATAATGATAATGATAATGATAATGATATAGTGAACTTGCAATATGAGGGTGAAACCTGATGGCACAAGATGAGTTATATATAATGAGAACCATGTGATTTCTTTTTATTTTTACTCCGTATGCTATTGTTTTCATCTGATCCAAGGAAAAACGTGTGAATCCAATTCACCATATATATTTCTTTTCAAAAAGCCGTTTCCTTAAAATATATATCGACTAGAACCCACAAGGAAAGTGACTACCAATTTACGGAGCTGTTTAATTATCAATTTCCACTCACAGCCTTTTTTTTATTTTAAATCATTCGGTGCACTATCTTATCAATATTATTTTGGGGCCGAATGAACCCCACCACCACAACTATATTGAGTTGTTTAAAGAAGAACATGGCATGCGTATACTAATTAACAAGGGATGTTGGATTACCTTTTTCAAAAGTCTCGGCCCACATGCATTATCATGTCATATAAAAATAAAAAAAAAATAAAAAAGAGAGATCATGGTTGATTGCTATTAAGTAAAGCAAATGTCGACTAATTTTTTTTTGCTGTGGGGTACTCTAATTGCGTGTGAAACATGATGGGCCGAAGGAATTGACATCCACTTAATGTGGTTCTTGTTATTAAATGATATTAGTAAAGTATTATACTTAATTAAGTATTGTTGAATAAAAAAAAGGGGGCCGAGATTAAATATATTTTTGGTTGGGTTTTTGAATCGTTGGTTTTGAAGTAGATCGTCGGACTACGAATTGATTATGTTGGAGACAAGATGGCTGATGACTATCTGCCATTCTATTTTTTTTTCCTACGAAGTCAGCTGCAAAGGCAGCCGTTTGCTGCACTTCCTCTATCCAGCGAAAACACAAAAACATGATGTTGTGGGCTACTGCTATAAATAGTTTCCTTGATGGACTGCCTTATTTTGAGCTCTTAAGATTGTATTCTTGGGCTAACTAATTAATGGATCATTTAATCCTTTAATGATTCTACAAACTTGGGCCGATTATTGCTATTGGTTGTTGGGTCAAATTGATTTCGTGTGGACTAGTAGTATACACCCATATTACAGTTTAGATAATAAGAAATTTAATGATATGGATTGAAGATGACGTGATGATGATGAGCATGATATGCTAATATTATGATAGGTCACGATTATATTAAGGACGAGTAAGATAGCTTGAGGTTAAGATGATGATAAGATTAGGAGATGATAGATGATAATGTTATGGGTTGATGATAACACTTTAATGATATTGATAGTGATATCGTGAAGATAATAACGTTTATGATGATAAAAATAAATGCGATTGAAAATGATGATAATGTTAGGAAGAAGAAGAAGAGGGAAAACAGAAATAAGGTTATGTAGAATTAGGCTGCAAAATAAAATAGAAATGATCGAGCAGAGCGGTTGGTTTGGAATGTTGTATTATCGGGTTAACGGGACGTCGCGGGTTCAAATCCGGACTTGGGCATTTTTTTAGGACTACTTCCTTGAGGTTCGTGAATCCGAGATCAACCCTGCTTTGTTCAGTTCCGTCGTATGCATATTTTTACTACAAAATATCGTATCGTGAGTTCATTTGCTCCCTTTTACTCTTTATATTTTTGGGACTGAGAATACATGCTCTGTTTTTACAACTGCTTTATTAAATATTTTTGAAATATATTTTGAACTGCGAATACATGAAATGCTTTTAGAAATGTTTTACGGGATAGACACAATTAAAACATTCCTCGAATGAATTATGTGGACGTGATAATTGCCACCAATGAATTATGTGGACGTGATATTTGCCACCATTGAATTATGTTGTAACAACCCAAACCAAACCACGTCAAAACCCCGTTAATTTTTACAACATAAAAAAAAAATTTTCTGGTGCAGTTCATCCGCGCGGCGCGCCAGGTGGGCGCGCGGCGCGCCAAATCACCTGGACAGCCCGCTGTCCCCGGAAGTCAATTTAACGAAAATGTTTGACTAGTTCCCGACACATTTAGCCAAAACGCTTTTAACCGTACATTAATATATGTAAAACTAGCACATAACTAAGGTTTGAGCGAGTTTTACAAAGTGGGGCCCACACGTGCCCAAATTACCCTTTAAGTATAAAAATACAATTTTAGACCATAAAACTCTTAATACAAAACAAAGCCGAGCATGGCGATTGGGGATACACTACCCAATCCTAACAAATCCAAAAGCACGCCTTCTACGCAAACTATGCAAGTCCTCTAATCCCCGCGCTTACCCGAGCCACCATCCGCATGCAATCTATAAAAAGAGTCAACAACGAGAGGGTAAGCTAACGCTTAGTGAATGATAATATACTACATACATATATATGTATAAAATGAATACGCCACACAAACAAATACCGCATACCGTAGCATCCAAATATAAAGCAACTACACTAAGCATACCGTACAATCTCTAAGCATCAAGCTAAAGGTACAACAACAAATATGAGTCCACCAACGACAAAGTGAACATCTCCAAATGGCTACACCCGGAGGGTTAGCTACAACACAACAATACATTAATATATATAACAATATAAACGAACAAGGTTAACACCTTAACCCCATACCGAGAACCAAATATCACAATGAAGATTGGCCGAACTACACGAGCCTTAGTAATCCGAACCACACGAGATTACTATCTTCACAACATCGAGGTTGGCCGAACTACACGAGCCTTAGTAATCCGAAACCACACGAGATTACTACCTCAATAAGATGACCGAACTACACGAGTCACCATGAATCCGAACTACACGAGATTCATTTGATAAGATGACCGAAACCACACGCGTCATCGTGAATCCGAAACCACACGCGATTCACTTCTCCAACTCAAACCCACGGTCACGGGATTATAAAATCCACCACATCGGGGCCACAACATCCAAATCACAATCACGTGTGATAATGTACACACGAACGTATACTTCGCCATAGATGGTCAACCAAAACGCACAACCGTGCCAATTGGACTTATACAAAAGTCCATCAAGTCCACCTACATGTGAAGTGAGCTCTATAGCCGAGAATCACTTCACCCGACCCGCACCCATCCTACACATACATATGTACATAGGATAATATCACTCACCTTGAAGTCTTGAAGAATGCTTTCAAGTAATCCGCAACTCGCCAATGGAAAATACCTATTCCATTATCACAATTACAACAATACAATTAGGATGGATTTACAAACCAACCCAATTCGACACTTAGTGCAATTTCGACCCAATTGCACTTCCAAGCACAAACCGTGCCCGAACTAACCAAAAATCACTAACACAAGTGAGAATGGTCCTAATAAGCCAATTAAACCCGGACACAAGTGCCAAACACGTGTCATACCCATTTTGACACTTAAACCCTAATTTTGACCCATAAAGGTCAAAATCTCATTCTCTACCAATTTTGACACCAAAACACATTTAACTCGGTTTAATATTCCAACTTAATCCATTTTAAGTTCATAAACCTCATTAAGTCACCAAATGGGTCATAATCACCACCAAACCCTAATTTGACCCAAAGTCACAATTAGTCAACCAAATACCCTAAATGGGTTTCAACACTTCCATAATCACTATACCTAGTGATTAAACTCCAAACCAAAGCCTAATCAAGGCCAAATCGTCATCCAACCCAAAACCCGCCAAGTGACAAGAATAACTAGTCACCATAAACCCATTTCATCACCTAAAAGGGTTACACAACAATTTAACTCAAAACCCTAACTTGAATATCAAATCAAATAAATGAAATTCGGAGTTTGAGCTTACCAATACCACCACAACGTAGCTAGGAACGAAAGGAACAACTTTAAAACCCGAGACTTTGAACGATTCGAGCTTCTTCTTCACCAAAACCTCAAATCTCTCTCTAGACCTCTCTCTCTCTCTCTAAGAATGGATGAAGATGATGAATGGATGTGAAATGATCCAAAACTGATCCAAAGTAGCTAATATGGCACACAAATCCGGCCTCAAGTGAAATTACCCATTTGCCCTTCATTTAAACCAATTAAAAACAAGGGATTCTGTCAGCAGCAAACGGCGCGGCGCGCCGAATCCCCGCGCGGCGCGCGACCTAACTGAAACAGATTCTTTTGCATTTTAAACTTTATATAAATAATCCGCGAAACCCAATCTCGAATGTTATAAGTACACGAGTATGCAAGATAAATATTTGGGTCTTACAACTCTTCCCCACTTAAACTCGATCACGTCCTCGTGATCCTCATCACTTAACCAAGTGGACCTCACCCTACGGTCCTCGACATAAGTCCCAATCCGACTTTCCTAAGCAATTCCTTCCCAACGAATCGCCTTCCACAACTAAATCGTCACCCGCGATTTATTCAAATCACCATCCAAGCACTAAAACCATGCTCATTCCCTAACATCGGGAAAACTCAACCAATCTCATACCGAGATATCAATCCCTCAGCGTACTATTACCGAGTACAACGCTAAAAGTAACCAAGTCTCAACCTAAGGTCAACAACCCGAAACGATGAAGACCGAACCAAACGAAATCCTTACGGACAACACCAACCACTAACATCCCTTGTAGTTGCCAATACGACCAAAGCGCAACTACCGTAACATCATAACAAACGGCTAAAACCGATAGCGTCCAAAACGATGATGGCAACGCTAAACCAAGGTGTACAAAATCGACTTTCGTCACACCCGTAACAACTTGTGAGCGAAACACGGCTATCGCATCACTAATCACACAACATGGTCCTCACGACCCCACCATCGGTGTATCAAACAACCGATAGATCAAACAACACGGTCCTTACGACCCCACCATCGGTGTATCAAACAACCAATGGATCACACAACACACGAAGGCTGGCCGAAAACACACGCGCCTTAGTGAATCCGAACTACACGCGACTCACTACCTTCAACACAACAACAATCGGGAATGGCCGAACTACACGCGCCATAGTGAATCCGAACTACACGAGAGTCACTATCCCGGAGGAATGACCGAACTACACGAGTCATTTGTGAATCCGAACTACACGAGACTCACTCCTCAATACAATGACCGAAACCACACGAGTCATTTGTGAATCCGAACTACACGAGATTCACTTCCACAACATCGAGGTTGGCCGAACTACACGAGCCTTAGTAATCCGAAACCACACGAGATTACTACCTCAATAAGATGACCGAACTACACGAGTCACCATGAATCCGAACTACACGAGATTCATTCGATAAGATGACCGAAACTACACGCGTCATCGTGAATCCGAAAACACACGCGATTCACAACCATGATGAAGTCAGCGGACCCGAAGATCATGCTTCACCAATCTCAACACCGGATGAAGTCAGCGGACCCGAAGATCATGCTTCACCGATATAACACCACGCTCATGATGAAGTCAGCGGACCCCGAAAGTCATGCTCCACCAATTACGTACTCCCATGATGAAGTCAGCGGACCCTAAAGATCATGCTTCATCAATCAACCATACCATAATGAAGTCAGCGGACCCGAAGATCATGCTTCATTAATCACAATCCCATGATGAAGTCAGCGGACTCCGAAAGTCATGCTTCATCTATCACATACGCACTTTCGGCCTCAAACAACGAGTAGTGCAACATCGCGCCCTGCTACACTATAGTGAATCCTAACGGATAACACTAACCATCCCCACAATCGAGCAAGAACCACCTATATCAAACATAGGTACCAAACAATGATTCCCCAAAAGAGAATCCGACACACACCTCCCTTACCCGAAGGATTTCACCTTGCTCACCAAACACGTCCATTATCTCTCAACGAGATTTACCACATTACCGCCTCAGTGGTAATTCCAATCCAATATCATAAGTACAATTTAACCAAAATTGTACTCTACCACAAGTTGACCAAAACTAGGTCTCGACGAAATTTCCGGATCTACCAAAAACATCATCCGAAATATCACACTAAAACTTCCTCGTGCGGAAATGCGACTCCCCCACTTGGAACCACGTTCCTATATCACACTCGTACAACCGTACAATGCTACCAAAGGTAGACTTTACCAACGATTGGGTACACACGACCCATTACCACATCTTGCTCCAACCTTGAGCATACGAAGGATTTCAAACAATCCTTAAACATTTCGAACGAAAAGTGTACCACGCATTACACAAACTACACCCTCGCAATCATCCAATTACTATAGTTGTCAACTTCACCGAGTCACTCGTGTACTTAAGGGTTCCTCCCGGTACCCTAAGTACAATGTAACTACAACACAATCGGAGTCGACACCACGCTAGTAGGTATAAAAGAGGCACCGAATGTCGCGTCATAAAGACTCCATTACCAACACACATCGAGATTTTAAACACTCGATCTCAAAGGTTCCAATCACCCGACGAACCTCGTGGTTCATCAACTTCAACACACAAGCGAACACGCACTTAACAATCGAACACCAAAACCATTTCCGTGGCTTGGTAGAAACATACCCCAATACTAAGGAATGCTTGGTTGCACCAAGTCTTACGCCCTTCGCCCGACAATCAAACATCACCTTAGGGTACTTCCATTAGGAACGTCACCCATAGCATAACATGCACAACAAAGGCATACAACTCAAACTCAACCGGCATTTTTTAAATAATCAAAAGACCTATTTATTAAAATGAAACGTACCTTAACGTCTCCTCGCCGCACCCGTCCCCGCTAACTTGGGACATTTCGACTTACGATGTCCTTCCTTTTGGCAATTGAAGCACACCATACTACCACCCTTTGGTACCGAACATTCCCAAGACTTGTGACCCCTTACGCCACAATTGTAACATCTAGCCGCACTAGAATCCGATATACCCGTTCGCGTACCACCCGTGCTCACACTCGGACCCTTAGTCCTCTTACTCGGAGCACCATAAGAAACAACTCTTCTCTCACTTGAAGATTCACCCCTCTTCGATCGTGAACACGACTCGAAACCTCTAGCCAAGTCGAATAATTCCGAAAACGATTTCGCTTGACCCCGACTAATCTTACTTTTCAAGTCATCATTCAAGGTCCGATAGAAATCCCCCATCAACAAACGATCATTCCCCAAATACTCCGGACAAAAACGAGCCTTTGCCATAAAGGTCGCCTTAAGAGTACTCAATTCCATAGATCCTTGTCGCAAATTTCGCAACTCATTACGCAATTCCCACAAATCGGCCGAAGTCCGGAACTCCTCAAAGAATTCCTCCTTAAACTCGTCCCACGATAAGGCCATAAACGTCTCGCCACCGACAAGATCAATCTTACCATCCAACCAATCCCTTGCCCTACCACGCAACAAACTCGTAGCGAGTCTCGTCTTCCTCTCGGGAGGGCAATCGATAGTACGAAAACACCCTTCGACATCCGAAATCCAAGTTGTGCTTACCAAAGGATCCGGTTTTCCGTCGTACATCGGGGGTTTAGTCCTCATGAAGCTTTTAAGATAACGCTCCGTTTCACTACTACTTTGAAGTTCGGAATACTTCCTTTCCATTCTTTCTTCCAACGCACTCATTTGCTCCGCAACGGCGGCCGCAACCCTAGCGTTAAACTCCGCGTCGTTCGTTTCGATCCCACTTCCCGTCGCCATTCTAAGGAATGCAAAACGATTAGATCACGAACGTATAAGTAAACACGCACAACCCCGACCCATCTTGCTAAACACTCATCGTACATCACTTGTTAGACACGATTTGCACCCGTAATAAGGTTTGCAAGTTCTTATTACGCACACATGCCGCATCGACTCGTTAGTACAACGACCGTCTCGCTCGATGATATACACAAACACAACCAAAATTCTACGCGGTACAAACACACGCGAGAATTATTATCACAGAACAATAGCATATTAATAATATCCGCATTACTAATATAAATGTTAGTCAACCTATAAACAAGGCACTAACTAGACCCATTCCGACCCGTAATCCTACAAGTCCCGCAACAATTAAGCACACACAAAAGTCTAAGTCTAGGCACCTATCTCAAGTCACCTAAATCCCTTAGACCATGCTCTGATACCACTTGTAACAACCCAAACCAAACCACGTCAAAACCCCGTTAATTTTTACAACATAAAAAAAAAATTTTCTGGTGCAGTTCATCCGCGCGGCGCGCCAGGTGGGCGCGCGGCGCGCCAAATCACCTGGACAGCCCGCTGTCCCCGGAAGTCAATTTAACGAAAATGTTTGACTAGTTCCCGACACATTTAGCCAAAACGCTTTTAACCGTACATTAATATATGTAAAACTAGCACATAACTAAGGTTTGAGCGAGTTTTACAAAGTGGGGCCCACACGTGCCCAAATTACCCTTTAAGTATAAAAATACAATTTTAGACCATAAAACTCTTAATACAAAACAAAGCCGAGCATGGCGATTGGGGATACACTACCCAATCCTAACAAATCCAAAAGCACGCCTTCTACGCAAACTATGCAAGTCCTCTAATCCCCGCGCTTACCCGAGCCACCATCCGCATGCAATCTATAAAAAGAGTCAACAACGAGAGGGTAAGCTAACGCTTAGTGAATGATAATATACTACATACATATATATGTATAAAATGAATACGCCACACAAACAAATACCGCATACCGTAGCATCCAAATATAAAGCAACTACACTAAGCATACCGTACAATCTCTAAGCATCAAGCTAAAGGTACAACAACAAATATGAGTCCACCAACGACAAAGTGAACATCTCCAAATGGCTACACCCGGAGGGTTAGCTACAACACAACAATACATTAATATATATAACAATATAAACGAACAAGGTTAACACCTTAACCCCATACCGAGAACCAAATATCACAATGAAGATTGGCCGAACTACACGAGCCTTAGTAATCCGAACCACACGAGATTACTATCTTCACAACATCGAGGTTGGCCGAACTACACGAGCCTTAGTAATCCGAAACCACACGAGATTACTACCTCAATAAGATGACCGAACTACACGAGTCACCATGAATCCGAACTACACGAGATTCATTTGATAAGATGACCGAAACCACACGCGTCATCGTGAATCCGAAACCACACGCGATTCACTTCTCCAACTCAAACCCACGGTCACGGGATTATAAAATCCACCACATCGGGGCCACAACATCCAAATCACAATCACGTGTGATAATGTACACACGAACGTATACTTCGCCATAGATGGTCAACCAAAACGCACAACCGTGCCAATTGGACTTATACAAAAGTCCATCAAGTCCACCTACATGTGAAGTGAGCTCTATAGCCGAGAATCACTTCACCCGACCCGCACCCATCCTACACATACATATGTACATAGGATAATATCACTCACCTTGAAGTCTTGAAGAATGCTTTCAAGTAATCCGCAACTCGCCAATGGAAAATACCTATTCCATTATCACAATTACAACAATACAATTAGGATGGATTTACAAACCAACCCAATTCGACACTTAGTGCAATTTCGACCCAATTGCACTTCCAAGCACAAACCGTGCCCGAACTAACCAAAAATCACTAACACAAGTGAGAATGGTCCTAATAAGCCAATTAAACCCGGACACAAGTGCCAAACACGTGTCATACCCATTTTGACACTTAAACCCTAATTTTGACCCATAAAGGTCAAAATCTCATTCTCTACCAATTTTGACACCAAAACACATTTAACTCGGTTTAATATTCCAACTTAATCCATTTTAAGTTCATAAACCTCATTAAGTCACCAAATGGGTCATAATCACCACCAAACCCTAATTTGACCCAAAGTCACAATTAGTCAACCAAATACCCTAAATGGGTTTCAACACTTCCATAATCACTATACCTAGTGATTAAACTCCAAACCAAAGCCTAATCAAGGCCAAATCGTCATCCAACCCAAAACCCGCCAAGTGACAAGAATAACTAGTCACCATAAACCCATTTCATCACCTAAAAGGGTTACACAACAATTTAACTCAAAACCCTAACTTGAATATCAAATCAAATAAATGAAATTCGGAGTTTGAGCTTACCAATACCACCACAACGTAGCTAGGAACGAAAGGAACAACTTTAAAACCCGAGACTTTGAACGATTCGAGCTTCTTCTTCACCAAAACCTCAAATCTCTCTCTAGACCTCTCTCTCTCTCTCTAAGAATGGATGAAGATGATGAATGGATGTGAAATGATCCAAAACTGATCCAAAGTAGCTAATATGGCACACAAATCCGGCCTCAAGTGAAATTACCCATTTGCCCTTCATTTAAACCAATTAAAAACAAGGGATTCTGTCAGCAGCAAACGGCGCGGCGCGCCGAATCCCCGCGCGGCGCGCGACCTAACTGAAACAGATTCTTTTGCATTTTAAACTTTATATAAATAATCCGCGAAACCCAATCTCGAATGTTATAAGTACACGAGTATGCAAGATAAATATTTGGGTCTTACATATGTGGACGTGATAATTGCCACAATTGATATGAATATTTTCCCCCTGATTATTATTGTTTGGTAACCTAAGAATTAGGGAAGATCACTAATTTTGAGAATTAGTGCACGCCTAATTGACGCGAATCCTAAAGGTAGCTACCGAGTTTAACACCCCCACCCAGAATGTTCACTAGACGGAAGAGCTAGTAGCGTGGTGTTTAGTACTTCGAGGCTTATATATTTATTACAGACTGAAAGTTCTGTTTATTTTGGACATATGATTAAAAGCGCATATGATGAAAAGCGCATATGATGAAAAGCGCAGCGCATATGATGAAAAGCGCAGCGCATATGATTAAAAGCGCATATGATGAAAAGCGCATATGATGAAAAGCGCAGCGCATATGATTAAAAGCGCATATGATGAAAAGCTCATATGATGAAAAGCGCAGCGCATATGATTAAAAGCGCATATGATGAAAAGCGCATATGATGAAAAGCGCAGCGCATATGATTAAAAGCGCATATGATGAAAAGTGCATATGATGAAAAGCGCAGCACATATGATTAAAAAACGCATATGGTGAAAAGGATATATATGGACCAATTCATCCATCATGTGGACCATTTTGATATTTCATGGTATGAACATCAATTAAGGTATCTTATCCTCGCACAAAAGAATGCGAAATGAAAGTTCAAAAATAATGCATATGCAAGAACTTGTAAATCAATTACCTGATGCATTTGCAGATATAAAAAAGAGTGACTAAATCATATATACCAGCAGTAAATACTCCAGCTAGAACTGAAATTCCAAAAGCTGGCAATAATGTCACTGTTGAGTCTTTGCCACGCATCAAACGTGGAAGATCAATTGGTTCCGAAGATAAAAAATCCTCGAAAAATAAAATCAGCTGATAATGAGGTAAAAGAAAGTGTTCAAGAAGAACCACAAATCAATATTCCTTCTGCAGAGGATATTGATAAATGTAAATACATAAATTGCGATAAATTATGCAATATTATGGAACCGAAATGAAATAAAAAATCTTGATGAGATATTTTCATATAATATTACAATGACATCATGAATAAAGATGATGATCTAGAACCAAAATCTGTCATTGAATATCAAAATAGACATGATTGAGCTCAATGGAAATGAGCAATATGAGCTGAATTAGAATCGCTCAATAAAAGAAAAAATTTCGGATCAATCGTTATCACTTTTAAAGATGTGAAACGTATGAGATACAAATGAATTTTTATCCGAAAAAGAAATGTGCAAATGAAGTTACAAGGCAAAACTAGACTTGTAACTCAAGATTTCCCACAAAGACCGGAAATGAATTATGAGGAAAACTTATCCTCCTGTAATGGATACAATTACTTATTATATACTTAATCAACCTGGTAGTTACTTAAATGCATCTCATGGATGTTGTAACTACTTATCTGTATGGATCACTTGATAGTGATATGCATGAATATACCTGAAGGGTTTAAGGTATCATAAGCATCTAATGCAAAACCCAAGGGAATGTATTCTATTAAATCACAAAGATTTTTATATGGGTCTATACAATCGGGACGTATGTGCTATAACTGATTAAGTGATTACTTGATAAGAAAAGTGTATACATGTAAACTTATTTGCACATGTGTTTTTATTATGAAAAACAATGATCGGATATATATCGTAGTTATTTATGTCAATGTTCTTAACATCATATGAACAAATAAAGAGATCTATGAAATCATTCAACTTCTAAAGAATTATTTTGAAATGAAAGATCTTGAAAAAACCAAGTATTACCTTGGATTGCAAATTGAGCATATGCCTAATGGTTTACTTGTACATCAAACAACTTATACCGAAAAGATTTTAAAACATTTTTTTTAAAGACAAACTCATTGTTGTTAGATCACTCAATATTGACACTGATCTATTTCATCCCTGCGAAGATCATGAAAATCTTAATAGATCGGAAGTTCCATATTTTAGTGCAATTGAGGTTCTTATGTATCTTATAAATTGTACAAGACCTGACATTTCTCTTGCAGTTAATTTGTTGGCAAGATTCAGCTCAACTTCTACCAAATGACAATGGAACGAGATCAAACACATATTTTGATACCTTGAGGAACTGCCGATTTAAAATTATTTTATTCTAACGCTTCAAAACAAGATTTGGTTGATTATGTATATGCAGGTCATTCATCAAATCCTCATAAAGATAAATCTCAAACTCGATATGTATTCCTAAATGGAGGTACCACAAAATCATGGCGTTCTCAAAAACAAACACTTGTTGCAACATTATCAAATTATGCCGAAGTGATTGCATTACATGAAGCCACTCGGGAATGTTTTTGGTTAAGATCAATGACACAACTCATTATTGATTCTTGTGGACTAGAACGCGATAAAAGTTCAACAACTATCTATGAAGATAATGCAGCTTGCATAACACAGATGAAAGAAGGATATATCAAAAGTGACTGAACAAAACACATACCTCCTAGATTCTTCTCATATACTCAAGATCTTATAAAAGACAACCAGATTAAAATGAGATCAAAAGATGTGACGACTCAGCGATATCTACTTGAGGGGGAGTTAACTCTATGCTGCACTCTTTTTCCCTTGGCTAAAGTTTTTATCCCACTGGGTTTTTCTTTAGCAAGGTTTTTAACGAGGCAGTAACTTGTAGTTGATCTCTAGTGAAACAAAATTGCCGTCCAAGGGGGAGTGTTATAAGTCAAGTGCCATAGTGTAGTGGCCGACACTTTTGATAAAGTAAAATTTGTTGAATCAATATATTTGGTGGATCACGGATATTGCTGTTCCACCTAACTGCACAGTGAATTATTGTACTATAAGTATGTTATCGATTGTAATCCGTATGTACACCATTCTTGAATAAAAATCTAGTATCTTCTTTCTTCTTTCATATTTCTTCAAAATAGGTATTACAAGTAGTTATAAACTACTAATTTATAACAATTAACAATATAACTAAGGAAATTTACAAAGTTTATTACCACAAAACAGATGCCGAGGACGAAATATAAATATAGATCGCAAAGCGAGTAGGAAGGATCAAAATAACAATATTACCGATAGTGTTTCATTACAAAAGAAAATAAGTAGACTCCTAGCTAGTTCAGTTGTCCTATACGATCTTCCATTCTTTGAAAGCGTTTCATTACGACTTCATATTTTATATTAGAAGTACTTCTTTTTCAATGACACCAATTAGACAGTCGTTTAAAAAACCATCACCCATTCGATTTCGTAATTCGGATTTCACAAGCTTCATTGCAGAAAAACATCTTCCAACAGTTGCAGTTGCAACAGGCAAAACTAAAGCCAGCTTTAGCAATTGATAAACATAACGACATGAAATATGTTTTCCAGTTTCCACCATTAATCTCGATAGGTCAGCGATCCCATTCAAGCTAGTAAATTTCACATCATGCCGAATAATGTCATAATAGATGTCAAGTTCAGTCTCAAGTCGAGTAAAGTCAAATGGATACATCTTACTCAAATTTATCAACTTTTGTTTATCAAACAAAGAAAACGAATCACGTGGGGTCAAAGCGGACATATTAGAAAGCAATTCGGTACTTATCTCACTAAAACGATCATCAAACTCTTGAATTTGCCTATCCATCACTGTAGTAAAGATATCAACCTTGAAATAATGGCGATTGGTAAAGTTGATCTTTCGGTTTCTTGATATAATATAAAGTTCATCCATATCCAAACTTTCAAGAGTATGTTTGTGATGACCCGTCCAAATCCCTTTGGACGAATACATCATTCATCGATTTCATAGTGAGGTTTTGACCTCTATATGATACGTTTTATAAACATTGCATTCTTTTGAAAAGGCACACCATAAATGAATATGTAATTCCAAGGTCTTTGACATCTGATGATTTCTACATATAGACAATCACCGTAAATAATAGTTTACAATACTTCATCCGTTGACAATGCAGTCAAAATAAGATACATGGTGATTTTGTGAATGCAAAGTTTTCTCGAATAAAGCATGTATGACTCCATGCACATAGCTTGTATAACGTATAAGCAAACAGCATAAGACTTCTAGGGAACCTGAGAATAAACATGCTAACAAGTGTCAACACAAAGGTTGGTGAGTTCATAGTTTTAGTGTTTCGCATAATCTGTATATAAAGGTGGATCACAAGATTTCAGTTGTTTCATCCAGAAACGTTTATCAAAATATTCTACAAGATTAAGCACCCTGGTAACTAAACTTTAATGTTATAATAAGTACCCCTGTTTTAACATACATGCAACCAACATGTACAATACACGCAAACCAACGTGTACTAAACTCAAATAGCATACGTCTGTTTTATAGTTCAGGCTAGGGTTTCTATACCTGGAACAGACAGGGATGTCAAGCCCTATGGATCCATATATAACTACTCGCGCCCACCAGTTCTTATAACCGGCAGTTACTAGTTACCAAAGCTAAGGGATTTTCGGTTCAAACTCGGTGTAGAATTTAGTATGTACTTGTATCCATTGCGTTTAAAATAAAGTGCATGTATTCTCAGCCAAAAAATATAGATTGCAAAAGCAATTAAAAAGGGAGCTAATGAAACTCACCTTAGCAGCACATAAGGTCATTCACCGAAATGTGACCGAAACTCAGAATATAAAATAACCGTAGATCTCAACCTAGAGAACATATTTTGGTCAATACATGTCTAACAAATTAGGTCTGGTCATAGTGTATCACAATCCTAATGCTCGAGACTGACATGTAAAAGTTAACAAAAGTCATCTCAAAAGTCAACCTGACCCAATATGATCTTTAAATCTGTACATGTTTATTAACATAGTATAAGTCTTGATAATTGAACGAATTTATAGTTTATCAAACTCAAAATATTATTTATTTCAGGAGCTATATTATATTTGACTTATCATGACAATCGAACATGATTTTCATATAGTTTTCCAATACTTGAAAAAATCAAATTATAGTGTTTATAAAGCTTTAAAACATGATAAGGCAGTCAACTTTGACAATTGTTCAAAAAGACGAGACGCGTCTTATATAGAAATTCATTTACTCGATTAGTAATATCTAAAAATTCAATTTATCAATCTCATAGACAAGTTGTTTAAATATTAATTTACAGTTTCAAACACAATTTCAATTAACGTTATACATAATTCAGTTGACTATATCTTTTAATTCGTTCATCGAAATCACGCGATTTCTCAATGAAAAGTTAATAATTTTTCGCCAGCTTTCCAAAAATATGCATATCATATACTTTATATCCGTAGCATGTGTATCAAATTCGTGATTCATCTTAAACTATCTAACGACAAAATTAAAGCATACTAGCATGCATAAACATATATACTCGAGCACTAGACATGGATACACTATTAATATATAAAAGATAAGATATGAATGCTTACGTATCAATATTGTGATTCAATATTGCAGGAAAGTACGTAGACGCTACGGAGATGATAAACACTTGGTTTGACTCACGAGCTATACCCCCGAGCTATACCCATAACTTCCTTAGCTTTGACTCACTCGAAAACCATTTTTGAAATCGTTTGGACATGACATCGTCGTAGTATTTTATGTATAATACTAATAAAAATAATATTAATACTACTGATAATAATATTAAGATTAATAATAATATTAATCTTAATAATAATACTAATAATAAGAATAATAATAATAATAATAATAATAATAATAATAATAATAATAATAATAATAATAATAATAATATAAATATAATACAGAGGGAGTAACATATAGGATATATGTGTGTGTGTACGTCGAGCAAACTGGCCAATTTATAGAATGTTTCTGAATCCTGACTGCCATGCGATCGCATGGGTTTTATGCCTATTTCTCATGCGATCGCATGGCCCCAAAATCCAGCTCACAATTTTTTTTGTTGTTTTGTTTGTCGACATATTTTTATAATATATATGTATATATATATATATAATATATAATTTATATTAATTAATTATATATTATATTATATTCCCGTGCATAGTTGACTTTTAATTTTTGGTCTGATGACTCGTATGTTTACGCTCGACTAATGTCTCAGTTCCGGTTTCTCGAATGCATTTTTGTATACTTAGAAAACTTGTACTTTACGTTTCGTGATTCGTACATTTGTCAAAATATAATCTTAAATTATCAATAAACTATATTACTCAAAGTATAACTTATACATTTTAGTAATTTGGTCATTTGCTTCTATAAATCAACTCCTCGTTGTTTATTAAAATATATTTAATAATATCAAAACGTTTTATATCTAATTCAATTCTATGCATTATCACATTGTAAAATATATATTTTCGTTTAGAAAAATATAAATTTGTATATAATATTTATTTATCAAACGGAATAATAAATGGGTGTTACTAACTTACTACTGTTACAAAAATAATTTCGAACCTTAATATATATATATATATATATATATATATATACAATATATATAAATACTTTTTCTATACACGTTGCAAGTTATTTATATATCAAATACAGTCAAAAAGGAAAGATTTCTTAAATCAAGGTGGACCTCTCAACAAAGACTTATCACAATACTTACGAGATTTATAATTGTTGAAATATCTGCTAATCCAATCGTTGGTATTATCTTCTAATTCCGTAGATGAATATATTAAGCATATATTGAGACAAATACGTTTAATCTAAAATATTATACATTTAATACTTTGTTAACATTTTCAAGTTATAATATATATATATATATATATATATATATATATATATATATATATATATATATATATATATATATATATATATATATATATATATATATATATATATATATATATATATATATATATATATATATTCGTTCGTGAATAGTCGAGCATAGTCAAAAGGGTAATTGAATGTATGAACATAGTTCCAAAATTTTCGAGACTCAACATTACAAACTTTGCTTATCGTGTCAGAATCATATAAAGATTAAGTTTAAATTTGGTCAAAAATTTTCGGGTTGTCACAGTACCTACCCGTTAAATAAATTTCGTCCTGAAATTTGATTGGGATGGTCATGGCTGATAATAAGTATGTTTTCATGAAGCATACGAGCTAAAAATTAGAGTTTTATCATCTTCAAGTAATATGGAATAAACAATTTGATTACGCGAAGAGTATAAGTGAAGCTATCACAAAAGAGTGAAATGAATAAATGTAGATTCGTCATATCTTTTGACGTAGATAGGATTGATTTCCGTAGTTCAAGCGATTTAGAGAAAATCTTCGTAATAAGTTTTGATTCTTCGATAATTAAGGAAATTATGATCTTCTTTGATTAAATGCGATATCCTGCCACGATTGCTCTGTCAGATTTTTCGCTATAAATCCACTCCCTTCGTTTCTTTATTTCCACAGCTCACCTTCTATTCTTCCTCCCTCAACTCATATTTTAAAGTATTCGTCAATATGCTTCATCCAGTTCTTGTTCTTGATATACTCCTAACTTTCATATCTGTCATTCTTCTCTTTCATCTACCAAAGGAGGATTTTATTTATTTTTACTATTACCTTGGGGTTATAGTAATTTTAATTCTCCCGTGCCTTTACGTGGCAATACGTATTGATATGCACAGTTTGTAATTTATGTGTCGTTGTTGAGCTTTATACTTTCTTTTATATCCAAGAATTCCATACTTTTGTCTCCTCTTCCTGACTTCAAGTCAAGCGAATAATGGTCCAGAATTCGTAGGTATGGATTTTGAAATGAATATAGTTAATGTTCTAAGAAGGAAATTGTAATGGCACGATTTTGATTTATCAAATTACCAGAATATCCGAAAAAGACCGAATCATCAAGAAAATATTTTCTTGATATTCTTAGAGGTTAAATAGAATACCAGAGTCATGTAAAATGGCACATGATGACGGTATGGTCTGTGAATCGTCATGTCCCATTTAGAAACTCAACATGACTTACTGTAATATAATCATGTTGATCAAGTGTCATTATATTATACTAACTCATGCTTCAGTTCCAACACTACTTCAAAAACATTCATATTTTAAATTTGAAGGTTTCAGAATTTAGAAACTAAAATAGTTTCTTTTATGATATAATACAGATGGTGCGAAGAGATAAATGATTTCAGATAAGAATAATTATGGAAATATCTTCAGAAATATGGAGGATATTTATAATGAAAGATACGATGATATCTTAAAATTTCTAATATCAGAGGATGATGAAGAATATTGTCCGCAAGGGTTTAGAGTCAGGAGCAAGGTATTCTTTAATGACTTTAGCAGATAGTGAATCATTTGGATTCTTTGAAGGTAGGTTTAGTCTTTGTGATTTGTCCACAGCCTCCTTCATACTTTGCTCAATTCGTTTTCCAGTTCCAAACCTTCTCTTTTTTGAGCTTTGCCAACACACTATTCTTTATCATCAAGCTTTTTACTGTTAAGGTCGTTTACAGTTTTTGCTGCTTCATCAGCATCTTTCGAAATTTCAAGAACTAGTTTGCAGTTTAGGCTGTTTTTCAGAAACTTCACATTCAAAGTACGTAAATATAGGAGATAGATGTTATATGTACACATATAACTGTTGGCGTAGACATGATGTGAGATTTCAAAATACTGATTGTTGATTCCCAGTAATTGGCAAGACAATTCTCGTTACAAGATGCAGATGAGTAAATGATGGGGTTTCGATAAATATAATAATTTTTTGGAAAGTCAAAGATCAGTGAAGTTGTTGGTAAGTTTACTGCTAATGTGGCGAGATATGAAAGATTCCCCGGTAACAATGATGAAGGAGTAATCGTTATAATAAGGTTTATTCGAATGAACAATTGAAGTTGATTTGCTGGAGCTGTGACAAAACTGTCTACTTTGAAAAGGGATTGAAAAGTTATTTTTGCTAATAAATGCCAAAGGGTCTGACACGGATACGTTTTAAACTATGACTTTGGTTTCGAGGGTTTTTCAGGTGCATGACCATGGGTAACATGTGGTTGGATCATCATCTCGATTGTTCATTATTTGAAGTGTCTTCAGGAATTTCGAAGGGTTTGAACACAGATTGTAATCATTAATATACATATGATGTTCTAGAATTTTGAATAACATAATTATTTTTCTGGGTTTTATGGATAGGAGTGATGTTCTAGCACAGTTTTGAATTCAAAGTATAGCTTTGAAAGATATAGGAATCTAAGAGTGATGATATCGATTATATCTCGACTTGGATTCTGATATGTTAAAATCAGAATATGTAATTGAATTTGAATGAGTATGGTTATTTTGATTTCTATGAAAGAATATATCTCGTTGTGAAATTAGTGAGTATAGTTGATGATTTGTTGAATCAGAATCGAAGAATGTAACATATTAATTGTGAATTTATATATCTCTCGGGTATTACCTACCCGTTAAAATATTCTCACCATTAATAGTTTGTACAAAAAGATTTTTAATTATAATCTTTATGAAAATATACATGCATATATATTTTCTTTAGATGTAATCATGGATTTAATGAGTTAACATAATATTAATCTCATCTGGTTTTCGATTAGGACTAGAATATATAATCTTTAAAACTTTAGATATTACATAATCGCTGTAGAATATTTCTCCAATGAAGTTATGAATCAATACTTCATCGGTTATTGTTGTTGGTAGTCCTTGGTATCTATGGTGCGTATGACGTTGATGCTCGCGGAACATCTTGTGATGTTGAATCATGGGATGTGGATGCTGTTGATGGTGGTAATGGTACTGTTGGTGTTGATGATGGTGGTACTGTTGATGCCGGTGATGCTTCTGGTGCTTGTAACCTTCGCACCATATTTTCCAAAGCCACTACTCGAGCGCGAAGCTCGTTGACTTCTTCTATTACACCGGGGTGATTGTCGGTTCGGACGAGCAGATGAATAAGATCTAGAATTTTAGATAGTATATAATCATGACAAGATACTCTGGAAATGAGAGAGAAAATGGTGTTTCGGATAGGTTCACCGGTAAGTGCTTCAGGTTCATCACCAAGAGGGCAATGTGTTGGATGGAAAGGATCACCTTCTTCCTGTCTCCAATGATTAAGTAGGCTATGAACCCATCCCCAATTCATCCAGAATAGGTGATGGCTGATTGGTTGATCCATTCCGGTTACACTGTCTTCGGAGTTCAGGTGAATATCCATACCGGAATAGCTGTCGGAGTTTAAGGAATTTGAACTAGATACGTGATCCGTCTTGTAAAATCAGGGAATTGATTTTTTTTTATATGAGATAGATTATAGGATTTAGTTTGGTATTCTCCGATACATAATTTACATATGTATATATAGTACCAAAATCCCATAAGTTAAGGAGAAATTTTCGGAAAGTGTAGGACAGAGTTTACTGTAATAGATATGCTTAAGATATGAAATTTGTCTATACAATATTTATGCAATAAATGCAGGATAATGTGTCTAAACTTAAGAATGATAAACATGTAAATTCTGACAAGAAATGATAAGTAAAACTCGGTAAAAACAGATACGGTCATAGTCCAGACTCACTAATGCATCCTAACAATTACCAGTTAAACACACTAATGCAAATTCTGGTTCCCTATGACCTCAAGCTCTGATACCAACTGTGATGACCCGTCCAAATCCCTTTGGACGAATACATCATTCATCTATTTCATAGTGAGGTTTTGACCTCTATATGATACGTTTTATAAACATTGCATTCTTTTGAAAAGGCACACCATAAATGAATATGTAATTCCAAGGTCTTGGACATCTGATGATTTCTACATATAGACAATCACCGTAAATAATAGTTTACAATACTACATCCGTTGATAATGCAGTCAAAATAAGATACATGGTGATAATTTTGTGAATGCAAAGTTTTCTCGAATAAAGCATGCATGACTCCATGCACATAGCTTGTATAACGTATAAGCAAACAGCGGAAGACTTCTAGAAACCTGAGAATAAACATGTTAAAAAAATGTCAACATAAAGGTTTGTGAGTTCATAGTTTTAATGTTGCGCATAATCTGTATATAAAGGTGGATCACAAGATTTCAGTTGTTTCATCCGAAACGTTTATCAAAATATTCTACAAGATTGAGTACCCTCGTAACTAAACTTTAACGTCTATATAATAAGTACCCATGTTTTAACATACATGCAACCAACATGTACAATACACGCAAACCAACATGTACTAAACTCAAATAGCATACATCTGTTTTATAGTTCAGGCTAGGGTTTCTATACTTGGAACAGACGGGGATGTCAAGCCCTATGGATCTATATATAACTACTCGCGCCCACCAGTTCTTATAACCGACAGTTACTAGTTACCAAAGCTAAGGGATTTTCGGTTCAAACTCGGTGTAGAATTTAGTATGTACTTGTATCCATTGCGTTTAAAATAAAGTGCATGTATTCTCAGCCCAAAAATATAGATTGTAAAAGCAATTAAAAAGGGAGCTAATGAAACTCACCTTAGCAGCACATAAGGTCATTCAACGAAATGTGACCGAAACTCAGAATATAAAATAACCGTAGATCTCAACCTAGAGAACATATTTTGGTCAATACATGTCTAACAAATTAGGTCTGGTCATAGTGTATCACAATCCTAATGCTCGAGACTGACATGTAAAAGTTAACAAAAGTCATCTCAAAAGTCAACCTGACCCAATACGATCTTTAAATCTGTACATGTTTATTAACATAGTATAAGTCTTGATAATTGAACGAATTTATAGTTTATCAAACTCAAAATATTATTTATTTCAGGAGCTATATTATATTTGACTTATCATGACAATCGAACATGATTTTCATATAGTTTTCCAATACTTGAAAAAATCAAATTATAGTGTTTATAAAGATTTAAAACATGATAAGGCAGTCAACTTTGACAATTGTTCAACAAGACGAGACGCGTCTTATATAGAAATTCATTTACTCGATTAGTAATATCTAAAAATCCAATTTATCAATCTCATAGACAAGTTGTTTAAATATTAATTTACAGTTTCAAACACAATTTCAATTAACGTTATACATAATTCAGTTGACCATATCTTTTAATTCGTTCATCGAAATCACGCGATTTCTAAATGAAAAGTTAATAATTTTTCGCCAGCTTTCCAAATACATGCATATCATATACTTTATATCCGTAGCATGTGTATCAAATTCGTGATTCATCATAAACTATCTAACGACAAAATTAAAGCATACTAGCATGCATAAACATATATACTCGAGCACTAGACATGGATACACTATTAATATATAAAAGATAAGATATGAATGCTTACGTATCAATATTGTGATTCAATATTGCAGGAAAGTACGTAGACGCTACGGAGATGATAAACACTTGGTTTGACTCACGAGCTATACCCCCGAGCTATACCCATAACTTCCTTAGCTTTGACTCACTCGAAAACCATTTTTGAAATCGTTTGGACATGACCTCGTCGTAGTATTTTATGTATAATACTAATAAAAATAATATTAATACTACTGATAATAATAATAAGATTAATAATAATATTAATCTTAATAATAATAATACTAATAATAATAATAATAATAATAATAATAATAATAATAATAATAATAATAATAGTAATAATAATAATAATATAAATATAATACAGAGGGAGTAACATATAGGATATGTGTGTGTGTGTGTACGTCGAGCAAACTGGCCAATTTATAGAATGTTTTTGAATCCTGACTGCCATGCGATCGCATGGGTTTTATGCCTATTTCTCATGCGATCACATGGCCCCAAAATCCAGCTCCCAATTTTGTTGTTGTTTTGTTTGTCGACATATTTTTATAATATATATATAATATATATAATTTATATTAATTAATTATATATTATATTATATTCACGTGCATAGTTGACTTTTAATTTTTGGTCCGATGACTCGTACGTTTACGCTCGACTAATGTCTCAGTTCCGGTTTCTCGAATGCATTTTCGTATGCTTAGAAAACTTGTACTTTACGTTTCGTGATTCGTACATTTGTCAAAATATAATCTTAAATTATCAATAAACTATACTACTCAAAGTATAACTTATACATTTTAGTAATTTGGTCATTTGCTTCTATAAATCAACTCCTCGTTGTTTATTAAAATATATTTAATAATATCGAAACGTTTTATATCTAATTCAATTCTATGCATTATCACATTGTAAAATATATATTTTCGTTTAGAAAATATAAATTTGTATATAATATTTATTTATCAAACGGAACAATAAATGGGTGTTACTATTGTTTACAAAAATAATTTCGAACCTTAATATATATATATATATATATATATATATATATATATATATATATATACAATATATATAAATACTTTTCTATACACGTTGCAAGTTATTTATATATCAAATACAGTCAAAAAGGAAAGATTTGTTAAATCAAGGTGGACCTCTCAACAAAGACTTATCACAATACTTACGGGATTTATAATTGTTGAAATATCTGCTAATCCAATCGTTGGTATTATCTTCTAATTCCGTAGATGAATATATTAAGCATATATTGAGACAAATACGTTTAATCTAAAATATTATACATTTAATACTTTGTTAACATTTTTAAGTTATAATATATATATATATACATATACATATATATATATATATATATATATATATATATATATATATATATATATATATATATATTCGTATCCATTTATATATTCGTTCGTGAATAGTCGAGCATAGTCAAAAGGGTAATTGAATGTATGAACATAGTTCTAAAATTTTCGAGACTCAACATTACAAACTTTGCTTATCGTGTCGAAATCATATAAAGATTAAGTTTAAATTTGGTCAAAAATTTCCGGGTTGTCACAATGTTGTTCACAAAAAGAATAGGCACGCTTCAATATATCATCAAACTCATTTTCTCTAAACTTTTGCAATGATCGTTTTGTTCCGTGTACCAATGAAGTCGCTTCTGCAATATTTTGATCTTTTTAAGAGCTTGTGACAACGTATTTGTAAGGCCTAGAATTCGCAACATCAAGTGCAAGTAGAACACAAAATCAAATGCGTTAAAATATGATAAAATACCGGATTGTTAGTACTTTCAATTTACCTTGATTGTTAGTACTAAATTCGCTAGTGATAGATGAATAAACCTTATAAACCTCAAATGCTATATTAAAATTATTATATATTAGATTACCATTACCTGCAGTTGTTTAAAATTGAGAGTTGATGAATAAAGTTGGCAAATGGCAATGGCTTGCATTTTACACCTTGCACGATCACCAATGTATAATACGTATGAGATTTGAGAACATATTAGTATTTATTCGTTTAAAGACTCAATCAGGCCTTTAGAAAATTTAAAATGGGCTTAGAGAATTAGTGGTGCACTAAAATTAATTCAATGGATTCACTAACCTAAGGCAAAAAAAAAAAAAAAAAAAAAAAAAAAAAACACTAGTGGAGCTTTTTCTTAATAGTTACAAGTGCAACTGGTACCAAAGTGGTACATCCGCCCCTGGCTCCACTCTTGGCTTTTGTGGCGACATGTCACAGTGGGTAAGACCATTAACGCCGCGATAACCATGGTCTTAGTTGAAAACTTGCATCGAAGCCGTACTCACATTTATAATTAGGTTGTTTAAACTTTTAAAGTTATAATAATAATAATAATAATAATAATAATAATAATAATAATAATAATAATAATAATAATAATAATAATAATAATAGAGTTGTAATCTCTTGAATCCAATAATTTGCTTGAAATTCAACGGATCAATAAGAGTGCGACATGTGACGAGACAATCACATGTGATTAAAAAAAAGGTTTTTTTAAAAAAAATTAATTTAAAAACACAAAATTTCCTAATTTTTTTATTTAAATTTTTTATATATTTTTAAAAAATTTAGCATGTCAAATTCAATCACACGTGATTGTAAAACACAATCACATGTGATTCTGCATGTCAAATGCAATCACATGTGATTGAAAAATAAAATTCAATTTTTCTTTTCAAAAAAAATTTCAACCGGAAACAATTTTTAATTCCGTGATTTGATCAAGTTTGTTAGCGTTTCGTGATCATATCTTCAAAATTTCAGACTTTAATTCGGTGATTTGATTAAAAACTTGGTGTTTAAAGGTTTTAACACAAACTTACTGAAATTCGTCATTTTGCTAAAAAAAAATATTTTTCAATCACATGTGATTGGATTTGACATTGATAATGCTAAAAACGAACATATATTTCATAGCATTATCCCTAAAGAAAGACAAGATTTTAGTTGCAATTGTTCTATTTACAAGTGATATTCGTTTAAATAATAAAAGGTGAAGACAAAAGACAGATTCGACGAATTGAAGACGCAAACGACCAAAAAGCTCAAAAGTACAAAGTACAATCAAAGTGGTTCCAATTATTGATAAGAAACGTCTCAAAATTACAAGAGTACAAGACGCAAAACGCAAAGTACAAGATATTAAATTATACGCAAGGACGTTCGAAAATCCAGAACCGGGACCAAAGTCAACTCTCAACGCTCGACGCAACGGACTAAAAATTACAAGTCAACTATGCACATAAATATAATATAATATTTAAATAATTCTTATAATTATTTATATATTATATTTATTTATTAAAACGTCGACAAGCAAAGAAACAAAAATATGTGAGCTGCTATGTAACGACCCTGGATTTTCCAACGTTTATTTATTAATAATTATTATTATTAATACGTGTGATTAAACAAATGTATGTTATTACATTTACATGTTTCCATGACTAAACGTACTTGACTTTAATTGCCCGAAACGTCTTTGTGACGCCCGAGACTTACACGAATAATATTTTCAAGTATTATTTACATTCATGATTAATTTTATTAATCATTTTAATTAACTAAGGTTGTTGGTTAATTACTTGGGCTTTTGTTGGACTTAATTTGTTAATCACTTGAACTTGGGCTTTCTTTAGTATTATTGGACCTTATAAGCCCACTGTAACATCCCGCATTTTTCCGTTTACTTTTCTGTTTAACTATTTAAATCCCGTTATATGTTTATAACATCACCGGTTAATACGTGTTTTAAAAATATCTCGTCTAGGTATTTCACGCACCCGCAAACGAACTTGAGGGACTAGTTTCGCCAAAATGCCAAAGAGGTGACTAGCCTTTGACTAGTCAACCCCCACCCCCCATCTTTTCTTTTTCATTTCCCTTTTCTTCTTCTACTTCCATATTTTCTCTAAATTCTCCAATTTCAAGAATCATCATCTAAATCAAATCGAGCAAGCATCCATCTAAACAAATTGCATATTCGGAATCCTCTCATCTTCCTCTTCGATTCCATACCGATTTCATC
This sequence comes from Rutidosis leptorrhynchoides, assembly GCF_046630445.1. Taxonomy (NCBI): domain Eukaryota; kingdom Viridiplantae; phylum Streptophyta; class Magnoliopsida; order Asterales; family Asteraceae; genus Rutidosis; species Rutidosis leptorrhynchoides. Next base: position 497,949,951 of record NC_092334.1, on the reverse strand, counting down.
AAGTTTGGGTAACTTTCTAAAATCACTAGATTTTGTGTTCTTGATGTTTTTAACTTATAAAGTTGTTAATTAGTGTCTATGGCTCAAGTCTAACATGATTATATGATTTATATGCTCGATTTCGTTATTTGAAGTAACTAGCTTAAATATGAACTTTGGTGTGTTTGATTTGGTAATTTGGTTGCTTAAGTGTTGTCGAGTCCGATGAGAAGCACATCGATGATGTGCCAATTGTTAGTGACTATTCCAATGTATTTCCCGACGAATTGCCGGGTCTTCCACCTCATCGACCGGTTGAATTCCAAATCGATCTTATTCCGGGGGCCGCACCCGTAGCACGTGCACCTTATAGACTCGCTCCATCCGAAATGCAAGAATTACAAAGTCAAATCCAAGAACTACTTGATCGTGGTTTTATCCAACCTAGCCATTCACCTTGGGGCGCTCCGATTTTGTTTGTTAAAAAGAAAGACGGATCCCTACGAATGTGCATTGATTATCGTGAACTAAACAAATTAACGGTTAAAAACCGATATCCTCTTCCTCGCATCGATGACCTCTTTGATCAACTACAAGGGTCTTGTGTATATTCAAAAATCGATCTCCGCTCGGGTTATCATCAATTAAGGGTTAAGGGGGAAGATGTCTCCAAAACCGCTTTTCGAACTCGTTATGGTAGTTATGAATTTCTTGTAATGCCATTTAGTCTCACTAACGTACCAGCGGTGTTCATGGATCTTATGAACCGCGTGTGCAAACCGTATCTTGACAAATTCGTTATCGTGTTCATCGATGATATTTTGGTTTATTCTAAAAGCGAAGAAGAACACGAGGAACACCTCCGGCTCGTGCTTTAACTTTTAAGACAAGAACGACTCTATGCCAAATTCTCCAAGTGTGAATTTGGTTGAAGGAAGTTCAATTTCTTGGTCATGTTGTAAGTGACCAAAGTATTAAAGTCAATCCAACGAAAATCGAAGCCATTAGTAAATGGGAGACTCCCACTACTCCTACTCACATTCGTCAATTCTTGGGTCTCGCCGGATACTACCGTAGATTCATCAAAGATTTCTCTTTGGTTGCTCGTCCTATAACCGCTTTAACTCACAAGGGAAAGAAATTCAATTGGGCGACCGAACAAGAATCCGCATTTCAAATCTTGAAAACAAAGCTAACCACCGCTCCTATCTTGTCACTTCCCGAAGGCAATGACGATTTTGTTGTGTATTGCGACACCTCAAAACATGGTTTTGGGTGTGTGTTGATGCAACGAACGAAAGTCATTTCTTATGCTTCTCGACAACTCAAAATTCATGAACGAAACTACACGACACATGATCTCGAACTCAGAGCCGTTGTCTTTGCACTTAAGATGTGGAGACACTATCTTTATGGAACCAAGAGTACTATCTTTACCGATCACAAAAGTCTCCAACACATCTTCGACCAGAAGCAACTAAACATGAGACAACGAAGGTGGATTGAAACCTTAAACGATTATGATTGCGAGCTTCGTTACCATCCCGGGAAGGCAAATGTAGTAGCCGATGCCTTAAGTCGAAAAGAAAGAGCGGTGCCTCTTCGTGTCCGAGCCTTAAACATCACCATCCACACCAACCTTAATAGCCAAATTCGGGTAGCCCAAGATGAGGCTCTCAAGGATGAAAATGTTTCACACGAGCTCTTGAACATTCTCGTCTCTCGATTCGAAATTAGAGAGACCGGACTCCGATATTTCGCTGGAAGGATTTGGGTGCCTAGTTATGGGGACCTACGAAGCCTTATTTTAGATGAAGCCCATAAGTCACGATACTCGATTCACCCCGGTGCCAATAAGATGTACCACAACCTTAAAGAACAATATTGGTGGCCGAACATCAAAAGGGACGTAGCTACTTATGTTGCCAAGTGTTTGACATGTTCCAAAGTCAAAGCCGAACACCAAAGACCATCCGGGTTACTTCAACAACCCGAAATCCCGCAATGGAAGTGGGAAAGAATAACGATGGACTTCATCACCAAGTTACCAAAAACGACGGGCGGTTATGATACCATTTGGGTTATTGTTGACCGTCTCACCAAATCCGCACACTTTCTCGCTATGAAAGAAACCGACAAAATGAAGAAACTTGCACAACTTTACATAAAGGAGATCGTAGCTCGACACGGTGTACCTTTATCGATTATCTCCGACCGAGATGGCCGTTTTGTTTCTAGATTTTGGCGTACCTTGCAAGAAGCGTTGGGAACGCGTTTAGACATGAGCACCGCATATCATCCTCAAACCGATGGACAAAGCGAACGTACAATTCAAACCTTAGAGGACATGTTACGAGCTTGCGTGGTTGATTTTTGAAAAGCTTGGGACAAGCACTTACCTCTCGCCAAGTTCTCTTACAACAATAGTTATCACGCGAGTATAAAAGCTGCCCCATTCGAAGCATTATATGGCCGAAAATGCCGTTCTCCTCTTTGTTGGGCCGAAGTAGGCGACGTACAAATCACCGGACCCGAACTCATTCACGAAACCACCGAGAAGATCGTTCAAATCCGAGATAGGCTTCGGACGGCCCGAAGTCGTCAAAAGTGCTATACCGACAAAAGACGCAACGACCTTGAATTTCAAGTCGGTGACCGCGTCATGTTAAAAGTCGCACCTTGGAAAGGTGTAATCTGTTTTGGGAAACGCGGGAAGCTAAATCCGCGGTACATTGGTCCTTTCGAAATCTTGGAGCGTATTGGAACCGTTGCTTATTGTTTAGATCTTCCGCCTCAATTGAACTCCGTTCATCCTACCTTCCATGTATCTAACTTGAAAAAGTGTCTTGCCGAACCCAATATCGTCATCCCTCTCGAGGAACTTACTATTGATGACAAACTTCATTTTGTGGAGGAACCGGTTGAAATTGTGGACACCTCCGTCAAGACATTGAAACAAAGCCGAATTCCGATTGTTAAAGTCCGTTGGAACACTAAAAGGGGACCCGAGTTTACTTGGGAAAGGCAAGATCAAATGCAAAAGAAATACCCTCATTTATTCCCGGATCCGGAAACGCAAGATCCCAAGGAAGAAACAACAACTACTACGCCTACTTAAATTTCGGGACGAAATTTCTTTTAAGGAGTAGGTAATGTAGCATCCCGCCTTTTTCCGTTTACTTTTCTGTTTAACTATTTAAATCCCGTTATATGTTTATAACATCTCCGGTTAATACGTGTTTTAAAAATATCTCGTCTAGGTATTTCACGCACCCGCAAACGAACTTGAGGGACTAGTTTCGCCAAAATGCCAAAGAGGTGACTAGCCTTTGACTAGTCAACCCCCACCCCCATCTTTTCTTTTTCATTTCCCTTTTCTTCTTCTACTTCCATATTTTCTCTAAATTCTCCAATTTCAAGAATCATCATCTAAATCAAATCGAGCAAGCATCCATCTAAACAAATTGCATATTCGGAATCCTCTCATCTTCCTCTTCGATTCCATACCGATTTCATCAAGTTTGGGTAACTTTCTAAAATCACTAGATTTTGTGTTCTTGATGTTTTTAACTTATAAAGTTGTTAATTAGTGTCTATGGCTCAAGTCTAACATGATTATATGATTTATATGCTCGATTTCGTTATTTGAAGTAACTAGCTTAAATATGAACTTTGATGTGTTTGATTTGGTAATTTGGTTGCTTAAATGTTGTTGTTATGGTAAAGTGCAAGTATTAAATGTGTTACTAGTAGCACTAGCTTCAATTTGATGTGTAGGTTGTTTTAGAAAACTTCATAAACTTGATTATTGGTTTTGGTGGATTTGGGTTAGGGTTTGATGAACTTGAAATGAACTTTTGATGCTTTGAATGACATGAAATGTTATTTGTAAGTGTTAGGTTGTATTGTATGCTTGATCACCTTCAAAACGGCATATCATTCATATAAATTGGTTGCCGAATCATCGAATTTCATTTATGAACTTGAGTGCATTTAATGAGGAGCTTTGAATGTGATTTTGGTTGTTGTAAAAGTAAATGTGATGGATGAAATGTGTTTAGTTGTTTTCCTTGTCAAAATACCTTTCCGATGATATAAGATACATGCTTTGGTTGTTTGCGTGTCATAAATGGTGATTGGTTGAAGTTAGGTTCGTGCATAAAACTTAAAAACTGCCAGAATTCTCTGCACAGGTAATGGCGCGGCGCGCCATATACCCGCGCGGCGCGCCAAAGTGGTCTGTCCAACTTTGTCGATTTTTGAATAATGTTTGCTATGCTACGCACCTCCGATTCACATGAAACTTGTTCTAACATGCTCATATATGATTAAAAACCTCAGAAAAATAGTTCGGGACCCGACCCGAACGTGTTGACTTTTTCGTTGACTTTGACCGACCAAAGTTTGACTTTTTGTCAAACTTAACCAAATGATTATGCAACCTTCCTAACTTGTTTCTATACTTGTATCTTGCATGAAACTTGACAATTTGATTTCACATGCTACATAATCGAGTCGTAACGAGCCATAGGACTAATTGAACATCTTTGACCTATCGTGTTTACCGTTATTGATACGACCTATTTGTTTAGGTCAAGACTAGCACTATCCTTCGCACACGTTACTTTGTGAAGTACTTTTCATACGTGCACTCAAGGTGAGATCATAGTCCCATCTTTCAAACAACTTTTATGCTTTAAACTATGGGATGAGAAACATATACGTATCATACTTTTATACATTGAACACAAGTACGAAAATGAACATTCCACGTACGGGTTTGAACGAAAATCCTCAATTCAATTATCATTAGTTACACTTGCAGGGTGTAAACGTGAACTTATATTATGTGATCACATGGGCTTGACGAGCCTCATTCGGACGGTTCGCTACCGTTAGCGGATGAAATATATTTTCGGGTCTAGTGTATGTTCTAACACTACGCAAAGGGTGCAAAACAGTTAAGTTTGATAATTGGGTGCCCGCGAAACAAATAACTTTGGAATGCAAATGATTTAGATAATCATATTATATTAAATCTTGTGGTTCAAATGCAACGTTTACTAAAACACCTATGATTTCACCAACGTTTTCGTTGACAGTTTTCTATATGTTTTCTCAGGTCCTTGAAAGCTACTTGATACATGCTTCCGCACTCTTTTTGATACTTGCTTGGATGTCGAGTATACATGCATAGTTGGAGCGTCTTTTGACTACTTTAAATTGTGTCGCATAGGTTTCATTCGTACGTTAAACATTGTAATGTAACTAGTCTTTTGAACTACATTTGTAAACTTGAAACATCCTTTTACTTATGAAATGAATGCGACATATTTTGGTCAAACGTCATGGTAAAGACTTATGACCACGTAACGGGACCTAAGTAGTCGGCACCATCAAACATGATTTGGTCGGGTCGCTACAGATGGTATCAGAGCGTTGGTTGTAGGGATTTAGAGTTCATTGGTGTCAACCCCGAGTCATAGGGTACATTAGTGAGTCTAGACTACAACCGGCATATAGACTTGAAGTAGGAATTACTTGACTACTTGTGCATTATACTCGAACTCGTCTATCATATCTAATTCTTATTCAATCTTAATCTCACGTTACTTGATTTAATTGACGCGCCACCTTGACTATATGAATTAGTGTCGATTGCACATATGAATTAGGGTAATATAATTTCCGGGATTATATTACGGTGACTCATACGAAGATTCCGACATTATGACATAAAGAATTTAAGGCGAGTCAAGGAAAATTTTTCTCTATCCTTATTCCATATCATGGTTAGTATTATTAAGAATACTAATCAACGGTATTCTTGTGTTTTGAAGGAACAATGCCTCCTCGTCGTGTGCCACGCCATGAGACTCCCGAACAAGCTCTACAACGAATGATAGCCACCGCCGTGGAAGCGGCCATAGCCGATCACTCCTTCAACAATAACAACAACCACAACAACAACAACAACGGAGCCGGTAACTCAAACGAAGGGTGCTCCTACAAATCCTTCATGGGGTGCAAACCTCACACTTTTGATGGAACCGGGGGACCGGTTACTCTTACTCGATGGTTCGAACAAACGGAGGCCGTCTTTAGCATAAGCGGTTGTCGGGACCAAGACAAGGTCAAATACTCCACTCACACCTTCGCCGGTGTCGCTCTTACATGGTGGAATACTTATGTACAATCGGTGGGTACCGATGAAGCTCACGTCCTCTCTTGGGCCGATTTAAGGGAAAAGATGGTCATCGAATATTTCCCTCGTGAAGAAACCCGAAAGCTCGAACAAGAGCTAAGAACCTTAGAGGCGGTCGGAAACGATCTCAAGGCCTATAATCAACGATTCGCCGAACTATCCTTGATGTGTCCCAACCTCGTGAACCCCGAATCTCAAAGGGTCGAACTTTATATGTATGGTCTTCCAAAGAGCATCAAACAAGGGGTGATGTCATCCAAACCCGCTAACCTACAACAAGCATTGAACATGGCCCGCCAATTGATCGAAACGGTTGACGAAATCGTAGTTCCGGCACCTAAGGCCGAGGATAAATCGGGCGGCAACAAAAGAAAGTGGGAACCCTCCCAATCAAGCAACAAAAACGTTGCTAAGAAGCCTTACACCTCCGACGCCAAGAAAAGTTATGGCGGAAATAAACCCTTTTGCAACAAATGCCACAAGTACCACTATGGTGAATGTAGCAATCTATTTTGCCACCGGTGCCAAAGGGGTGGTCATGTGGCCAACGATTGTTGAAGTGCCGCCCCCGGACGCTCAAAAGGTGCCCAATGCACCAAAACCGGGTACTTGTTATGAATGTGGCCAAACGGGACATTTTAGAAATGCATGTCCGAAGAAGAAAGCCAACCCCAACACACGCGGCTGAGCTTTCAACATCAACACCGAGGAATCCCGAGATGACAATGAATTAGTCACGGGTACGTTTCTCCTCAACAACACTTATGTTACTTGTTTATTCGATTCGGGTGCCGATAAGAGTTTTGTATCCAAGACTTTGACTCATTCTTTTAATACTCCACCACTCCCACTAGATACCACTTATACCATTGAAGTGGCCAACGGAAAACTATTGAGTGCCGACACATATTACCGGGGGTGTACGTTAAACATTTTGGGTAATGAGTTTGAAATTGACATGATACCCATGGAACTAGGAAGCTTCGATGTATTAATCGGTATGAATTGGCTAGCCAAAATGAAATCTCACATCCTTTGTGATCTTAACACAATCCGAATCCCTATCGAGAATGGTGAACCTTTGATCGTCTATGGCGATAAGAGTTGCACCGGACTCAACCTCGTTTCGTGTATTAAAGTTAGAAAACTACTCTGTAAGGGTTTTTTTGCGATCCTTGCTCACGTTAAGAAAGTCGAGTCCGATGAGAAGCACATCGATGATGTGCCAATTGTTAGTGACTATTCCGATGTATTTCTCGACGAATTGCCGGGTCTTCCACCTCAACGACCGGTTGAATTCCAAATCGATCTTATTCCGGGGGCCGCACCCGTAGCACGTGCACCTTATAGACTCGCTCCATCCGAAATGCAAGAATTGCAAAGTCAAATCCAAGAACTACTTGATCGTGGTTTTATCCAACCTAGCCATTCACCTTGGGGCGCTCCGATTTTGTTTGTTAAAAAGAAAGACGGATCCCTACGAATGTGCATTGATTATCGTGAACTAAAAAAATTGACGGTTAAAAACCGATATCCTCTTCCTCGCATCGATGACCTCTTTGATCAACTACAAGGGTCTTGTGTATATTCAAAAATCGATCTCTGCTCGGGTTATCATCAATTAAGGGTTAAGGGGGAAGATATCTCCAAAATCGCTTTCCGAACTCGTTATGGTAGTTATGAATTTCTTGTAATGCCATTTGGTCTCACTAACGCACCGGCGGTGTTCATGGATCTTATGAACTGCGTGTGCAAACCGTATCTTGACAAATTCGTTATCGTGTTCATCGATGATATTTTGGTTTATTCTAAAAGCGAAGAAGAACACGAGGAACACCTCCGGCTTGTGCTTGAACTTTTAAGACAAGAACGACTCTATGCCAAATTCTCCAAATGTGAATTTTGGTTGAAGGAAGTTCAATTTCTTGGTCATGTTGTAAGTGACCAAGGTATTAAAGTCGATCCAACGAAAATCGAAGCCATTAGTAAATGGGAGACTCCCACTACTCCTAATCACATTCGTCAATTCTTGGGTCTCGCCGGATACTACCGTAGATTCATCAAGGATTTCTCTTTGGTTGCTCGTCCTCTAACTGCTTTAACTCACAAGGGAAAGAAATTCAATTGGGCGACCGAACAAGAATCCGCATTTCAAATCTTGAAAACAAAGCTAACCACCGCTCCTATCTTGTCACTTCCCGAAGGCAATGACGATTTTGTTGTGTATTGCGACACCTCGAAATATGGTTTTGGGTGTGTGTTGATGCAACGAACGAAAGTCATTTCTTATGCTTCTCGACAACTCAAAATTCATGAACGAAACTACACGACACATGATCTCGAACTCAGAGCCGTTGTCTTTGCACTTAAGATGTGGAGACACTATCTTTATGGAACCAAGAGTACTATCTTTACCGATCACAAAAGTCTCCAACACATCTTTGACCAGAAGCAACTAAACATGAGACAACGAAGGTGGATTGAAACCTTAAACGATTACGATTGCGAGCTTCGTTACCATCCCGGGAAGGCAAATGTAGTAGCCGATGCCTTAAGTCGAAAAGAAAGAGCGGTGCCTCTTCGTGTCCGAGCCTTAAACATCACCATCCACACCAACCTTAATAGCCAAATTCGGGTAGCCCAAGATGAGGCTCTCAAGGATGAAAACGTTTCACACGAGCTCTTGAACATTCTCGTCTCTCGATTCGAAATTAGAGAGACCGGACTCCGATATTTCGCCGGAAGGATTTGGGTGCCTAGTTATGGGGACCTACGAAGCCTTATTTTAGATGAAGCCCATAAGTCACGATACTCGATTCACCCCGGTGCCAATAAGATGTACCACGACCTTAAAGAACAATATTGGTGTCCGAACATCAAAAGGGACGTAGCTACTTATGTTGCCAAGTGTTTGACATGTTCCAAAGTCAAAGCCGAACACCAAAGACCGTCCGGGTTACTTCAACAACCCGAAATCCCGCAATGGAAGTAGGAAAGAATAACGATGGACTTCATCACCAAATTACCAAAAACGACGGGTGGTTATGATACCATTTGGGTTATTGTTGACCGTCTCACCAAATCCGCACACTTTCTCGCTATGAAAGAAACCGACAAAATGGAGAAACTTGCACAACTTTACATAAAGGAGATCGTAGCTCGACACGGTGTACCTTTATCAATTATCTCTGACCGAGATGGCTGTTTTGTTTCTAGATTTTGGCGTACTTTGCAAGAAGCGTTGGGAACGCGTTTAGACATGAGCACCGCATATCATCCTCAAACCGATGGACAAAGCGAACGTACAATTCAAACCTTAGAGAACATGTTACGAGCTTGCGTGGTTGATTTTGGAAAAGCTTGGGACACGCACTTACCTCTCGCTGAGTTCTCTTACAACAATAGTTATCACGCGAGTATAAAAGCTGCCCCATTCGAAGCATTATATGGCCGAAAATGCCGTTCTCCTCTTTGTTGGGCCGAAGTAGGCGACGTACAAATCACCGGACCCAAACTCATTCACGAAACAACCGAGAAGATCGTTCAAATCCGAGATAGGCTTCGGACGGCCCGGAGTCGTCAAAAGTGCTATACCGACAAAAGATGCAACGACCTTGAATTTCAAGTCGGTGACCGCGTCATGTTAAAAGTCGCACCTTGGAAAGGTGTAATCCGTTTTGGGAAACGCGGGAAGCTAAATCCGCGGTATATTGGTCCTTTCGAAATCTTGGAGCGTATTGGAACCGTTGCTTATCGTTTAGATCTTCCGCCTCAATTGAACTCCGTTCATCCTACCTTCCATGTATCTAACTTGAAAAAGTGTCTTGCCGAACCCGATATCGTCATCCCTCTCGAGGAACTTACTATTGATGACAAACTTCATTTTGTGGAGGAACCGGTTGAAATTGTGGACACCTCCGTCAAGACATTGAAACAAAGCCGAATTCCGATTGTTAAAGTCCGTTAGAACGCCAAAAGGGGACTCGAGTTTACTTGGGAAAGGCAAGATCAAATGCAAAAGAAATACCCTCATTTATTCCCGGCTCCGGAAACGCAAGATCCCGAGGAAGAAACAACAACTACTACGCCTACTTAAATTTCGGGACGAAATTTCTTTTAAGGAGTAGGTAATGTAACATCCCGCCTTTTTCCGTTTACATTTCTGTTTAACTATTTAAATCCCGTTATATGTTTATAACATCTCTGGTTAATACGTGTTTTAAAAATATCTCGTCTAGGTATTTCACGCACCCGCAAACGAACTTGAGGGACTAGTTTTGCCAAAATGCCAAAGAGGTGACTAGCCTTTGACTAGTCAACCCCCACCCCCCATCTTTTCTTTTTCATTTCCCTTTTCTTCTTCTACTTCCATATTTTCTCTAAATTCTCCAATTTCAAGAATCATCATCTAAATCAAATCGAGCAAGCATCCATCTAAACAAATTACATATTCGGAATCCTCTCATCTTCTTCTTCGATTCCATACCGATTTCATCAAGTTTGGGTAACTTTCTAAAATCACTAGATTTTGTGTTCTTGATGTTTTTAACTTATAAAGTTGTTAATTAGTGTCTATGGCTCAAGTCTAACATGATTATATGATTTATATGCTCGATTTCGTTATTTGAAGTAACTAGCTTAAATATGAACTTTGGTGTGTTTGATTTGGTAATTTGGTTGCTTAAATGTTGCTGTTATGGTAAAGTGCAAGTATTAAATGTGTTACTCGTAGCACTAGCTTCAATTTGATGTGTAGGTTATTTTAGAAAACTTCATAAACTTGATTATTGGTTTTGGTGGATTTGGGTTAGGGTTTGATGAACTTGAAATGAACTTTTGATGCTTTGAATGACATGAAATGTTATTTGTAAGTGTTAGGTTGTATTGTATGCTTGATCACCTTCAAAACGGCATATCATTCATATAAATTGGTTGCCGAATCATCGAATTTCATTTATGAACTTGAGTGCATTTAATGAGGAGCTTTGAATGTGATTTTGGTTGTTGTAAAAGTAAATGTGATGGATGAAATGTGTTTAGTTGTTTTCCTTGTCAAAATACCTTTCCGATGATATAAGATACATGCTTTGGTTGTTTGCGTGTCATAAATGGTGATTGGTTGAAGTTAGGTTCGTGCATAAAACTTAAAAACTGCCAGAATTCTCTGCACAGGTAATGGCGCGGCGCGCCATATACCCGCGCGGCGCGCCAAAGTGGTCTGTCCAACTTTGTCGATTTTTGAATAATGTTTGCTATGCTACGCACCTCCGATTCACATGTAACTTGTTCTAACATGCTCATATATGATTAAAAACCTCAGAAAAATAGTTCGGGACCCGACCCGAACGTGTTGACTTTTTCGTTGACTTTGACCGACCAAAGTTTGACTTTTTGTCAAACTTAACCAAATGATTATGCAACCTTCCTAACTTGTTTCTATACTTGTATCTTGCATGAAACTTGATAATTTGATTTCACATGCTACATAATCGAGTCGTAACGAGCCATAGGACTAATTGAACATCTTTGACCTATCGTGTTTACCGTTATTGATACGATCTATTTGTTTAGGTCAAGACTAGCACTATCCTTCGCACACGTTACTTTGTGAAGTACTTTTCATACGTGCACTCAAGGTGAGATCATAGTCCCATCTTTCAAACAACTTTTATGCTTTAAACTATGGGATGAGAAACATATACGTATCATACTTTTATACATTGAACACAAGTACGAAAACGAACATTCCACGTACGGGTTTGAACGAAAATCCTCAATTCAATTATCATTAGTTACACTTGCAGGGTGTAAACGTGAACTTATATTATGTGATCACATGGGCTTGACGAGCCTAATTCGGACGGTTCGCTACTGTTAGCGGATGAAATATATTTTCGGGTCTAGTGTATGTTCAAACACTACGCAAAGGGTGCAAAACAGTTAAGTTTGATAATTGGGTACCCGCGAAACAAATAACTTTGGAATGCAAATGATTTAGATAATCATATTATATTAAATCTTGTGGTTCAAATGCAACGTTTACTAAAACACCTATGATTTCACCAACGTTTTCGTTGATAGTTTTCTATATGTTTTCTCAGGTCCTTGAAAGCTACTTGATACATGCTTCCGCACTCTTTTTGATACTTGCTTGGATGTCGAGTATACATGCATAGTTGGAGCGTCTTTTGACTACTTTAAATTGTGTCGCATAGGTTTCATTCGTACGTTAAACATTGTAATGTAACTAGTCTTTTGAACTACATTTGTAAACTTGAAACATCCATTTACTTATGAAATGAATACGACATATTTTGGTCAAACGTCATGGTAAAGACTTATGACCATGTAACGGGACCTAAGTAGTCGACGCCGTCAAACATGATTTGGTCGGGTCGCTACACCCACCCTACCTCTTTTATGGATTACTTAGCCCATTCTTTCATGTAAGTAGCATCATTAAGTTATAACTAGTTTGTTTAAGGTAATTGGAATCTAGTTACTTGTACTTCCAACACCATGCACACTAGTAACCACCTTTAAAGACTTTTACATACATTAACCTAGTGGATTTTCTCCTCTTCCCTTCCCTCATCCAAGCCGTCGGCCTAGGGCCATTTGATGTGTTCAAAATCTTTTTTTTTACTACTTGATAACTAGTGTATCCTTCACTCTTCACACACACAAGTTACTTCACATATTCTCTCAACTTTTTTTCTCTCTTTCTCTCTCAAGTCTTGTAAGTAATATGAGCAAACTTCTTCTCTTTTTCTCTTGTCTAAACCGAAACCAAACAACCCATAATCATCATCATTCTTTATTGTTTGATACTTGTTCATGTTTGCTAATTAATTACTTGTTAGTTGTTGTTACTTTGTTACTTGTTATTAGTTACTTACTAGTTTCAAGAATCAACTGTTTGATTCTTCATTATATCTTGTATTTACAAGAACACTCAAGAACATAAACTTACTAGTTATGTTCTACATATACTTTCTTAAAAGATTGCAAGTTCATGTGTTGATTAAAATCATACTTGTGATTCATGAAGTAAACTTCAAGTTTACTTTCTTAAAGATCAAACTTTGGTTTGAATCTTTAAAGTATGCACAACAATGAACTAGTTACTTGTTTACTTAGTTTTTGTCTTCATTTTATGCACTTTAATTTCATGTTTGTTGGTTGTTATTGGTCAAATGTTACTAGTTAACTTTGATCTCATTAATCTTGAACTAAAATTAACTTTAAAAGTTCAAGAACATGTAAGTAAGTTTCTTTAATTATAACTTTGTACACTTATGTTAGATCTAGACTTTTGAGTCTTGGATCTTCAAGATCAAACTAAGAACTATGTTCTACAACTCAAGATCTTGAATTCATAAGTTCACTTTCAAGTTTGTAACTTATTATTAGTTTTAAAGTTCATGTATGTGTTAGATCTAAGACTTTGATGTAACTTTGGTTCATCAAACTTCATACAACTCTTAAGAGAGTTGTGCTTCATGTCTTAGACTTGCACTTGGGTTATGATGGTAAAACCTTGGTGAAAATGATGCAAACACATCAACGAGTTGTACACTTGAAGCTACATGCATCAAGGATGAGAACCGTGATAAGCATCGAACACCAAGAACCACCGGAACCTACTGTCCTGCCTGTTTTCTGTATTCTGGGTCTGATCAGTAAGACCTGGGCTGTTGTGATTATGATTTTCAAATAGCTCTGTTCGAGTAGATAACTTTTCATATAGGACTCGTCTTAATCCGAGTTACGGTTTCGGATTTATGGCCCTCCGATCGTCACTATGTCCTTTTAACGTTGTGCAGAAATTTCTGACCTACTCGCACTTAGACCGTCTCCGCGGTCAAACGAAGACGAGTTTGCTTCTGTAAATTTTACCACACTTAAAGGACTCATATACGGAGCCATGGCCACTGGTATCACCTTATTTTAGTAAGGGTAGAGGCCGTGGTGACTGACCAAAGTCAGCCTTTGTTTTAAACTACTTTCATAAACGAAACTTACTTTACGCCTTTTGTTTGATGATGAATGATGATGACCCTTAAGACCTTATTTACATACTTTTAAACCTATTCGGACGATTTACTGACTTAGTACTATTTGACTTAGGTTGAGGACCCGTTTGGACAACCTTCATTACTTGCTTACTTTCCGAGTCATACTTTACCGCTACATTATCATTGTGAGTTATAGCATCCCTTTTTACTTTAACTATTTTGGGACTGAGAATACATGCGCTTTTTACATTTTACATGTTAGGCACGAGTACTTAAACTTTATATGTGTGTGGGTTATACAACGGCATAAACATTCCCCTTAGCACGGTAACGTTTAGTCATTGGTTTTTAAACCGGTGAACGCGAATCTTAGATATGGATCCATAGGGTTTGACATCCCCACTCGGGCTAGTCGCGCTAGCATTTAACGAGTGTTTAATACTTCGTAGAAATACACACTTGCCAAGTGTACTTTCAGGGGGTATAAATGTTAAGTTAGTTGCCAAGTGCCCACGGTTAACATATACTTTATCTTACTGTTTTGAAACGCTCTTTGTAGCACTGAAATCTCATGGCCTACCTTACATAATGTTATACTTAAACTATAGCTCACCAACCTTTGTGTTGACGTTTTTAAGCATGTTTTTCTCAGGTGCTTAAGGTTATTTGCTTCCGCTGTCGTGCTAAGTCTTGCCGTAGACACCTGCTGCTCTAGTGTTATCACCGCATGAACTGTTTACCTTGCATTCAAACTTTAATACATTTGAACTATGTTTTGTAACGACCTAAGGGTCACATACATTTATTCATGCTTGCTATTCGTAGAAGCATACTGTTGGTGTAAAACATTTGATGTCAGTTATGACGTCACCTTTTTTTTTTTTTATCATGAATGCAACTTCTTTTATTACAGCATATAGTACTTAACCTTGTAATGATCCTGTTGTTGATGATTCGTACACGATGGTTTTGTATGGGGCATCACATTTGGTATCAGAGCATTGGTTGTAGGGAATTAGGTTGCATTAGTGAATCTAAGACCGACCCGAGTAGGATTCACTAATAGGACTAATCTACAACTTGCTATTTTACTTGTTTTCGCTGAATTTACTGCATGATGCTGCTTACTTTTACTGCTATATGCCGTATGCTACTACATGTTTTGACTATTGTATGATATTACTTGCTTTCGATTGCATGCTACTTCTGTACGATTCGTTATTATTGCCATGCTACTTATTGTTATACATGATTTAAACTGTTGGCCTAATACGTGCTTGCTTTATGACTTACTGACATGGAAAATTTATTTGTTCCTTGTTCAGATGTCGGATGTTCCACCTGCTATCGTTTTGGGCAGTTTAGACTCGTCAGCCACCCCACCTGCTGCTGCTGCCGACACACCGATCCCGCTACCCACGAGTGACCCCGGCGCTTCATCTTCCGGGACTAGCAGCCAGGCGCCTGCACCTGTGGCTACTATTGATGGACACGTGGACCCTACGGAGATTCCAGCTCCGTCTGCTCCCAGATCCTCGGAGCCACAGCCCTGCATCGGTGGTGTTGTGATTCTCGTGAAGTTCGGGGAAGGGCCATTCCGTAACCATATGCGCATGCCGTGCCGACGCGCTCCTAATGGACGTTTAGTGCCAATTCCGCCATTCAGATACAGACAGATGATGGCCGCCCACGAACGGCCAGTTCAGCCACCAGTGCCACCACCACATGATTCGGATGACTCCTCATCCGCCGATTCTTCATCAGATGACTCTTCCTCAGACGACTCCAGTGATGATGAGGATCCTGCTGATGTACCTATTCAGCCACCCTCCACCCCGCTGAAGAAGCGATATCGCTTCGACGGTACCATCATTCCGGGGATCAACGAAGGACGAGCCTTCACTGACGCGTTTGGTCAGCGTCGTAGGGTTACTGCTCGTAAGCGGCTTGTGCCGTACCCTGCCGACCCACAAGTGCGTAAGGCACCCCGTTACGTGCTGACTATTTCTGGAGCCGAAACGTCTGCACCCCGTTTCGTGCGGTCTGCACCACCCGCACCACCTGCACCACCTGCACCGCCTGCCCCACCATCTCCCTCTAACAAGGAACTGAGGAGGGAGGTGGGAATCCTCCGAGCTCGGGTTACTGAGCTCGAGGAGCAGTTGGCTCAGGTTTTGACATACTACACCCACCTTCACCGTAGGACCTTTTGTATTAGATTTCATGATGTAATCTAGTTGTAGTTTCATATTTCACATATGTATTGTACGAATCTATCATGATGTATGAAACTTATTATTAATGAATGAAAACTTTGTGATGTTACTTTTTGCACAAGTGTTCTATTTACGTTACTGCATGGTGTTTTGCGGTACTTATATCAACTTGCGTTACTTAATTAACATGTGTTGTGCCGTTTACATGTTGGTTGCTATATACTGTATTATTATATATTGAATGCTGGATTTTGACTTGAGTCAAAATTTTTGTTTAGAACACCATGGCTAACGGTCGATCCACACCTACTGCTGCTCAAATTGAAGAGATGATCCAAGAACGTGTAGCCGCAGCCATTGCGGAAATGGAACCCCAAGCTCCACCACCACCGCCACCACCACCGGTTATTCAACCCGTTCGAAATGGTGTACTTACAAGGAATTCCAGAGCTGTAAACCACATAACTTCAGCGGCACTGAGGGACCGGTTGGTCTCACCAGATGGTTCGAGAAACTTGAATCAGTATTCCGAGTTAGCAACTGTTCGGAGGACAACAAAACCAAATTTGCTTCTTGCACGCTATCTGACGGCGCGCTCACATGGTGGAACACAATGGCACAGGCACAAGGCATTGATGAGGCGTATGCTACGCCATGGAAAGAATTTAAATGTTCCATGATTGAGGAGTATTGTCCGAGAACCGAAATCCAGAAGATGGAAATGGAATTCATGCAGTTAAAGGCCATTGGGAACGACCTTGATGGTTACAATAGGAGATTTTTGGAACTAGCCCTGATGTGTCCGACAATGGTCACCCCGAAATTCAAGCGAATGGAGAGATACTTCTGGGGACTCCCTAAGAGCATTAAGGGAAACGTCACCTCATCCAAACCACCAAATGTTCCCGAAGCGATGTGCATGGCGCATACTTTAATGAATCAAATAACCATCGATGAACCGGAGAAAACTAAGTCTGAAGCGAGTACTAGTGAGAAGCGCAAATGGGATAACAACAACAACAACAACAACAGGGGAAGAAACTATGAACAGAACCCGGAGAAACGACATGAGGGTTTCAGAGGAAACAACAACGGTGAAAACCCCAACCCCAACAACAACACCAACTCCAACCCGAACTACAAGGGAACCCTACCTCAATGCAAGAGGTGTTACAAATACTACACTGGGTATTGCAATGTTGTCTACGAGAAGTGCCAACGGTCTGGGCATGTTGGAAAAGACTGCAAGGTCACCACTTTGAATGGGAAGCCGAACCCCACACCGCCGAAAAAGTGCTATGAATGCGGACAGACGGGCCATTTCAGAAATGCGTGCCCAAACAAGCGAAAAGACGGCGGACCACCGCGCGCTAGAGCTTTCAATGTTAATGCAAGGGACGCACGCGAAAACCCCGACTTGGTGACAGGTATATTCAAAATCAACAATCTTTTAGCTTCTGTCTTGTTTGATACTGGTGCAGATAGAAGTTATGTATGTAGACATTTTTGCGATAAGATTAATTAGTCATTAGTCCCGTTAAAAGAGAGTATGCTTGTCGAGGTCGCCAATGGAATACTTGAGAAAGTTGACCATATTAGTCGAGGAGCTATTATCAACATAGCTACTGCAGATTTCGAAATTGATTTGATACCCATCAAATTGGGAAGTTTTGACGTGATCGTCGGTATGGATTGGTTGAGTAAGATAAGGGCCGATATTATCTGTGGAGATAAAGCTCTTCGTATACCACAAGGAGATGGTGAGCCGCTGATCATCTACGGAGAGAGATGTACCTCGAAGCTGAACCTCATTAGTTACGTGAAGGCGCAAAAGATTATGAAGAAGGGACGACTTTCTGTCCTAGCGCATGTGAAAACAGTAGAAACCGAGGTGAAGAATGTGAACGACGTTCGAATTGTGAACGAATTTTCCGATGTCTTCCCTGAAGAATTGCCTGGATTGCCACCGCCGAGAGCCGTAGAGTTTCAGATCGACTTAGTGCCAGGAGCTGCACCTGTAGCTCGCGCACCTTATAGACTCGCACCTTTCGAGATGCAAGAATTACAGAGCCAACTACAAGAACTACTTGACTGAGGGTTTATCCAACCAAGTTTCTCGCCTTGGGGCGCACCTGTGTTGTTTGTGAAGAAGAAGGATGGATCCTTCCGTATGTGTATCGACTACCGTGAACTCAACAAATTGACAATCAAGAATCAGTATCCTCTTCCTAGAATTGACGATCTCTTTGATCAACTACAAGGATCGAGTGTCTACTCCAAGATCGAATTGCGATCCGGCTATCACCAGTTGAGGGTGAAAGAAAGCGATGTAATGAAGACTGCATTTAGAACTCGTTATGGTCATTATGAGTTTCTCGTGATGCCATTCGGTTTGACAAATGCACCTGCCGTGTTCATGGATCTCATGAATCGTGTCTGCAAGCCGTACTTGGATAAGTTTGTTATCGTCTTCATAGACGATATCCTTATCTACTCTAAGAGCGAAGAAGAGCATGAGCAACACCTCCGACTAGTACTTGAACTCCTGAGACAAGAGCAACTTTACGCCAAATTCTCCAAGTGTGAATTTTGTTTGAAGGAAGTTCAATTTCTGGGTCATGTTGTGAGCGACCAGGGTATCAAAGTTGATCCCGCCAAGATTGAATCCATCAACAAGTGGGAGACCCCCACTACTCCGACGCATATTCGCCAATTTTTAGGTCTCGTCGGTTACTACCGAAGGTTCATTGAAGGATTTTCTCTGATTGGGCGTCCTTTGACCGCGCTAACTCACAAGGGCAAGAAGTTCATTTGGGAACCCGCACACGAATCAGCATTTCAAACTTTGAAGAAAAAGTTAACCACCGCACCTATCCTATCACTTCCTGAGGGCAGTGACGACTTTGTTGTGTATTGTGATGCATCGAAGAGTGGCCTTGGTTGTGTACTGATGCAACGATCAAAGGTTATCGCTTATGCCTCCCGACAATTGAAGATTCACGAACGGAACTACACTACGCATGATCTTGAACTTGGAGCCGTTGTCTTTGCACTCAAATTGTGGAGACACTATTTGTATGGAACTAAGAGCACTATCTTCACCGATCACAAGAGTCTCCAGCACATCTTCGATCAGAAGCAACTGAATATGAGACAGCGTCGATGGATCGAGATGCTCAACGACTACGATTGTGAACTCCGTTATCACCCTGGCAAGGCCAATTGTCACGACCCGGAAATTTCCGACCAAATTTAAACTTTAATCTTTATATTATTCCGACACGATAAGCAAAGTTTGTTAAGTTAAATCTCAAGAATTTTAAACTGTGTTCATACATTCATTATAACCTCGACCAAATTCCGACGATTCATGAACCGTTATATATAAATAGATATGTATATGTATATATATATTATAACTTAAGAATATTAATAAAGTATTAAACGTATAATACTTTACACGAACGTATTTGTTTCAATATGATTTTCGACGAAAAAAAAATATATTAAATGATTGAATTATCAGAAACATTGAATTATGATTACAAGTCTCTGTTGAGAGGTCTACTATGATTTGAGAAAATCTATTCCTCTTAACGATATTCAGAATAATTTGTAAAGCTATTTATAAATAAAAACAAAAAGTGTCATTTACGAAAGTTAGACAAAAGTTAGTGGAGAATTGGTTTCCATATTATTCTATTAATCTATTTTCAAACGTACAAAGACGTTTTCAGTTTAAAAAGAACTTTATTATTAAAACGTATATAACTTTTATAAATATCTAGAATCACTTTTGACAACTCATTACTTAACCAGTATAATAAATATAACGATATTTATATTTTATTTCATTAAATATATATAACGATTTAAATTAATATTATATATATTTATACGTGTATTATACATACATAGTTTTTTATACTTTTACTATACTTTAACTTTACCTTTACTTTACTTTTACTTTACTTTAACTTTAATAATTCACTTTAATAATTCATACTTTAATAATTCACTTTAATAATTCATACTTTAATAATTCACTTTAATAATTCATACTTTAATAATTCACTGTAATAATTCATACTTTAATAATTCACTTTAATAATTCATACTTTAATAATTCACTTTTATAATTCAAAAATCTATTATAAATAGAATTCAATAGGTTTCATTATTTCATAGAAACTTGAAAATATATTTCTCTAAACTCTCTCAATTGATTTATATATATATATATATATATATATATATATATATATATATATATATATATATATATATATATATATATATATATATATATATATATATTTGCTCTGTATTATTTCAAGATATTATTAGTATACATAAAATATTACGACGGAGTACTGTCCGAGTGATTTCAAAATAGTTTTTTTGAATGAGTCGAAGCTAAGGAAATTATGGGTTATAGCTATGGAGGTGATGGGTATGGTTCATGGGTATGCTCGTGAGGTCAATCTAGTGTTTATCATCTCCGTTGCGTCTACGTACTTTCCTGCAATATTGAATCTCAATATTGATACGTTCGTGAATCCGAGGCCAACCTTGCACTTATTAAATGACGTTATATGTATTTTTACTACGAAATACAGTATTGTGAGTTTCATTTGCTCCCTTTTATATATATTTTTGGGACTGAGAATACATGCGCTGTTTTTATAAATGTTTTACGAAATAGGCACAAGTACTAAAACTAATTCTACGTGGGTTTAAACCAGAAATATACCCTTAGCTTGGTAACATTAAACTACTTGTCTATGTACAGTAGGAGCGAATCTTAAAGATAGATTTATTGGGCCTGACAAACCCCATCCTGACTATGGGATGCTTTAGTACTTCGAGGTTATTTTAAACACACCTGATCTGGTGTACTTCAGAGGGTAAAACATGAACGTTAAGGCTTGTTACCGGGTGCCTACAACTTATAGAATACTTTTATACACTTGCGAGTGTACATATATTTATAAACGGAAATCTTGTTGTCTATTAATATATTGAAATGATTGTTATGATAAACCTATGAACTCACTAACCTTTTGGTTGACACTTTAAAGCATGTTTATTCTCAGGTATTAAAGAAATCTTCCGCTGTGCATTAGCTCATTTTAAGGATATTACTTGGAGTCATTCATGGCATATTTTGAAAGACGTTGCATTCGAGTCATTGAGTTCGTCAAGATTATTATTAAGCCAATTATAGTTGGATGTATTATGAAATGGTGTGCATGCCGTCAGCTTTCGTTCTAAAGAAAGTTTGTCTTTTAAAAACGAATGCAATGTTTGTAAAATGTATCATATAGAGGTCAAATACCTCACGATGTAATCAACTATTGTGAATCGTTTATAATGTATATGAACGGGTCCTTTCAGTTGGTATCAGAGCGGTGGTCTTAGTGAACCAGGTCTGCATTAGTGTGTCTGACTGATAGTCGTTAGGATGCATTAGTGAGTCTGGACTTCGACCGTGTCTGCATTTCAAAAGTTTTGCTCATCATTCTTGTCGGAAATTACCTGCTTATCATTCTTAGTCTAGACACATCTTATTGCATTGATTGCATAAATAGTGTATAGACAAAATTCATATCTTAGCGTATCTGCTAATTCATATCTTAGCGTATCTGTTACTATAAACTTTGCCTGACATATTCCGTAAATTCCTCCGTAATCTACGAAACCTTTTGCTCTATATAATTAGAATACCACCCGATAGCCGGAAAATCATTTCATATCGAAAAATTCTTTATTCAATCGTACGAAATGGAATTCGTCATTAGTTCAAGTCCCTCGGATTCCGAAATGGAATCCCACTCAAGTTTCGAAAGTAGTGTGACCGGAATGGATCAACCAATTAGTCATCATCTATTCTGGATGAATTGGGGATGGGTTCGTAGCCTCCTTAATCATTGGAGACAAGAAGAAGGTGATCCCTTCCATCAACCACATTGCCCTCTTGGCGAAGAACCTGAAGCACTTACCGGTGAACCTATCCGAAACACCATTTTCTCTCTTATTTCTAGAGTATCTCGTCATGATTACATACTACACCAAATTCTAGATTTTATTTATCCGCTCGTATCACACCCCCAAATAGGGCCTGGGGTAATTGTGACTAATTATATCAAATCACAGTTGTATAAACGAGAACGACTCTACATGAGACGTTTTGTTGAGTTTTGTAGCGGAAGATAAATATGTCTTTAATTGATATGATATGTAATGAAGACTCCAAGCATAGCAAGCAATCATCATCAAAGCAGTAGATATACAGCGGAAGCAATATTTAAGTACCTGAGAATAAACATGCTTAAAAAGGTCAACACGAGGTTGAGTGAGTCCATAGGTTTTTCATAAATAATGATTTCAGTAATAGTGTTAGACCACAAGATTTGTTTTCATAAGTAGATCACTCAGATCTAGTCAAGTTGATCTCCCGTAGGATCAAAAGTTATGCCAGTGCGTGATATTTAGACTAAACGTTGTTTGCCCCGTGATAAGTTGTTCTGTCCTTGTCGTTTAATTTCATTATCAAGTAATACAAAGACTTAGTCAAATGTATCGGGGACGTTACTCCCGATAGGCCTATCCCCAATAATTAAGAATGCCGCAGCAATTAAAAATATCACTGTAGGGACTTAGTCGGACATAGCCGGGTATAGCATAGTTTAATAGTTGGTACTGATATTTAGACTAGACTTTCAATTTTGCCCTGTAACAAGTTATCGTTAATACGTTTCGGTTGGGGACTTGCTGGTCATAGCCCAACATATCACAGTTTAATAGTTGGTACTTGTATTTAGACTAGACTTTCAAGTTTGCCCCGTAACAAGTTATCATTTATACTTGTCGGTTGGGGACTTGCTGGTCATAGCCCAACATATCACAGTTTAATAGTTGATACGTGTAAAACAGTTATAATAGTTGCGCATGTATTCTCAGCCCAAAAATGTAAAGAGTAAAAGGGATCATATGAAACTCACGAAAAATCAGTTTTAATATTTGTATTCATTTCATAAAAATGGTTATAAAAGTAGCGCTTGTATTCTCAGCCCAAAAATATATAAAAAGGGAGCAGATGAACTCACATTAAATAGCAGTTGAAGTATTCCACGCAAGAAGGAAAGTAAAGCAAGTAAGTGATCTGGATATCAACTAGTAGTAATTCTTCAAAGAGAGAATGAGAGAAATTTTGGTGTGAGTTTGAATGAGAAATGAGGGGTATTTATACTTGAAAAAATTAGGTAAAAAGAATAAAATAATTAAAAGAAAACGAAATATTTTAATTTTTAATTAGATTTTAAAATTCAAAAGTATTAAATGTTAGGTCATGGAATAATGCACAAAATAAAATAATAAAAGTAGTTTTCCATTATAATTTTTAATTAAAAAGTAATTTATTTATTTATTTATTTATTTTATTAAAAAAATCATTTATTTTAAGGATTTTTTTATATATATATATTTTTAAAATAAACAAATTGATTTACTACTTTTCCAAGAATATTTGTCAATATTTTTTTTATTCATAATAACAATACTGATAATAAAGATATTAATTATTGATATCTTGTTTAAAAAGGATATTAATAATAATAATATTAATATATCAAATTAATGCGTAATTATTTACAAATAATTGTTCGTGAATCGTCGGAATTAGTCGAGGTTAAATGAAATCATATAAAGATTTTTGTTTAAATTTTGCCGAAAATTTACGGGTTGTCACAATATCCCCCTGTTAATAGAAATTTCTTTCCGAAATTTAGTTGTTGCCATCAGTCGGCGTTGTTTGTAAACATGTGAGGATTTTTTCGTTTTATTTGGTGTTCACGTTCCCAGGTATGCTCGGGGCCTTTCGTGAATTCCAACTAATAGGATATTGTTTTGTTTCTAGCGTTTAAATCTTACGATCCATAAATTTTACGAAGTGCATTTTATTATTAATGCGGAGGTTATCTAAAGGATTTAACAAGAGTGTCATTGATTAGGTTTTCTCAGAAAGAAATAGTGACGCTATACAAGCATTTCAATACACATGAAATGTGTTATGAATAATAGTGAGCTTATTTAAACCTTGAGCGTTTATGCCACAATATTAGGGTAGATAAAACAGAGAAGAGTTCATGAAAATCATAGTCATGAAATTTGATAGAGATCGTCATTTTTTACAACAAGAATGATGAATATGAGTTGAAAATTAGAGTTTTATCGACATTTAATAATATGGATAAATTAATTCGATTATAGAAAGAGTATAAACGAAGCTATCGTAAAAGATTGAAATGAGGAAATTAAATGTTCGTCTTAACTTTTGACATAGCTAAAGTTGATTTCCGGAATTTAAGGGTTTTAAAGAAATCTTCATAATCTTTATAAGATTTGATTCTCCGGTAATTAAGGAAATTAGGATTTTCGCTAATTAAATGCGGTGAATTGCCTCGATTGTTGTGTCTGGAATTTTGCTATAAATTAGCTTCTTCCGTTTCATTATCTTCACCACTTCTATACTTTCTTTCTTCAATTCATATTTCCAAAAGATTTGTTAATATGCTCAATCCAGTTCTTGTTCTTGACCTTATATTGGTTATCGCCACAATCTTCCTTCTTTTCCAACTCCCACCAGAGGAGTCTGTTTACTTCTATTATGCTCTAGGATTTATTGTGTTTTTAGTTCTCCCGTGTCTTTATATTGCTATACGCATTGATATACACAGTTTGTAATTTCGGTGTTGTTATCGGGCTTTATATTTTCCCTTATATGTCTAAGCTTCATGCTTTTATAAAGCAAGTAACGGTCCAGAATTCGTAGGTATGAAGTTTCGAATGATCATAAAGTTCTAAGCAGGAAGGAACGTAATATCATGATTTGATTTGTTATATTACAAGAATTACTGAGGATAGAACTATCAAGAATATATGTTCTTGATATGTTCAGAGATTAAGTAGAATGTAAAAGTCGTGTAACATGACAAATGATGATCATAAAATTCTATGAATCATCATCTTCCATTAAAAATTTAGCATGACTTACTGTAATATAATCACGTTGGCCTGACGTCATTATATTATACTAACTTATGTTTCAATTCCCAACACTACTTTAAATCATTCATAATTTAAACTTTAATTTTACAGAATATAAAAACTAATACAGTTTCCTTTATGATGTAATAAAGATATCGCAAAGAGATAATTAATTGCGGACAAGAATCGTTATGAAGATATCTTCAGAAATATAGAGGATATTTATAACGAAAGATACGGTGATATCTTAGATTTCCTAAGATCCAATGACGAGGAAAATTCTTCTGTTTCCTCTGCATTTAATGCTACCCTATATGAATCATTGGTTATCAATCCGAGATGGTTTCAAGAAATTTTATTTTTAGATGATTAAACGCTGATTGTAATCGTCAACGGATTTAATGGTTAACGAATAGGCGTTATTGATTTTAAAAGTGAATGATAATTTCGGTAGTTTGATGTGATAATTCATTGCAGAATACGAATGAATATAATTCATGAATGTAGTAATCTTTAGGAAGATAACACCTGCTAAAGCTTTACTTGAATTCCGATATGTTAATTTCAGAATGTGTAATTGATTTTGTATGAAGATGATTGTGTATCATTGTGAAGGTAGTGCGTATAATTAGTGATTTATGAATCGAAATTGAAGAATGTACATTGTATTAATGTGAGATGTAAATATTTCTCGAGTATTACCTACCCGTTAAAATATTTTCACAATTAACAGTTTGTACAACAGAATTTACAATCGTTATGAAGATATACGTTCATATATGTATTCTTCAGATATAATCATGGATTTAATGAGTTAATATATATTAAACTCATCTGATTTGCGGTTTGGAACGAGAGTAAATAATCTCCAAAACCTTAGAGATGTCATAATTGTCGCGAAATATTTCGCTAATGAAGTTATGAATCAATACATTCATCGTTACACTTGATTTATTATGAAATGGAGTTTATTGTGTTGAAGCAGTGATTAACAATTGTTGAGTCATTAATGAAGGGTGTACATCATAGCATATTAGTGATATGAATTAACCAAGTAGTACATACTAGTTGAGATTCACACGTAATTGCTTAGTACGACAAGATTTATTATTGTTCCAAATCATATATATAAGGTATACATATATAATTCTTCACGAAGAATGAGTCAATACATCTTAGCTCATTATTACTAATATTCCTTGGTATCTATGGGCATATGATGTTGATGTTTGAGGTACTGAGCGTGATGTTGAGGCGTAGGATGCGAATGTTGTTGTTGATGAAGCTGATGCTGTTGGTGGTGATGTTGATGGTATTGGTGGTACTGGTTATGCTGCTGGTGCTGCTGCTGGTGTTCGTAGGTTTCGCACCATATTCTCCAGAGCCACTACTCGAGCGCGAAGCTCGTTGACTTCTTCTACTATTCCAGAATGATTGGCAGTTGGAACAAGGGGGTGAATAAGATCTAAAATCTTCGATATTATATATTCGTGACGGGATACCCTGGAAAGAAGAGAGAAAATAGTGTTTCGGACTGGTTCGCCGGTAAGTGCTTCAGGTTCTTCGCCAAGAGGTGAATTCGGTTGGTGGAAGGGATAACCTTCTTCTTGCCTCCATTGATTGAGTCGGCTACGAACCCATCCCCAATTCATCCAGAAAAGATGATGGTTGATTGGTTCATTTGTTCCGGTTACGCTGCCGTTGGAGCTCGAGGAGTTTGAGAAATTCATATTATGTGTTTGGAATCGGGTTTGATATGAAATGGGTATTGAATACTGAATGATATATTCGTCTCCTTGAATACGTATTTATAGCAAAAAGATTTCCGCAATTTACGGAGAAAATTTAGGAAAAGTGGTAGACAAGGTCTATTGGGATAGATATGATAAGATATGATTTGTCTATATTCCAATAATGGCAGTATGACGTGTCGAGATTATAAAATGATAAGTATGTAATCTAATAATCTTTCGATTAAAGACTTTCAATTCGTATACTGTGATAACCCAATGACATTTTCTGGTTCACAAACCGATGCATAAAGGCATAAGGCATATAGATACGTGATATATAAGAGGGAGTTATATACGTTTGAGTACGAATAATAACAAATATAGGATTTCAAAAATCATGGATAATATTTCATGTAATACACTAACCATGATAGATGACTTAGGAATGTCAAGAATTTCAGAAATCATTGTGTCGCATTTAGATGCGGTGGCGTAATTGGATAATACTTAGGGAAATTAGCAGAGTTCTTAGATTGGCTTGGCATTCTAAGATAAGTAAAGTTTCTAAAGTACAGTGTAGCATTTAACAGTTAAAGGTAACAATTAAAGGCACTATGGTCAAGGAAAGTTGTAGTCCTACATTGCTAAGGTACCTAATTGTATAAGGCACATATAAAATGCAATCCTGGTTCTCTACAACAACTTGCTCTGATACCAATCTATCACACCCCCAAATAGGGCCTGGGGTAATTGTGACTAATTATATCAAATCACAGTTGTATAAACGAGAACGACTCTACATGAGACGTTTTGTTGAGTTTTGTAGCGGAAGATAAATATGTCTTTAATTGATATGATATGTAATGAAGACTCCAAGCATAGGAAGCAATCATCATCAAAGCAGTAGATATACAGCGGAAGCAATATTTAAGTACCTGAGAATAAACATGCTTAAAAAGGTCAACACGAGGTTGAGTGAGTCCATAGGTTTTTCATAAATAATGATTTCAGTAATAGTGTTAGACCACAAGATTTGTTTTCATAAGTAGATCACTCAGATCTAGTCAAGTTGATCTTCCGCAGGATCAAAAGTTATGCCAGTGCGTGATATTTAGACTAAGCATTGTTTGCCCCGTGACAAGTTGTTCTGTCCTTGTCGTTTAATTTCATTATCAAGTAATACAAAGACTTAGTCAAATGTATCGGAGACGTTACTCCCGATAGGCCTATCCCCAATAATTAAGAATGTCGCAGCAATTAAAAATATCACTGTAGGGACTTAGTCGGACATAGCCGGGTATAGCATAGTTTAATAGTTGGTACTGATATTTAGACTAGACTTTCAATTTTGCCCCGTAACAAGTTATCGTTTATACTTGTCGGTTGGGGACTTGCTGGTCATAGCCCAACATATCACAGTTTAATAGTTGGTACTTGTATTTAGACTAGACTTTCAAGTTTGCCCCGTAACAAGTTATCGTTTATACTTGTCGGTTGGGGACTTGCTGGTCATAGCCCAACATATCACAGTTTAATAGTTGATACGTGTAAAACAGTTATAAAAGTTGCGCATGTATTCTCAGCCCAAAAATGTAAAGAGTAAAAGGGATCATATGAAACTCACGAAAAATCAGTTTTAATATTTGTATTCATTTCATAAAAACAGTTATAAAAGTAGCGCATGTATTCTCAGCCCAAAAATATATAAAAAGGGAGCAGATGAACTCACATTAAATAGCAGTTGAAGTATTCCACGCAAGAAGGAAAGTAAAGCAAGTAAGTGATCTGGATATCAACTAGTAGTAATTCTTCAAAGAGAGAATGAGAGAAATTTTGGTGTGCGTTTGAATGAGAAATGAGGGGTATTTATACTTGAAAAAATTAGGTAAAAAGAATAAAATAATTAAAAGAAAAAGAAATATTTTAATTTTTAATGGGATTTTAAAATTCAAAAGTATTAAATGTTAGGTCATGGGATAATGCACAAAATAAAATAATAAAAGTAGTTTTCCATTATAATTTTTAATTAAAAAGTAATTTATTTATTTATTTATTTATTTTATTAAAAAAATCATTTATTTTAAGAATTTTTTTATATATATATATTTTTAAAATAAACAAATTGATTTACTACTTTTCCAAGAATATTTGTCAATATTTTTTTTATTTATAATAACAATACTGATAATAAAGATATTAATTATTGATATCTTGTTTAAAAAGGATATTAATAATAATAATATTAATATATCAAATTAATGCGTAATTATTTACAAATAATTGTTCGTGAATCGTCGGAATTAGTCGAGGTTAAATGAAGTCATATAAAGATGTTTGTTTAAATTTTGCCGGAAATTTACGGGTTGTCACAGCTCGTCCGAACCGACAATCACCCCGGTGTAATAGAAGAAGTCAACGAGCTTCGCGCTCGGGTAGTGGCTTTGGAGAATATGGTGCAGAGGTTACAAACACCACCAGCAGCAGCAGCATAAACAGTACCACCATCAGCAACACCAACAGTACCATCACCACCACCAACAACAACATCCACATCCCACACCGCAACATCACAATATGTATCTCAAACATCAACGTCATACGCCCTGTAAATATCCAGGAATATCAACAACAACAAACGATGAAGTATTAATTCATAAACTTCATTGAAGAGATATCTCTGCGGCAGTTATGTAATCTCCAAAATCTTAGAGATTATTTAATTCTGACCGTAAATCGGATGAGTGAAAGGAGATGGTAGAGTAGAAACTTTGATCGAAAATGGTGTACGATTTACAAGCTAGAATTGTTTTACCAACAGCACCAACAGGACCGTAGCATCATCAACACAGTCAGTGCCGTCAGTATCGTCAGAATCAACAGCACCTGTAACATCACAAACTCTGTCAGTTCAAGAATCATTGTGGACATCATTACGAATCAACAACAAATATATTGCATCAACGAGTTATGAAGTATTAACTCATTTCCAATCGAAAGATTTATATGTATATTTTATATGTATAAATTTTTAAACCATAATAAATCTTCCTGTACTAAGCTATTATGTGTGAATCTTAACTACTCAGTTAATTCATATTACAAATATGCAATGATGTACGTCCTTCGTCCGCAACTTAACCATCGTTAATTACAATCTCTGTCTCAATTCAATAAAAAATCCAATTCATAATAAATCAAGTGTATTATTTGAATATATGTTTGATTTTACACTTTCATCATCGATGTACTCGAAACTTTTCAAATAACATCATTCGTACCTTGCGAAGTTCACAAGAATTTCACGAAAACCAACAAATAACAAAGTAATGATTCATAATTTCAATATTATTGAAGAAATACTTATGCAATTTATAAAGTTTTAGGGATTACTCAATTCTAGTTCCAACCATAAAACAAATGAGTTTAATTTAATATTAACTTATTAAATCTATGTTACATCTAAAGAAAATATACACATATATTTTCATAAAGACTGTAATAAACTACTTTTGTAAAAAATATTAATTGTGAAATTTTTTTTTTTAACGAGTAGGTAATACCCGAGAGATATATAAATTCATAATTAATATATTACATTTTTTGAAACTGATTCAGCAATCATCAACTATACTCCCTACTTTCACAACAATATCCATTCTTTCATATAAATCAAAACAATCATACTCATTCAAATTCAATTACATATTCTGATTTTGAAATTGCATAATTCAATTCGAAATATAACCAATATCATCACTCTTAGATTCCTATATCTTTCAAAGCTATACTTTGACTTCAAAACTGTGTTAGAACATCATATGTATTAACGATTACAATATGTGCTCAAACCCTTCGGAATTCCTGAAGACACTTCAACTAAGGAACAATCGAGATGATGATCCAACCACATGTTACCCACAGTTATACACCTGAAAAACTCTCAAAACCCAAGTCATAGTTCGACATGTATCCGTGTTAGACCCTTTGGCATTTACTAGCTAAAATAACTTTTCAATTCCGTTTCAAAATAGACAGTTTTGTCATAGCTCCAGCAAGTCATCTTCGACTTCTCAATCAAAACAGTCTTATTATAACCTCGATAGATACGTTGCCCTTTCACCAACGTTACCGGGGAATCGTTTATATTCACCACATTAGCAATAAACTTACCAACAACTTCATTGATCTTTGACTTTCCAAAAAAAAAAAAATCATTATAATTATCGAAACCCTATCATATACTCATTCGTACCTTATAACAAGAATTGCCATACCAATTATTGAGAATCAGCAATCAGTATTTTGAAACCTCGCAGCATGTCTACATCAACAATTACATATACACACAACGTCTACCTCCAAGACTTACATTCTTTGAATGAGAAATTTCTGAAAAACACCCTGAACTGCGAACCAGTTCTCGAAATTTTGAAAAATGCTGATGAAGCAGCAAAAACTGTAAACGACCTTAACAGTAAAAAGTTGGATGATAAAGGATAGTATATTGGCAAAGCTCAGAAAAAGAGAAGCTTTGGAACTGGAAAACGGATTGAGCAAAGTATGAAGGAGGCTGTAGACAAATCACAAAGGCTGAACCTGCCTTCAAAGAATCCAAATGATTCAGTACTTGTTCAAGTCATTAACGAATACCTTGCTCCTGACTCTAAACCCCTGCGGACAATATCCTTCATCATCCTCTGATATTAGACATTCTAAGATATCATCGTATCTTTCATTATAAATATCATCCATACTTCTGAAGATATTTTTATAATTATTCTTATCTGAAATCATTTACCTCTTCGCGCTATCTGTATTATATCATAAAAGAAACTATTTTAGTTTCTAAATTCTGAAACATTCGAGTTTAAAATAGGAATATTCTTGAAGAAGTGTTGGGAGCTGAAGCATGAGTTAGTATAATATAATGACACTTGATCAACGTGATTATATTATAGTAATTCATGCTGAGTTTCTAAATGGAACATGATGATTCACAGATCATAACGTCATCATGTGCTATGTTACACGACTCTTGTATTCTCTTTGATCTCTAAATATCAAGAAAATATTTCTTGATGATTCGGCCTTTTCCGAGGTATTCTGGTAATTTGACAAGTCAAGATCGTGTCATTACAATTTCCTTCCTAGAACATTAACAATGTTCATTCCGAAATTTATATCTGCGAATTCTGGACCATTACAAGCGGTGCTTAATCGCAAGAAGAAGAAACGAAAGGACAAAGCTCCGAACTAGAAATGGGAGTATAAATCATAGCAAATAGAAGAGAGCATTAACTGTGGATGACAATGATTATAGAAGAAGCAAGGACTTTGAAATATAAGGGAAGATATAAAATCCAACAACAACCCAGAAATCACAAATCGTATATATCAATGCATATAGCAATATAAAGACACGAGAGAACTAAAAACACTATAAAACCAAGAGTATAGTAGAAGTAAATAGATTCTTCCGGAGGCAGATGAAAAAGAAGAGCGACAGATATGAAAGTGAGGAGTATATCAAGAATCAGCACTGGATGAAGCATATTGACAAATACTTTAAAATATGAGTTGAGAAGGTGTGAGTTGTAAGAAAACAAATGAGGTGGATTTATAGTGAAATATCCGACAGAGAAATCAAAATGGATTATCGCATTAATTCGAAGAGGATCATAATTTCCTTAATCGCCGAATAATCAAATCCAATATAGATTACAAAGATTTTCTTTTCGGAGATCAATCGTGATGACGTCAAAAGATACGACGAATCACTATTATCTTATTTCATTCATTTACGATAACTTCACTCACACGCTTCGAGTAATCGAATTATTTTATCCATTCTTCTTGAACATGATAAAACTCTATAATCGTTATAATAACATTCTCATTGTTAGTCATGACGACCTTTATCAAATTTCGGGGACGAAATTTCTTTACCGGGTAGGTACTGTGACGACCCGGAAATTTCCGACCAAATTTAAACTTTAATCTTTATATTATTCCGACACGATAAGCAAAGTTTGTTAAGTTAAATCTCAAGAATTTTAAACTGTGTTCATACATTCATTATAACCTCGACCAAATTCCGACGATTCACGAACCGTTATATATAAATAGATATGTATATGTATATATATATTATAACTTGAGAATATTAATAAAGTATTAAACGTATAATACTTTACAAGAACGTATTTGTTTCAATATGATTTTCGACGAAAAAAATATATATTAAATGATTGAATTATTAGAAACATTGAATTATGATTACAAGTCTCTGTTGAGAGGTCCACTATGATTTGAGAAAATCTATTCCTCTTAACGATATTCAGAATAATTTGTAAAGCTATTTATAAATAAAAACAAAAAGTGTCATTTACGAAAGTTAGACAAAAGTTAGTGGAGAATTGGTTTCCATATTATTCTATTAATCTATTTTCAAATGTACAAAGACGTTTTCAGTTTAAAAAGAACTTTATTATTAAAACGTATATAACTTTTATAAATATCTAGAATCACTTTTGACAACTCATTACTTAACCAGTATAATAAATATAACGATATTTATATTTTATTTCATTAAATATATATAACGATTTAAATGAATATTATATATATTTATACGCGTATTATACATACATAGTTTTTTTATACTTTCACTATACTTTAACTTTACCTTTACTTTACTTTTACTTTACTTTAACTTTAATAATTCACTTTAATAATTCATACTTTAATAATTCACTTTAATAATTCATACTTTAATAATTTACTTTAATAATTCATACTTTAATAATTCATACTTTAATAATTCACTGTAATAATTCATACTTTAATAATTCACTTTAATAATTCATACTTTAATAATTCACTTTTATAATTCAAAAATCTATTATAAATAGAATTCAATAGGTTTCATTATTTCATAGAAACTTGAAAATATATTTCTCTAAACTCTCTCAATTGATTTATATATATAAATATATATATATATATATATATATATATATATATATATATATATATATATATATATATATATATATATATATATATATATATATATATATATATATATATATATATATTTGCTCTGTATTATTTCAAGATATTATTAGTATACATAAAATATTACGACGGAGTACTGTCCGAGTGATTTCAAAATAGTTTTTTTGAATGAGTCGAAGCTAAGGAAATTATGGGTTATAGCTATGAAGGTGATGGGTATGGTTTATGGGTATGCTCGTGAGGTCAATCTAGTGTTTATCATCTCCGTTGCGTCTACGTACTTTCCTGCAATATTGAATCTCAATATTGATACGTTCGTGAATCCGAGGCCAACCTTGCACTTATTAAATGACGTTATATGTATTTTTACTACGAAATACAATATTGTGAGTTTCATTTGCTCCCTTTTATATATATTTTTGGGACTGAGAATACATGCGCTGTTTTTATAAATGTTTTACGAAATAGGCATAAGTACTAAAACTAATTCTACGTGGGTTTAAACCAGAAATATACCCTTAGCTTGGTAACATTAAACTACTTGTCTATGTACGGTAGGCGCGAATCCTAAAGATAGATTTATTGGGCCTGACAAACCCCATCCTGACTATGGGATGCTTTAGTACTTCGAGGTTATTTTAAACACACCTGATCTGGTGTACTTCAGAGGGTAAAGCATGAATGTTAAGGCATGTTACCGGGTGCCTACAACTTATAGAATACTTTTATACACTTGCGAGTGTACATATATTTATAAACGGAAATCTTGTTGTCTATTAATATATTGAAATGATTGTTATGATAAACCTATGAACTCACCAACCATTTGGTTGACACTTTAAAGCATGTTTATTCTCAGGTATTTAAGAAATCTTCCGCTGTGCATTAGCTCATTTTAAGGATATTACTTGGAGTCATTCATGGCATATTTTGAAAGACGTTGCATTCGAGTCATTGAGTTCATCAAGATTATTATTAAGCCAATTATAGTTGGATGTATTATGAAATGGTGTGCATGCCGTCAACTTTCGTTGTAAAGAAAGTTTGTCTTTTAAAAACGAATGCAATGTTTGTAAAATGTATCATATAGAGGTCAAATACCTCGCGATGTAATCAACTATTGTGAATCGTTTATAATGTATATGAACGGGTCCTTTCACCAATGTTGTAGCTGATGCTTTGAGCCAAAAGGAGAGGACGACACCTCTTCGTGTTAGGGCTCTGAACATCACTATCCATTCGAACCTCAACAGCCAGATCAGAGTAGCCCAAGATGAGGCTCTCAAGGAGGAGAACATATCTCATGAACATTTGAACATACTTGTCTCTCGATTCAAGGTTAGGGAGTCTGGACTCCGATGTTATGCCGGAAGAATTTGGGTACCTTATTATGGAGATCTACGGAACCTTATACTTGATGAAGCCCACAAGTCAAGATATTCGATTCATCCTAGAGCTGGCAAAATGTACCACGACCTTAAAGAACAGTATTGGTGGCCGAATCTTAAGAAGGACGTTGCGACTTATGTTGGTAATTGTTTGACTTGCTCGAAGGTTAAAGCAGAGCATCAGAGACCTTCTGGTTTACTTCAACAACTGTAAATCCCACAATGGAAGTGGGAAAGGATCACAATGGATTTCATTACTAAGCTGCCGAAGACGGTGGACGGATACGATACCATCTGGGTTATCGTTGACCGTCTTACCAAATCTGCACACTTCCTAGCGATGAAGGAAACTGATACAATGGAAAGACTTGCTCATCTATACATTAAGGAGGTTGTATCTCGTCATGGTGTACCTTTATCGATCATCTCAGATCGCGATCCCCGTTTTGCTTCTAGATTCTGGCATTCTTTGCAAGAAGCCATGGGAACCCGTCTCGACATGAGTACTGCGTATCATCCACAGACTGATGGACAAAGTGAACGAACGATTCAAATGTTGGAGGACATGTTGCGTGCATGTGTCATTGATTTTGGAAAGGCCTGGGAAAGATATTTGCCATTAGCCGAATTCTCGTACAACAACAGTTATCACTCTAGCATTAATGCTGCACCTTTTGAAGCATTGTATGGCCGCAAGTGCCGATCTCCTATTTTTTGGGCTGAAGTAGGCGAAAAGAAAATCACCGAACCCGAGGTAGTCCATGAAATAACGGAGAAGATTGCTCAGATTCAAGCTAGACTTAAGACTGCCCGCGATCGTCAAAAGAGTTATGCAGACCTCAAAAGTAAAGACTTTGAATTCAACATTGGTGACCGTGTAATGTTGAAGGTTACACCTTGGAAGGGTGTGATTCGCTTTGGAAAACGTGGAAAGTTAAACCCACGATACATTGGTCCTTTTGAAATCTTGGAACGTGTTGGACCCGTTGCTTACCGTTTAGATCTACCAGCACAATTGAGCTCAGTTCATCCTACCTTCCACGTATCAAACTTGAAGAAGTGTCTTGCTGCACCTGAACTTATCATACCACTCGAGGAACTTACGATTGACGAAAAACTTCACTTTGTGGAAGAACCTGTTGAAATTATGGATCGTGAGATCAAAACTTTGAAATGCAACAAGATTCCGATCGTCCGAGTACGATGGAATGCCAAAAAAGGACCTGAGTTTACTTGGGAACGAGAGGATCAAATGATGCGGAAGTATCCTCACCTTTTCCCGACTCCTCCACCTACCTCAGCTTAAATTTTGGGACGAAATTTTCTTTAACAGGTGGGTAATGTAACGACCCTGGATTTTTCAAAGTTTATTTATTAATAATTATTATTATTAATACGTGTGATTAAACAAATGTATGTTATTACATTTACATGTTTCCACGACTAAACGTACTTGACTTTAATTGCCTGAAACGTCTTTGTGACGCCCTAGACTTACACGAATAATATTTTCAAGTATTATTTACATTCATGATTAAGTTTATTAATCATTTTAATTAACTAAGGTTGTTGGTTAATTACTTGGGCTTTTGTTGGACTTAATTTGTTAATCACTTGAACTTGGGCTTTCTTTAGTATTATTGGACCTTATAAGCCCACCCTACCTCTTTTATGGATTACTTAGCCCATTCTTTCATGTAAGTAGCATCATTAAGTTATAACTAGTTTGTTTAAGGTAATTGGAATCTAGTTACTTGTACTTCCAACACCATGCACACTAGTAACCACCTTTAAAGTCTTTTACATACATTAACCTAGTGGATTTTCTCCTCTTCCCTTCCCTCATCCAAGCCGTCGGCCTAGGGCCATTTGATGTGTTCAAAATCTTTTTTTTACTACTTGATCACTAGTGTATCCTTCACGCTTCACACACACAAGTTACTTCACATATTCTCTCAACTTTTTTTCTCTCTTTCTCTCTCAAGTCTTGTAAATAATATGAGCAAACTTCTTCTCTTTTTCTCTTGTCTAAACCGAAACCAAACAACCCATAATCATCATCATTCTTTGTTGTTTGATACTTGTTCATGTTTGCTAATTAATTACTTGTTAGTTGTTGTTACTTTGTAACTTGTTATTAGTTACTTTCTAGTTTCAAGAATCAACTCTTTAGTTTGATTCTTCATTATATCTTGTATTTACAAGAACACTCAAGAACATAAACTTACTAGTTATGTTCTACATATACTTTCTTAAAAGATTGCAAGTTCATGTGTTGATTAAAATCATACTTGTGATTCATGAAGTAAACTTCAAGTTTACTTTCTTAAAGATCAAACTTTGGTTTGAATCTTTAAAGTATGCACAACAATGAACTAGTTACTTGTTTACTTAGTTTTTGTCTTCATTTTATGCACTTTAATTTCATGTTTGTTGGTTGTTATTGGTCAAATGTTACTAGTTAACTTTGATCTCATTAATCTTGAACTAAAATTAACTTTAAAAGTTCAAGAACATGTAAGTAAGTTTCTTTAATTATAACTTTGTACACTTATGTTAGATCTAGACTTTTGAGTCTTGGATCTTCAAGATCAAACTAAGAACTATGTTTTACAACTCAAGATCTTGATTTCATAAGTTCACTTTCAAGTTTGTAACTTATTATTAGTTTTAAAGTTCATGTTTGTGTTAGATCTAAGACTTTGATGTAACTTTGGTTCATCAAACTTCATACAACTCTTAAGTGAGTTGTGCTTCATGTCTTAGACTTGCACTTGGGTTATGATGGTAAAACCTTGGTGAAAATGATGCAAACACATCAACGAGTTGTACACTTGAAGCTACATGCATCAAGGATGAGAACCGTGATAAGCATCGAACACCAAGAACCACCGGAACCTACTGACCTGTCTGTTTTCTGTATTCTGGGTCTGATCAGTAAGACCTGGGCTGTTGTGATTATGATTTTCAAATAGCTCTGTTCGAGTAGATAACTTTTCATATAGGACTCTGTAGTGACCCGAACTTTTCCATGTTTATATATATTAATTGAGATTGATATTTACATGATTAAATGTTTCCAACATGTTAAGCAATCAAACTTGTTAAGACTTGATTAATTGAAATATGTTTCATATAGACAATTGACCACCCAAGTTGACCGGCGATTCACGAACGTTAAAACTTGTAAAAATGACATGACGATATATATATGGATATACATATGGTTAACATGAGATTATGATAAGTAAGTATCTCCATAAGTATATTAACAATGAGTTATATACATATAAACAAGGCTACTAACTTAAGGATTTCGAAACGAGACATATATGTAACGATTATCGTTGTAACGACATTTAAATGTATATATATCATATTAAGATATATTAATATATCATAATATCATGATAATATAATAATTTAACATCTCATTAGATATAATAAACAATGGGTTAACAACATTAATTGAGATCGTTAACTTAAAGGTTTCAAAACAACACTTACATGTAACGACTAACGATGACTTAACGACTCAGTTAAAATGTATATACATGTAGTGTATTTAGATGTATTAAAATAATTTTGGAAGACTTCAAGACATATATCAAAAAACTCATACTTAACAAAAATGGTTACAGTTACTTTCCCATTCTTTTCTTTCATCAAGAATTCTAGTCGTATTCTTACCCGTATTATACACAGCTTCAAAACGTACTTACTATGGGTATATACCAATAGGAACTAGCATGGGATTCCACTCTTGATTATGTCATGTATGACTAATCAATTTTAACTTCTACCATGAGCTAGTCAACTAACTAGAACTCCTTTTAACCCCACTCACCACTCACCAATTACCACTCATCATTCACTCCATTTCACTTCCAATTCTCTTTCTAATTCCCTCTCAACACACACACACACTATTATGAATGTATTTTTCCAGTAGTTAATCATCATCTTCATCAAAAATCACTTCAAGAATCAAGCTATAATCATCATAGGAAGAACACTTCAAGAACACTTCAAAAATCCCTTCAAGTTTACTAATTTACTTCCAAGCTTTCTAATCCATTCCAAGTAATCATCTAAGAACAAGAAACCTTTGTTATATACAGTAGTTTATCTTTCTTATTCAAGGTAATATTCATATTCAAACTTTGATTCAATTTCTATAACTATAAACTATCTTAATTCGAGTAAAAATCTTACTTGAACTTGTTTTTGTGTCATGATCCTACTTCAAGAACTTTCAAGCCATCCAAGATCCTTTGAAGCTAGATCATTTCTTGTCACTTCCAGTAGGTTTACCTACTAAACTTGAGGTAGTAATGATGTTCATAACATCATTCGATTCATATATATAAAACTATCTTATTCGAAGGTTTAAACTCGTAATCACTAGAACATAGTTTAGTTAATTCTAAACTTGTTCGCAAACAAAAGTTAATCCTTCTAACTTGACTTTTAAAATTAACTAAACACATTTTCTATATCTATATGATATGCTAACTTAATGATTTAAAACCTGGAAACACGAAAAACACCGTAAAACCGGATTTACGCCGTCGTAGTAACACCGCGGGCTGTTTTGGGTTAGTTAATTAAAAACTATGATAAACTTTGATTTAAAAGTTGTTATTCTGAGAAAATAATTTTTATTATGAACATGAAACTATATCCAAAAATTATGGTTAAACTCAAAGTGGAAGTATGTTTTCTAAAATGGTCATCTAGACGTCGTTCTTTCGACTGAAATGACTACCTTTACAAAAATGACTTGTAACTTATTTTTCCGACAATAAACCTATACT
Source organism: Rutidosis leptorrhynchoides (assembly GCF_046630445.1). Taxonomy (NCBI): domain Eukaryota; kingdom Viridiplantae; phylum Streptophyta; class Magnoliopsida; order Asterales; family Asteraceae; genus Rutidosis; species Rutidosis leptorrhynchoides. The sequence continues at coordinate 497,909,530 of NC_092334.1, read as the reverse complement.
TTTTCTGTTTAGATTCATAAAATATAGTTCAATATGAAACCATAGCAATTTGATTCACTCAAAACGGATTTAAAATGAAGAAGTTATGGGTAAAACAAGATTGGATAATTTTTCTCATTTTAGCTACGTGAAAATTGGTAACAAATCTATTCGAACCATAACTTAATCAACTTGTATTGTATATTATGTAATCTTGAGATACCATAGACACGTATACAATGTTTCGACCTATCATGTCGACACATCTATATATATTTCGGAACAACCATAGACACTATATATGTGAATGTTGGAGTTAGCTATACAGGGTTGAGGTTGATTCCAAAATATATATAGTTTGAGTTGTGATCAATACTGAGATACGTATACACTGGGTCGTGGATTGATTCAAGATAATATTTATCGATTTATTTCTGTACATCTAACTGTAGACAACTAGTTGTAGGTTATTAACGAGGACATCTGACTTAATAAACTTAAAACATCAAAATATATTAAAAGTGTTGTAAATATATTTTGAACATACTTTGATATATATGTATATATTGTTATAGGTTCGTGAATCAACCAGTGGCCAAGTCTTACTTCCCGACGAAGTAAAAATCTGTGAAAGTGAGTTATAGTCCCACTTTTAAAATCTAATATTTTTGGGATGAGAATACATGCAGGTTTTATAAATGATTTAAAAAATAGACACAAGTACGTGAAACTACATTCTATGGTTGAATTATCGAAATCGAATATGCCCCTTTTTATTGAGTCTGGTAATCTAAGAATTAGGGAACAGACACCCTAATTGACGCGAATCCTAAAGATAGATCTATTGGGCCTAACAAACCCCATCCAAAGTACCGGATGCTTTAGTACTTCAAAATTTATATCATATCCGAAGGGTGTCCCGGAATGATGGGGATATTCTTATATATGCATCTTGTTAATGTCGGTTACCAGGTGTTCACCATATGAATGATTTTTATCTCTATGTATGGGATGCATATTGAAATATGAAATCTTGTGGTCTATTGTTACAATTTGATATATATAGGTTAAACCTATAACTCACCAACATTTTTGTTGACGTTTAAAGCATGTTTATTCTCAGGTGAATACTAAGAGCTTCCGCTGTTGCATACTAAAATAAAGACAAGATTTGGAGTCCATGTTTGTATGATATTGTGTAAAAACTGCATTCAAGAAACTGATTTCGATGTAACATATTTGTATTGTAAACCATTATGTAATGGCCGTGTGTAAACAGGATATTTTAGATTATCATTATTTGATAATCTACGTAAAGCTTTTTAAACCTTTATTTATGAAATAAAGGTTATGGTTTGTTTTAAAAATGAATGCAGTCTTTGAAAAACGTCTCATATAGAGGTCAAAACCTCGCAACGAAATCAATTAATATGGAACGTTTTTAATCAATAAGAACGGGACATTTCAGTTGGTATCCGAGCGTTGGTCTTAGAGAACCAGAATTTTGCATTAGTGTGTCTTATCGAGTTTGTTAGGATGCATTAGTGAGTCTGGACTTCGACCGTGTTTACTTGAAAAATGATTGCTTAACAAATTTTGTTGGAAACTATATATTTTTAACATGTGAATATTATGTGATATATTAATCTCTTAACGCGTTTGATATTATGTGATAGATGTCTACCTCTAGAACAAGTCCCATTGACTCACCTAATAATAATGAAGAGTCAAATGTAAATTGGAATGATTCGTGGACTGATTCACAAGTTCCCGAAGAGGAACCGGAAGAAGAGTCGGAACCAGAAGAAGAATCGGAACCGGAAGAAGAATCGGAACCGGATGAAGAAATAGAACCGGTGGGGGAAATAATAAAACGGTTAAGTAAAAGAAAATCCTTAACCAACCGACCAAGGTTAATTATGGTCAATGGTGTTTCCGCTAAGGAAGCAAAATATTGGGAGGATTACCAATTCTCCGATGAATCGGATTCCGACGAGAATTCCGATGATGTTATAGAAATTACCCCAACTGAATTTAAAAAGGCAAAAGAAAATAATAAGGGAAAGGGCATAAAAATAGAGAAATCTAATTCCAACCCCGATGAACTTTATATGTATCGTCAACCCCCGAAGTCCTTAAGTTGTAACAATGACCCGGGAACCTCTAAACCACCAGGTATTTCTAAACCAATGTGGAAAACGACGGCTCGTATTAGGGGAACATCATATATCCCTAGAAACTTGGCAAAACGAACCAAAACCGAAGAAGAAGAAACAAGCGAGTCGGAATAAGATAGTTGTATTCGTGTGGTGTAATATATGTAATATAGTGTGCTTATGCTTTATGATATATGTAAAAATTGCTTGTATTAATAAGTATTTTTTTTTATGAATCTAACTCTTGTCTATTTTACAGTATAAAAACACAAAATGGATAGACAACCCAATATTTTAAGAGACCTACCCGGAGACATGATTGATGAAATCTTGTCTAGAGTCGGTCAGAATTCTTCGGCACAACTATTTAAGGCGAGATCAGTTTGTAAGACATTCGAAGAACGTTCCAAGAATGCCTTGGTTTATAAAAGGCTTTCGTTCGAAAGATGGGGGATATCACATTGGGAAATCCATAAGTTACGATGTGTTTACTTTGACGCATATATTGCGGGGAACCCAAATGCTATTTTACGCAATGGGTTAAGAAATTATTTTGACTCAATATATCCGAATATTGGACTTCGTGATTTAGAAAAAGCGGCTAACATGCAACATAAAGAAGCATGTTATGCTTACGGATTAGTAATGTTCGCTTCTCACCAAAGTGAGAACAAGAACATCGGGCTACAACTATTAAACAAAACGTTCCCACAAGTGACGGAGTCGGTAATTGGGGTAAGAAATGAGGTTTTTAGATTATTACGGGACTGTTGGACATTACGTAACCCTCGTCCCTTTGACGACGTTACAACACGCTGTCTTATCAACGGCCATAACGGTTATGTTCCACAAGACCAAGGATGGGAAGTAATCCTAGTAAAACCAGAATGCATGACTTGTTTCTGGACGTATGAATTACGTGTCTTTATTGCCTTTGCTGAACGACTTGTGTACTAGCTAGAATTATCTTCACAACCATCTTGTATCAAATTTATTGTGTGCTATATTTCATGCTATATGTAAAATAAGCGGTATTGTAAGTTTGTAAAATATTGTGTAAAAGTTTGAACGCGAAATATTATTATAATCAGTTTTTCATATAGAATTGTAGTAGTTGAATTGTATATTAGCTACTAAGTATGAACTTAACGGGTAGGTACTACCCGAATTTAAACTTATAAAACGCTAATATGAAGAAAAAGCTTTTATAAATGAGTTCATATTATGCTACGAAATACTATTAACTACTCTTAATATTCTGTATGATTAACTTGTTCCATTTGACTATTTTGAAGGAAATGGCACCGACTACTCGACACACCGTGAATATGAATGAAGAGGAATTCCGTACTTTTCTAGCTTCAAACATAGCCGCAGTACAGGCTGCGCTACATACCAACAATAACCTTGGATCTAGCAGTACAGGAAATCATGTAGGATGCACCTACAAAGAATTCACTGCCTGTAAACCTATGGAATTTGATGGAACCGAAGGACCGATCGGATTGAAACGGTGGACCGAGAAGGTCGAATCGGTGTTTGCCATAAGTAAGTGTACTGAAGAGGACAAAGTAAAGTACGCTACGCATACCTTCACAGGTTCTACGTTAACATGGTGGAATACCTATCTAGAGCAAGTAGGACAAGACGATGCGTACGCACTACCGTGGTCAGCATTCAAGCACTTGATGAACGAGAAGTACCGTCCCAGAACCGAGGTCAATAAGCTCAAGACAGAACTTAGAGGGTTACGAACCCAAGGATTTGATATTACCACGTACGAAAGACGATTCACAGAATTATGCCTATTGTGTCCGGGAGCATTCGAAGATGAGGAAGAGAAGATCGACGCGTTTGTGAAAGGATTACCGGAAAGAATCCAAGAAGATATAAGTTCACACGAGCCCGCCTCCATACAACAGGCATGTAGAATGGCTCATAAACTAGTGAACCAGATTGAAGAAAGAATTAAAGAACAGACAGTTGAAGAGGCCAATGTGAAGCAAGTCAAAAGAAAGTGGGAGGAAAACGGTTATAAGAATCACCAATACAACAACAACAGCAATTACAACAATAATCGCAACAATTATCCCAACAATCGCAACATCAATCACAACTACAACAAACGGCCCAACAATAACAACAACAACAACATCAACTACAACAATCATCCCAACAACAATAATAACCGCAACAACAACAACAATCAGAAGCAGCTATGCCAAAGGTGTGAAAAGTATCACTCGGGGTTCTGCACCAAATTTTGCAACAAGTGTTAAAGAATGGTCATAGCGCGGCGAAGTGTGAGGTCTACGGACCAGGGGTTAATAGAACGAAAGGAACAAATGGTGTCGGAACGAGTAATGGCGGAGCAAGTAGTGTCGGAGCAAGTTATGCCAATGTAGTTTGTTATAAATGTGGAAAACCGGGCCACATTATTAGAAATTGCCCGAACCAGGAGAACACGAATGGACAAGGCCGCGAAAGAGTTTTCAATATTAATGCGGCAGAGGCACAGGAAGACCCGGAGCTTGTTACGGGTACGTTTCTTATTGACAATAAATCTGCTTACGTTTTATTTGATTCGGGTGCGGATAGAAGCTATATGAGTAGAGATTTTTGTGCTAAATTAAGTTGTCCATTGACACCTTTGGATAGTAAATTTTTACTCGAATTAGCAAATGGTAAATTAATTTCAGCAGATAATATATGTCGGAATCGAGAAATTAAACTGGTTAGCGAAACATTTAAGATTGACTTGATACCAGTAGAGTTAGGGAGTTTTGATGTGATAATCGGTATGGACTGGTTGAAAGAAGTGAAAGCAGAGATCGTTTGTTACAAAAATGCAATTCGCATTATACGAGAAAAAGGAAAACCCTTAATGGTGTACGGAGAAAAGGGCAACATGAAGCTACATCTTATTAGTAATTTGAAGGCACAAAAACTAATAAGAAAAGGTTGCTATGCTGTTTTAGCACACGTCGAGAAAGTACAAACTGAAGAAAAGAGCATCAATGATGTTCCCGTCGCAAAAGAATTTCCCGATGTATTTCCGAAAGAATTACCGGGATTACCCCCACATCGATCCGTTGAATTTCAAATAGATCTTGTACCAGGAGCTGCACCAATAGTTCGTGCTCCTTACAGACTCGCACCCAGCGAGATGAAAGAACTGCAAAGCCAATTACAAGAACTTTTAGAGCAAGGTTTCATTCGACCAAGCACATCACCGTGGGGAGCTCCTGTTTTGTTTGTCAAGAAGAAAGATGGTACATTCAGGTTGTGTATCGACTACCGAGAGTTGAACAAACTTACCATCAAGAACCGCTACCCACTACCGAGAATCGAAGACTTATTTGATCAACTACAAGGCTCGTCTGTTTATTTAAAGATTGACTTACGTTTCGGGTATCATCAAATGCGGGTGAAAGAAGATGATATTCCAAAGACTGCTTTCAGAACACGTTACGGTCATTACGAGTTTATGGTCATGCCATTTGGTTTAACTAATGCACCAGCTGTGTTCATGGACCTTATGAACCGAGTGTGTGGACCATACCTTGACAAGTTTGTCATTGTTTTCATTGATGACATACTTATTTACTCAAAGAATGACCAAGAACACGGTGAACATTTGAGAAAGGTGTTAGAAGTATTGAGGAAGGAAGAATTGTACGCTAAGTTTTCAAAGTGTGCATTTTGGTTGGAAGAAGCTCAATTCCTCGGTCACATAGTGAACAAAGAAGGTATTAAGGTGGATCCGGCAAAGATAGAAACTGTTGAAAAGTGGGAAACCCCGAAAACTCCAAAACACATACGCCAGTTTTTAGGACTAGCTGGTTACTACAGAAGGTTCATCCAAGACTTTTCCAGAATAGCAAAACCCTTGACTGCATTAACGCATAAAGGGAAGAAATTTGAATGGAATGATGAACAAGAGAAAGCGTTTCAGTTATTGAAGAAAAAGCTAACTACGGCACCTATATTGTCATTGCCTGAAGGGAATGATGATTTTGTGATTTATTGTGACGCATCAAAGCAAGGTCTCGGTTGTGTATTAATGCAACGAACGAAGGTGATTGCTTATGCGTCTAGACAATTGAAGATTCACGAACAAAATTATACGACGCATGATTTGGAATTAGGCGCGGTTGTTTTTGCATTAAAGACTTAGAGGCACTACTTATATGGGGTCAAAAGTATTATATATACCGACCACAAAAGTCTTCAACACATATTTAATCAGAAACAACTGAATATGAGGCAGCGTAGGTGGATTGAATTATTGAATGATTACGACTTTGAGATTCGTTACCACCCGGGGAAGGCAAATGTGGTAGCCGATGCCTTGAGTAGGAAGGATAGAGAACCCATTCGAGTAAAATCTATGAATATAATGATTCATAATAACCTTACTACTCAAATAAAGGAGGCGCAACAAGGAGTTTTAAAAGAGGGAAATTTAAAGGATGAAATACCCAAAGGATCGGAGAAGCATCTTAATATTCGGGAAGACGGAACCCGGTATAGGGCTGAAAGGATTTGGGTACCAAAATTTGGAGATATGAGAAAAATGGTACTTAGAGAAGCTCATAAAACCAGATACTCAATACATCCTGGAACGGGGAAGATGTACAAGGATCTCAAGAAACATTTTTTGGTGGTCGGGTATGAAAGCCGATGTTGCTAAATACGTAGGAGAATGTTTGACGTGTTCTAAGGTCAAAGCTGAGCATCAGAAACCATCAGGTCTACTTCAACAACCCGAAATCCCAGAATGGAAATGGGAAAACATTACCATGGATTTCATCACTAAATTGCCAAGGACTGCAAGTGGTTTTGATACTATTTGGGTCATAGTTGATCGTCTCACCAAATCAGCACACTTCCTGCCAATAAGAGAAGATGACAAGATGGAGAAGTTAGCACGACTGTATTTGAAGGAAGTCGTCTCCAGACATGGAATACCAATCTCTATTATCTCTGATAGGGATGGCAGATTTATTTCAAGATTCTGGTAGAGATTACAGCAAGCATTAGGAACTCGTCTAGACATGAGCACTGCCTATCATCCACAAACTGATGGGCAGAGCGAAAGGACGATACAAACACTTGAAGACATGCTACGAGCATGTGTTATTGATTTCGGAAACAGTTGGGATCGACATCTACCGTTAGCAGAATTTTCCTACAACAACAGCTACCATTCAAGCATTGAGATGGCGCCGTTTGAAGCACTTTATGGTAGAAAGTGCAGGTCTCCGATTTGTTGGAGTGAAGTGGGGGATAGACAGATTACGGGTCCGGAGATTATACAAGAAACTACCGAGAAGATCATCCAAATTCAACAACGGTTGAAAACCGCCCAAAGTCGACAAAAGAGCTACGCTGACATTAAAAGAAAAGATATAGAATTTGAAATTGGAGAGATGGTCATGCTTAAAGTTGCACCTTGGAAAGGCGTTGTTCGATTTGGTAAATGAGGGAAATTAAATCCAAGGTATATTGGACCATTCAAGATTATTGATCGTGTCGGACCAGTAGCTTACCGACTTGAGTTACCTCAACAACTCGCGGCTGTACATAACACTTTCCACGTCTCGAATTTGAAGAAATGTTTTGCTAAAGAAGATCTCACTATTCCTTTAGATGAAATCCAAATCAACGAAAAACTCTAATTCATCGAAGAACCTGTCGAAATAATGGATCGTGAGGTTAAAAGACTTAAGCAAAACAAGATACCAATTGTTAAGGTTTGATGGAATGCTCGTAGAGGACCTGAGTTCACCTGGGAGCGTGAAGATCAGATGAAGAAGAAATACCCGCATCTATTTCCAGAAGATTCGTCAACACCTTCAACAGCTTAAAATTTCGGGACGAAATTTATTTAACGAGTAGGTACTGTAGTGACCTGAACTTTTCCATGTTTATATATATTAATTGAGATTGATATTTACATGATTAAATGTTTCCAACATGTTAAGCAATCAAACTTGTTAAGACTTGATTAATTGAAATATGTTTCATATAGACAATTGACCACCCAAGTTGACCAGCGATTCACGAACGTTAAAACTTGTAAAAACGACATGACGATATATATATATGGATATACATATGGTTAACATGAGATTATTATAAGTAAGTATCTCCATAAGTATATTAACAATGAGTTATATACATATAAACACGACTACTAACTTAAGGATTTCGAAACGAGACATATATGTAACGATTATCGTTGTAACGACATTTAAATCTATATATATCATATTAAGATATATTAATATATCATAATATCATGATAATATAATAATTTAACATCTCATTAGATATAATAAACAATGGGTTAACAACATTAATTGAGATCGTTAACTTAAAGGTTTCAAAACAACACTTACATGTAACGACTAACGATGACTTAACGACTCAGTTAAAATGTATATACATGTAGTGTATTTAGATGTATTAAAATACTTTTAGAAGACTTCAAGACATATATCAAAACACTCATACTTAACGAAAATGGTTACAGTTACTTTCCCATTCTTTTCTTTCATCAAGAATTCTAGTCGTATTCTTACCCGTATTATACACAGCTTCAAAACGTACTTACTATGGGTATATACCAATAGAAACTAGCATGGGATTTCACTCTTGATTATGTCATGTATGACTAATCAATTTTAACTTCTACCATGAGCTAGTCAACTAACTAGAACTCCTTTTAACCCCACTCACCACTCACCAATTACCACTCATCATTCACTCCATTTCACTTCCAATTCTCTTTCTAATTCTCTCTCAACACACACACACACTATTATGAACGTATTTTTCCAGTAGTTAATCATCATCTTCATCAAAAATCACTTCAAGAATCAAGCTATAATCATCATAGGAAGAACACTTCAAGAACACTTCAAAAATCCCTTCAAGTTTACTAATTTACTTCCAAGCTTTCTAATCCATTCCAAGTAATCATCTAAGATCAAGAAACCTTTGTTATATACAGTAGTTTATCTTTCTTATTCAAGGTAATATTCATATTCAAACTTTGATTCAATTTCTATAACTATAAACTATCTTAATTCGAGTAAAAATCTTACTTGAACTTGTTTTTGTGTCATGATCCTACTTCAAGAACTTTCAAGCCATCCAAGATCCTTTGAAGCTAGATCATTTCTTGTCACTTCCAGTAGGTTTACCTACTAAACTTGAGGTAGTAATGATGTTCATAACATCATTCGATTCATATATATAAAACTATCTTATTCGAAGGTTTAAACTCGTAATCACTAGAACATAGTTTAGTTAATTCTAAACTTGTTCGCAAACAAAAGTTAATCCTTCTAACTTGACTTTTAAAATTAACTAAACACATGTTCTATATCTATATGATATGCTAACTTAATGATTTAAAACCTGGAAACACGAAAAACACCGTAAAATCGGATTTACGCCGTCGTAGTAACACTGCGGGCTGTTTTAGGTTAGTTAATTAAAAACTATGATAAACTTTGATTTAAAAGTTGTTATTCTGAGAAAATGATTTTTATTATGAACATGAAATTATATCCAAAAATTATGGTTAAACTCAAAGTGGAAGTATGTTTTCTAAAATGGTCATCTAGACGTCGTTCTTTCGACTGAAATGACTACCTTTACAAAAATGACTTGTAACTTATTTTTCTGACTATAAACCTATACTTTTTCTGTTTAGATTCATAAAATAGAGTTCAATATGAAACCATAGCAATTTGATTCACTCAAAACGGATTTAAAATGAAGAAGTTATGGGTAAAACAAGATTGGATAATTTTTCTCATTTTAGCTACTTGAAAATTGGTAACAAATCTATTCCAACCATAACTTAATCAACATGTATTGTATATTATGTAATTTTGAGATACCATAGACACGTATACAATGTTTCGACCTATCATGTCGACACATCTATATATATTTCGGAACAACCATAGACACTCTATATGTGAATGTTGGAGTTAGCTATACAGGGTTGAGATTGATTCCAAAATATATATAGTTTGAGTTGTGATCAATACTGAGATACGTATACACTGGGTCGTGGATTGATTCAAGATAATATTTATCGATTTATTTCTGTACATCTAACTGTGGACAACTAGTTGTAGGTTATTAACGAGGACAGCTGACTTAATAAACTTAAAACATCAAAATATATTAAAAGTGTTGTAAATATATTTTGAACATACTTTGATATATATGTATATATTGTTATAGGTTCGTGAATCAACCAGTGGCCAAGTCTTACTTCCCGACGAAGTAAAAATCTGTGAAAGTGAGTTATAGTCCCACTTTTAAAATCTAATATTTTTGGGATGAGAATACATGCAGGTTTTATAAATGATTTACAAAATAGACACAAGTACGTGAAACTACATTCTATGGTTGAATTATCGAAATCGAATATGCCCCTTTTTATTAAGTCTGGTAATCTAAGAATTAGGGAACAGACACCCTAATTGACGTGAATCCTAAAGATAGATCTATTGGGCCTAACAAACCCCATCCAAAGTACCGGATGCTTTAGTATTTCGAAATTTATATCATATCCGAAGGGTGTCCTGGAATGATGGGGATATTCTTATATATGCATCTTGTTAATGTCGGTTACCAGGTGTTCACCATATGAATGCTTTTTATCTCTATGTATGGGATGTATATTGAAATATGAAATCTTGTGGTCTATTGTTACAATTTGATATATATAGGTTAAACCTATAACTCACCAACATTTTTGTTGACGTTTAAAGCATGTTTATTCTCAGGTGAATACTAAGAGCTTCCGCTGTTGCATACTAAAATAAGGACAAGATTTAGAGTCCATGTTTGTATGATATTGTGTAAAAACTGCATTCAAGAAACTGATTTCGATGTAACATATTTGTATTGTAAACCATTATGTAATGGTCGTGTGTAAACAGGATATTTTAGATTATCATTATTTGATAATCTACGTAAAGCTTTTTAAACCTTTATTTATAAAATAAAGGTTATGGTTTGTTTTAAAAATGAATGCAGTCTTTGAAAAACGTCTCATATAGAGGTCAAAACCTCGTAACGAAATCAATTAATATGGAATGTTTTTAATCAATAAGAACGGGACATTTCAGACTCGTCTTAATCCGAGTTACGGTTTAGGATATATGGCCCTCCGATCGTCACTATGTCCTTTTAATGTTGTGCAGAAATTTCTGACCTACTCGCACTTAGACCGTCGTCACGGTCAAACGAAGATGAGTTTGATTCTGTAAATTTTACCACACTTAAAGGACTCATATACGGAGCCATGGCCACTGGTCTCACCTTATTTCAGTAAGGGTAGAGGCCGTGGTGACTGATCAAAGTCAGCCTTTGTTTTAAACTACTTTCATAAACGAAACTTACTTTACGCCTTTTGTTTGATGATGAATGATGATGACCCTTAAGACCTTATTTACATACTTTTAAACCTATTCGGACGATTTACTGACTTAGTACTATTTGACTTAGGTTGAGGACCAGTTTGGACAACCTTCATTACTTGCTTACTTTTCGAGTCATACTTTACCGCTACATTATCATTGTGAGTTATTGCATCCCTTTTTACTTTAACTATTTTAGGACTGAGAATACATGCGCTTTTTACATTTTACATGTTAGGCACGAGTACTTAAACTTTATATGTGTGTGGGTTATACAACGGCATAAACATTCCCCTTAGCACGGTAACGTTTAGTCATTAGTTTTTGAACCGGTGAACGCGAATCTTAGAAATGGATCCATAGGGTTTGACATCCCCACTCGGGCTAGTCGCGCTAGCATTTAATGAGTGTTTAATACTTCGTAGACATACACACTTACCAAGTGTACTTTCAGGGGGTATAAACGTTAAGTTAGTTACCAAGTGCCCACGGTTAACATATACTTTATCTTACTGTTTTGAAACGCTCTTTGTAGCACTGAAATCTCGTGGCCTACCTTACATACTGTTATACTTAAACTATAGCTCACCAACCTTTGTGTTGACATTTTTAAGCATGTTTTTCTCAGGTGCTTAAGGTTATTTGCTTTCGCTGTCGTGCTAAGTCTTGCCGTAGACACCCGCTGCTCTAGTGTTATCACCGCATGAACTGTTTACCTTGCATTCAAACTTTAATACATTTGAACTATGTTTTGTAACGACCTAAGGGTCACATACATTTATTCATGCTTGCTATTCGTAGAAGCATACTGTTGGTGTAAAACATTTGATGTCAGTTATGACGTCACCTTTTTTATTATGAATACAACTTCTTTTATTACAGCATATAGTACTTAACCTTGTAATGATCCTGTTGTTGATGATTCGTACACGATGGTTTGGTACGGGCATCACATGCTACCTACCCCCATGCGATCGCATGGCCTGGAGGCACAAAAGCCATGCGATCGCATGGCCCTGAAATCCAGCCCACAGGCCTATAAATTCGCAGCTTTGGTTCATCATACATCCATCTTTTCTTCTTCTTACTCATACGTAAACATATATATATATATATATATATATATATATATATATATATATATATATATATATATATATATATATATATATATATATATATATATATATATTATAATTTTAATTTTAATTTTAATTTTAATTCTAATAATAAGGGTATGTTAGCGAATGTTGTAAGGGTGTAAGTCGAAATTCTGTCCGTGTAACGCTACGCTATTTTTAATCACTGTAAGTTATGGTTAACGTTATTTTTAATTTAATGTCTCGTAGCTAAGTTATTATTATGCTTATTTAAGACGAAGTAATCATGATGTTGGGCTAAAAATATTAAGATTGGGTAATTGGGCTTTGTACCATAATTGGGGTTTGGACAAAAGAACGACACTTGTGGAAATTAGACTATGGGCTATTAATGGGCTTTATATTAACTAAATGATACCTCGTTAATTTAATATATAGACTTATAATTTGACGTATTTATATATAACCACATCCGCTTGACTGGGCACGGTGGGCGGGATATCTATAAATACCAATAATTGTTTATTTTACCGGACACGGAACTGGATTAATAGTTAGTAGACTTGTTGAAACAGGGGTGGATTACATTCAAGGGTAATTGGTGTAATTGTTAACAAAGTAGTAAAACCTTGGTTTACACGCAGTCGATAACCTGGTGTATTCATTAAACAAAGTATTAAAATCTTGTTACAATTCGAATCCCCAATTAGTTGGAATATTTGACTTCGGGAATAAGAATAATTTGGCGAAGACTTCCGCATTTTATGATTATGACTGATGGACTATTATGGACAAATCCGTATGGACATATTGAATAATCTAGGACAAAGAACAATTAACCCATGGGAATAAACTAAAAATCAACACGTCAAACATCATGATTATGGAAGTTTAAATAAGCATAATTCTTTTATTTCATATTTAATTGCACTTTTAATTATCGCACTTTTATTTATTGTCATTGTATTTAATTGCACTTTTAATTATCGTACTCTTTAATTATCGCAATTTTATTTTATCGCACTTTTATTTATCGCAATTTCATTATCGTTATTTACTTTACGCTTTAAATTAAGTTTTATTTATTTTTAATATTTTACATTAGGTTTTAACTGCGACTAAAGTTTTAAAAATCGACAAATCGGTCATTAAACGGTAAAAACTCCCTTTTATAATAATAATATTACTTATTTATATATTTGTATTTTTATAAGTTAAAACTAATATAGCGTTAAGCTTGTTTAAAAGATCCCTGTGGAACGAACCGGACTTACTAAAAACTACACTACTGTACGATTAGGTACACTGCCTATAAGTGTTGTAGCAAGGTTTAGGTATATCCATTCTATAAATAAATAAATATCTTGTGTAAAATTGTATCGTATTTAATAGTATTTCCTTGTAAAAATAATACTATTTCCTAGTACAACTCGCGCACATCAAGTATTTTTGGCGCCGCTGCCGGGGACGTTCTTGCTTAAACGCCGGAAGCGCAACGCTATATATAAAAAAAAATTATTAATTTTTAGTTTACTTTTATAAAACTACGCTTTTATAAAAATACGTTTTAAATATTCAAAAATATAAAAAGAAAAACAAAAATTATATATTTTTAATAGTTTGTTAAATATATATATATATATATATATATATATATATATATATATATATATATATATATATATATATAAAACTATAAAGTTTCTTTATTTTTATTTTGTAAAAATATAAGTTTTATTTAATTTATATAAATATATTACATAAATATCTAAAACTGAAAACTGAAAAAAAAATAAAAAAAATACTCGAGGCCCGATCACTGTAGCAGCCCAAAGCCTGGCCCGAAATTCTTATCCATGCTATCGCATGGATTTTTAACGTGAGGACCATGCGATCGCATGGACCTGTCTGACACGCCACAGTTTTACCCTAATTCAGCAATCATTACGTAATTATTATTATTATTATTTATTTAAACCCTAATTAGGTTTTAAATTATTTAATTATTTAGTTTAGTTTTTATTTAATTTGTATTTTTAAGTTTAATAAGTTTTAATAAATTATAAAATTAATAGTTTTATAAAATAAATAATATAAAAATAATATTTTTATAAAATTGTACTTTTTATAACTTTAAGTATATTTTTATATTTTGTATCTTTTTATTTGTTTTAGCATAATATTTGTATTTTTCGCTCGTATTTAATTCTAAGATATAGTTTTTGCCATAGTTATTTTAATTTCTAGATTTTTAGGCTTTGCCGTAAAATTCCTTAAGTGCTTTTTCTTTAGACTAAGATTTAGGTGCTTTAGAATTTTGCGACGCCGTTTTTATATTTTAGTACCTTTTTAAGTTATTGGCATTTTGGATATAGTTTTTCTTTTAAGCTTTAATATTTTTAGACGCAACTTTTAATTCTTAGTTTGTAATTCCTTTTTAAGTTTCGACGCGCTACATTCTTATTTTTATTTTTCGACGCCTATTATTTTTCGACCTTTTATTTTTCGACGTTTTTCGACGCGCTCTTTTTCTTTCTTATTTCTCGCCGCTATAGTTTTTAGGACTTAGATTTTTTTCTATTTCTTATCTAAAATTTCTTTAAATTTAAACGAAAAATTATTTTAAGTGGTTAAATTGATAGACATCAAAATTTTCTGGTTCGTAGTAATAGTTGGATTTGTACATGGACCGGGTTATTGGAGCCAAACAGTACTCAATTATATTGACACCAAACGAATCCTGCCCCTCTGCTGCATCTTTTGGCTATTCGAAACGTGGACAAAATCAGAAAAGTCTATTAATTTGATAACTTATATAATTTTTCTTATTTTTATAACTAATAGGATATTCAGTGAATGCACCGAGCAAAACGTTCACCACCTTTTGTACGTTCACCACCTGTAACTCGGTCAAGACATCTAGAAAATATTGTCGCCGTTGATTTTTCTTTAGAATCGTCATCCAGTCGACCAAGTACTCCAATTCAAATTTCCGATAATCCATTTTTTGAACCCGACCTTACAATTGAGAATCCGGAGAATATTCAGGGACAATTCATAGATCCTGAACCACTAATCTTTCCTCCGGAACTACCAATCATTCAAACAGAGATTGTAGAGGAACCAACCATTAAATCAGAATCCTTTAGTGATTTAGATTCAACAAATTCAATTATGGAGAATCTGGAACCTCTAAGTATGGAAGACCGAATGCGAGCTAAACGCACTGGCCAAGGTCACGCAATTACTCAACCAGACATTAATGCGCCAGATTATGAAATCAAAGGACAAATCCTACACATGGTGACTAATCAATGCCAATTTAGTGGTGCACCGAAGGAAGATCCAAATGAACATCTTCGTATATTTAATAGGATCTGCACACTATTTAAAATAAGAGAAGTGGAGGATGAACAGATATATCTCATGTTATTTCCCTGGACTTTAAAGGGAGAAGCCAAAGATTGGTTGGAATCGTTACCTGAAGGGGCGATTGATACATGGGAAGTCTTAGTTGAAAAATTTCTTAAATAATTCTTTCCGGCATCTAAAGCCGTAAGACTTCAAGGAGAAATTGTTACGTTCACACAGAAGCCAAACGAAACTCTATATGAGGCTTGGACAAGATTTGGAAAGTTATTAAGAGGATGTCTGCAACATGGGTTAGACACCTGTCAAATAGTACAAATATTCTACCAAGGATGCGATATCACTACAAGAAAAGACATCAATATAGCAGCTGGTAGTTCCATTATGAAGAAAACCGCAACTGATGCTTACAAAATTATTGATAACACTGCTTCCCACTCACATGAGTGGCACCAAGAAAAAGATATCGCGAGATCATCTAAAGCAGCTAGAGCCTATTCTAGCCATGACTTAGATTCCATTTTCGCAAAGATAGATGCTGTTGAGAGACGAATGGAAAAGATGACTAAAGATATTCACTCAATACGAATTAGTTGTGAGCAGTGTGGAGGACCACATTTGACAAAAGATTGTCTCAGTATTTAATTAACAATGGAACAAAGAGAGAATATTTCCTACATAAACCAAAGGCCTGGAAATAATTATCAGAATAATTATCAACTGCCAAGACCGATCTACAATCAAAACCAGAATTATAACCGAAATGTTCCATACAACAACCAACAAGGTCCAAGTAATCAACAAGTATCCAATAATACTTACAACCAGCAAAGACCTAATTTTCAAAATAAACCACCACAAACCGATGATAAAAAACCAAATTTAGAAGACATGATGTCGAAGCTAGTTGAATCTCAAACTCAGTTTTTCACATCTCAGAAACAAACCAATGAACAAAATGCTCAAGCATTTAGAAATCAACAAGCTTCTATTCAAAATCTGGAACAAGAAGTAAGTAACCTAGCAAGGTTAATAGGTGAAAAAAACCGGGAAGTCTACCTAGTGATACTAATGCTAACCCCCGGAATGAAACAGCTAAAGCCATTACCACAAGAAGTGGTATTACACTTAAACCACCTGAAATACCTGTAATTTCTGATGAAACTATTCCTACTCCACAAGAACCACAATCTGAACAAGATAAGGAAAAAGAACCGGTAAAGGTTAATGAAGATAACACAGTTAAGGCTAAACCTTATGTTAAACCATACCAACCACCACTTCCTTACCCAAGTAAAATGAGAAAAGAGAGACTTGAAGCCGAGCAATCCAAATTCTTGGATATGTTTAAACAGATAAATGTAAATCTTCCTTTCATTGATGTGATTTCAGGAATGCCTAGATATGCTAAATTCTTGAAAGATCTAATCACAAATAGAAAGAAAATGGAAGAACTCTCGGCTGTTACTATGAATGCTAATTGTTCAGCAGTGCTGTTGAATAAGATACCAGAAAAACTATCTGATCCAGGAAGTTTCACGATTCCATGTTTTCTGGGTAGTCTTAGTTCAATAGAAGCATTGGCAGACTTAGGTGCTAGTATAAATTTAATGCCGTATTCATTATACGCTAAGCTAGACCTTGGAGAATTGAAACCAACACGAATAAGCATACAACTAGCCGATCGATCAGTAAAATATCCTAGAGGGATAATGGAAAACATGCTAGTTAAAGTTGGTACGTTAGTATTTCCAGTAGATTTTGTTATTCTGGACATGGAAGAAGATTCTCGAGTTCCTCTCATATTAAGAAGACCATTCTTAAACACGGCTAAAGCAATAATAGACGTGTTTGGTAAGAAACTGACCCTAAGTATAGAGGACGAGAGTGTTACCTTTTCTGTTGATAGAGCCATGCAACAACCGCAATCTGCAGATGATACATGTTATTATATTCAAACTATAGAATCACATGCAGAATTGTTAGAAGAATTTCCAGAATTACAAGGAACAGGAGAATGTTCTTTAGGAGAAGGAACTGAACCAATTGATGAAACTGAAATGATACCTACACTTATGGCTAATGGATATGAACCAACAACAGAAGAAATTCAAATGCTAAAAGAAGAAGACAGATATCGATATAAATCATCGATAGAAGAACCACCGACATTAGAGTTAAAGCCACTTCCAAACCATTTGGAATATGCTTATTTACATGGTGAATCTGAATTACCTGTAATAATATCGTCTTCTCTTACTAAAAATGAAAAATCTCAACTCATTTCTGTGTTAAAAGCTCATAAACCAGCTATTGCATGGAAAATTCATGATATTAAAGGAATAAGTCCTTCGTATTGCACACATAAAATCCTTATGGAAGAAGGTCATAAAACGTATGTGCAACGCCAACGAAGACTAAATCCTAATATGCAAGATGTTGTTAAGAAAGAAATTATTAAACTGCTAGATGCGGGTTTAATTTATCCAATTTCTGATAGTCCATGGGTAAGCCCAGTTCAATGTGTGCCAACTGTGACGATCGCTCCAAATCCATATGGACAATACGTCATTCATAGATTTCATTGCGAGGTATTTGACCTTTATATGATACATTTTGTAAACATTGCATTCTTTTGAAAAGGCACTCCATAAACGAATATTTAAATCAAAGGATTTCGACATCTGATGATTTCTACATATAGACAATCATTGTAATATAATAGTTTACAATGATACTTCCGTTGACAATTCAGTCAAAATAAGATACATGGTGATGATTTGGTGAATGCAACGTTTCCTTGAAAAGTATGTCATGTAAGACTCCATGCACATAGCTTGTCTAACATATAAGCAAACAGCGGAAGACTTCTAGGAAACCTGAGAATAAACATGCTAACAAGTGTCAACACAAAGGTTGGTGAGTTCATAGTTTTATTGTTTCGTATAATTTGTATATAAAAGTGGATCACAAGATTTCAGTTGTTTCATCCAGAAACGTTTATCAAAAGTTTGTCAATAGATTCTACGTAACAGAGCACCCTGGTAACTAAGCTTTAACGTTATAATGATAAATACCCATTCGTTTTAATACACACAAACCAACGTGTCCTAAACTCAAATAACACACGTCCGTTAAAAGGCTAGCGCTCTAGCTCGGACGGGGATGTCAAGCCCTATAGATCCATATACTGTTATTCGCGCCCACCAGTCCATATCCTATGTACTAGCAGCTACTAGTTACCAAAGCTAAGGGATTTTCGGTTCAAACTCAGTGTAGAATTTAGTATGTACTTGTATCCATTGCGTTTAAAATAAAGTGCATGTATTCTCAGCCCAAAAATATAGATTGCAAAAGCAATTAAAAAGGGAGCAATGAAACTCACCTTAGCAGCACATAAAGTTGTTCATCGTAATGTGATCGAAACTCGGAATATCAAATAATCCTAGATCTCAATCTAGAGAACATATGTTGGTCAATAAATGTCTATCAAGCTAGGTCAGGTCATAGTGTATCACAATCCTAATGCTCGAGATCGACATACAAAAGTTATCCAAAATCGTTTCAAAAAGTCAATTTTGACAATAGTTCAACAAAACGAGACGTACCTTATATAAGGATTCATTTACTCGGTTGGTAATATTCAAAAATCTAATTTCTCAATCTTACAAACAAGTTGTTTAAATATTAATTGCAGATTCAAAAGCAATTCCAATTAACGTCAATTATAATTCAGTTGATCATATCTTTTAATCTGTTCATCAAAACTATTCGATATCTAAATGAAAAGTTATTGATTTTTCGCCAGCTTTTCAAAAACATGTATATCATATACCTTTTACCAGTAATATATATATTTAATTTGTGATCTATTATAAACTGTTTAACGACGAAATTTAGCATACACGTATATATAAATATATATACTCGAGCACTAGACATGGAAACACAATTAATATATAAAAGATAAAATATGAGTGCTTACGTATCAATATTGAGATTCAATATTGTAGGAAAGTACGTAGACGTAACGGGGATGATAAACACTAGGTTTGATTCATAAATATACCCCCGAACATTACCCATAATTTCCTTAGCTCTATCCCGCTTGAAAACCCATTTTGAAAGTGACACGCTCAAGACCTCGTCGTAGTATTTTATGTATAATATTAATACTACTAATAATAATAAGATTAATAATAATATTAATCTTAATCTTAATAATAATAATAATAATAATAATAATAATAATAATAATAATAATAATAATAATAATAATAATAATAATAATAATAATAATAATAATAATAATATAAATAATAATAATAATTACAGAGGGAGTAATATGTATAAGAAAAACTCGAGCAGAAACTGGCATTTTATAGGCAACTTTTTGGAATCTGATGCCCATGCGATCGCATGGGTTTTTAGTGTATTTTCCATGCGATCGCATGGCCGCCTGATCCAGCTCAAAATGTTTTTGTTTGCTAGTTCGTCGACATATTTAAATATAATATATATAATATATATAATTTAAATAATTAATTATATATTATATTAAATTCATGTGCATAGTTAACTTGTAATTTTCGTTCCAATGACTCGTACAATGTCACTCGACTTATGTCCCGGTTTTGATTTCTCGAAACGCATTTTCATACGCTTAGAAAACTTGCAATTTACGTTTTGTGACTCGTACCTTTGTCAAAATATAGTCTTAAATTATCAATAAACTATATCATTCAAAGTGTATCTTAAACTTTCGAGTGTTTTGGTCATTTACTTCTATAAATCATTGTCTCGCTATTTGTTAATATATATATATATATATATATATATATATATATATATATATACATATATATATATATAATAACAAATCGTTTTATGACCAAGTTAATATATATTTTCAACATTCATAAGCAAGTTTTAAATATACGTCGCAAGTTATTCATACAATTAATATTCCAACTTATCATATATATTCAAATAAATATTTAAACCAATAAGTTTAATGTACGGTATCAAACAATTAATACATTGTTACGTTTTCAAGTTATAGTATATATATATATATATATATATATATATATATATATATATATATATATATATATATATATATATATCTATATACATATAATTGTTCGCGAATCATCGAGAACAACCGAAAGGTATTTGAATATATGAAAGTAGTTCAAAAATTTTGAGATTCAGTTTTACAGACTTTGCTTATCGCGTCGGAAATATTAATCATACAAAGATTAAGTTTAAATTTGGTCAGAAATTTCCGGGTCATCACAGTACCTACCCGTTAAAGAAATTTCGTCCCGAAATTTGAGTGAGGTCATCATGACTAACAATAAAAATGTTTTCATGCCGTATATATGTTGATAAATAGAGTTTTATCACTGTTGAATAATATGGATAAAACAATCTGATTATTCAAAGCGTATGAGAGAAGTTATCATAAAAGAGTGAAATGAAAGAATAGAGATTCATCTTAACTTTTGACGTAGTTACGATTGATTTCCGGAATTTAAGGAATAGAAAATTTTCATAATCTAAATAAGATTTGATTCTTCGAAATTTAAGGAAATTAAGATTTCCTTTAAATGCGTAATATGCCTCAATTGTTATGTCTGATATTTTGCTATAAATTAACCACTTTCGTTTCATTATTTTCACCACTCCTACATCTTCTTCCTTATTTCATACTTCCAAAAGATTGTGAAATGCTTAATCCAGTTCTGATTCTTGATATTTTTTTGGCTATCGTATCCTTCATTCTTCTTTTTCATCTACCACCAAAGGAAGTTATTTTCTTCTACTATTACTTTGGGGTTATAGTATTTTTCATTCTCCCGTGTCTTTATATTGCTATACGCATTGATATACATGGTTTGTAATATATGTGTTGTTGTCAGGCTTTATATTTTCCCTTATATTTAGGAGCTCAATGCTTCCGTTTTTCCTTCCCGACTTCAAGTCAAGCGAATAATGGTCCAGAATTCGTAGCTATACATTTTGGAATGAACATAGTTAATGTTCTAAGAAAGAAATTGTATTGGCATGATCTTGATTTGTCAATTACTAGAATATCTGGAAAAGACCGAATCATCAAGAAAAGTATTTTCTTGATATATTTAGAGATTAAATAGAATGAAAGAGTTATATAACATGGTTCATGATGAGGGTATGATCTGTGAACCTTTGTCACATTTCATTAGAAACTCAGCATGACTTACTGTAATATAATCACGTTGATCAAGTGTCATTATATTATACTAATTCATGCTTCAGTTCCCAACACTACTTCAAAACATTCATTTTTTTTTTTTTTTTTTAAATTTTAGAAACTAAAATAGTTTCTTTTATGATGTAACACAGATAGCGCGAAGAGATGAATGATTTCAGATAAGAATAGTTATGAAAATATCTTCAGAAATAGGAAGGATATTTATAATGAAAGATACGATGATATCTTAGAATTTCTAATATCAGAGGATGATGCGAAAAATCTGTCTGTGAAGGTTTAGAATAAGAAGTAAGGTTCTTACTAATGGTTTCAGCAGACACTGAATCAATTGGATTCTTTGAAGGTAGATTTCGTCCTTGTGATTTGTCTACAGCTTCCTTCATACTTTGCTCAACTCGTTTTCCAGTTCCAAACCTTCTCTTTTTCTGTGCTTTTCCAACACACTACTCTTTATCATCAAACTTTCGAATGTTAAAGTCGTTTACAGTTTTAGCTGCTTCATCAGCATTTTTCCAAAATTCGGAGAACTAGTTTCGTAGTTTGGGGTGTTTTTCAGAAACTTCACATTCGAAGTAATTAAGTCTAGGAGATAGACATTATATGTATATATATAACTGTTGGCGTAAAATTGCTGCGAAATTCGAAATACTGATTGCTAATTCCTGGTAGTTGGAACGGCAACTATTGTTACAAGATGTGGATGAGTACATGATAGGGTTTCAATGAATAATTATAGTGACTTTTCGAAGAAACTTAAGTCACAGATTAATGAAGTTGCTGGTAAATTTACTGCTAATGTGGTGGAACATGAAAGGTTCTCCAGTAACAAGAACATATATGTCAAGGTTACAATAAAGTTAATCTGAAAAGTCGAAGTTGACTGGTTGGAAGTGTGATGAAAATTGATATCTTGAAAAGAATTGCAAGATTATTTTCGGTATTAACAACATTAAAGGATCTTGCACAGTTTTGAAGTCAAAGTATAGCTTTGAAAGATGTAGAGATCTAAAAATGATGTCACCGGTTCAGAGTTATGACTTAGATTCTGATCCGTCAATATCATAATATGTAATTGAATTTGTATGAAAATGATTGTATATCGTTGTGAGTATTGTTAATAATTTTTGAATCAAAGTTGAAGAATGTACAGTGTAACATATTAATTGCAAACTTAAATATTTCCCGGGTATTACCTACCCGTCAAAAAAAAATTCACAATTAATACTTTGTACAAAGAATTTTCGTTACAGTCTTTATGAAAATATCTGTATGTATATTTTCTTCAGATGTAATACAGATTTAATGAGTTAATATCATATTAAGCTCATTTGATTCTTGGCTTGAATTAGAAATGAATAATCTCCAAAACATTAGAGATTACCTAATCTTCGCGGAGTATTTCACTAATGAAATCAATACTTCATTATTTATTCTTATTGATATTCCTCGGTGAAGGATGTTGATGCTCGTGGAATTTTTGTGAACCTTACAAGGCACAGATGATGTTTTCTGGAAAGTTTCGAGTACATCGAAAATGAAAATGTAAAATCAATTATGTAATTGAATAATACACTTGGTTTATTAGGAAATGGAATTCATTGAGTTGAAACAGAGATTGTAGCTAACGATTGTTAAGTCATTAACGAAGGATGTATAGCATATTAGTAACATGAACTAACTGAGTAGTACCTACCAGTTATGATTCACATGTAATAGCTTAGTACGAAAAGATTTATTTTGTTTTCAAATTTCACATATATATATATAAAATATACATATAATTTCTTCAGGGAAAATGAGTTAATACTTCATAACTCGTTGATACAATATACGCGTTGTTGATTTGTGATGATGTTGGTGATTATGAAATTGGCGGAACTTGTAGTGCCACAGGTTTTGCCGGAGTTGGTGATACTGACGATACTGTTGATGCTGCTGGTAAAACAAGTCTAGCTTGTAAATTGTGCACCATTCAGGTCAAGGTTTCTACTCTTCCTTCTATCATTTCGGTCCACTCATCTGATTTACGGTTACGGTTAGAATAGATTATCTCTAAGACTTTAGAGATTACATAATCGTCGCAGAATATTACTCCAATGAAGTTATGAATCAATACTTCATCGGTTATTGTTGTTGGTACTCCTTGGTATCTATGGTGCGTATGACATTGATGTTCGAGGTACATGTTGTGATGTTGAGGCTTGCGGTGCGGATGTTGTTGGTGGTGGTAATGGTACTGTTGGTGTTGTTGTCGGTGGTACTGTTGATGCCGGTGATTCTGCTGGTGCTTGTAACCTTTGCACCATATCCTCCAAAGCCACGACCTGAGCGCGAAGCTCGTTGACTTCTTCTACTACACCGGGATGATTGGCGATTCAGACGAGCGGACGAATAAGATCCAGGATTTGAGAGAGTATATGATCATGACGAGATATTCTAGAGATGAGAGAGAAAATGGTGTTACGAACAGGTTCGCCGGTAAGTGCTTCAGGTTCTTTGCCAAGATGGCAATGTGGTGGATGGAAGGGATACCCTTCTTCTTGTCTCCAATAATTAAGTAGGCTACGAACCCATCCCCAATTCATCCAGAATAGATGATGGCTAATTGGTTGATCCATTCCGGTTACACTGTCTTCGGAATTCAGGTGAATATCCATATCAGAATAGCTGTCAGAGTTTAAGGAATTTGAACTAGATACGGGATCCATCTTGTATAATTAGGGAGATGATTTTTGATATGAATTAGATTATAGAATTTAGTTTGGTATTCTTCAATACATAATTTACATATGTATATATAATACCAAATTCCATAAATCACGGAGAAATTTTCGGAAGATGTCAGGAAAAGTTTACAGTAACAGATACGCTAAGATATGAATTTTTGTCTATACACTATTTATGCAATAAATGCAGGAAAATGTGTCTAGACTTAAGAATGATAAACATGTAATTTCCGATAAGAAATGATAAGCAAAACTTTTAACATGCAGACACAGTCGAAGTGCAGACTTACTAATGCATCCTAACAACTATCAGTTAGACACACTCATGCAAGACCTGGTTCGCTAGGACCAACGCTCTGATACTAACTGTGACGATCGCTCCAAATCCATATGGACAATACGTCATTCATCGATTTCATTGCGAGGTATTTGACCTCTATATGATACGTTTTGTAAACATTGCATTCTTTTGAAAAGGCACTCCATAAATGAATATTTAAATCAAAGGTTTTCGACATCTGATGATTTCTACATATAGACAATCATCGTAATATAATAGTTTACAATGATACTTCCATTGACAATGCAGTCAAAATAAGATACATGGTGATGATTTGGTGAATGCAACGTTTCCTTGAAAAGTATGTCATGTAAGACTCCATGCACATAGCTTGTCTAACATATAAGCAAACAGCGGAAGACTTCTAGGAAACCTGAGAATAAACATGCTAACAAGTGTCAACACAAAGGTTGGTGAGTTCATAGTTTTATTGTTTCGTATAATTTGTATATAAAAGTGGATCACAAGATTTCAGTTCTTTCATCCAGAAACGTTTATCAAAAGTTTGTCAATAGATTCTACATAACAGAGCACCCTGGTAACTAAGCTTTAACGTTATAACGATAAATACCCCATTCGTTTTAATACACGCAAACCAACGTGTCCTAAACTCAAATAACACACGTCCGTTAAAAGGCTAGCGCTCTAGCTCGGACGGGGATGTCAAGCCCTATAGATCCATATACTGTTATTCGCGCCCACCAGTCCATATCCTATGTACTGGCAGCTACTAGTTACCAAAGCTAAGGGATTTTCGGTTCAAACTCAGTGTAGAATTTAGTATGTACTTGTATCCATTGCGTTTAAAATAAAGTGCATGTATTCTCAGCCCAAAAATATAGATTGCAAAAGCAATTAAAAAGGGAGCAATGAAACTCACCTTAGCAGCACATAAAGTTGTTCATCGTAATGTGATCGAAACTCGGAATATCAAATAATCCTAGATCTCAATCTAGAGAACATATGTTGGTCAATAAATGTCTATCAAGCTAGGTCAGGTCATAGTGTATCACAATCCTAATGCTCGAGATCGACATACAAAAGTTATCCAAAATCGTTTCAAAAAGTCAATTTTGACAATAGTTCAACAAAACAAGACGTACCTTATATAAGGATTCATTTACTCGGTTGGTAATATTCAAAAATCTAATTTCTCAATCTTACAAACAAGTTGTTTAAATATTAATTGCAGATTCAAAAGCAATTCCTGTTAACGTCAATTATAATTCAGTTGATCATATATTTTAATCCGTTCAACGAAACTATTCGATATCTAAATGAAAAGTTATTGATTTTTCGCCAGCTTTTCAAAAACATGTATATCATATACCTTTTACCAGTAATATATATATTTAATTTGTGATCTATTATAAACTGTTTAACGACGAAATTTAGCATACACGTATGTATAAATATATATTCTCGAGCACTAGACATGGATACACAATTAATATATAAAAGATAAAATATGAGTGCTTACGTATCAATATTGAGATTCAATATTGTAGGAAAGTATGTAGACGTAACGGGGATGATAAACACTAGGTTTGATTCATAAATATACCCCCAAACATTACCCATAATTTCCTTAGCTCTATCCCGCTTGAAAACCCATTTTGAAAGTGACACGCTCAAGACCTCGTCGTAGTATTTTATGTATAATATTAATACTACTAATAATAATAAGATTAATAATAATATTAATCTTAATAATAATAATAATAATAATAATAATAATAATAATAATAATATAAATAATAATAATAATTACAGAGGGAGTAATATGTATAAGAAAAACTCGAGCAGAAACTGGCATTTTATAGGCAACTTTTTGGAATCTGGTGCCCATGCGATCGCATGGGTTTTTAGTGTATTTTCCATGCGATCGCATGGCCACCTGATCCAGCTCAAAATGTTTTTGTTTGCTAGTTCGTCGACATATTTAAATATAATATATATAATATATATAATTTAAATAATTAATTATATATTATATTAAATTCATGTGCATAGTTAACTTGTAATTTTCGTTCCAATGACTCGTACAATGTCACTCGACTTATGTCCCGGTTTCGGTTTCTCGAACGCATTTTCATACGCTTAGAAAACTTGCAATTTACATTTTGTGACTCGTACCTTTGTCAAAATATAGTCTTAAATTATCAATAAACTATATCATTCAAAGTGTATCTTAAACTTTCGAGTGTTTTGGTTATTTACTTCTATAAATCATTGTCTCGCTATTTGTTAATATATATATATATATATATATATATATATAATAACAAATCGTTTTATGACCAAGTTAATATATATTTTCAACATTCATAAGCAAGTTTTAAATATACGTCGCAAGCTATTCATACAATTAATATTCCAACTTATCATATATATTCAAATAAATATTTAAACCAATAAGTTTAACGTACGGTATCAAACAATTAATACATTGTTACGTTTTCAAGTTATAGTATATATATATATATATATATATATATATATATATATATATACTGTAACTTGAAAACGTAACAATATATATATATATATATATATATATATATATATATATATATATATATATATATATATATATATATATATATATATATGTATCTATATACATATAATTGTTCGCGAATCGTCGAGAACAACCGAAAGGTATTTGAATATATGAAAGTAGTTCAAAAATTTTGAGATTCAGTTTTACAGACTTTGCTTATCGCGTCGGAAATATTAATCATACAAAGATTAAGTTTAAATTTGGTTAGAAATTTCCGGGTCATCACACCTAAGAAGGGTGGCATGACTGTCATCACGAATGAGAAAAATGAGCTTATTCCTACTAGGACTGTAACAGGATGGCGTGTTTGTATTGATTATAGAAAATTAAATGACGCCACCAGAAAAGATCACTTTCCCTTACCTTTTATTGATCAAATGCTGGAAATATTAGCCGGAAATAGTTACTATTGTTTCCTTGATGGTTTTTCCGGATACTTTCAAATTCCAATAGCACCCGGGGATCAAGAGAAAACCACATTCACGTGCCCTTATGGTACTTTTGCTTACAAACGCATGCCATTTGGACTTTGCAACGCCCCTGCAACCTTTCAAAGGTGCATGATGGCGATTTTTCACGACATGATAGAAGAATGCATGGAAGTTTTCAAGGATGACTTTTCAGCCTTCGGTGATACTTTTGAAACATGTCTAGTTAATCTTGAACGAATGCTTATTAGATGCGAACAATCAAATCTAGTACTTAATTGGGAGAAATGCTATTTCATGGTTAAAGAAGGCATCGTTCTTGGTCATAAAATTTTAAAGGAAGGAATTGAAGTGGATAGAGCTAAAGTAGATGTAATTGCTAAACTTCCACCTCCTACCAATGTTAGAGGAGTTAGGAGTTTTCTAGGGCATGCCGGTTTTTACCGACGTTTCATAAAAGATTTTTCTAAAATTGCCACTCCTATGAATAAACTCCTAGAAAAGGATGCTCCATTCATCTTTTCAGATGAATGCATTAAATCTTTTAATATTCTTAAAGAGAAACTCACTAATGCGCCGATCATGATAACCCCAAATTGGAATCTACCGTTTGAACTAATGTGCGATGCAAGTGATTTTGCAATGGGAGCCGTTTTAGGACAAAGGATTGAAAAACAATTTCAACCTATATATTATGCTAGTAAGACGTTACAAGGAGCACAAATGAATTATACAACTACTGAAAAAGAACTCCTTGCTATTGTCTTTGCTTTTGATAAATTTCGATCATATCTCGTTCTAGCTAAAACGGTGGTCTATACCGACCATTCTGCTCTTAAATACCTATTTTCGAAACAAGATGCCAAACCACGATTAATCCGTTGGATCTTACTCTTACAAGAGTTTGATATTGAAATCCGAGATAAAAAGGGAGCAGAAAATCTCGCAGCTGATCATCTTTCTCGTCTTGAAAATCCCGAATTAGAAGTTCTAAATGAATCGGCCATACAAGACAACTTTCCTGATGAATATCTATTGAAGATAGATTATAATGAAATTCCATGGTTTGCAGACTATGCAAACTACTTAGTATGTGGATTCCTTGAAAAAGGATTATCGTACCAGAAACGAAAGAAATTCTTTAGTGATATAAAACACTATTTCTGGGAAGATCCACATTTGTTTAAAAGTTGTCCCGATGGAATAATACACCGATGTGTATTCAGAGACGAAGCTAGTCAAATCTTAAACCATTGTCACACAGGACCAACAGGAGGGCATTATGGGCCTCAACTCACAGCAAGAAAAGTTTATGATGCTGGATTCTATTGGCCTACAATTTTTAAAGACGCACACCTTCTTTGCAAATCCTGTGATGCTTGTCAAAGGGTCGGAAAAATAAGTCAACGTGATGAAATGTCAAAAACTGTCATTCAAGTATGTGAAGTATTTGACATTTGGGGTATTGACTTTATGGTTCCATTTCCAAAATCTCATAATAATCTCTACATTCTCGTTGCCATTGATTATGTATCTAAATGGGCGGAAGCACAAGCTCTCCCAACTAACGATGCACGAGTTGTAGTCAATTTTTTAAAACGTCTTTTTGCAAGGTTTGGAACACCGAAAGCTTTAATAAGTGATCGGGGTACTCATTTTTGTAATAATCAACTTGAGAAAGTTCTTAAAAGATATGGAGTAACTCATAAAATCTCCACCGCTTATCATCCACAAACAAGTGGACAAGTTGAAAATACCAACCGAGCTTTAAAACGTATTCTAGAAAAAAAACGTAGGATCAAATCCGAAGGAATGGTCCATTAAATTGGAGGATGCACTCTGGGCTTTTAGAACAGCCTACAAAACTCCAATTGGTACCACACCTTTTAGACTCGTTTACGGAAAAGCATGTCATCTTCCAGTAGAAATTGAACACAAAGCATTTTGGGCTTTGAAGACATGTAATCTTGATTTACATGAAGCCGGACTTCTACGATTAAGTCAACTAAACGAATTAGAAGAATTAAGACATGAAGCATACGAAAATTGGTTAATCTATAAGGAAAGAACGAAGAAATGGCATGATAAAAGAATCAGAAGTTCAAAAGAATTCAAAGAAGGAGACAGAGTTCTTCTTTTCAATTCACGATTCAAGCTATTTCCTAGAAAATTGAAATCAAGATGGTCTGGACCATTTATAGTCAAAAGAGTTTTCCCATACGGAACAGTAGAGTTAATAAATTCAAATGGGATTGAATTTAAAGTTAATGGTCACAGAGTTAAACATTACATACATGGTCCAATGGAAGTTGACAATGAAGTCAATCATAATTTCACCACCCAAGAAAACCTTCAAAATGAAAACATAAATATGTTATCAACAACATATGAAAAATCAAAATTGGAAAATAGGGAGGATTCAAATTGGAGTGATGAAGAAGAATTCTTATACAAACCTCCCATTCCAAGAAACGAAGAAAAATGTGAACAAGAAGTTCAAATAGAAGTGAAAGAACCAAGAAAAGAACATCCAAAAAAGGTTTACAAACCAACTCGACTTACTAAAGCAGGAGACCCGGGTGAATTTATCATTTCTTGCTTGCTTAATGATGGTGCTGTATATAATGGACTCGCAGATTTAGGAGCAAGTGCAAATATTATGCCTCTTTCCTTATACAAAAGATTAGGTGTGGGTAAATTAAAACCAACCAAAATAGGTGTTCAATCATTTGACCTAACTATTAAACACCCGGTTAGAATAGCAAATAATTTACTTGTTAACGTGGGAAGTTTGACCTTTGTTGCAAACTTCATAGTGATTAATATGGAGGAAAACCTTGATATTCCTCTAATTTTAGGTCGCCCATTTTTAGCAACCACCGAGGCATTCATTGAAGTAAGAGAAGGTAGAATGACACTTAGGGATGGTGATAAATCGATCACCTTTGTGAATCGAAAGTTTAGATCTCCACCAACCAAAACTGTTAGACCAATAAAAACGCATAAGTATGGGGAAGATGAAGAAACACTTAATGATGATCCGATCACAAAGAACCCCGTTGATGATAAGAAATTAGATGAACCCGTTTTTAACAGTTCAACGAAGAAACTTTATAAACGGATTCACGATGCTAAGATTAAGGGAAACTTTAAGTTATGTAACCGAATAATATCCAATTTATCGCCAAAGAAAAGGCGATGTTAGTTGAATTTGTGAAAGTTACGGAGGAAATCAACAAATGGATTGAAGTAAAAGTTAGAGATATACAAGTTGTTGATGATCCAATTGAAAATAACATTAATCACAATTTCAACTAAGTGTGGGGAGAATCGAATATTTTTAGGGTAATATGTATTTCTGTTAAAGTTAGATTTTCTGTTTTCGTGTAGTTCTCGAAAATGAAACTCGAATGGTCTTTCCCTAGCAGACTCTAAAGAACTAGTCTTCTCCCCACATTCTGAATTTTTATTTTTTTTAGGTTTTACGAGATGAAGACTTCCTGTGAACTAAACCATGGTCTAATGCTACACGCTTTGATCACTAAACGTAATAATGACACCCTTCCAAGTGAAATAGTATCATTAATCAGAGGTAAATTGGACGGAGTAAGAAAAGAATCCAGGAACGAAAATAATAAGTTACAGTTTGGTAAAGGAAAATCAAAATCTGCAGCAAAAAGAAGAGCACGACACCTTGAAAGATGTCACAAATGCGGAAAATGGTCACACGAAGGAAAATGTTCGACGAATAAGACATATTCCAATACCGAATTCGTTACTTTATGCAGAGATGGACCGTTCATATGTTTCGAAGAAAAAAAATTAAATGCTCGAGGTTACGCCTATGTAGCTATGGAAAACCAATTAGTCCGACTCTCTTATGAGTGGGCTAAAGCAGGTCACTAAGAATTCTATTTCATAGATAAGTTTGTACGGTTTTCAATTTTTATTTTTATTTTTATTTTTAACCTTTTGTTAATAAACTCTAAATCGTTCGCTATAAAGTATTAAATTAGTACTCAATAAAATTAGGTTTTGCGACCGAAATTATTGATATCATACAAAAATTTATTACATCACTGCGAAATTTACCGTTTATTTTTAAGGTATAAATATCTTTAATCAATCAACCCAAAATATTTCAAAAATTCGTCATGAGTTAAACTAGATTATGGAACCGAAATTACTTTACCGAAAAGAGTGGCGTATGTTTTTGATAATATTTGATTGATTAAAGTGGGATAAAAGACCAAAAAGATTTTTAATTTTATTTTTACTTTGTTTTTAAAATTAATATTAAAATAATATTGTAAACTTTTTAAATCAATATATTTAAAATTGTAAATAATTGAAAAATTAATATTTTTAATATAAGTTTGTATGTATAAAAACAAAAATATAATAAAAGTTTGGTGTGAATTTTTAATAATAAATTTTTAATTTTATGCATTTTAAATTTAAGTTTGGTGTGAATTTAAAAACAAAAATTTACTTTATTTCGTTAAGTTAAAAATTTGATTTTTAAAATTCGTCTTGAGTTGAAAACTAGGTCGTTGAACCGAAATTGCTCTACCCAAGGGAGGGACGAGAACTTTTATTATCATTATTTTTAATCTTATTGAACTAAAGTATGCCAAAAACATTTAAAAAAATCCAAAAATCTTTACTTTTAAAACCGCGCTTTGAATTGACAAATTTTAAAATTTTATCGAGGGACGGACTAGGACATCGATCCGAAAAACCCTCATCCTAAAAAGAAACAAATTTTTAAAATTTTATTAATTATATGTTTTATAAGTTATAAGGTTTTTATATAAAAAAAAAAAAGAAAATTCACTGTACCCGGACCCCATGCGATCGCATGGGGTTTGCACTACAACCTCATGCAATCGCATGAGGCTGGATATCAGCACAGAAACAAGTAACCAGCGGGTCTGCTTTCTGCCTCACTCCACACATACACAAACACACGAATATACACACACAAACCTCTCAAAATTCATCATTTGTTCACCAAAATTCATCAAATATTCCCACTACAATCCGCTCTAAACATGAATTTGATAAGGAGTTTATCAAAAAGGGTAACAATTTCACCCCTAAATCTCTTTAAATTTAATTTTTAGTGTTCTTGAGCTATATTTTTCATAATTTAATTTTGTTAATTTCTAGTGTAATTAAAGTTAAATTGTTAGTATTTTATGCATGTATAACCTAGATTGATGCTATTTAACATGATTTGAAGTCAAAAACTTCAAAATTTTTAGAAATCTAGGGTTTGTGTTCTTAAGCAATTTGGGGCTTTTTGATATAAACAGGTTATGGTCGATTTTTGTCATGAATTATTGCTAAATTGAGTAGTGTAACATGTTTAGGTAGCTAAATGATCCAAACTTTAATCCTAAACATGATTTTTGAAGATTAAAGTGGACTTTTTAGGTGCAAAATTCATGAACTTGATTAATTTGATATAATTGCCATTTGAGACTTGTTTAATTGTTAGTAAAGATTGTTTTAACATGTTATTTGAGTTAAATGCTTATGAACTTTGTATACATTTTCATATGTGCTTATTTGAAAAAGTGTAAAATTGTAAAAAAAATTGTGAAAATGTGTATAAGTTTAATTTTGATTGAACATGTTATTGTGATTGTTTTAAGTTGTTATTTTGCTAACACTAATGCATATTTGGATGCACAAATTTTGTGTTTAATGTGTTTTGCAGAGAGCCGATACTGGAGGTTCATCATCATCATCTAGACGACCTGCTCCAGAACCAGAACCAGAAATGCAATATGAACCTGAACAAGTACCACAACAGGAACAACAACATCAGCCTGATCAACACGTACCTTATTATGATCCGCTACAGTTTGTTAATGAATTCATAGTATTTCTGATGCATCCGCCTGTAGAATACCCAACGATTCCTGAACACACGTTGCATCCTAATCTGAGATTCGATAGACGATGGAGAGATTACCCGGTATATCAAAGTAATAAATTCAAATTAATAACGAAAGATGTAGAGGTGCCTAGGGTAATTGATTGGGATCCTTTGGAAAGGGTCCAACTTGCTGACCGTGTTAGGGGGCATTTGATACAAAGGTATGGCAGTTCTTCTTTTACTGATTGGGAACTCTTATTCACCATTCGTAGACCTGTATATAAGGAATTGTGTGTTGAGCTGATGAGTACTATAGCGTTAAATGTAGATGTAGATAGATTAGATGATAGAGGTTTTCTTAGATTTATACTTGGCGGTAGGATGTACAGGATGTCCATGCTGGACATGGCCAGGGCATTACAGATTTACACTCCTTGTGAATTACTACTACCCGATTGTATGAATTTGATTTATCGTGGTGAAAGGGTAGATAGGAATTTTGACACAAACGCCGTCTGGAGGCGTATGTCAGATTATAATGTTTTTGGGCGGGGAGGAATACATACCTACTTACATATTAACAGAGCCGAGCTTCGTATAATTCATAGATTTTTGGCTAACTCGATTACACAGAGAGGTCACAACAAGAAAAAATTGACCTTACATGATTTATTTTACCTAAAGTGTATTCGAGACCCAAGAGGCTTTATTAATATCCCCTACTGTGTTGGTTTTTATTTATCTAAGATGGTTGAAGGAATACAGGAAGGGGGGATAATTGAAGGAGGTATTTTTGTTACTCTCATTGGACAGTATTTAGGTGTAGATAAGGACCAAGGAGGTCCACTTTTGGAATGTAGGGAACAGGTTGAGCTTTTAGGATTGAGAGTTTATGCGGGTGCTAAGGTATTGAAGAGTAGACGTAACCAGGCAATACCCTATGAAGGTAGTCATCCGCAGGTAGAAAGAGGCTCAGATGAGGAGATGGAGGAAGCGAGTGACATTAGGGATATCATTCGGGAGGCTATGACTGATGTCTACCAGCGTGTAGATGAGGTAGATATGACAAACGCGGAGAGATTTAGACGGATGGAGCAGTGGCAAGCCCGGAATGATTACGAACATTCCAGGCAATGACAGCATGATAGATGGGACTATCATCAGCGTCAGATTATGAGCCGGCTGTCACCTCAGGATCACTACGTTCCGACCCGACCAGCTTACTATCCTCCACACCAGCCCGAGATGAGACCGCTATTCACTCTCTACGACCCTAACCAGGCCTACCAGTACACCTATCACCAACTGTGACGACCTGACAATTTCCGACCAAATTTAAATTTAATCTCCATATGATTTCGATACGATAAGCAATGTCTGTAATGTTGAGTCTCGAAAATTTTGAAACTATGTTTATATATTCAATTGACCTTCGACTGTTCCCAATGATTCACGAACAACTATTTGTAAATAGATTCATATATATTTAGGTATGTATATATATATATATGTACATGAATATTAATTGTAAATATATAAGATTAAATATTAAATTTATTTATTTGAAAACATATATTTAATGTAATTAATTATATAATAAAAACCTGAATCTATATATATATAAAGTATATTAAAAATAAATATTAAATGATTGTAATATTCGTCTGATGTTCCGATTGATATTAAGTAAGTTAAATTCAAACATATATAATTTTAAAATAAACGGTGATCCGAAAATGAATTCTATAAATTATAGGCTTACTAAAAATGTATTTAGGATATAGTTATTTAATTTTAACACTTTTTATATTTTACCCAGAATTGAGAGGGACTGTTGATGTAATTTTTATTTAATAAATTAATGATCGAATTTTATACAATAATGACTGAATTAAATAAAGACAGTTAATTTAAAAATATGGAATTTTTCTGAATTATTTTATCCGCCACTGACTAACAGCGGAGCATGACATAATACCCCGTGAATTGATCCTATTATTGACGGCAAAACTATTAAACTTGTGATTTCAATTACTGTGCCATTTATGACTTTCAAGTCATATTTATATTATTTATTATTATTATTATTATTAATATTAAAATTTTATAATATATAGATGTCGACAGATAGATTGAGATACATACTTTTAGGTTGTTTGATGTCAATTCAATTTACAAATTATGTTTCAAGTCTATCTCATACTGTATCACTTACCTCTTCCTTTTGAAATCTCGTTTCCTTTTTCAATCATATAAGTTATATGATATTAATATATACATATCCACCCTTATCTGCATAATAAAAGAAAATAAAATATGTAACCCACCAACTTGGTTTTCTAGTTACAACTATCACCCATTTTCCTCAATACTTTCCATCACCACAACCATCGTTCATTATGAGTAACCGTCCACCACCTCCTCCAAACCTTTTTCCTCAACCTTTCCGGCAACCACCATTACTCTCCTCAAAAAGTCACCACCCATTATAACCCTTTTTCCACTGTTTTATTTTCTTCTTTGCGTGCTAACTGCCGCTATATTTTTTTTTTCTTTTTGTTTGTTATACCGCCACCACAGCAGCCTTGCTGCAGTTTTTGGACATCGCAACCACCACTGAAACACCCACCACCTTGTCTCTTTTTCTATTCTTGTTCGACGGTCTCCAATAACCCACACCATGTCGCCACCACCTAAGATCAAACACCACCGCCACCTTCATCTCTCACCATCTCACTCTCTCTCACTCTTCCCTTCTTTTTTATGAAACCCAAAGACATCGTTATTCGATTTTTATTCCAAGATTTCTGTTGCTCGCGGTTTTGTTTTTTTTTTTTTTTTTTCTTTTCAACAATGATGATGACGGTAGTATATATGGGGTAATGGTGAGGATAGCGAAGCTTGATGAAGAGAGTTATGATCAACGAATAATGTTGATGATGAAGATGGATGATACGTGAGCAAGATGATAGAAATGTTGATGATGTCGTGATGATTTGGTCCAAAAATAATAGTGATAATCGATGAAGACATCAATGGTTATTCACGAGTATGAAGTAATAAAAAAAAAAGAGATGATATCGAATGATGATTAGGACTATAATGATGAATGATAATGACGTTGGTGTTAATATTTCTGTGGTGATTAATCGATGATGATTATAGATTGTTGATGATGATTGAACAGTTTTATAAGTAATAAATAGTTAATTAAGAAAGTTAATACAAGAATGATTTAACAGTTTAGTGGTTGGAAGGGTGTGTGTGGATCGAGAGTTCACAGGATCGAAACCTGGCAACGACAGATTTTGTTTTTTTAAAGAAACAACAGATATGTTTGGACTGAAGAAAATTAGGCCAAGTGTGATTGGGCTTATGGACTAGCGGGCTTCATTTGGATTCAGGAACTAGCTGTTGGGCCACCACATGGCCGAGATTTAGTGTTATAGATAGGCTAAGGATCTAGTTTCCTAAGTTGGGCCGTAATTGTTTGTTGATTGGGCTATGAATAAACTGGGTCGATTTAAAAGAATTTTAAGAGTGATTTAAACAGAAAATTATAAGCAGAGCATTGGTTAAGGAGGGTGTCCGTTGAACGAGAGGTCGCGGGTTCGAGTTCCGGCTTGGGCAGTTTTTGTATATTTTTGGGCCTTTAAAGGTATAAACATTATATATATTTTTATTATTATTATTATTATTATTATTATTATTATTATTATTATTCAGTATTAATATTATTATTATTGTTATGAAGTATTAGTATTATTATGCTTGTTATCATTATTATTATGAATAACATTATTAGAATCAATATAATTAAAAGTTATCATTTTCACTTTTGTTATTAGTATTATCATTATATTATGATTTTAAATACGACATTGGAAATGATTAACATTTGGAAGTATTAGAATGTATGTGGTTACAGTTAAAGATAATTAAGATATAATTAAGAATATATAAAGGTGGTATAATTAGATTACCAGTGTAATTATAAGATCTAATGATTGAAAATCATAATGTAATTTATGATTCGAACGAAAAATTATTATTATTATCATTCGATCATTTTTAAGAGTTTCATTAGAATTAGTATCAATAAAGTTATTATCAAATGTATTTTTGTATAGAATTATCATTATCATTATTATTATTATTTTTTTATATTATTATTAAAATGACTATTAGATTATATAAAATCATATCTAAAACATATAACCTAATTCTATCATTATATTATTAGTTATTTAAGATATATAAAATAAATAAATTTAAGGTATCAATGGAACACAAAATTTATTAAAATAACAATGTCATCACTAATAATAATATATTTGTTCGATTACAATTATGTATATTAATAAATATACAAATGATATAGGTTCGTGAATCTGAGGTCAACCCTGCATTGTTCAGTTGCTTAATTTCATTATATGTATTTTTACTACAAAATACATTAGGTGAGTTCCTTTGATCCCCTTTTACTCTTTACATTTTTGGGACTGAGAATAAATGCGCAACTTTTATAACTGTTTTACAAAATAGACACAAGTAATTAAAATGACATTATATGGTTGAATGATCGAAATCGAATATGCCCCTCTTTTTATAGTCTGGTAATCTAAGAATTAGGGAACAGACACCCTAATTGACGCGAACTCTAAAGATAGATCTATCGGGCCAACAAGTCCCATCCAAAGTACCGGATGCTTTAGTACTTCGAAATTTATATCATGTCCGATGGAGGATCCCGGAATGATGGGGATATTCTTATATGCATATTGTGAATATCGGTTACCAGGTGTTCAATCCATATGAATGATATTGTTGTCTCTATGTATGGGACGTATGTTTATGAGGAATGGAAACATGAAATCTTGTGGTCTATTAAAATTATGAAATGATTATTTATGTTAAACTAATGAACTCACCAACCTTTTGGTTGACACTTGAAAGCATGTTTATTCTCAGGTACGAAAGAAATCTTCCGCTGTGCATTTGTTCATTTTAGAGATATTACTTGAAGTCATTCATGACATATTTCAAAAGACGTTGCATTCGAGTCATTGAGTTCATCAAGATTATTATTAAGTCAATTATAGTTAGATATATTATGAAATGATATGCATGCCGTCAACTTTCGATGTAATGAAATATTGTCTTTTCAAAAACGAATGCAATGTTTGTAAAATGTATCATATAGAGGTCAAGTACCTCGTGATGTAATCAACTATTGTGAAT
The DNA here is from genome assembly GCF_046630445.1 of Rutidosis leptorrhynchoides. Taxonomy (NCBI): domain Eukaryota; kingdom Viridiplantae; phylum Streptophyta; class Magnoliopsida; order Asterales; family Asteraceae; genus Rutidosis; species Rutidosis leptorrhynchoides. Next base: position 497,870,030 of record NC_092334.1, on the reverse strand, counting down.
CGTTTATAATCGATACGAACTTCATTCGGATGAATTAGGACGGGTCCTTTCAGTTGGTATCAGAGCGGTGGTCGTAGCGAACCAGGTCTTGCATTAGTGTGTCTAACTAGTAGTCGTTAGGATGCATTAGTAAGTCTGGACTCCGACCGTGTCTGCATGTCAAAAGTTTTGCTTATTATTTCGTGTCGAAAATTACCTGCTTATCATTCTTAGAGAATCACTTGCTTATCATTCTTAGTCTAGACACGTTTTACTGCATTGACTGCATGAATAGTGTATAGACATAATTCATATCTTAGCATATCTGCTACTTCATATCATAGCGTATCTGCTACTTCATATCTTAGCGTATCTGTTACTGTAATTTTGACTGACATATTCCGTAGATTCCTCCGTAATTTATGGGATTTTAATATTATATATGCATATGTAAATTATGTATTGCAGGGTACTAATCTACATCCTATAATCTATTTCTTATCGAAAATCCTTTATCTGATTGTACAAGATGAATCCCTCAACCAGTTCGAGTCCCTCAGATTTCGATAACTATTCCGATGGTTATTCTGATAACTATTTCGACATGGATATTCACCAAAGCTCCGAAAGCGGTGTCACCAGAATGAATCAATCAATCAGCCATCCCCAATTCATCTTATGCATTCGTAGTCGACTTAATCAATGGAGATGCGAAGGAGGTGATCCCTTCCACCAACTGAATTCACCTCTTGACAATGAACCTGAAGCGTTTAACGACGAATCTGTTCGAGACACCATTTTCTCTCTCATTTCCAGAGTATCTCGCCACGACTATATCACAAGTCAGATTCTAAACCTTATTCATCCGCTTGTTACGACCGAAAATCATCCTGGAGTAATCGAAGAAGTCAACAAGCTTCGCGCTCGAGTAATCAATTTGGAAAATATGGTGCAAAATGTACCAGCTTCAGCAACATCACCGGCACCAACAGTACCATCAATAACAGCACCAGTACCATCAACAACCCATGCTTTAATATCACCATCTGTACTTTGAGTATGATCTTTGTTCTACGTATCGTTCTACCTCATTTATCTTCGTTCGACATGGCGAATATGTAACCTCTAGTGTTTTAGAGATTATTTATTCTAGTCCCAACCGAAAAGCAAATGAGTTTAATATCATATTAACTCATTAAATCCATGATTACATCTGAAGAAAATATATATATGTATATATGTTTTCATAAAGATTGTAATTAAAAACTCTTTAGTGCAAACTGTTAATGGTGAAAATATTTTAACGGGTAGGTAATACCCGAGGAATATTTAAATTTCACTTTAATAAGTTACACTGTACATTCTTCGAAGCTGATTCAGCAGTCATTTACTATCCTACTTACATCCACAGACACACGTATTCGTTCACCACAGAATAACCATTTTCATTCAATTTCATATTCGAATTTTGACTTATCAGAATCCGAAAAGTGGCATAATGAGGAAACATTGGACAAAATAAAAATTTGTTAGAAACAAACCAATTAACTATGAGAAATTTTGTTAAGAATCCACGCTAACAAAATCCTAGCTAACTGTTTCTAGCTAATTGTGGACTAATCAACTGAGGACTACCAACAAAGGACAATTAAAATGAATTAAAATATTGATTATAACATATGAAACTAAACAATTCTTCAAGTTTGCCACTTGATTTCATCCTAAACCTCATATGTATCTTCACGATTACAATTTGCGTTCAAAACCTTTCATGACTCTTGAAAACACCTCAATCGAGAGGATGAACCAACCACACTTTATCTACGGGAGAAAAGATTGATACATATAGTTATGTACCTGAAAACACTCGGAACCAGTGTAAACGTTTAACACGTGTCTGTACTAGCTCCTTTGGCATTGTTATTACCGAAAATAACATTTCAACTCTTTTTCAAAGTAGTCAAATTTGTCACAGCTTCAGCAAATCAATTTCGACTTTCATTCGAATTAGTTTATTATAACCCTGATATATAAGTTTCCTTTCGTCATCGATACTGGAAAACCGTTTATATCGCACTACATTAGCAGTAAACTTACCAGCAACATCGTTGATCTTTGACTTTATGTAAAGTTATTATATTCATTGAAATCCTATCATCTACTCATCTGCATCTGATAACAAGAATTGCCGTACCAATCACCGAGAATCAGCAACCAATATTTTGAAATCTCGCAGCATGTCTACATTAACAGTTATATGTAAACATATAACATTTATCTATTAGAATTATGATCTTCCATTCTGAAATTCTGAAAAGCACCCAGTCTACAAATCAATACCACAAATTCTGAAAAAGCTGAATACAGCAGCAAAAACTGTACACGACCTTAACCGTCGAAAGCTTGATAAAAAAAGAATGGAGTATTGGAAACACCCAATAGAAAATTTAGTACCCAAAAGCGGATTATGCGAAACTATGAAGAAAGTCGTGGACAAATCACAAAGAATAAGTTTGACTTCAAAGAATTCAAATGATTCAATGCCTGCTGAAGACTTTAGCGAATACCTTGCTTCTGACCCCAAACTCTTGCGGATAAATTTTCTTCACCATCCTTCGATGTTAGAAATTCCAAGATATCATCGTATCTTTCATTATAAATATCCTCCATATTTCTGATGATATTTTCATAAATATTCTTATCCGAATTCATTAATCTCTTCGTACTATCAGTGTTACATCATATAGAAACTGTTAGTTTATATTTTTTGTAAACTTTCGAGCTTAAATTATGAATGTTATTGAAGTAATGTTGGGAACTGATGCATGAGTTAGTATAATATAATGACACTTGATCAACGTGATTATATTACATTAAGTCATGCTGAGTTTCTAAATGGAACGTGATGATTCACAGATCATAACGTCATCATGTGCCATGTTACACGACTCTTACATTCTGTCTAATCTATAAACATATCAACAAAAATATTTTCTTGATAGTTCTATCTTTCCTTGAATTCTGGTAATTTGACAAGTCAAATTGTGCTATTACCGTTTCTTTCTTAGAAAATTAACAATGTTCAATCTGAAACTTATATCTACGAATTCTGGACCATTACAAGAGATGCCCAATCGCTAGAAGAAGAAACGAAGAGACAAAGCTCCGAAATAGAAATTGGGGTATAAATCGCAGCAATTAAGAGAGCGCATTAACTGTGGATGACAATAATTATAGGAGACAGAAGCAGGGACATTGAAATATAAGGGAAGATATAAAATCCAACAACAATGCAGAAATTACAAACCATGGATATTAATACGAATAGCAATATAAAGACACGGTATAATTAAGAATAGTATCACCCCAAGGTAATAGTAGAAGTAAACAAATTCTTCTGATGGAAGATTGAAAAGAAGGATGACAGAAATAATAAGTAGGAAAAATATTAAGGATTAGAACTGGATTAAGCATTTTCATAATCTTTTGGATGTATAAACTAGAAAGAAAGTATAGGAATGGTGAGAATAATGGAACGGAAGAGCTTAAATTTAAAATGGAAATATCTAACAGAGCAATCGAAACAGATTATTGCATTTAATCAAAGAAGATCCTGATTTCCTTAATCGCCGAAGAACCAAATCTTATTACAAATATTTTCTTTAAATCCCACGAACTCCGGAAATGAATCATAACTACGTCATCGGATAAAAAGATTCTACATTTACTCATTTCACTCTCTTGCGATAGCTTCACTTATACTCTTCGTATAATCAGATAGTTTTATCTATATTACTCAGTGATGATAAAACTCTATTATCACCTCATATTCGCCATGAAAACATTCTTATTGTTAACCATGACGACATTACTCAAATTTCGGGACGAAATTTCTTTAACGGGTAGGTACTGTGACGACCTGACAATTTCTGACCAAATTTAAATTTAATCTCCATATGATTTCGATACGATAAGCAATGTCTGTAATGTTGAGTCTCGAAAATTTTGAAACTATGTTTATATATTCAATTGTCCTTCGACTGTTCCCAATGATTCACGAACAACTATTTGTAAATAGATTCATATATATTTAGGTATGTATATATATATGTACATGAATATTAATTGTAAATATATAAGATTAAATATTAAATTTATTTATTTGAAAACATATATTTAATGTAATTAATTATATAATAAAAACCTGAATCTATATATATATAAAGTATATTAAAAATAAATATTAAATGACTGTAATATTCGTCTGATGTTCTGATTGATATTAAGTAAGTTAAATTCAAACATATATAATTTTAAAATAAACGGTGATCCGAAAATGAGTTCTATAAATTATAGGCTTACTAAAAATGTATTTAGGATATAGTTATTTAATTTTAACACTTTTTATATTTTACCCAGAATTGAGAGGGACTGTTGATGTAATTTTTATTTAATAAATTAATGATCGAATTTTATACAATAATGACTGAATTAAATAAAGACAGTTAATTTAAAAATATGGAATTTTTCTGAATTATTTTATCCGCCACTGACTAACAGCGGAGCATGACATAATACCCCGTGAATTGATCCTATTATTGACGGCAAAACTATTAAACTTGTGATTTCAATTACTGTGCCATTTATGACTTTCAAGTCATATTTATATTATTTATTATTATTATTATTATTAATATTAAAATTTTATAACATATAGATGTCGACAGATAGATTGAGATACATACTTTTAGGTTGTTTGATGTCAATTCAATTTACAAATTATGTTTCAAGTCTATCTCATACTGTATCACTTACCTCTTCCTTTTGAAATCTCGTTTCCTTTTTCAATCATATAAGTTATATGATATTAATATATATGTAACATCCAGCCTTTTTCCGTTTACTTTTCCGTTTAACTATTTAAGTTCCGTTATATGTTTATAACACATCCCGTTAATATGCGTTGAATTATCTCGTTTAGGTAATTCCCGCACCCGGTTTAAAGTTGAGGGACCAAACTTGCCAAAGGTTGAAACATTTGACTAGGTCAAAGAGTCAACCCCTTTTCATCCCTTCATTTCACCTCCTCTTCCTCTTTTTACTACTTTCAAATCCTCTCAACATTCAAACACAAATTCATCATCTAAATCCGGAATAAGGAGCTAGCAACAAAACAAAATACATATTCGTGATCCTCTCTTCATCCTCTTCGATTTGATACCAACTTCATCACTTTTGGGTAACATTTCTAAAACACTAGATTTCTTTAAATTCGTGTTCTTGACTTAAAAGTATGTTAATTAGTGTCTATGGCTCATTGTGATGTCGTGTATGTAATTTGTATGCTCGATTTGTTGTTTTTGGTGTAACTAGTTCATTATGAAAATTGCTTGCTAAATCCTTGATTTTGGATGATCAAATGTTGTTAGATTGTTAAAGTGCATGTTTTAAAAGTGTTACTAGCATCATTAGCTTCATGTTGATGTATAGGTTGATTAAAGAAACTTCATTAACATGATTATTGTTTTTGTGATGCTTGACTAGGGTTTGATAAGCTTTATATGAACTTTGATGCACCAAATGCTATGAAATATTGTAGATAAGAGTTTTGTTGCAATGTGTGTTTGATTACCTTCGAAACCGCATATCATACATGTAAATTGGTTTCCCGAATCATGAAATGCGTTTTAGAACTTGAAACTTTGATTATGAATGTTTAATACGGTTTTTGGTGGTTGTAAGTGTTGAATTGCTTGATGAAATGTGTCTAGGTGTTTTCCTCGTCAAATTACCTTTCCGATGATATATGATACATGTTCTAAGTGTTTGCGGGTCATGAAATGTGTTGGTTTGTGTTTTGGTTCGTGCACTTAGGAAATACAGCAAACAGGGCCTGGAAACCGATCAGGACGCCGTCCAGAAACTGGGGACGCCGTCCCACCTTTTGAACCTGGACTCCGTCTAGGATATCAGGACGCCGTCCCACCCTTCATTTTGGGACGCCGTCTAGCCATTTGGGACGCCGTCCCATTGTACTAAAACTGGCTGTTTGGGTTGTCATTTGACGAAAAATGTTTGGGATGTTCTAGACCTCCAATTCACTTGCAACTTGTTTTAACATGCTTATATATGAATAGCTAGCATAGAAAATTTGTCCGAGACCCGACCCGAACATGTTGACTTTTCCGTTGACTTTGACCCGACCAAGTTTGACTTTTTGTCAAACTTAACCAAATACTTATGCAACCTTTCTAACATGATTATTTACTTGTAACTTGCATGAAACTTGACTAGTTGATTCACATGTTAATATAATCGAGTCGTAACGAGCCATAGGACTAATTGAACATCTTTGACCCTTCGTGACTATCGTTATTGATACAACCTATTTGTTTAGGTCAAGACTAGCATTGTTCTTTGCACACGTTACTTGTCGAAGTACTTTTTGGTTCGTGCATACAAGGTGAGATCATAGTCCCACTTTTACTCTTTTTGAACTTACTTTTGGGATGAGAAAACATAAACGTTCTTTTAAACTACGTGAACACAAGTACAGGGAAAACAAACATTCTACATACGAGTTTGAACACAAATCCTCAATTGGATTATCATTAGTTACATCAGATGGTGTAAGCGAGAACTTATGTTATATGGCCATATGGGTTTGACAAACCCTCACTTCGGACGGTTCGCTACCGTCTACGGGTGAAATATATTTTCGGGAAACAGTGTATGTTCTAACACTATTTATTACGGGGTTCAACGGACGGAATGTTAAGCTTTGATAATTGAGTGCTCGTGAATATTAACTTTTAGAATGTACTATGACTTTATCGATGTTGCAAATCTTGTGGTTCAACTTACTTTTACTCACTTACTTATTTAAACCTATGATTTCACCAACGTTTTCGTTGACAGATTCTCTATGTTTTTCTCAGGTCCTTGAACTTAGGTGATATATGCTTCCGCTCATACTTTTTGATACTTGCATTGGATGTCGAGTATACTTGCATACGTGGAGCGTCTTTTTGACTACTTTTAATTGTGTCGCACGTGTTTCATACAAACTTTAAACATTGTTATGTACTTGTTATGGAAACTACTTTTGTAAACTTTGAAACACCCTTATTTATGAAATGAATGCGACATACTTTTCGGTCAAACTTTGTTATAAAGACTTACGACCATGTAATGGGACCATACGTAGATGACGCCGTCATTTGACGATTTGTCGGGGTCGCTACAAGTGGTATCAGAGCCTTGGTTGTAGGGATTTAGAGTTCATTGGTGTCGACCCCGAGTCATAGGGTACATTGGTGAGTCTAGACTACAACCGGCATATAGACTTGACATAGGAATTACTTGGCAAATTGTGCATTTATACTCTAACTCTTCTACTCATATCTACTCTTATTCTATCTAAATCTTGCGTTGTATAATTTAATTGACACGCCACCTTGACTATATGATGTAATGTCGAATGCACATATGAATTAGGGTAATATAATTCCCGGAAATTATATTACGGTGACTCATATGAACATTCCGACATTATGACATAAAGAATTTAAGGCGGGTCAAGGATAATTTTCTCTCTATCTTTATTCCATATCACGGTTAGTATTATTTAGAATACTAACCAACGGTATTCTTTTGTTTTGAAGGAACAATGCCTCCTCGCCGTGTACGACGCAATGAAACTCCCGAACAAGCCTTACAACGCATGATAGCCACCGCCGTGGATGCTGCCATGGCCGGTCACTCGTCTAACAACAACAATAACAACAACCACAACAACAATAACCAAGGAGCCGGTAACTCTAGCGAAGGGTGCTCCTACAAAGCTTTCATGGGGTGCAAACCTCACACTTATGATGGAACCGGGGGACCGGTTGTGCTTACTCGTTGGTTTGAACAAACCGAGGCCGTCTTTAGCATAAGCGGTTGTCGGGATCAAGACAAGGTCAAATACTCCACCCACACTTTCTCCGGAATTGCTCTAACATGGTGGAACACCTATGTTCAATCGGTGGGTACCGATGAAGCTCATGCCCTCTCTTGGGCCGATCTAAGGGAAAAGATGATTGTTGAATATTTTCCGCGCGAAGAAACCCGAAAGCTTGAGGAAGAACTAAGAGCTTTGAAAGCGGTCGGAAACGATCTTAAAACTTATAATCAACGCTTCGCCGAACTATCCTTGATGTGTCCTAATCTTGTTAACCCCGAATCTCAAAGGATTGAGCTCTACATGCTCGGTCTTCCAAAGAGCATCAAACAAGGGGTGATGTCATCCAAACCCACTACTCATCAAGCCGCTATGAACATGGCTCGCCAACTAATTGAAACGGTTGACGAAATTGTAGTACCGGCTCCTAAGGCCGAGGACAAGTCGGGTGGCAACAAAAGGAAATGGGAAGCCACTCCATCAACCAACTACAACAACAACACCTTCACCAAAAAGCCTTTCAACAACGACGGCAAGAAGGGTTATGTCGGAAACTTACCTTTTTGCAACAAATGCCACAAGCATCATCACGGCGAATGTAACAAGCTAGTTTGTCACCGTTGCCAAGGTGTTGGTCATAGGGCCAACAATTGCACAAGCGCCGCCCCCGTTGCTCGAAAGGGGCCCAATCCTTCAAAAACGGTCACTTGTTACGAATGTGGCCAAACGGGCCATTATAAGAACGAATGCCCGAAAAAGAAAGCCAACCCCAACAACCGAGGTCGAGCCTTTAACATCAACACCGAGGAAGCCCGAGATGACAATGAACTAGTCACGGGTACGTTTCTTCTCAACAACTCTTATGTTACTTGCTTATTCGATTCGGGTGCCGATAAATATTTTGTGTCTAAGACTTTGGCTCCTACCCTTTGCACTCCACCACACCCTTTAGATACTACTTATTCCATCGAAGTGGCCGACGGAAAACTCTTAAGTGCCGACACATATTACCGGGGGTGTACTTTGAACATTTTGGGTAAGGAATTTGAAATTGACTTGATACCCATGGAATTAGGGAGTTTTGATGTAATAATCGGTATGAATTGGATGGTCAAAAATAAATCTCACATTCTTTGCGATCTTCATGCAATCCGAATTCCTATCGAGAATGGTGAACCATTGATTGTCTATGGCGACAAAAATTGCACCGGACTCAATCTCGTTTCGTGCCTTAAAGTTCGAAAGCTACTTCGCAAGGGTTGTTTCGCGATTCTTGCTCACGTTAAGAAAGTCGAGGCCGACGAAAAGCGCATCAAAGATGTGCCAATTGTTAGTGACTTTTCCGATGTATTTCCCGACGAATTACCGGGTCTTCCACCTCATCGACCGGTTGAATTTCAAATCGATCTTATTCCAGGAGCCGCACCCGTAGCGCGTGCACCATATAGACTCGCTCCATCCGAATTGCAAGAATTACAAAGTCAAATCCAAGAGTTACTTGACCGTGGTTTCATTCAACCTAGCCATTCACCATGGGCGCTCCGATTTTATTCGTCAAGAAGAAAGACGGATCCCTACGAATGTGCATTGATTATCGTGAACTAAACAAATTGACGGTTAAAAACCGATATCCCCTTCCTCGCATCGATGATCTCTTTGATCAACTACAAGGTTCTCGTGTATATTCAAAAATCGATCTCCGTTCGGGTTATCATCAACTAAGGGTTAAGGGGGAAGACGTCTCCAAAACCGCTTTCCGGACTCGTTATGGTAGTTATGAATTCCGTGTCATGCCTTTCGGTCTCACTAACGCACCGGCGGTGTTCATGGATCTCATGAACCGCGTGTGCAAACCTTACCTCGACAAATTCGTTATCGTGTTCATCGATGATATTTTGGTCTATTCTAAAAGCGAAGAGGAACACAGAGAACATCTCCGACTCGTGCTTGAACTCTTGAGAAAAGAACAACTCTATGCCAAGTTCTCCAAGTGTGAATTTTGGTTGAAGGAAGTTCAATTCCTCGGTCATGTTGTAAGTGATCAAGGCATTAAAGTCGATCCCGCGAAAATCGAAGCCATTAGTAAATGGGAGACTCCTACTACTCCTACTCAAATTCGTCAATTCTTGGGTCTCGCCGGATACTATCGTAAATTCATCAAGGATTTCTCCCTAATCGCTCGTCCTTTAACCGCGTTAACTCACAAGGAACGAAAATTCGTTTGGACATCCGAACAAGAAACCGCTTTCCAAATCTTGAAAACTAAACTAACCACCGCTCCTATCTTGTCACTTCCCGAAGGCAATGATGATTTTGTTGTATATTGTGATGCCTCGAAAAACGGTTATGGGTGTGTACTAATGCAACGAAAGAAAGTCATTGCTTATGCCTCTCGACAACTCAAGGTTCACGAACGAAACTACACGACACATGATCTTGAACTCGGTGTCGTCATCTTTGCACTTAAGCTATGGAGACATCATCTTCTTGGTACCAAGAGTACTATCTTTACCGATCACAAAAGTCTCCAACATATCTTCGATCAAAAGCAACTAAACATGAGACAACGAAGGTGGATTGAGACCTTGAACGATTATAATTGTGAACTTCGTTACCACCCCGGAAAGGCTAATGTAGTGGCCGATGCCTTAAGTCGAAAAGAAAGAGCGGTGCCTCTTCGTGTCCGAGCTTTGAATATCACCATCCACTCCAACCTTAATAGCCAAATTCGGGTAGCCCAAGATGAAGCTCTTAAGGACAACAACATCGCACGCGAACTATTAAACATTCTCGTCTCCCGATTCGAAGTTAAGGAGACCGGACTTCGATATTACGCCGGAAAAATTTGGGTGCCTAGATATGGCGATCTACGAAACCTCATCCTAGACGAAGCCCACAAATCGCGATACTCGATTCATCCCGGCGCCAATAAGATGTACCATGACCTTAAAGAACAATATTGGTGGCCGAACATCAAAAAGGAGGTTGCTAGATACGTCGCCAATTGTTTGACTTGCGCTAAAGTCAAAGCCGAACACCAAAGACCGTCCGGGTTACTTCAACAACCCGAGATCCCGCAATGGAAGTGGGAAAGGATCACGATGGATTTTATCACCAAACTACCGAAAACGTCAGGCGGTTATGATACAATTTGGGTCATTGTTGACCGTCTCACCAAATCCGCGCACTTTCTCGCCATGAAAGAAACCGACAAAATGGAGAAACTTGCACGACTTTACATTAAAGAGATTGTAGCCCGACACGGAGTACCGTTATCGATTATCTCCGACCGAGATGGTCGTTTCGTTTCTAGATTTTGGCGTACGTTACAAGAAGCGTTGGGAACGCGTTTGGACATGAGCACCGCATATCATCCCCAAACCGATGGGCAAAGTGAACGTACAATACAAACCTTAGAGGATATGTTACGAGCCTGCGTTGTTGATTTTGGAAAAGCTTGGGACAATCACTTACCTCTCGCCGAATTCTCTTACAATAATAGTTATCACGCGAGTATTAAGGCCGCACCTTTTGAAGCGTTATATGGTCGAAAATGTCGCTCTCCTCTTTGTTGGGCCGAAGTGGGTGACGTGCAAATTTCCGGGCCCGAACTCATTCACGAAACAACCGAAAAGATTCTTCAAATCCGAGATAGGCTTCGGACGGCCCGGAGTCGTCAAAAATGCTATACCGACAAAAGACGCAAAGACCTCGAATTTCAAGTCGGTGACCGCGTCATGTTAAAAGTCGCACCTTGGAAAGGTGTCATCCGTTTTGGGAAACGTGGGAAACTAAATCCGCGGTACGTTGGTCCTTTCGAAATCTTAGAGCGTATTGGAACCGTTGCTTATCGTTTAAACCTTCCGCCTCAACTAAGCTCCGTCCATCCTACTTTTCATGTATCTAACTTGAAGAAATGTCTTGCCGAGCCCGATATCGTCATCCCTCTCGAGGAACTTACTATTAATGACAAACTCCATTTTGTGGAGGAACCGGTTGAAATTGTGGACTACGTCGAGAAGGAATTGAAACAAAGCCGGATCCCGATTGTTAAGGTCCGATGGAACGCCAAAAGAGGACCCGAGTTTACTTAGGAAAGGGAAGATCAAATGCGAAAGAAACACCCTCATCTATTCCCGGTTCCGGAAACGTCAGATTCTGAGGAAGAAACTACGATTACTACGCCTGCTTAAATTTCGGGACGAAATTTCTTTTAAGGTGTAGGTAATGTAACATCCCACCTTTTTCCGTTTACTTTTCCGTTTAACTATTTAAGTTCCGTTATATGTTTATAACACATCCCGTTAATATGCGTTGAATTATCTCGTTTAGGTAATTCCCGCACCCGGTTTAAAGTTGACGGACCAAACTTGCCAAAGGTTGAAACATTTGACTAGGTCAAAGAGTCAACCCCTTTTCATCCCTTCATTTCACCTCCTCTTCCTCTTTTTACTACTTTCAAATCCTCTCAACATTCAAACACAAATTCATCATCTAAATCCGGAATAAGGAGCTAGCAACAAAACAAAATACATATTCGTGATCCTCTCTTCATCCTCTTCGATTTGATACCAAGTTCATCACTTTTGGGTAACATTTCTAAAACACTAGATTTCTTTAAATTCGTGTTCTTGACTTAAAAGTATGTTAATTAGTGTCTATGGCTCATTGTGATGTCGTGTATGTAATTTGTATGCTCGATTTGTTGTTTTTGGTGTAACTAGTTCATTATGAAAATTGCTTGCTAAATCCTTGATTTTGGATGATCAAATGTTGTTAGATTGTTAAAGTGCATGTTTTAAAAGTGTTACTAGCATCATTAGCTTCATGTTGATGTATAGGTTGATTAAAGAAACTTCATTAACATGATTATTGTTTTTGTGATGCTTGACTAGGGTTTGATAAGCTTTATATGAACTTTGATGCACCAAATGCTATGAAATATTGTATATAAGAGTTTTGTTGCAATGTGTGTTTGATTACCTTCGAAACCGCATATCATACATGTAAATTGGTTTCCCGAATCATGAAATGCGTTTTAGAACTTGAAACTTTGATTATGAATGTTTAATACGGTTTTTGGTGGTTGTAAGTGTTGAATTGCTTGATGAAATGTGTCTAGGTGTTTTCCTCGTCAAATTACCTTTCCGATGATATATGATACATGTTCTAAGTGTTTGCGGGTCATGAAATGTGTTGGTTTGTGTTTTGGTTCGTGCACTTAGGAAATACAGCAAACAGGGCCTGGAAACCGATCAGGACGCCGTCCAGAAACTGGGGACGCCGTCCCACCTTTTGAACCTGGACGCCGTCTAGGATATCAGGACGCCGTCCCACCCTTCATTTTGGGACGCCGTCTAGCCATTTGGGACGCCGTCCCATTGTACTAAAACTGGCTGTTTGGGTTGTCATTTGACGAAAAATGTTTGGGATGTTCTAGACCTCCAATTCACTTGCAACTTGTTTTAACATGCTTATATATGAATAACTAGCATAGAAAATTTGTCCGAGACCCGACCCGAACATGTTGACTTTTCCGTTGACTTTGACCCGACCAAGTTTGACTTTTTGTCAAACTTAACCAAATACTTATGCAACCTTTCTAACATGATTATTTACTTGTAACTTGCATGAAACTTGACTAGTTGATTCACATGTTAATATAATCGAGTCGTAACGAGCCATAGGACTAATTGAACATCTTTGACCCTTCGTGACTATCGTTATTGATACAACCTATTTGTTTAGGTCAAGACTAGCATTGTTCTTTGCACACGTTACTTGTCGAAGTACTTTTTGGTTCGTGCATACAAGGTGAGATCATAGTCCCACTTTTACTCTTTTTGAACTTACTTTTGGGATGAGAAAACATAAACGTTCTTTTAAACTACGTGAACACAAGTACAGGGAAAACAAACATTCTACATACGAGTTTGAACACAAATCCTTAATTCGATTATCATTAGTTACATCAGATGGTGTAAGCGAGAACTTATGTTATATGGCCATATGGGTTTGACAAACCCTCACTTCGGACGGTTCGCTACCGTCTACGGGTGAAATATATTTTCGGGAAACAGTGTATGTTCTAACACTATTTATTACGGGGTTCAACGGACGGAATGTTAAGCTTTGATAATTGAGTGCTCGTGAATATTAACTTTTAGAATGTACTATGACTTTATCGATGTTGCAAATCTTGTGGTTCAACTTACTTTTACTCACTTACTTATTTAAACCTATGATTTCACCAACGTTTTCGTTGACAGATTCTCTATGTTTTTCTCAGGTCCTTGAACTTAGGTGATATATGCTTCCGCTCATACTTTTTGATACTTGCATTGGATGTCGAGTATACTTGCATACGTGGAGCGTCTTTTTGACTACTTTTAATTGTGTCGCACGTGTTTCATACAAACTTTAAACATTGTTATGTACTTGTTATGGAAACTACTTTTGTAAACTTTGAAACACCCTTATTTATGAAATGAATGCGACATACTTTTTGGTCAAACTTTGTTATAAAGACTTACGACCATGTAATGGGACCATACGTAGATGACGCCGTCATTTGACGATTTGTCGGGGTCGCTACAATATACATATCCACCCTTATCTGCATAATAAAAGAAAATAAAATATGTAACCCACCAACTTGGTTTTCTAGTTACAACTATCACCCATTTTCCTCAATACTTTCCATCACCACAACCATCGTTCATTATGAGTAACCGTCCACCACCTCCTCCAAACCTTTTTCCTCAACCTTTCCGGCAACCACCATTACTCTCCTCAAAAAGTCACCACCCATTATAACCCTTTTTCCACTGTTTTATTTTCTTCTTTGCGTGCTAACTGCCGCTATATTTTTTTTTTCTTTTTGTTTGTTATACCGCCACCACAGCAGCCTTGCTGCAGTTTTTGGACATCGCAACCACCACTGAAACACCCACCACCTTGTCTCTTTTTCTATTCTTGTTCCACGGTCTCCAATAACCCACACCATGTCGCCACCACCTAAGATCAAACACCACCGCCACCTTCATCTCTCACCATCTCACTCTCTCTCACTCTTCCCTTCTTTTTTATGAAACCCAAAGACATCGTTATTCGATTTTTATTCCAAGATTTCTGTTGCTCGCGGTTTTGTTTTTTTTTTTTTTTTTCTTTTCAACAATGATGATGACGGTAGTATATATGGGGTAATGGTGAGGATAGCGAAGCTTGATGAAGAGAGTTATGATCAACGAATAATGTTGATGATGAAGATGGATGATACGTGAGCAAGATGATAGAAATGTTGATGATGTCGTGATGATTTGGTCCAAAAATAATAGTGATAATCGATGAAGACGTCAATGGTTATACACGAATATGAAGTGATAAAAAAAAAGAGATGATATCGAATGATGATTAGGACTATAATGATGAATGATAATGACGTTGGTGTTAATATTTCTGTGGTGATTAATCGATGATGATTATAGATTGTTGATGATGATTGAACAGTTTTATAAGTAATAAATAGTTAATTAAGAAAGTTAATACAAGAATGATTTAACAGTTTAGTGGTTGGAAGGGTGTGTGTGGATCGAGAGTTAACAGGATCGAAACCTGGCAACGACAGATTTTGTTTTTTTAAAGAAACAACGGATATGTTTGGACTGAAGAAAATTAGGCCAAGTGTGATTGGGCTTATGGACTAGCGGGCTTCATTTGGATTCAGGAACTAGCTGTTGGGCCACCACATGGCCGAGATTTAGTGTTATAGATAGGCTAAGGATCTAGTTTCCTAAGTTGGGCCGTAATTGTTTGTTGATTGGGCTATGAATAAACTGGGTCGATTTAAAAGAATTTTAAGAGTGATTTAAACAGAAAATTATAAGCAGAGCATTGGTTAAGGAGGGTGTCCGTTGAACGAGAGGTCGCGGGTTCGAGTTCCGGCTTGGGCAGTTTTTGTATATTTTTGGGCCTTTAAAGGTATAAACATTATATATATTTTTATTATTATTATTATTATTATTATTATTATTATTATTATTATTATTATTATTATTATTATTATTATTCAGTATTAATATTATTATTATTGTTATGAAGTATTAGTATTATTATGCTTGTTATAATTATTATTATGAATAACATTATTAGAATCAATATAATTAAAAGTTATCATTTTCACTTTTGTTATTAGTATTATCATTATATTATGATTTTAAATACGACATTAGAAATGATTAACATTAGGAAGTATTAGAATGTATGTGGTTACAGTTAAAGATAATTAAGATATAATTAAGAATATATAAAGGTGGTATAATTAGATTACCAATGTAATTATAAGATTTAATGATTGAAAATCATAATGTAATTTATGATTCGAACGAAAAATTATTATTATTATCATTCGATCATTTTTAAGAGTTTCATTAGAATTAGTATCAATAAAG
This sequence comes from Rutidosis leptorrhynchoides, assembly GCF_046630445.1. Taxonomy (NCBI): domain Eukaryota; kingdom Viridiplantae; phylum Streptophyta; class Magnoliopsida; order Asterales; family Asteraceae; genus Rutidosis; species Rutidosis leptorrhynchoides. Next base: position 497,853,656 of record NC_092334.1, on the reverse strand, counting down.
TTATTATCAAATGTATTTTTGTATAGAATTATCATTATCATTATTATTATTATTTTTTTTATATTATTATTAAAATGACTATTAGATTATATAAAATCATATCTAAAACATATAACCTAATTCTATCATTATATTATTAGTTATTTAAGATATATAAAATAAATAAATTTAAGGTATCAATGGAACACAAAATTTATTAAAATAACAATGTCATCACTAATAATAATATATTTGTTCGATTACAATTATGTATATTAATAAATATACAAATGATATAGGTTCGTGAATCTGAGGTCAACCCTGCATTGTTCAGTTGCTTAATGTCATTATATGTATTTTTACTACAAAATACATTAGGTGAGTTCCTTTGATCCCCTTTTACTCTTTACATTTTTGGGACTGAGAATAAATGCGCAACTTTTATAACTGTTTTACAAAATAGACACAAGTAATTAAAATGACATTATATGGTTGAATGATCGAAATCGAATATGCCCCTCTTTATATAGTCTGGTAATCTAAGAATTAGGGAACAGACACCCTAATTGACGCGAACTCTAAAGATAGATCTATCGGGCCAACAAGCCCCATCCAAAGTACCGGATGCTTTAGTACTTCGAAATTTATATCATGTCCGATGGAGGATCCCGGAATGATGGGGATATTCTTATATGCATATTGTGAATGTCGGTTACCAGGTGTTCAATCCATATGAATGATATTGTTGTCTCTATGCATGGGACGTATGTTTATGAGAAATGGAAATATGAAATCTTGTGGTCTATTAAAATTATGAAATGATTATTTATGTTAAACTAATGAACTCACCAACCTTTTGGTTGACACTTGAAAGCATGTTTATTCTCAGGTACGAAAGAAATCTTCCGCTGTGCATTTGTTCATTTTAGAGATATTACTTGAAGTCATTCATGACATATTTCAAAAGACGTTGCATTCGAGTCATTGAGTTCATCAAGATTATTATTAAGTCAATTATAGTTAGATATATTATGAAATGGTATGCATGCCGTCAACTTTCGATGTAATGAAATATTGTCTTTTCAAAAACGAATGCAATGTTTGTAAAATGTATCATATAGAGGTCAAGTACCTCGCAATGTAATCAACTATTGTGAATCGTTTATAATCGATACGGACTTCATCCGGATGAATTAGGACGGGTCCTTTCACCAACCATGGAACCCGAACGATGACATGAACTGGAACCCCTATCCAGATTGATTTAGTTCCGGTTGGTAATTTATATGATTTTTAATTTTTATTATTTCTGTTTATTTATGTTTAAACACATTATATTATGATACTTTTATTGTAATGTTTAATATTTTTATTATGTTGTACTAATATTTCATATTTGATTTGAAAGTGGGATTTTAAGTCCCATTTCAAATTACCATGCATGTTTATATTTGTATGTATGTATATTGTCAATTGTACAAAACAGGGTAAAACAGCGCATTTTCAAAGACTGGCATTAAGTTCAGCAAAAGCTACTAATTTTGACGACAAAATGAAAAACAAATGTGATGTAACAACAAGACGGAATGAACAAATGATGTGCACCATTTATCATTCAACTAACAAACACCAATATGTTTGGAAACTTTGGTAAAATTTAATCATTTTTCTACGCTAATCACCCTCAATAATTTAAATTGTTACTGATTTCTTGCAAATGAGGGCATTGCAAGATCTTAAGTGTGGGAAGGGGTTAAATTCTTTCAGAATTTTTTTAAAAAAAATTTGATTTATACACTTGGTTACCATTAAAAATACTAGTAACGCAGTAGTTGTATTAGAATCTAGTGCTCTCTGATAATAAAGAACAGCCCTAGTCTTATATACTGACTACCCAATTCTATTAAAATTTTTTAAAATTTTCAATTAAATGAACTCAAAATCATGTTTATACATATTTATGAACGATAAAACTAGGTGTTAACACCGAAATTATTGTTACCTCGGAAAGGACATAAATTGAGAAACAAACCAAAATGTTAGAATTCATTTAAAATAGAATAGTGGACAATAAAAAGGAAAATAAAAGCCAAGTATGGAAAAATTTACCAAGTTATTTTGAACATATATCACATATTTCTATAACAAATAACCGAAGATGCTTTTGCTTTAGATTAAACTAATCAGTTTCACCCGATTTACTATAATATATTTGAAAGAATAGATGGATCTACACGATGAATCAATTCCATCATTAAAAGGAAGTAAAGTCTTCAGAAAAAGAAACGCGCTTCTTGATTTAAGTCATGAAGTTGTCGTCCAGACCAGCTGTAGGTTGACGAAAAATCTAGAAAAGTCATCACTAAAATCAGCAGGAAATCCACGGACCTCAACATCAATCAGGGTCACCAAGTGGTCAGACTTATCCTAACCATGAGAGGATCTGTCTTGTAAAATGGGGAGGACGCCGTGCAAATTAGCTGGATAAGACTAATGAATCAGATTCCCAGAAAAGATAATCTCCTTAAAGATCAAAAATCAGCTTTTAAGACTGATATTACTCAATCCTAGAGATTGACCTTAAAGATTGAGAATTACAAACTCATGGAATTCGATGATATCTAAACTCGAGCTTGAACGAGAAAATATTTTGATCAAAATTACAAACCGATTTGTTTTTTGAAAACCCTATTTTTAATGCGTTCATTACCATTGAACGTAAAATCCTAGGAATTCACCTGGAATTCATTAGGTCACCTGAACCAAATCGGGTGTCAACCGTAAGAACGGTGGTTGCATAGTATGGTCAAAGACAGGACCTTGTGCCAGATCGAAAAACTATAGGGTGAGCTTTACTATTGCTCCTACAAAGGATAGTAATTGCATCCGACACGTTATAGACCATAATTAAAAGCATGTCAGGGGACATTGCCTTAACAGTTGCTTGTTCAACGCTTTCCTTTACAACCGGACGGTAGTTTATCGAAAGGTAATATACGGAGCAAGTATACTGGACGTGTTGCTTTCCTAATACAAGGTTAGCAAGTGGGTGACACAAAACCACAAGTTTTGAGCTAAAATTTTCAAATATGAAACCCACCAAACCCACAAAAATAATTTACAAACACCGGTGAAGGGTTATTCCGGAAAACTTATCTAGGGTAAAAGCTAGATTTAATTTTCAAAAGATCAAATGTTTTCATAAAGATCCAATTTCCTTAATGGATCTAAATTTTTATAGTCATGTGGGACTGTAAACCACATCGTTACTACCATTGTTTATACCGCCGTATAGAAATTACTGATGTACAAAGTGTGAAGAATAAAGAAGTGATTCTAGTATTTTTATTTCAAGACTATATTGCTTGAGGACAAGCAACGCTCAAGTGTGAGAATATTTGATAATGCTAAAAACGAACATATATTTCATAGTATTATCCCTAAAGAAAGACAAGCTTTTAGTTGCAATTGTTCTATTTACAAGTGATATTCGTTTAAATAATAAAAGGTGAAGACAAAAGACAGATTCGATGAATTAAAGACGCAAACGACCAAAAAGCTCAAAAGTACAAAGTACAATCAAAGTGGTTCCAATTATTGATAAGAAACGTCTCAAAATTACAAGAGTACAAGACGCAAAACGCAAAGTACAAGATATTAAATTATACGCAAGGACGTTCGAAAATCCGGAACCGGGACCAAAGTCAACTCTCAACGCTCGACGCAACGGACTAAAAATTACATGTCAACTATGCACATAAATATAATATAATATTTAAATAATTCTTATAATTATTTATATATTATATTTATTTATTAAAACGTCGACAAGCAAAGAAACAAAAATATGTGAGCTGCTACCTACCCCCATGCGATCGCATGGCCTGGAGGCACAAAAGCCATGCGATCGCATGGCCCTGAAATCCAGCCCACAGGCCTATAAATTCGCAGCTTTGGTTCATCATACATCCATCTTTTCTTCTTCTTACTCATACGTAAACATATATATATATATATATATATATATATTATAATTTTAATTTTAATTTTAATTTTAATTTTAATTCTAATAATAAGGGTATGTTAGCGAATGTTGTAAGGGTGTAAGTCGAAATTCTGTCCGTGTAACGCTACGCTATTTTTAATCACTGTAAGTTATGGTTAATGTTATTTTTAATTTAATGTCTCGTAGCTAAGTTATTATTATGCTTATTTAAGACGAAGTAATCATGATGTTGGGCTAAAAATATTAAGATTGGGTAATTGGGCTTTGTACCATAATTGGGGTTTGGACAAAAGAACGACACTTGTGGAAATTAGACTATGGGCTATTAATGGGTTTTATATTAACTAAATGATACCTCGTTAATTTAATATATAGACTTATAATTTGACGTATTTATATATAACCACATACGCTTGACTGGGCACGGTGGGCGGGATATCTATAAATACCAATAATTGTTTATTTTACCGGACACGGAACTGGATTAATAGTTAGTAGACTTGTTGAAACAGGGGTGGATTACATTCAAGGGTAATTGGTGTAATTGTTAACAAAGTAGTAAAACCTTGGTTTACACGCAGTCGATAACCTGGTGTATTCATTAAACAAAGTATTAAAACCTTGTTACAATTCGAATCCCCAATTAGTTGGAATATTTGACTTCGGGAATAAGAATAATTTGGAGAAGACTTCCGCATTTTATGATTATGACTGATGGACTATTATGGACAAATCCGTATGGACATATTGAATAATCCAGGACAAAGAACAATTAACCCATGGGAATAAACTAAAAATCAACACGTCAAATATCATGATTATGGAAGTTTAAATAAGCATAATTCTTTTATTTCATATTTAATTGCACTTTTAATTATCGCACTTTTATTTATTGTCATTGTATTTAATTGCACTTTTAATTATCGTACTCTTTAATTATCGCAATTTTATTTTATCGCACTTTTATTTATCGCAATTTCATTATCGTTATTTACTTTACGCTTTAAATTAAGTTATATTTATTTTTAATATTTTACATTAGGTTTTAACTGCGACTAAAGTTTTAAAAATTGACAAACCGGTCATTAAATGGTAAAAACCCCCTTTTATAATAATAATATTACTTATTTATATATTTGTATTTTTATAAGTTAAAACTAATATAGCGTTAAGCTTGTTTAAAAGATCCCTGTGGAACGAACCGGACTTACTAAAAACTACACTACTGTACGATTAGGTACACTGCCTATAAGTGTTGTAGCAAGGTTTAGGTATATCCATTCTATAAATAAATAAATATCTTATGTAAAATTGTATCGTATTTAATAGTATTTTCTTGTAAAAATAATACTATTTCCTAGTACACCTCGCGCACATCAGACATGCAGAATCACATATGATTGACATGCAGAATCACATGTGATTTACTGCATGTCAAATCCAATCACATGTGATTGAAAAAAAAAACATTCGAAAAAAAAATTTCGGAATTTTTTTAAAAATTTTTTTTTTTTAATTTTTTTTTCAATCACATTTGATTATCGCGTCACGTGTTGCATTCTGATTGGTCCCTTAAATCTCAAATTAAAAGTTGGTTTCATTTTAATATTCCTCAATAATATAATAATAATAATAATAATAATAATAATAATAATAATAATAATAATAATAATAATGACGTGTTTAAAAAGTTAAGACCAAGTACTAAATGCCAATGAGGCCTTGCTTCATTGGTATCCATGTTTCATGGATTCGAGAGTGACCCAGGTTCGAATCTAACAACTAACAACTAACCTTGCCTTTCAAAAAAAAAGAAAAAAAAAAGACCAAGTACTAAATTAATAAATATAGAAACCGTAATAATAAGTGATATTTAAGTATTCAACTCGTGCTTATTGTGTTGTACTTTATCATAAAAATTAAACATTTTATTTTTGCATCTATCGTGAATCAAAGTTTGAAATTGTTAATTTATGTATTTGAGTTTTGAAGTGACAAAATTTGGTCATTGGTTCCTCAACTTTGAAACAAATGGCGTAGACCTCGAACTATTAAAATATTTTACGGATGACCTTAAAATTAACGAATGTTAAGTATTGTCCGTTAAGTTGTGTCACGTGAACAACATGCAAGGGCATTTTTGTCCATCTGTGTTAATTTTCCTCACCAATCTATTTATCACCATCCACAATCTAGCCACCACCAATCTGTTACATCTCTCAATGGATTTGATATCTGGGTATGCTAAAAAACAAAGTAAACAAATTGACAACTTTGTATATTTGTTGCCGTTGTCGGAGAATATGGGAACACCATCAACATTGGAACACCGAGACATCCTTTTATGTGTATTCATTTCTCGAAAGCAGTAATGAACGAAACGCTTTTATGTGAATTCAGACCTTCCTCCATTGATGACCAGATCTTAAACAATAATTCTGACAGAAGAAATCGAGGATTCGTTGTGTAGATTTGAATCTTTATATCGTTAACTATATCAGAACAAAAAAAGGGAAATGGAACCAGAGTTGCTGACCCAGATCTAAATTTGTCAATGGAAATCTGAAGCAACGCGGCGTTCTTTCGGTGGTGCTGCAGTTGCCGACCAATATCTAAAGTATCAGACCGAACCGAGCTATTTTGATTCCATCTTCGGTCCACATTTTGTCTCTTTGGTCCGGACCGAACATGACCAAACCCGAAAATAACACTAAAAATAATCAAACCGGACAGTTCCGAACCGAAAATATGTGGTTCGGTCCTCGGTTCGACTTTTTACTACAAATTAGGACTCTAGACAGAACCGAACCGAACTTGTTTGGTCCTGTATCATGCACACCCCTACCATTTATTATAATATCTTTAGTTCACATATGTACTAATATCATCTTTTTTGTTTATAAATTCATGTATTGTTTTTTGATAATTGATTATTTCTTTTAGTTTTTATATTTTTGTGACGCATGACGGCATGAGCTCATATAACCAAAGACAAAATACTCTACCACCAAAGACAATATTATCTTTTTTGAGAAATTTTTAAGGGATATTTTGAATCCGATCTCACACGCTCCTCTACCACCATTTACCACCTTCCACCTCCCTCCTCAGCCACACTCCACCACTTTAAACCACCATCAACCTTCCTTTTCAAACACACATCTTTCTATCTTTTTACTCCAAAGAAAAAATCCTACAAATTTCTCAAACCAATTAAACACCGCCACTGCTTTTTCTTTTTCATCTCCGATCATCTCTTCCATTTTGTAGTCTTCAAGGTACGTTTCCATCCCGGCCACCGGCATCTCGCCGGTGGCTTGGCTTTTTAGTTCTCCTTCAGACCATCTTCATCCTTTTCCGGCGGGTTTTTTAGTGGTCCCAACGACGTCTCGCTTTTTACCACCGTTCTCGTGGTATGGTGGTGTTGATTGTGACGAACCGACAAAATCGCCATTGACGGCGCCGTCAACTTAGGTCCCGTTACGTGGTCATAGTCCCTAAATGAGACGCGTTTGACCAAAATTATGTGGCATTCATTTAAAATGTGTATGACTTGCAAAGTTTTAAGTTACCAAACGGTTCGATAACGAGTTTAAGTTTACAGAAGTTGTAAAGTATAAATGAAATAACTTGCGACATAATATAAGTTAAAAATCACGAATGTTATCAATAGCGTATGCATGTTAACATTAAGTTTGAATCCAAAGGTGCTATCACTAGCGTATGCATGTATGCTTGACCCCAAGCAAGTAATCAAAGTGTGCGGAAGCATGTATCAAGTAGTCAAGTATGAACCTGAGAAACATATAGAAACTGTCAACGAAAAACGTTGGTGAAATCATAGGTGTATTTGTAAACGTTGTTTATGAACCACAAGATTTAGTATAAGGTTGAGTATCCAAATAGTTTGCATTCCAAAGAGGTTGTTTGTTCGCGAGCACCCAATTATCAAGACTTAACTGTATACGAACCCCGTTATCATAGTGTTAGAACCTACACTATACCCGAAAATATATTTCATCCGCTAACGGTAGCGAACCGTCCGAATGAGGGCTCGTCAAGCCCGTATGACCACACAACATAAGTTCACGTTTACACCCTACAAGTGTAACTAATGATAATTGAATTGAGGTTTTTTGTTCTAACTCGCATGTGGAATGTTTGTTTCCGTACTTGTGTTCAAAGTATAAAAGTATAAACCGTATATGTTTCTCATCCCATGATTTAAAGAGTAAAAGTTGTTGAAAAAGTGAGACTATGATCTCACCTTGAGTGCACAAGTATAAAGGTACTTCACTAAGTAAACGTGTGCATGAAAGTCGTTTAGTCTTGACCTAAACAAGTAAGTTGTATCAATTACCGATTACGACACAAGGTCGGACGAAATGTGTTCAATTAACCCTATGGCTCGTTACGACTCGATTATATAGCATGTGAGTCAAGTTGTCAAGTTTCATGCAAGATATAAGTATAAATGAAAGGTTATAATGATTAAACAAAGTATTGGTTAAGTTTGAATAAAAGTCAACTTTGGTCAAGTCAAATTCAACGAAAAAGTCAACACGTTCGGGTCGGGTCTCGGACAATTTTTCTGAGTTATATAATCATATATGAGCATGTTAGAACAAGTTACATGTTAATCGGAGGTGCATAGCATAGTTAGAATTAAACGTGAAAACGCAAAGTTGGACAGCCCCCATTCCAGGCATATGTCGCGTCGCGCCAAGGTTGGTCGAGCCGCGGCAAAACACTTGGGCTGATTCCTGGGCTGTTCAAGTGTTTAAACCTCGAACCAAACTTCATTTTAACACAACTAATGAACCGTAAACACTCAAAACGCATACCATACATCGTTGAAAATGTATTTTAACAAGGAATACAACTAAGAACATATAAAAAAACAAAACTAACATTTACAACAAATAAATCCTCGTCGGATGATCATTATTTAACGTCTCAAGCTCATAAATGCAAATAGTGATTCGGGAACTTAACCCATACATATAATATGCCGTTTCGTAGGTAATCATACGTACAACACAACTAAATATTTACCAATTAACAACGCTAATTATCGTTTTAGACCTCAAATGTTCATATCAAATCTATCAAACCCTAACCAAGAATCACAAAATCAATAATCATGTTAATGTGAGATTTTCATGTCATCCAACATACCAAAACGAAGCTAATGATGCAAGTAACACATTAAACACAAAGTCATTAACATCTAACAACATTTCAATTACTCAAATCAAGAATTTAACAAACCCATTTCAAGTGTTCATGCTAGTTACACCAAAATAACAATATCGAGCATACAAATTACATTTTCATATTAGACTTGAGCCATAGACACTAATGTAACAACCCAACCTGTTAACCGACCAAAAACGTGCCAATAAAAATAAAAAAAAATCTGGGACAGTTCATCTGGACGGCGTCCAGTAATCTGGATGGCGTCCAGTTGTGAAGACCAGGACGGCGTCCAGCCGTCTGGGACGGCGTTCAGGTGTACTAAAAAGTTCTGATCAGTTTTTCAAACACACGCGAGCGGAAAACCCGCTTCCCGACACTTTTAAACCACAACACTTTCACAATATGTTATAATAGTTAAACCTAAGAGTTTTCCACAATAAAACCGAGTTTTACAACACCGGGCCCACATAGACCCAAATTACCACAAAGTGACTATTTCGACCCAATTTAGTTATAAACATAGACCGAACATGGGATTGGGGATACGCTACCCAATCCTAATCGAACCAAAAGCAAGTCTTCTAAAGCAAACTACGTAAGCTCACTAGTCCCCACGCTTACCCGAGCCACCGCATCCATGCAATCTATAAAAATGTAAACAACGAGAGGGTAAGCTAACGCTTACTGAGTGAGAATATACTACATACATATATATGCATAAAATGGACACGCCACACAAAATATCAAATCATCCAAGCATAAAGGCAAGCTAGTCTAAGCATACCGTACAACCACTAAGCAACAAGTTAAGGATACATCAACAAACATAATGTGACGATCGCTCCAAATCCATACGTTTTGTAAACATTGCATTCTTTTGAAAAGGCACACCATAAATGAATATTTAAATCAAAGGTTTTCGACATCTGATGATTTCTACATATAGACAATCACCGTAAATAATAGTTTACAATAGTAATTCCGTTGACAATGCAGTCAAAATAAGATACATGGTGATGATTTGATAAATGCAACGTTTCCTTGATAAATATGCCATGTAAGACTCCATGCACATAGCTTGTCTAACATATAAGCAAACAACGGAAGACTTCTAGGGAACCTGAGAATAAACATGCTAACAAGTGTCAACACAAAGGTTGGTGAGTTCATAGTTTTAGTGTTTCGTATAATCTGTATATAAAGGTGGATCACAAGATTTCAGTTGTTTCATCCAGAAACGTTTATCAAAATATTCTACAAGATTGAGCACCCTGGTAACTAAACTTTAACGTTATAATAAGTACCCCTGTTTTAACATACATGCAACCAACATGTACAATACACGCAAACCAACGTGTACTAAACTCAAATAGCATATGTCTGTTTTATAGTTCAGGCTAGGGTTTCTATACCTGGAACATACGGGGATGTCAAGCCCTATGGATCCATATACTGTTATTCGCGCCCACCAGTCCATATCCTATGTACTGGCAGCTACTAGTTACCAAAGCTAAGGGATTTTCGATTCAAACTCAGTGTAGAATTAAGTATGTACTTGTATCCATTGCGTTTAAAATAAATTGCATGTATTCTCAGCCCAAAAATATATATTGCAAAAGCAATTAAAAAGGGAGCAAATGAAACTCACCTTAGCAGCACATAAAGTCGTTTACCAAAATGTGACCGAAACTCGGAATACCAAATAACCGTAGATCTCAACCTAGAGAACATATGTTGGTCAATAAATGTCTAACAAGCTAGGTCAGGTCATAGTGTATCACAATCCTAATGCTCGAGATCGATATACAATAGTTATTAAAAGTTATTTCAAAAAGTCAATCTGACTCCATACAATAGTTGAATGATCATGGCAATCGAATCATTTTAATATTTCACATAGTTTCCCAATTCTTGTAAGATTAAACTATAGTTTTTATAAGGCTTTAAAATAGACAAAATTTCATTTCTCGTCCCTGAACTTTACATCAAATTTGACTCCTCGTCCTTTTTCTTTTTTTTGTGCATCCCTCGTCCCTAATGTATCACAATTCTACATCCCTCGTCCTTTTTAGGGACGAGGGATGTAGGATTGACAGAAAGAAAAAGGACGAGGAGTCAAGAAAAAGGAAGAGGGATGTAGAATTATGATACATTAGATACGAGGAATGCACAAAAAAAAGAAAAAGGACGAGGAGTCAAATTAGATGTAAAGTTCAGGGACGAGGAATGAAATTTTGTCTTTAAAATATGATAAAACAATCAGTTTTGACAATTGTTCAACAAAACGAGACGTGTCTTATATAAGGATTTATTTACTCAGTTGGTAATATTCAAAAATCCATTTTATCAATCTCGTAAACAAGTTGTTTAAATATTAATTGCAGATTCAAAAGAAATTCCAATTAACATCAATTATAATTCAATTGATCATATCTTTTAATCCGTTCATCGAAACTATTCGATATCTAAATGAAAAGTTATTGATTTTTCGCCAGCTTTCCAAAAACATGTATATCATATACCTTTTACCAGTAATATATGTATTTAATTTATGATTCATTATAAACTGTTTAACGGCGAAATTTAGCATACAAGCATGCTTAAATATATATACTCGAGCACTAGACATGGATACACAGTTAATATATAAAAGATAAAATATGAGTGCTTACGTATCAATATTGAGATTCAATATTGTAGAAAAGTACGTAGACACAACGGAGATGATAAACACTAGGTTTGACTTGCGAACAGTACCCATGAATATTACCCATAACCTCCATAGCTATAACCCATTTTTTCCTTAGCTCTATCCCGCTCGTAAAACTTGTTTTTAAATTATTCGAACGGCACTCCGTCGTAGTATTTTATGTATAATACTAATTAATAATACTAATATTAATAAGATTAATAATAATATTAATCTTAATAATAATAATAATAATAATAATAATAATAATAATATAATAAATAAATATAATGCAAACGGAGTGAGAATAGATGGATAGATGAAAAGGTGTAAAAAAAACTGAACCCAAACTCGAGCAATTTATAGGACCTGAACTGAAATAGTACCTCATGCGATCGCATGGGGTTTGCACTGGTTTGCCATGCGATCGCATGGCTGTAAAATCCAGCTCACATTTGATTTGTAATTTAGCTTGTCGACATAATTTAATATAATATATATAATATATTTAATTTATATTATTAATTATATATTATATTAAATTCACGTGCATAGTTGATTTGTAATTTTTGGTCCGTTAATTCGTACGTTGTCACTCGATTTATGTCACGGTTCCGGTTTCTCGAATGCATTTTCGTACGCTTAGAAAACTAGTACTTTTCGTTACGCGACATGTACCTTTATCAAAAATTAAACTTAATCATTGATAAACTATGTCACTCGAAGTGTAGCTTTAATCAATTAAGTGTTTTGGTTAATTGCTTCTATAAATCATCGTCTCGTAGTATATACATATACATATATATACATTTTCATTTTGAAATAGTGTTTTACTGTAGCAAAGTTTTTTTACTGTAGCAAATAGTGATTTTCGAAAACACTGTAGCTTTTCAGGTTCTGTAGCAATTCGAAAAATACTGTAGCAAATTAGTGTTTTACTGGTTCATCTTAAACGTTTTAGTTAACTTATCTAAATATCAATCGAATCAATAATCGAATGTTACTATCGTTTACTAAATAACTTGAAATCATATATATATATATATATATATATATATATATATATATATATATATATATATATATACATGTACATTAAGTTATATATATATTGTTCGTGAATCTTCGAGAACAGTCAAAGAATAATTGATTACATGAATATAGTTCCAAAACTTTGAGACTCAACATTACAGACTTTGCTTATCGTGTCGAAAACATTAAATCATATAAAGATTAAGTTTAAATTTAGTCAGAAATTTCCGGATCATCACACATAAGTTCACCAACGACGATGTGAACAACGCCAATAAGCTACACCCGGAGGGTTAGCTACATCACAACAATACAATAATATATATAACAATATATAAACGTCCAAGGTTAACCCCTTAATCCAATACCGACAACCGACAACCGATTACCACATGAAGATTGGACGAACTACACGAGCCTTAGTAATCCGCAACCACACGAGACTACTATCTTCATTACCACAACAACATCGAGGTTGGCCGAACTACACGAGCCTTAATAAATCCGCAAACACACGAGATCACTACCTCAATAAAATGACCGAACTACACGCGTCACCGTGAATCCGAACTACATGAGATTCACTTTCACAATTCAATAAGAAGACCGAAACTACACGCGTCATCGTGAATCCGTATCCACACGTGACTCACTTCTCAATATCAAAACCCACGGTTACGGGATTATAAAATCCACCACATCGGGGTTATCCACATCACAACCACGTGTGATAACGTACACACAAGTGTACACTTCGCCAAAGGTGGTCAACCAAAACGCACAACCGTGCCAATTGGACCTATACACAAGTCCATCAAAATCCACCTATATGTGAAGTGAGCTCTATAACCGAGAATCACTTCACCCGACCCGCACCCATCCTACACATACATATGTACATAGGATATTAACACTCACCTTATCGCCTTGATGAATGCCACCGAATAATCCGCAACTCGTCAATGGAAAGTACCTATTCCATTATCACAAAACACACTACACAATTAGGGTTGACTTACAAACCAACCCATTTGACACTTAGTGCAAATTCGACCCAAATGCACTTCCAAGCACAAAACGTGCCCAAACTAACCAATAATCACTAACACGAGTGAAAATGGTCCTAATACGCCAAACAAACCCAAACACAAGTGTTAAACACGTGTCTTACCCATTTTGACACCAAAACCCTAATTCGACCCATTTCAAAATTAGTCAACCAAATACACCCAAAAGTGTTCCAACACTTCCATAATTACTAAACCTAGTGATTAAACCCATTATCAAAGCCTAATCATGGCCAAAACGTCAACCAACCCAAAACCCGCCAAGTGACAAGAATAACTAGTCACCATAAACCCATTTCATCATCTAGGAGGGTTTTACAACAAACTACCTCAAAACCCTAACTTGAATATCAAATCTAACAATTGAAATTCGTAGTTTGAGCTTACCAATACTACCACAACGTAGCCGTGAACGAGATGAACAACTTTAAAACCCGAGTTTTGGTGAGAAACCGACTCCTTCTTCTCCAAATCAAGCTCTCTCTCTCTAAACCCTTCCTCTCTCTCTAGATGCAAGTGTGTGAGTGAAAAGAGGTGAAATGAGGATAAGATAGTCCATGGGTCAGTTTTGTGGCTTCCAAACCGACCCTCAAGTGAAAATACCGAAATACCCCTCTAAATATCTTAAAGTAAAACAGCTGGCCCGACAGACCAACTGGACGGGGTCCCAAATATTGGACGGCGTCCAACTCTTCTTTGCTGGACGGCGTCCCAAATCCTGGACGGCGTCCCGATCAACTAAAATGGAAACAGGGTCTTACAATTAACTAACACATTTATTAGTCAAGAACATCAAGAACATGAAATCTAGTGTTTTAGAAAAGTTACCCAAAAGAGATAAAATTGGTATCATGTTGTAGAGGAAGATGCAAGGATTTTAAATATGCAATTTGTTTTGATGTAAGCTTGCTAGGTTGAATTTAGATGATGAATCTTTGATTGTGTGAGTTGAGAGCAAAAATGGAAGTAAAAAAGAAAATGGGGAGGTGAAATGAGTGGTGAGGAGGAGGGATTGACTAGTTGACCTAGTCAACTAGTTTGGTCCCTTGACAATTTCAGTCCCTCGAGTTTAAAAGCGGGTGCGTGAATTAACCGAACGAAATATTTTAAATACGCTAGGGTGACGAGAGATGTTATAATTAAATAACGGGAAATATTAAAACGCTAGTCAACGGAAGATACGAATTTAGATAACGAAAGATATTATTAAAAAAAGATGGCGTTAAAATAACTTTAACGAAAAAAGGCGGGTTATTACATTGATGTTGGCCTCTGTCTTTGCCGGTTTGTTTCGATTTGGTGACTGACTTCGCCGATTTATCACCGACGGTGGCTAACACCCTGTTGGTGTCTGAAACACCCTGCTCTTTTTTTTTTTAAATCACAGCGGAAGTCTTGATTCACATAAATACCCTTAGTTAATTACGAACATGATTATCACAAATCATTAGCTAGTTACTTATTACAAACAACCGGTGTTACGTTAAACAACTAGTTACATATTTATAAAAGTTAAGACATCAGAGTTCGTCTTGTCAAACATATCGTCAACCCAACTCCCGTCCCTACCAGCACTAAGATCGAAAACCTGCAAGGGAGGAGGTGAGGGGGGTTAGCACGAGGCTAAGTGAATAGAATCATCTAACAGATCTAGCATACAGTACCAACTTGTACAACTACAGCAACTACAACAATCCATAACAGGCAACTGACAACTAATAACTAGCAACTATCAACTGGCAACAATCAACTAGCAACTATGCTCCAACTAGCAACAATCAACTAGCAACTATGCTCCAACTAGCAACAATCAACTAGCAACTATGCTCCAACTAGCAATAATCAACTAGCAACTATGCTCCAACTAGCAACAATCAACTAGCAACTATGCTCCAACTAGCAACAATCAACTAGCAACTATGCTCCAACTGGAGACTCGGCGGCTTGTACGAGCACACGACCACTAGCTGATCAGTCTAGCGTCTACCGAAAGTCCTTACTACTGAATCCCCAGTATAGTAAATCCACACGCAGGTGATGCGTCATTCAGCACTATACTCAACAAACAGTAGCCAACTGGACCCAACCACAACAAGGTTGACCTCTCTGAGCTGAACCTAACAACAATAGGTTCCAACAGGCAACTACAACTTGTGCACACAACTGTTAAGCAACTACCACTACGAACAACTGTTCCTACGACTAGCATGGCAACTCTACGATGATCATTATTACAACATATCTACTAAGCATAGCAACTATAACAGTATAACATAGTAGCACAACTTGCTACTCTATACTACACCCGGAGATAATCCCACTCACCGATTACCAGCAAATGAGAAGGTGTTCAGCTATCTAATCACTGAACCTTCTCTGTCTCCTTTTCTCCTGAGAAATACATATACACGAGTTAGTTTATGTCCATAAACACTAAATAACACAAATATAGAAATTTTGTCAGAAAATCTGTCCGCTAAAGTTTTTCTCCTTAACACTTATGCACTTTTGAAATTTACATCAAAATCTCAAAATACAAACGGACAGCATAACGGCTAGAAATCAACACTTAGTAAAAATTTCACTGTCTAAGACCATCGGTCGATCGTCAGAGACTATCGGCCGATCGTCACTACTCCATCGGCCGGTGGACTACACCATCGGTCGATCGTTAAATTTTCAACCGTTCGTCGAAGGACTTCCACCATCGGTCGATCGTCTAGTCCGTCGACCGATCGTCTCACTCCATCGGTCGATGGTCAGAGACCATCGACCGAGGGTAGTTCGTCTGCAGAAGCTGAAGCCAAAGTGACGGGTTTCACCCAAATTCATCCAATTCTTGCTCTAGAGCTCGATTTTTACCTCAAAACTGATCAAATCTAAGACACTATACATCAAGAAACATAAACCCACAAAATTTGGACTCAACCAACATCAAATTCAACTCTTTTGACCCAAATTACCCACTTTGTAAAAACTATCACAAAACCCAATTTTCTTGAAGATTAAATCATGAAAACTTGTGATTCTTACCTTGATAGAATCAGTAGATCATAAGGAACACGAAAATGTAAATGATTTGAGCTCAAGAACAAAGATTAGAAATTAGGGTTTGGTAGGATGGAGAGGTGAGTGAACGGGTGGGTTTGGGGAATTTTCTAGAAAATGGAAGAATAACCCTCCCACCAAACACTTATGAGTCTTAAAACTCATACATCACAACACACGGGTATTTATCAGTTATCTGATATCTTTCGTACATCATTTGGCAACCCAAACGAAGTCCAAATTCAACAAACGAACCTGTTCTGTGACCCTTGTCACAAACTGGTCTCAACTAAATAACCAAATAATTATAAACATATAATTATTAAAATCACTAATTACACCATACCCTAAGGGTACAATGGTCATTTCATCTAGGCCCAAAACGCGGGTGTTACAGTGTCGATCGGTCGCCTCTATTGTTGGTGGAACCGTCGTTCTGCTGCCGGATCTGGTGGTGTGTACCACCCTGTTGGTGGTGGCTGCTGGTGATGGTGTCGGAGATGGCGGTGGTTTGCGGCGGTTTCTGGTTGCCTGATTGAGTCTTCCACCGTGGTTTTGTATCGTTGGGTTTTTCCTTTCTGGTTGTTCCTCCGAGATGCTCCGGGCGACGATCTCTCTTGAAGATCTAGGGTTAGCCTTGGCGATTTGACTAGTTTTTTTGCAGGTTAGGTCCACTTTGCGACAGTTGTGATTTTTTTTTTTTTTTTTTTGAATGTTGATATGGCGGATTGTTGCGGTGTCAGCGTTCTCCTGATCTCCTTGTTTTTGTTTTATTAAGCTTTAGTTTGTATAATCGGTATGATATTTCCATTTGTTATAGCTTTAGGTTCAGCTTTAATCTTTAAAGTTAACGTGTCTTTTTTCACCCTGTTGGTGAGGCCGTTTGCTCTAATTGTTTAGCTTTGCTAGGGCTCGTTGTTGGTTATGTTGTATCGTTTGTACTATTTGATATTCAGATCAGTTATTAATGTTATCGTTTTCTTGCCAAAAAAAAAAAAAAAAAAAAAATGAAAACCAAAATTAGTTGTAAATATATATGACATGGATTTATACTCTTTTTCTTTTTATTATTCGTTGGTCAAAGTGTAAATAAAATACTGGTCAAGAAAATAAATTATTCGTTTAAATTTATACTAGCTTAAAACCCGCGAATTCGCGGAGTTTTTTAGGGATGAATCAAAATTGAATTGTCAGAAGATAAGTCCCATCATCTCGCAATAATATCTCCATTAGAAGCTGCTGCATCACCAAGGTCTGATGCTGTCGGTGATCTACATTTGCTCTCCCAGACCAAGACAGTCCACCACCCACTGTTGCAGCAGCTTTGCCATGATATACCAATGCCATTGAAAGTTTATTGTGCCACATTTACAGTGAACTATTGACCTTGACCTCCACTTCTGCACGTTGTGTAATTGTCTCTGTAATTGACACGAGGTTTTCCAACAGTTGCATCAACCTCGCATTGGGTAGATGATAAATGTACATAAATGGTAGTTCGGTGTTTACTTATTTCAGAATATGTTGTTTTTATATAAAACGAAAAGTGGTACCTTATACTTCCTCTTGATGCACTCAACGTAAACTTCCAAATGCAACTCCCCCATTTCAGATATAAAACATTAGATGTGTTTCACTAGACGTAACACAATGAGAGAACGTTTAACTATATTATATGAAAACATAAAATGACTAAAAGGGTAGCCGATTCCTCATATATATACAATGGGATGTTAAGAAAAATGATCCTCCCACCACTACCTGTTTTAAAAAGAATGAAGATGAAGACAAGTAAAACTATTGTTAAATCTATCATAACAACCTGGAACAAAGCATTAGCAAAAAATGTGTTTTCCAGATTAATTTTGTAACAAAAGAGAGCTCTGATTGATAACAAAGAAGTTCAAAAAATTTAACATAATAGAACTATAATCATCAGAATCCTTAAATAAGTGAGCCTTAAATCTTTTCATCACAATCAGATACGAAACCCTAAATCATGATTAATCAGTAATATAAACACAAATCAGATGTTTTTGCTAATGTTTATTATTGTTTGGTCCTTCTACTTAGTATTTACATCAAGTACTTGGTAATTAATACCATGAACCACACCTACCTGCCACTTAGCATACCTATATATACATACATCAACGACATCACAATGACTTTAGACAGCCCGCATTTTGAGCAAATTTTTTTAAAAAACCACATTTAAACGACTTTCGGGTCCCACACAATATGATTTATTAGCTTAGACCGCGACCATTGGAAAGTATACTCTTTCGTCGTTTTATGGAAAGCTTATTAGTCACAAACAGAGTTACGGATAATAAGTTATGGTATCCAGAAAACATTCCCACACTGATTTTTTTACAACACGGGTTGCTATTGCTGCGCAGCAGCAACCCAGCAGCAGCTTCAACCCTTCATTTTGACACCCTTTAACACCATACCTAAACCTACCAATACACTTAACACCACATGGTGGATGTGTTTTAACCGTTCGTGTAAGTATATTAAAGTAAATATATTTAAGGTTCTAAGCATTAGTGGTTAGTATTTATCCATGGTAACGTGATTTATAATTTACTAAAGACTAAGGTTTTGCCCCAAATAAGGTATATATTTAATATGCAATAGAATAACAAACTCACAGCAGAAAAGCAAGCATACCATCATTTTGCCTAGTGATATATATGATCTAACCCGTTTTTCATACCAAAAGCTTGCATTGCAGCTACCACAAACATTGTGACAATCTCCTAAATCTTCATAAAAAGAAGAACCACGACACTTTAATAAGTTAAGTACATCCAGAAAATAAATTTAGAAGCATACATAACAACAATAAACACGAAGCGCACAAAGAACCCAATAGAACATAAGCTTATAAAAAATTGGGACATGTGAAATTACCAAAATAGTCTAACTCTGTTGAACGTTATGTCCCCTATAATAAGACTTGACCTGCTCTTCATACCGGAAGTTTGCACTGCAGTTGCTGCAAATGTTCTTACAGTCGCCACATCGAATGAGGAAACACCTGCATTTGAAAGAATGATAGAAACATTCAACTAAGAAAACCAAATGCATAGATAATAAAATCGGAGATAGTAAAGTTAAATATTTTTATTAAAAAATCAGCTCAATTTACGAAGTTAAACAGACCTTCGGAAGTTAATACGTTATTATTGGCGGACACAATCACAGTGGTCTGCGCAAAAGCACGGTCTGCGCAAAAGCAATGGTTGATATTGGTACAGAGGAAGCGCTTCTTTCTAATTACCACTTTCTTGGAGACTCAATTGCCTATTTTGAATCATTTACAACTTCAAATATATTCACATGAAAAAAGAATAAAAATCAAATCTTCTAATAGAACCAACCCATTTCTAAAGGTCAAAGCATAAGGTGTGTTAATTAATGACTATCGTATATTTATTCAGAGCATAACTTACCTCTTTATGAGCCTAAATCACTTCTGTAAACCTACTATCTGGATTTTTGCTAATTATCTCCATTGGCCTAGAAAAAGAACACTGCAAACATCAGAAGTAAGCAAACCAATTATAAGGATAAATAATTTTATCAAACAAATAAAGTACCCATTTGTTCTCTCCTTTACCCTTCCTCTCTAACATGGGCTTCTGATTAACCACATGTGGTCCATCCGAATGTGTCTTTCGCAGCCCCTTAAATGTAACATTTGCAAGCACTTCATGTAACTCATTCTCCCCAACCTAGCCATGCATTCCAGAAGAAGACGATTAGGAAGGGAGCATAACTGAAAGATAGAATGTTTACAATAATGAAAAGCATGAATAATTTAGTGAACAAAATATAAAGATACTGAAAAAGCAATTACAGTTGTTACAAAAATTGATATTTACTTCTTCAAATTATAAGCATTAAAAGTTTAAACTTCACTATCTGATAATATTAGAGTTCGATAATCATTAAACTACGAAGTAAAACTACAATAGCCACAAAATCTACATACTGAATGTGCAACCCAAAAATACAACTGTTTCGTTGAGTGCATCAAGCCTGAGTGTGTTAACATAACTTACATACTTAATGTGAAACTAAAAAAAATAATTGTTTCGTTGAGTGCATCAAGGTAATAACAACATATAACTGCTGGCATCTCGCCCTCATTTGACTGCTGCTGTTAGGTCCACCTCAACGCATACCCTTGCGATACCGAGTTGAGACGGGGGTCGGACTGATTCAAAAAAATCATACCAAAGAAACTATATAATGAAAGAAACAGCATAACAACCGCAATAGCAAACAATGAACACATTGAAAAGTAAAAAAGTACACAGCAGTTCACGATATCTGACCTGCACACTCCAAAACATTTTGAAAATTGTAAAGGGATGAATAAGGAAATCTGGGAAGCAAGACAGACTGCTCATCAACATGGAAGGCAGTTGCAACTGAAAACAAATTATACCAGCATCAACAATCCTAAAAGAAACTACAACAAACAAAGAAAAACATTGCAAACATACCATCTGCAACCCAACTATACAGCAAAAGTATCAGTCATTTCATCAAGCACCTGGTGTGCATTAATAAGATACAAAACATACGAATAATTTAACAATATTATAATTATAACTCAATATCGAAACTTAACCATTATATTAACTTCAAGATGATGATCATGTTCGCTGTTGTTTGAAACATCAATAATATGTTGAAGTCTTACATCTGTTAAGATAAAATGGATGTCATCTTTGCAATTAACCTGAAAAAAATTGATTATAATATGTGAAGATAAGAACCTTAGCTTTTGTGGTTTATAGAGAACGGGTGCTTCAAGCAATTTTCCTATGACACAACAAAGAAGCATCGCAGAGTGATCATCAACAGCCACAAATCCATCATTAACCGACACACTATCATTAATTATTTGCGGTAGAATGAAAGGGTTAAATATGGGAACCAAGCAGAGGGAGGTATTCACTCTTTTTATTACTCCCTCCATCCCACCACAAGTGTCCACTTACTTTTTGCACACAGTTTTAGGAAATCTCACTAACTTTATTCTCTACCAATCAGAAGCTTTTTCTCTCCGGAATAACCTCTCCTGATTGGTCAGAAAACAAAGTGGACACTTCAAATGAGACGTCCAAAATAGTAAGGTGAACACTTTAGATGGGACGGAGGGAGTAGAAGATAGGGTAAATATAATTCTTCCTTTTGATTCTGCCCAATAACGATTTTAAGAGAGAATGAGGGATGAGGTTTGGGAACCCTAATTTGTGTAAACAAAAGAAGCCGATCTCCCGTTTTTGTTTTTTTTTTTTTTTTTCAGTCGCGTAATTGTATGGTGTGTAAGGGTAGTTTTGTAATCAAACAATTTAAGGTTAAGATTATGAGATCATAAGCAAGATTAGAAAGAAATTAAGGGCTAAGATCAAATAGTTAATTAAATGAATGACTAAGATTAATTTATGTTCTTTAAAACGATCTATTTTTGCTTTTATTATTATATAGTATAGGACCTATTTTTGCTTTTATTATTATATAGTATAGATAGAGATAGAGATATAGATATAGATATAGATAGATATAGATCTTATTTTCAATTTTATATTTGTTAAATTTTTGTTAATAAGGAAAAAAAGAAAAAAAAAACTATAAAATCCAAAATGGCTATCGTCTACAGTATAACATAACTCGAAACTTCCGTTTTCTTCTGTTTCTTTCCCCACTCCTTGATTTCATTTTCTGATCTACCATCTCTTTTTGTCAACACTCCAAATAAAAAAAATAAAAAAAAAAACTTAAAATTAAAAATGGAGTGTTTGAGATTCAATGGATTCGTATTCATATCAATCTCAATCGTCCTCTTCTTCTTCATGATCTCATCTTCTGAATCATTCTATCTTCCTGGTGTTGCTCCTCGCGATTTCCAAAGAGTACGTCATCTTAATTTCCCCTTTCTTCATTTTTATCACGTATATATAGATACATATACATATATAGTTTACAGTCGATCTGTATCTATCGATTTCTAGATCTAGGTTTTTAGGTTTTATGTTGAATTTAACTTTTAGTACAATTGCTCCTGCTTTTGTTTTTTTCTTACATATTAATTAGTATGAAATTGATTAATTGATTTGTATATAATTATTTCCTCAGATGATTTATGTAAAGCTTGTTATTGTATTATTATTAGGGCGATTCACTACAAGTCAAAGTCAACAAGCTATCGTCTACAAAGACACAGCTTCCGTACGACTACTATTACTTGAATTACTGTAAACCTAAACACATTCAAAACAGTGCTGAAAACTTGGGGGAAGTGTTACGAGGTGATCGAATAGAGAATTCGGTCTACACTGTGAGTATCTATGACAATTCATCCTTAGATTAGGGTTTTAGTTAAGGAGAATTGGATGGGCGATTTATATTGCGTTTGTTAATGATATAAATTTTGATTTTAATTTCAGTTTAGTATGAGAGAGGAGCTCCCATGTAAAGTTGGTTGTAGAGTTAAGCTTGATGCTCAATCTGCAAAGAACTTTAAGGAAAAAATTGATGATGAGTACCGTGTTAACATGTAAGTCGGGTTTCTTTTCAAACTGTTTGATAAATTTATAGCCCACAGATTTGTTGATGCTACATTGTGGTATGGATATGATATTGTTTTGGAAATTTATGTCAGTAATTGTTCCCATTTGTTTAGTTTGTTTGAATCTTGAATATTTGATGCAGGATTTTGGATAACCTTCCCGTTGCTGTTCTTAGACAAAGACGTGACGGTAGTCAATCAACCACTTACGAACATGGTTTTCGTGTAGGGTTTAAAGGAAACTATGCTGGGGTGAGTTTTGTACAAATATTTTTCACTAGGCCATTTCGTTTGATTCAGAATTATTCAAGAACTTATTATTTTGTTTATATCTACAGAGCAAAGAGGAGAAATATTTCATCAACAATCACTTGAGCTTTAGAGTCATGTATCACAAAGACCTTGAGACTGATTTGGCTCGAATTGTCGGATTTGAAGTTACTCCAAACAGGTATTTGGAGTTTAATCTCTTTAATGTGATCTTTATGTTGTTATTAATTATAATTAATCAATGAAATAATATAATACTAATTTTTTAAACTTTTTCTAAAAGTATCAATCATGAGTACAAGGATTGGGATGACAAGAACCCTCAATTAACGACATGCAACCAGAATACCAAAAATATAATTCAAGGAAGCACTGTACCTCAAGAAGTCGATACCGACAAGGAGGTGGTGTTTACTTATGATGTTACTTTCAAGGTATGGCTCGATGTTCTTCCAACATGTGTCCTATTATACAATTCATTATTTTATTTTAAAAAATATTCATGCAGGAGAGTGATATCAAATGGGCGTCACGTTGGGACACCTATCTCCTTATGAATGACGATCAAATCCACTGGTTTTCAATCATAAACTCACTAATGATAGTCCTTTTCCTTTCTGGAATGGTAGCAATGATCATGATGAGAACGTTGTACAGAGACATTGCCAACTATAATCAGTTAGATTCAACAGATGAAGCACAAGAAGAAACCGGATGGAAACTTCTTCATGGAGATGTCTTTCGGGCCCCATCAAAATTTGGGCTTTTGTCTGTTTATGTTGGAACAGGTGTTCAAATCCTAGGAATGACATTGGTAACAATGATATTCGCATTACTAGGTTTCTTGTCACCATCTAACCGGGGTGGGCTTATGACAGCTTTGGTTCTTTTATGGGTGTTCATGGGGTTATTCGCGGGTTATTCATCTGCACGGTTATACAAAATGTTTAAAGGTACAGAATGGAAAAAGAACACGCTGAAAACCGCCTTCATGTTTCCCGGTATTTTATTTTCAATTTTCTTTGTACTCAACGCCATAATTTGGGGTGAGAAGTCTTCTGGTGCAGTACCTTTTGGAACCATGTTTGCTCTTGTTTGTTTATGGTTTGGTATATCTGTACCTTTGGTGTTTGTTGGTAGTTACTTGGGTTTCAAGAAACCAGTAATTGAAGATCCTGTGAAAACAAACAAGATCCCGAGACAAATACCGGAACAAGCTTGGTACATGACGCCCGTTTTTTCGATCTTAATTGGCGGGATTCTACCTTTTGGAGCCGTTTTCATTGAGCTTTTCTTCATTTTGACATCCATTTGGCTGAACCAGTTCTACTATATATTCGGGTTTCTGTTCATTGTGTTTGTGATTTTGATCATCACGTGTGCAGAGATAACCGTTGTGTTGTGTTACTTCCAGTTGTGTAGTGAGGACTACAACTGGTGGTGGCGCGCGTACCTTACTGCGGGGTCATCTGCAGCGTATCTTTTTCTCTACTCCATCTTTTACTTTTTCACCAAATTGGAAATTACAAAGCTGGTTTCGGGTATTTTGTACTTTGGGTACATGGCGATTGCTTCATATGCGTTCTTTGTGTTGACGGGTACAATCGGGTTTTACGCGTGCTTATGGTTTGTGAGGAAGATCTACTCATCTGTAAAGATTGATTGATGTAAAAATTTGATCGAGTTTGAAGGAAGAAAAGAATGACAATAAATACAGATGAAGCAGAAGTGGCACGTGAGAGGCACAAAGGGTGTAATGTTTCGTTAGAGGACATTCGTATGGGAAGTAGTAAAAGGATTTTGCCTAATTTTCTAGTTTCTAGTTTAGGGCTTTCTTTGGCTTGTATGTTGCATGTTTAGTCCTATCTTTTTCAATAACTATTATTAGTTTTTCCTTTTTTTGTTGACAAACATTAGTCTTATATATGAACTTCACTTGTTTACCGAAATTAGCCTTGTTTACCAACGAAAACCTTGCAGACATTAGTTTTATAATCTCATCACTTAACGTATCAGCCAAAACCTCGCAGACTGGTGCTTGTTTACCAACCAAAATTTTGCAGACTGGTGTGTTTGTTTTTCGTGTGAAGGGCATGTTTCTGATAGCAACTCAAGATTAAGTTTTACTTGACATTGTCAAGTCGAGCTCATGGTTGTGCCCACGGGTCAGCTCGTTTGGAATCTTTGTTGCCGAAAAATATTTATAACATCTAAATAAATTTGAACAGAAGATAATATGTTTTATGGACCTTTGTTGTCGAATAACATTTATAGCATCTAAACAAATTTGAACACCAGATATGTTTCTTTAGCTACTATAGGACTAGTTAACGCCGTTATAAACTAAAATGTTACAGTTTCAGAAACAAATATGCAAAAAGCTGATAGCTTGTACATTTCAACCGGAATAATTTAAAAAAAACGAGACCATACTTTTTGGAACCTCCTTTTTAGGAATTGCATACCTACGGCATTCCTCTGCCTTTATATTTGACTCATTTGCAAAGATGAGTTGACTAATTGAGATGTACAATTTGATGTAGAGATGAGCAACTCCCGAAATCCCGAACTAAAAACGAATCAATACCGGTACCGATAACTGAACCGACAGGGATTCGATTCTTGGTTTTAGGACTAATCGGTTTCAATATTTTCGATATCGGTACCGATTCGGTATGAGAAAACCGATTTAAGATACCGATTAAGTATATTTTGAATTTGAACTTTTACCCTATGTAGTTTTTCAGTTCCTTCCATTTAGTAATACCATTAATTGACCATAAAAGGTTGGCATATTCGTTCACCCAACCATTGTTAGCAGTAGTAGTGTAATCTGAATAAGTGGTGATTCCAGAATTAACACTCATTAGGGTTTCAAAAAAAAAAAAAAAAAAAAAAAATAATTCAGTACCAATTATATTTGAATGCTATTTTAGTGGTAATTTACTTTCAAAAAAATACAAATTCAAAAAATTTATGGGGTTCGAGTAGTTAAATTTGGTGGTCTTTTACAAATTAAAAGAAAAACTATACATTTAAAAAATATATGGAGTCCTACAATTAAATTTAGTGATTTTCTATTAGAAAATTTTAAACTGGTGTCGTGCCGTGACCCACGGGTCTCTTACTAAACTCGCCATTGAATCTGATACTCACAAATGTGATGAGGAAACCATACAAACAAATACGACAACTATTGGTAGTCCATCAACATTTCTTCTACAGTATCATCTGGTTTGGAATTCTTTTTTAAACTATATTTTTGTGGATAAATTTGAAATTGATGAAAAGATTTGCTAACAAATTTCTATATCATGTATTTCGACTCAATTTTTCACGTGATGAACATATATGCCAAGAATTGTTTTTTACACCAAACTTTTGTATACAAAATTTGCATCGTTGTCCATATTTTGGGATTTTTTCTTACAAACTAATTTCGATAATCACTAGCATGACTTGTGCACACCATTCTTTAGAAACTTATCAATGCTTAGCAACATGAAATTCATATTTGGATAAACGATACAATTTCGGTTCCAAAAACAGGAACCGGTACTGATACCGATACCGCTCACATGAAACAGTTCCGTATTCGGTACGTGAAATTTTATATATTCGGTATCGGGAAATTTGGTTTCGGTACGGTACGGTACAGTACCGATACCGATCTCATCCTAATTTGATTATAATCATTTGAATACTTTATATTAATACTAATCTATCGGACACGTAAGAGCAACACTCTATCAAACACATAGAGCAGCACATAGTGCCGCTGTTCACTTGTTCGGGTTTCTTGAACACGTTCACGTCATGCTAGTCATAATTATCACATCATATGCCGTATGTGGTTCCACGGTAGGATAATAAGATGTCAGGAATATTGTGTTGCAAATATTGATAGCTTTTTTCTAGTGATCTGCCAAGTACTCGACCAATATATGATTACGAATTGATTTTATCTGTTCTCTAAACACTGAATAAATAATCAAATATTGACATGAATCTTGTCGCTTCTGCTACGAAAGTAACTACTGTCAGGAAACTTCTTCATGTGTTGTCTGTGCGTTGGGCATGAAAGTGTCACGAGTGCATTGCTAAAACTTTCAAATGACAACACTATGTCACTTAGAACCTGTGAATGACGTCATATGATAATGATCCGGAATTTGATATTTGTTTACCACCTTTGGCATCAAATGTATCGTAACCGCTTCTAAAACTGATTATGTAAAACTCTTGTGACCGTAACAAAAGTGTGACAACTTCACCATATTCAACGAACGATAAATCAACAATCCCTCAAATCCGATTAACCTCTAAAGTTCGTTTTTAAGGCAATATTTATTATCATTAAAACAACACGGTACATCGATTAGGGTTGCAAACACAAACGCAAACCCCATGATCTCGACTTAATTACATCACCACGTTACTCGACAAGTGCCAATCAAACTAGGATGCCAAGGTAGTAACCTAATATGACTAGCAAAATTAATCATTTACAAATGTTTGTGGAGAATGCAACCAATTGTGCCAATCAATGTGTTTCGATTTGCACCTCTTTGCGATCCATTCGTAGCTCGTGACTTGTATTTCATTAAGAGCTATAGGAGTATTTCAACACTTTTTCTTAATGATTTTTTGATTATGGTTCTTCTATATAAGATAGCCACACGTCCACTTTACCGTTTGCCAAATATTCGCACCAATTTCCGACATTGTGATTGTTGAATTTTCACCAAACATCTCCCCCATACTCAAATTTGCGACATCCCATTTAATCCCCACCAATCGTGAACTTTAGACCAAATATCAAAAGCTTGTTTACAAAAGAGAAGAGAGTGATCGACCGTTTCAAAGTTATCATCACAAACGGGACATCGGGTTGAGTTAAGGTCAATGCCCTGCTTATCAAGTTCTGTCAAGACGGCCAATCTTCTTTTCCTCGTTCTCCATATAAACACCTCGACCTTTTTTGGAATTAAGTTATTTCTCAATGTTTCAAATCGATTCGTACCCGCCTCAAGTAATTTCGAATTCAGCATATCCGACATACAGTAAGCCTCATACACGCCATTGTTGTTCAATGACCACCGCCACGAGTCATTTTTTTCCTCGTCCACCTGCACTGTTTTGATCAGTTCGCCTAGTTCCTCGAGTTTCCGTAGTACTTACACCAAAAAAGAACCTCTAAAATTCGTTAAAAAGGCTAGATATCTCTCAGCAAAAGAAATCAAAGCATAACCAAAGCTAAGGTTTAATACCATTAGCTGGGCCATAGTGTTGTACGAAAGTTTACAAGGAAATAACTATGAAACTTTCAAGAGGTAGTAGAGTATATTAACAAACCTTTTGATAAAGAGACATAATTTCATTAGTGTAAAGTTATATCATTAACAGAAATATATGAAAGTGATACATTTAAATGTTGTTGAATTAGAGTAGGAGAAAGACGGGAAATAGAAGCTCTAGGGTTTTGGAATAATTTGTGTTGGGTATGGTATTGTAGGGGGAAGGAATGTAACATAGTATTTGCTAAGTTAGTTACCATTAAAAATATAGTATTTGGCAAGGATAAATGATTAAAAAAAATTCTTTATTAAGCCAGCATATTATCAACATTATTATAAACACAAAATTCAGTCAGTTTACTTTTCTTCAAGATTAATTAATACAAAGTAATTAATATTAATATATATGTTTTTATTATATATCAAAAACTTCAATTAATTAATAAAAAAATTATGTAACACTATAATGATAATTATCATTATTATATTGTTATTGCTTATTGTTTATATAATTATTGTTAGTATTAGAAGTTTTATATTGTTAGCCCTTAAAATTGTCTTTAACAGTTATTTTTATACATAAAGAAGGGATGCATTCACTTTTTTTTTTTAACAGCGAATGAGATCACTTGAGGGGGACTAAACCACCCGTCGCGATCATCTCCCGTTTCGACTATGCCGATGCAGCGATAATAACCCCGCCCCCATCGCTGCCCGGGAAGAAACCTTGGAACCGATCCAAGGGCACGACCAAGTAAAACCCTCCTCCCTTTTACCCCCCAAACGATATGGGAAAGGTGCCATGGGTGGATACTTCATGGCATGGATGAAATTGTATTTTTAATATGTAGCCAACGGGGGTCGAACTTCTGACATCCCCTAAAGGAGGCAGACCACCAACCGCTGGACCACATCACAACTTCAAGGGATGCATTCACTTGGTTGAGAGTAATTATCATTCAAAGGGTGATAGTTATTATCAAAGTACAAATGATTTATTTGTGTTTAAATTTGTTAATAATAGATGTATTCTTATTATTTGGTAATATTTTTATTGTTAATAGAACTGGAAACTAATTATTTTATCAATCCTATTGTCACATTTAATATTTATTCCGATAAACTCCCCCTCCTACACTTGTCTTTACTAAGTCATTGTTGCTCGGATATTCCTACGATTCAAGTAATCAAAAGAGAACACAATAGAGAACTAGTGAGATTAAAAAGAATACTTATATTGATTGAGAAAATTTTACAAGAGAGAATATATATGAAATTTTAGGCATGTTATGCCAAATGTAACTACCCCTATTTATACTACTCCTGTTATAACATGAATGACGAAGATTAAACTATCAATGGTTATGATCAATGTACTAGAATGTTGAAGTATGTATACTTTGTATTCATGGAGTTTCCATATCATTCCAAGGAGGAATAAGGGATAGAGCTCTAGAAATCTTCCGTATACTTCTTGAGCCTTCCTTGATTTGGGTTAAAACTTAAATGGGTTCATCACATCTTATACATATGAAACTTAGAATGGATAATCTTTATATGAACCCTTCCAGCTATTTTTTTTCTCTCATCACCCTGCCAATCGTAACGTATCAACCAAAACTTTGCACACTGGTGTGCTTGTTATACGCGTGAACATGTTTTTTTTTCTGATAGCAACTCAAGATTAAGTTTCACTCGACACTGTCAAGTCGAGCCCATGGGTCAGCTCGTTTGCAACCTTTGTTATCCGAAATTATTTATGTCATCTCAACAAATTTGATCACAAGATATGATGTTTCATGAGCTACTACATGACTAGTGAATGCTGTTAAGCCTAAAAGGTTACAGTTTCAGAAACAAGTATACAAAAGGCTGATAACTTTTACATTTCACTTGGAATAACTTAACAAAAAAAAGGAGACCTAAATAAGCATATGAACTTTTTATCAGTCACAAAGCTTATTTCATATTTTTACATTCGATAACCTTTGTCTTCCATCCTATATAGTACCATAGTGCAATCTTCAAAATGTAATGCTTTTGGAACAAAATGGCGTGTTGCATATCTGTACAACTTCACCTTTCGCAAAAGCACCTCTAATCATCTTCGATTGTTTTCTGACCCACCTTTTTTTTCTTTCAAAATATTGCATTTAAATCTTTTAATTAAACTGTAAACAAATTAATCATAAGCTTATTTAAGTTATGATCACTTCATCAGCTGCAAATGACCTCTACTGATAGTTTCTTCATTACACCTGGACATGGATCACCTCTAAATACCTCAGTCGATACTGCTACTGCACACGATTCTTGCCCGATGCAATTCTAAAAAAATAATTAAAAACAAAATATGTCAAATCAACAAATTATATATCTTGATCAAGTTGCCTAAATAGGATAAAACTAGTAACCATACCTTGTTAAAAATATCATACGAGCTATGTGCATGACAACTACCTTCTTTAAAACTACCACAACCGCCTTCAGGTGTACCAAAGCTAGCAAACTTAACGGTCGTTATCTTCTGACCAGGACTGCACGAAAGATGAGCTTTCGGTCTCAACGGTTTCGTTACGTTACCAGAAGCTTGCATTTGGTAATTTTTTAACGACGGTTGAAACTCATAGATATCAGCACACACACTGTATATTGCACGTTTTACTAACGAGATCCCATATGGGATCCCTCCTAATTCTTCAAACACGACTAACAAATTTCCTCTTGGATTTAGCCAAGATCGAGGTACATGATACCATCTTTGTGAAGCCTCACCACAATTACTTAAACATTTCTTCTCGTAGTAATAACCGGTGTAGTTACAAGTGGTACATGAACCAGCGGCCGTATATGCGGGCCAATAACGCCCGATACTTTGCCCGTTGACCCATACTTGACCTTTACCCATACTGTTCATATCTAATGCCAACGGTTCATTCCCACTTGGAGCATCAAAGATTGCCTGTAAAGCAAACGGAAAAAAAGAAGGTAAACATACAAATTTCTGTACTAACGTGTAGTTTGTTTTTAAGATGTTTTTTTGTCTATACCACATTTGTAGAGATGTGGTCTGAAGATTTGTAAGTTAACATCAAAGATTGTTTGTTTTTGTGTCTATGAGAAGCATATTTTTAAGTCTACAGACTTGCAAACAAAAGAAGGCATTATTTTATTTTATGTCTTCAGAAAAACAAACAAACAGTCTGCACTAAAAACAAAAACATTTGCGAGCGCGCAGACATAAGACCTAATAAGGTCTGCACAATGAAAAACAAACAACACCTAAAAGTTGAATTAGGGGTGTACGATGTATATGATATTTACCTTATACCAAGTAAGCGGTTGTTTTTGGGCCACGTAAGAGCCTTGAACCCATTCGACAGACGAACTACCACTTAGCGAATGAAGACTTAGAATTTCACCTTTAAGCCCAACCTGATCAACCATTTAAAGTTTAATAACAAAGAAGACATTTGAATACAAGTCAATAAATATGAAAAAGTTTGTAACTTTGTATACGTATATGTGTATATATAGACCTTATAAGACCATTTTTGCCAAGATAAGTCTCTTCTCCCCTCATTTAGACCAGAAAGCATGACTGGACCGAGTACACCAGCATTCCATGTCTCAAAATGTGGACCGATATTCTGTAAGCGAACAATATAATTAAGTTATAACGAATATTGTAAAAAAAAAGTTTAAAAAAAATATGTTGTTGGGAGTTCGATGAACGTACAGGAAGACCAACAGCAATACTTAGCAGCGAAATTTTGTTAAGGCCGGCTCTTAATTCGACAGGACTATTATAAGTTATTCTCGGGTTTTCGAGGCTTCCATAGACGGTTCCTGTTGAAAATAAAAATAATGTAAGATTTGCCCAAAGATGGTATGATTATATATTTATATTTGTGTTTATTCTAATTAAATTAAGTACCTGATAGTTGACCGTTGATGAAAACATGCAAAGCGTGACCAGCAGATAAGGCAGTAAGTGTAGGCTGTTCTTTCCTTATCAAGAATCTTTCGTTTGAGTCAATTATGACGCTGATTGCAAGA
This sequence comes from Rutidosis leptorrhynchoides, assembly GCF_046630445.1. NCBI lineage: Eukaryota > Viridiplantae > Streptophyta > Magnoliopsida > Asterales > Asteraceae > Rutidosis > Rutidosis leptorrhynchoides. The sequence goes on along the minus strand of NC_092334.1, from coordinate 497,820,418 downwards.
AACAACGATTGAAAGCACGTACATTAGTCCACTATTTCAAAAATATATAATTTCCCCGAAAAAGAACAGTTGGATCGTCTTAAAGTGGCCCAAAAGTGATTTTATTATCCTACAGAGTACAACCTCATAGACTTTTTTTAAGAAAAACTGGATTAAAATCCAACCCGTTTTGAGAGTACTAAAAGGTTATGTATTTGACCCGTTATTCAACCCATTTTGCCACCTAAGATATATGCCAACAAAGATTGTGTTGCACTTACTCAGTCATGTACCACAAGTAATCAGAAGCATCTCTAGTCACATTTAACTGCTCCAATAATCCAACTGTACCGAACGTATTGTCGTCATAATATTCTGTCTCATCATTAAACGATTGCCAAGCAAATCCTGTTGGTTCTCGGGTCATTTTCATCACAGTTGTCTGTGCACCTACCTATATATCACATTCACCTTTATTACAACACCATTGTTTAAGACATTGTTTAACATACGAGTCATTAATACAATCTTTCTTACCCTTGCTGTATTATAAACAGTGTGTTTGCAATCAGGGAGGATACTAACAGACCAAGGAGGCAGATCATAATGTCGATTTTGGAAATCTACTTTTGCAAAATCCGATTTATCATCATTTGCAAGGAAAGCAGAACAGCCTCCGTTTTTATTCTTGTACACATACGCCTGTGAAGATAAATGTTATGCATAAGCAGTGGAGCCCACTTAGTACTCGAACAAGATTGATTATAAATCGATGGGAAAAAACAAAAATCCAACCTTTTGATAGTTTCCTAGTGAGATAACAGACGGGTCACCGTTTACTAAAAGGGGCTCACATAGTTTTATTGCTCTGTGCAGATCTTTCAAGTGTCCCCATTTAGCTTCCCTTTTCAATCCTGCATATTAAATAGTCTTCATTTAATGTAACCAAATGTGGTAAGACATGTTTATAAGTAACCAAAACATATCACACTTATAGATTTAAATCGAAAATAAGTAACTAGGAACGTACCAAATTCATCCAAAGGGGCATCATAGTCGTAGCTTGTGGCAATAAACGGGCCACCTGCGGTCCTACCAAAATTGGTCCCTCCATGGTACTATCAACATATGAAAAAAAACAGACAATATTGTTACTTAACATTAACAAGCACAAAATGATTAGAAGAAAAAAAAAGAACTCTTGAGTTCACCATATAATAATTAATGAACGATCCACCAGTTTGAATAAATTTAGCAACGGAAAATGCCAAATCTTCAGCTGGTCTGTAAGGAATTGCGCCTCCAAACTCTGTGAACCTACGGTAAATAAAAGAATAAGTAAAAAATAAAAATGACATTAATTTAATAATGTCACATTGCAACTTTTAAATGTGTTAAAAAGTATATTACCATCCTGACCAGGCTTCGGTCCACATTTTCGGTTTAATATTGCTGTTGGGAGTGAAGTAATCACAGTAAAAACCATTGCAAGTGTTGATCTATGAATACCAAAGCCAGATTTAGTTTCTAGTAAATGTAAATTACAAAAAGTTTGGTGATTATAATATAGGGAACAGGGATAAAAGGTGGCCATGTGCATTGTATTGTATAAAGAGTACAATATTATTTATGATCATGAAAATTGAACACAAGTCAATAATTAGGTGAACATAATGACAAAAAAAGGAACATGAAAGAATAGAATGGGGTTTACAATGGGATCAGGGGCATCATCTTGCTTGCACATGATCCAAGGGACACCGGTGTCTAGACCCACCGCCATTTTAGCCGCCCATTTTGAATAGGCTCGAGCTGGGTCTCCAAGTTCATACTCCATTGGCCCGTATTCATTTTCGATCTGTCACAATCATAAATAATGGTTGTTATGCTACAATTTCGACCCTTTTAACTAAAAATGGTATGAGTTTTACTACATGGAAACAGGTCATATATGTCAAACAGGTTAAAGGTCACCAAAACTGTATTCAAATGACTATATCTTGCTAATTATATTGTTTAACAAAATTATATTATTATTTTAATAATATATTTTTGTAATCATATTTAGCTATTTACTTTTATTCTGTATCAAGTGTTGTATCCATACGCGGTTTCTGTGTCTCTTACAAGAGACCATTTTCAGATTAAGTGACAGAGCAACAACAATTTTATAAATTGATCATTACGTTGAAAGTAAACGGACCCTTAGATTAATTAAGTATAGTTGAAAAACAGGGGCAACAAATGGCAGTTTTGCTACTTATAATCAATGTGGCTACAAAAAACAGGGGAATAAAGTGAGTTAACTACCTGAGATAAAATAATTGGACCACCCTGATTCTCATACAACCCTTCTGATTTCATCATACTTACTATCTTTCTTGTGAATGTTTCCATAGCAGCCTGAAAATGCATAAATCAAATCATGATGACAAAAAATTAACAAGAAATTTCATACTTATTATTATTATTATTATTAGTATTAGTATTTAGTAAAGATTCAAGATTGAGAAATGAGACCTTAAAAGGAGCATTATCTGTTCTAAAACTAATTCCTGGCACATACTTCAACCAAACAGGAAATCCACTGAAAAATGATATAACAAAAATGGTAAATTTAGACTTTTAGTTTCTTGAAAATATACATACAAAGAAAAAGTTTTAAAGTTGTTGAAACAATACCCAAAGTTCCATTCAGCACAAGCATATGGTCCAATTCTGAGATGAACATAAAGTCCAGCTTCCTTAATTACCTTAATGAACTTAACAAGATCATACCTATCTTCAAAATAGTACTGGAAACAAAATGCAAGTTAAAATTATATTTTATTATAAAACTAGAACTTTATCCCTACAAAAAGACACACATTGTAAGTTTGTAACAAAATAAACTTACTTTACCAGGTTGTGGTTCATGCCCATTCCAAAAAACATAAGTCTGAATCACATCCAAACCTCCTTCTTTTGCCTTCTGAATAAGATCCGGCCACATCTGAATCACCAATATATACAAATATTGTAATCTCATTAACATTTTTTTTTTTTTTAAAGGAGGAAAAAAAGAGAGCATATGAAGTGCATTGATATCTTGTACCTCAGGAGTGCTTCTTGGGTAATGAATGGATCCAGAAATAAGAATCCTTCTTTCACCATTAATGGAAATAGCTCTATGATCATAAGAAACAGAGGCTTTACAGAAACAAACCCAAAAACTGAATAAAAACATAAACACTAAATAAAACTTGTGCATTTTTTTAAAACAAGAATTCATTGAATGCCACACACAGAGAGCAAGACTCTACTCCCCCTTGTGTAAGTAATGATATTCTTTTCCCTTATCAGCAACTTCCCTCCACTTTATTCTATTCCTTTTTTCATCTTTTTTATTTAGTGAATATTTATATATTTATTTAAAAATATGGGAATAAAGAAAGATACCAAGAAACACACAACCACATAGACTACAGCTGTTTTCTATTAATGGGTTTTAACAGATTATAAAAAAGAACAAAGAAAAACTGTTGCTTTATGTGTCATCTTCTTTCTTTTACTGTAGAGAGTGAAGATTTTTGGGAGTGCTTTGTGGCTGCTTTTGAGCACCATGGATTGTTTGTACAAAGGGAGCTGGGCCTACTTCTGGCCAGTAATTTCGGTCAGTAAAATCTTTTATTTATTTATTTATTTAGAAAATAGATTTTAAACATGATGTATTTAGGGGAATTATCAATTATCAATAAAATTTGTGTGTTGATATTTTCACTTCAAAATTTTGATAAAATCCACTACTTTTATGCATTAATAAGTTGTATAACACATTTTGGTAATGTATTAATGTAGGTGGATCCGTGGATCTATCAAAACTTAAAAGTGAATTTATCACTGCTCATAGAATTTAGGTGGACTCTCTATATATAATCTCAGAGAATTATATTATGAATATATGTTATATCTATAACGATAACGATGATGATTATAATTATAAAGATAATGACAATGATAAGGATTGTATTTTATATTTAATATTTAATATAATGACTGTAATGGAAATCATGTTAAAATTCATCATGATTATCTAATTATTTTGGTTGATTAGTATTATAGTAGCTTTTAATCTTTGATAATTGATACTAACAAAGTTATTTGTATATGTAAGTTTAAGTACCAAAGTTGTAAATTTTTTCCGCGAGTGATGATTGAAGTCATTGAACCCCCACCATCATTAGGTACAAGCTTTCACATGGTACACTCAGCTTTAAAAGTGTTGAAAATGGTTTACCATTCAAGATAGTTAAAGTCACCCAACGTATCATACTAATATTTTATTCTATAAACAAATTGAGAGTGTAAGACGTTCTTTTTTTAGGGCGGGTCGGGTTCGAATCATAAAATGGCTTTGGGTTAAATGGGAACATATTCTTCTCCCTTACGATGTGTGTGTGTGTGGGGGGGGGGGGGGGATTGGGTTCACTTATAAGTAAAAACTTTGCTTTGATCGGAAAGTGGTGGTGGAGGTTTAAAACCGAAACTACTTCCTTGTGGGTCAAAATCATTAAAAGTGTCTTTGGGGTTTCGGGCTCTATCGGGTTGGGTGATCTTCTTTCTTCAACTTTGGGTTCGACTTGGTAGTCTATTGTTAACACAGTGTGACGATCGCTCCAAATCCATATGGACGAACACGTCATTCATCGATTTCATTGCGAGGTATTTGACCTCTATATGATACGTTTTGTAAATATTGCATTCTTTTGAAAAGACACACCATAAATGAATATTTAAATCAAAAGTTTTCGACATCTGATGATTTCTACATATAGACAATCACCGTAATATAATAGTTTACATTAGTACTTCCGTTGACAATGCAGTCAAAATAAGATACATGGTGATGATTTGGTGAATACAACGTTTCCTTGAAAAATATGCCATGTAAGACTCCATGCACATAGCTTGTCTAACATATAAGCAAACAGCGAAAGACTTCTAGGGAACCTGAGAATAAATATGCTAACAAGTGTCAACACAAAGGTTGGTGAGTTCATAGTTTTAATGTTTTGCATAATCTGTACATAAAGGTGGATCACAAGATTTCAGTTGTTTCATCCAGAAACGTTTATCAAAATATTCCACAAGATTGAGCACCCTGGTAACTAAGCTTTAACGTTATAATAAGTACCCCTGTTTTAACATACATGCAACCAACATGTACAATACACGCAAACCAACGTGTACTAAACTCAAATAGCATACGTCTGTTTTATAGTTCAGGCTAGGGTTTCTATACCTGGAACAGACGGGGATGTCAAGCCCTATGGATCCATATACAACTACTCGCGCCCACCAGTTCTTATAACTGACAGTTACTAGTTACCAAAGCTAAGGGATTTTCGGTTCAAACTCAGTGTAGAATTTAGTATGTACTTGTATCCATTGCGTTTAAAATAAAGTGCATGTATTCTTAGCCCAAAAATATAGATTGCAAAAGCAATTAAAAAGGGAGCAAATGAAACTCACCTTAGCAGCACATAAAGTCGTTCACCGAAATGTGACCGAAACTCGGAATACCAAATAACCGTAGATCTCAACCTAGAGAACATATGTTGGTCAATAAATGTCTATCAAGCTAGGTTAGGTCATAGTGTATCACAATCCTAATGTTCGAGATCGACATACAAAAGTTATCCAAAGTCGTTTCAAAAAGTCAATTTTGACAATAGTTCAACAAAACGAGACGTGCCTTATATAAGGATTCATTTACTCGGCTGGTAATATTCAAAAATCCAATTTATCAATCTTACAAACAAGTTGTTTAAATATTAATTGCAGATTCAAAAGCAATTCCAATTAACGTCAATCATAATTCAATTGACCATATCTTTTAATTCATTCATCAAAATTACGCGATTTCTAAATGAAAAGTTATTGATTTTTCGTCAGCTTTCCAAAAACATGCATATCATATACCTTTTATCAGTAATATATGTATTTAATTCGTGATTCATCATAAACTGTTTAACGACGAAATTTAGCATACAAGCATGCATAAATATGTATACTCGAGCACTAGACATGGATACACAATTAATATATAAAAGATAAGATATGTATGCTCACGTATCAATATTGTTATTCAATATTGCAGGAAATTACGTAGACGTAACAGAGATGATAAACACTAGGTTTGATTTGCAAACAATACCCATAACCTCCATAGCTATAACTCATAGTTTCCTTAGCTCTATCCCTTTTGAAAAACCCATTTTGAAATAACTCGAACAGCACTTCGTCGTAGTATTTTATGTGTAATAATACTACTATTAATAATATTAATACTCTTAATAATAATAATAATAATAATAATAATAATAATAATAATAATAATAATAATAATAATAATAATAATATATAATACAGAGTAATATAGAGATGGAGAGATTTGTGAATCAATAAACAGAATTCGATCGAATTTATAGTGGTTGGCCTGTCCAGGGTTACCATGCGATCGCATGGCTTCCTAGGCCATATCCCATGCGATCGCATGGGATGATTTTACAGCTCACATCTGTTTTTGTACACTAGTTAGTCGACATAATAAAATAATATATAATACATATAATTTATATTAATTAATTATATATTATATTATATTCCCGTGCATAGTTGATTTGTAATTTTTGTTCCGATAAGTCGTACGTTGTCACTCGACTTATGTCCCGGTTCCGGTTTTTCGAACGTTGTTTCGTACGCTTAGAAAACTAGTACTTTTCGTTACGCGGCGTGTACCTTTATCAAAAATTAAACTTAATCATTGATAAACTATGTCACTCGAAGTGTAGCTTTAATCAATTAAGTATTTTGGTTATCTGCTTCTATAAATCATCGTCTCGTAGTATATACATATACATATATACATTTTCATTTTGAAATATTGTTTTACTGTAGCAAATAGTGATTTTCGAAAACACTGTAGCTTTTCTGCTGCTGTAGCAGTTACTGGTTCATCTTAAACGTTTTAGTTAACTTATCTAAATATCAATCGAATCAATAATCGAATGTTACTATCGTTTACTAAATAACTTGAAATCATATATATATATATATATATATATATATATATATATATATATATATATATATATATATATATATATATATGCACATATATATATATATATATATATATGCACATTAAGTTATATATATATATTGTTCGTGAATCTTCGAGAACAGTCAAAGAATAATTGATTACATGAATATAGTTCCAAAACTTTGAGACTCAACATTACAGACTTTGCTTATCGTGTCGAAAACATTAAATCATTTAAAGATAAAGTTTAAATTTGGTCAAAAATTTTCGGGTCGTCACAGTACTTACCCGTTAAAGAAATTTCGTCCCGAAATTTGAGTGAGGTTGTCATGGCTAACAATAAAAATGTTTTCATGACGAATATGAGTTGATAATTAGAGTTTTATCACCGTTGAATAATATGGATAAAATAATCCAATTACTCGAAGCGTATGAGATAAATTATCGTAAAAGAGTGAAATGAAGGAATAGAAATTCGTCTTAATTTTTGAAGTAGTAACGATTGATTTCCGGAATTTATGGAATAGAAAATCTTCATATTCTAAATAAGATTTGATTCTTCGGGAATTAAGGAGATTAAGATCTTCTTTAATTAAATGCGTAATCTGCCTCGATTGCTATGTCTGATATTTCACTATAAATTAACCTCTTCCGTTTCATTTATTTTCACCACTCCTATAAGCATCTTCCTTATTTCATACTTCCTAATAGATTGTGAAAATGTTTAATCCAGTTCTGATTCTTGATATTTTCTTGGCTATCGTATCCTTCATTCTTCTTTTTCATCTGCCACCAGAGGAGGTTATTTTCTTCTACTATTACCTTGGGGTTATAGTGTTTTTCATTCTCTCGTGTCTTTATATTACTATACGCATTGATATACACGGTTTGTAATTTCGGGGTTTTTATCAGGCTTTTTATTCTCCATTATATTTCGGAGCTTCATGCTTTTGTTTTCTCTTCCCGACCTTAAGTCAAGCGGATAATGGTCCAGAATTCGTAGTTATACATTTCGGAATGAACATAGTCAATGTTCTAAGAAATAAATTGTAATGGCACGATCTTGATTTGTCAAATTACCAGAATATCCGAAAAAGACCGAATCATCAAGAAAAATATTTTCTTGATATATTTAGAGGTTAAATAGAATGAAAGAGTTATGTAACATGGTTCATGATGAGGGTATGATCCGTGAATCTTTATCACGTTCCATTAGAAACTCAGCATGACTTGTTATAATATAATCACGTTGATCAAGTGTCATTATATTATACTAACTCATGCTTCAATTCCCAACACTACTTCAAAAACATCCATTTTTCGAAATTTTCAGGATTTAGAAACTAAAATAGTTTCTTTTATGATGTAATACAGATAGCGCAAAGAGATAAATAATTTCAGATAAGAATAGTTGTAAAAATATCTTCAGGAATATCGAAGATATTTATAAGGAAAGATACGATGATATCTTAGAATTTCTAATATTGAAGGATGATGAAGAAGATTTGTTCATAAAGGTTTAGAGTCAGGAGCAAGGTATTCGTTAATGACTTCAGCAGACACTGAATCATTTGGATTCTTTGAAGGCAGGTTTAGTATTTGTGATTTGTCCATAGCCTCCTTCATGTTCTGCTCAATCCGTTTTTCAGTTCCAAACCTTATCTTTTTCTGAGCTTTGCCAACACACTATTCTTTATCATCAAACTTTTGGCTGTTAAGGTCGTTTACAGTTTTTGCTGCTTCATCAGCGTTTTTCCAAAATTCGGAGAACTAGTTTCGCAGTTTGGGGTGTTTTTCAGAAACTTCACATTCGAAGTATGTAAGTTTATAAGATAGACATTATATGTATATATATAACTGTTGGCGTAGAATTGCTGCGAAATTCAAAATACTGATTGCTAATTCCCGGTAGTTGGTATGGCAATTTCCGTTACAAGATGTGGATGAGTACATGATAGGGTTTCAATGAGTATAATGATTTTTCGGAAGGTCAGGGATCAATGAAGTTGTTGGTAAATTTACTACTAATGTGGTGGAACATGAAAGGTTCCCCAGTAACAAGAACGTATATGTCAAGGTTATAATAAGGCTAATCTGAAAAGTCGAAGTTGACTGGTTGAAAGTGTGGTAAAACTGGATACTTTGAGCAGGGATTGCAAGATTATTTTCGGTAATAACAATGCTAAAGGATCTTGCACAGTTTTGAAGTCAAAGTATAGCTTTGAAAGATGTAGAGATCTAAGAATGATGTCACTTGTTAAAACTTGACTTGGATTCTGGTATGTCAGAATATATAATTGAATTTGTATGAAAACGATTGTATATCGCTGTGAGTATAGTTAATAATTTTTGAATCAAAGTTGAAGAATGTACAGTGTAACATATTAATTGTGAACTTATATACTTCCCGAGTATTACCTACCCGTTAAAGATTTCACAAGTAATATTTTGTACAAAAGAATTTTCATTACAATCTTTATGAAAATATATGTATGTATATTTTCTTCAGACGTAATACAGATTTAATGAGTTAATATCATATTAAGCTCATTTGATTTTTGGCTTGAATTAGAAATGAAAAATCTCTAAAACATTAGAGATCATATAATCTTCGCGGAATATTTCACTAATGAAATCAATACTTCATTATTTATTTTTATTGATATTCCTTGGTGAAGGATGTTGTTGCTCGTGGAATTTTTTGTGAACCTTACAACGCACAGATGATGTTTTCTGGAAAGTTTCAAGTACATCGAAAATGAAAGTGTAAAATCAATCATGTATTTGAATAGTACACTTGATTTATTATGAAATGGAATCTATTAAGTCGAAGCAGAGATTATAGTTAACGATTGTTAAGTCATTAACGAAGGATGTATAGCATATTAGTAACATGAACTAACCGAGTAGTACCTACCAGTTATGATTCACATGTAATAGCTTAGTACGAAAAGATTTATTTTGATTTCAAATTTCACACATATATATATATATAATATACATATAATTTCTTCAGGGAAAATGAGTTAATACTTCATAACTCGTTGATACAATATATGCGTTGTTGATTTGTGATGATGTTGGTGATTATGGAACTGGTGGAAATCGTGATGTTATAGGTGCTGCTAGTGCTGGTGATGTTGATAGTACTTACGTGCTGGTGATGCTGACGGTACTGTTGATGCTGCTTGTATAACAAGTCTAGCTTGTAAATCGCGCACTATTCCTGTCAGGGTTTCACTTTATTATTTCTATCCGCCCACTACTAATTTACAATATATAATCTCTAAAACTTTTAGAAACTACATATTCTCTGCAGAATATTTCTTCGATGAAGTTATGAATCAATACTTCATCGTTTGTTGTTGTTGATATTCCTTGGTATCTATAGGGCGTATGACGTTGATGCTCGTGGGACAGATTGTGAAGTTGAGGTTTGCGGTGCGGTTGTTATTGGTGGTGGTAATGGTACTGTTGGTGTTGTTGTTGGTGGTACTGTTGATGCCGGTGATGCTGCTGGTGCTTGTAACCTTTGCACCATATTCTCCAAAGCCACTACCTGAGCGCGAAGCTCGTTGACTTCTTCTATTACACCGGGATGATTGTTGGTTCGGACGAGTGGATGAATAAAATTCAGAATTTGAGATAGTATATTATCGTGACGAGATACTCTGGAAATGAGAGAGAAAAGGGTGTCTCGAACAGGTTCGCCGGTAAGTGCTTCTGGTTCTTCGCCAAGAGGGGAATGTGGTGGATGGAAGGGATCACCTTCTTCTTGTCTCCAATAATTAAGTAGGCTACGAACACATCCCCAATTCATCCAGAATAGGTGATGGCTGATTGGTTGATCCATTCCGGTTACACTGTCTTCGGAATTCAGGTGAATATCCATATCGGAATAGCTGTCAGAGTTTAAGGAATTTGAACTAGATACGAGATCCATCTTGTATAATTAGAGAGATGATTTTTTTATGAATTAGATTATAGAATTTAGTTTGGTATTATTCAATACATAATTTACATATGTATATATAATACCAAATTCCATAAATCACGGAGAAATTTTCGGAAGATGTCAGGAAAAGTTTACAGTAATAGATACGCTAAGATATGTATTTTTGTCTATACACTATTTATGCAATAAATGCAGGAAAACGTGTCTAGACTTAAGAATGATAAGCATGTAATTTCCGACAAGAAATGATAAGCAAAACTTTTAACATGCAGACACGGTCGAAGTCCATACTTACTAATGCATCTTAACAACTATCAGTTAGACACACTCATGCAAGACCTGGTTCGCTAGGACCAACGCTCTGATACCAACTGTGACGATCGCTCCAAATCCATATGGACGAACACGTCATTCATCGATTTCATTGCGAGGTATTTGACCTCTATATGATACGTTTTGTAAATATTGCATTCTTTTGAAAAGGCACACCATAAATGAATATTTAAATCAAAGGTTTTTGATATCTGACGATTTCTACATATAGACAATCACCGTAATATAATAGTTTACATTAGTACTTCCGTTGACAATGCAGTCAAAATAAGATACATGGTGATGATTTGGTGAATACAACGTTTCCTTGAAAAATATGCCATGTAAGACTCCATGCACATAGCTTGTCTAACATATAAGTAAACAGCGGAAGACTTCTAGGGAACCTGAGAATAAACATGCTAACAAGTGTCAACACAAAGGTTGGTGAGTTCATAGTTTTAATGTTTTGCATAATCTGTACATAAAGGTGGATCACAAGATTTCAGTTGTTTCATCCAGAAACGTTTATCAAAATATTCTACAAGATTGAGCACCCTGGTAACTAAGCTTTAACGTTATAATAAGTACCCCTGTTTTAACATACATGCAACCAACATGTACAATACACGCAAACCAACGTGTACTAAACTCAGATAGCATACGTCTGTTTTATAGTTCAGGCTAGGGTTTCTATACCTGGAACAGACGGGGATGTCAAGCCCTATGGATCCATATACAACTACTCGCGCCCACCAGTTCTTATAACTGACAGTTACTAGTTACCAAAGCTAAGGGATTTTCGGTTCAAACTCAGTGTAGAATTTAGTATGTACTTGTATCCATTGCGTTTAAAATAAAGTGCATGTATTCTCAGCCCAAAAATATAGATTGCAAAAGTAATTAAAAAGGGAGCAAATGAAACTCACCTTAGCAGCACATAAAGTCGTTCACCGAAATGTGACCGAAACTCGGAATACCAAATAACCGTAGATCTCAACCTAGAGAACATATGTTGGTCAATAAATGTCTATCAAGCTAGGTTAGGTCATAGTGTATCACAATCCTAATGTTCGAGATCGACATACAAAAGTTATCCAAAGTCGTTTCAAAAAGTCAATTTTGACAATAGTTCAACAAAACGAGACGTGCCTTATATAAGGATTCATTTACTCGGCTGGTAATATTCAAAAATCCAATTTATCAATCTTACAAACAAGTTGTTTAAATATTAATTGCAGATTCAAAAGCAATTCCAATTAACGTCAATCATAATTCAATTGACCATATCTTTTAATTCATTCATCAAAATTACGCGATTTCTAAATGAAAAGTTATTGATTTTTCGTCAGCTTTCCAAAAACATGCATATCATATACCTTTTATCAGTAATATATGTATTTAATTCGTTATTCATCATAAACTGTTTAACGACGAAATTTAGCATACAAGCATGCATAAATATATATACTCGAGCACTAGACATGGATACACAATTAATATATAAAAGATAAGATATGAATGCTCGCGTATCAATTTTGTGATTCAATATTGCAGGAAAGTACGTAGACGTAACAGAGATGATAAACACTAGGTTTGATTTGCAAACAATACCCATAACCTCCATAGCTATAACCCATAGTTTTCTTAGCTCTATCCCTTTTGAAAACCCATTTTGAAATAACTTGAACAGCACTTCGTCGTAGTATTTTATGTGTAATAATACTACTATTAATAATATTAATACTCTTAATAATAATAATAATATAATTAATAATAATAATAATAATAATAACAATAATAATATTATTATCATTATTATTAATAATAATATATATAATACAGAGTAATATAGAGATGGAGAGATTTGTGAATCAATAAACAGAATTCGATCGAATTTATAGTGGTTGGCCTGTCCAGGGTTGCCATGCGATCGCATGGCTTCCTAGGCCATATCCCATGCGATCGTATGGGATGATTTTACAGCTCACATCTGTTTTTGTACACTAGTTCGTCGACATAATAAAATAATATATAATATATATAATTTATATTAATTAATTATATATTATATTATATTCCCGTGCATAGTTGATTTGTAATTTTTGTTCCGATAAGTCGTACGTCGTCACTCGACTTATGTCCCGGTTCCGGTTTTTCGAACGTTGTTTCGTACGCTTAGAAAACTAGTACTTTTCGTTACGCGGCGTGTACCTTTATCAAAAATTAAACTTAATCATTGATAAACTATGTCACTCGAAGTGTAGCTTTAATCAATTAAGTGTTTTGGTTATTTGCTTTTATAAATCATCGTCTCGTAGTATATACATATACATATATACATTTTCATTTTGAAATAGTGTTTTATTGTTGCAAAGTTGCTGTAGCAAATAGTGATTTTCGAAAACACTGTAGCTTTTCGGGTACTGTAGCAATTCGAAAATACTGTAGCAAATTAGTGTTTTACTGGTTCATCTTAAACGTTTTAGTTAACTTATCTAAATATCAATCGAATCAATAATCGAATGTTACTATCGTTTACTAAATAACTTGAAATCATATATATATATATATATATATATATATATATATATATATATATATATATATATATATATATATATATATATATGCACATTAAGTTATATATATATTGTTCGTGAATCTTCGAGAACAGTCAAAGAATAATTGATTACATGAATATAGTTCCAAAACTTTGAGACTCAACATTACAAACTTTGCTTATCGTGTCGAAAACATTAAATCATTTAAAGATAAAGTTTAAATTTGGTCAGAAATTTCTGGGTCGTCACACACAGGGAATGATTTGTGCAATTTGGGAATTCCGTATAAAGAATCCTTTTCCAGGAAAATCGGAGATGGTGCATCTACTCTTTTTTGGTGCGACTCGTGGCTTAACGGAGTTGTGCTAAAAGACATTTTCCCGAGGCTATTTAGGTTGGATCCGAATCCTCAGTCTTTGGTGCGGGACATAATCATATGGGACGGTTCTTCATCAAAAATCGCAACTCGCTGGTCTAGGAATCCTTCGGGCAGAGTTGCAGGTGACTTAGAAGAGCTGAATTCGTTAGTTTGTTTAGTCCCAATCGTTAGTGACAAGAGTGATTCATGGTCGTGGCAATTTGGGCACAATGGAGATTTCTCCACCAAAGAGCTCTCTTCCATTATTGACTATAAGTTGCTATCTATTGGTCCGAACACATGTGAAACTTTGAGAAACAACTTGGTTTCAAAATTAGTCGAGATTTTCATTTGGCGTTTATGAAAGAGAAGACTGCCTATTCTTCTGGAGCTTGATAGGAGAGGTATAGACATTCATTCGGTTTTATGCCTTCTTTGCAATGATGAGGTTGAATCCTTGGACCATGCATTTTTCTTGTGTAATCATGTATACGACATTTGGGTTAAAATCTATAATTGGTGGGGATTGGGTAATGTGATAAACTTGAGCACTAGCGAAGCATTTCTTGGTCACTCAAGTCATATCAATTCGGATATTGGAAAACAAATATGGCAAGTGGTTGAGTGGACGTGTGCATATCTCATTTGAAAAAACCGGAATCAAAAAGTTTTCAAGAACATCTCTTGGAACCCGCCGATCGCCCTAAATGAGATTCAAGTGAAGACATTTGATTGGATTGCGAAGAGAATCAAGAAGAAAACGATCGATTGACATTTGTGGCTAACGAATCCGTTAAGTGCTATTTCATAATCTGTTTCATTTATTTTTGGTTGCCTTCTCGGCATCTTACTGTAATTTGATTTCATTTGGGATGTAAGGTGCGAACATACTGATGCTATTTCTAGCATCCTTGTGTATTCTGGTTCTGTTTAATGAAATGATGCTTTTCAAAAAAAATTCTATAAACAAATTGAAAACATAAAACGATATAACAAAGTGCAAAGTCTTCCGTAATAACGTGCGGGTCAATAACACTCGTTAGAAATTAATATTGGCAATAAATCAATTAAATATTGTAGGTAAAGTCTTTTTACCAAAACTTAATAAAGAGCTCGTCGACATGTAAAGTAGGGAGTACTTTTTACTGGCTTATACATCCAAAAATAAGTAATTCTTAGTTGTACTAAAACGTTAAAAAAAAAAAATTGTTGTTTTATTGAATTTATGAAGTATGTATTTATATAAGCACGGGCGTGGATATTGTATGTCTTTAATGACGGTGACGAAAAAAGAAAAGCCCAGTCTCAAAATTAGTGTATGTTATTTACAATTTTTTAAAAAATTTAAATAAATTTTAGTGAATACGAAATATCATTTTTATACATATATCTAAAGTAATGACTGATTTTGTTTAAGAAAGAATTTAACGATGCTTAATAGAGAAAAAAAAAAAAAAATTCGGATAAAGGAGAAAACAACCGGAAGATAAAGATCGAAAACCTTCATCCACTAAAAATCGAAACGGTGTGAAAAGTAACTCGTTTTGTGATGACCGGAAGGCTCACTTACACTGGGTATTAGGAATGTGCTTATTAAAAATAACTTGAATAAATACGATGGCTTTGATAAACTTAGTGGAAGTGTGGAACGAGCTACTACAAGAAAAATGGTTATTGTGACGGTGATCTTTTATTGACGACTTACTATTTGATTACTAATAATAATGCTATTTAGTTACTATTAAAAAAGTCGTCACAAAATTTTGATCATTATACGGTATTAGTTTTTTTTTTTTTTTTTGAAAGGCAAACCCTCAAAGTGTAGCAGGTGGGGATTGAACCTGGGTACCTTTGGATCTTTCCAAGCATCTTACCACTAAGCCACCCCTCGGGTTCAATATACGGTATTAGTGACTAAACAAATAGTCACTATTTGTATTTTGGTCTCTAATAGTGTTTTGTGACGGATATATAGTGACGAGAAGTGACCAACATCACGAACTTGATTAAGTGATTAAATTAGTGTTATTAGTGACCAAAAGCTTTTGTCACTAAAACCCCTAGCCTTTTTCAAAAGGTGTATGTTTGGCAGGGACACTTCGACCATGTGTTTCCTTTAGAAACCCACCAGACCCACATCGCAAGAGTCGGATGCCAAAAAATTACCTCCATCGGGTCCCCACACAAGTGACAAGAGCAACCATCATCCCAATGCCACAAGAGCTGTAAATTCTTGCCACGAGTGGGGATTGAACCTACGCCTATTTTAAATTCAAAGCTTCCACATGGCGGGTTCCAACTTCGAATGTATCGAGTACCACTGAGCTACTGCGGTGGGTTCCATCCCACTAAAGCCCATTTTTTCTTGTAATGAACACCGAGAAGGAGGAAATTTAATGACCAGCAAAAAAACAATTGTCATAGATGACACAAACACAAATAGGGTGGAATTATCTAAGACTATAATAGGCGTAGTCAAAAGTTTGGAGCTGTTGGATCAATTCAAATCTTTATGTAGAGCCAAATGTCTTGCAAATATCATCATTAAATTCTTAGGAGGGATGAGATTATGTTGATTTTTGAATCAATGGCAGCTGCTAATAACATTTATAGGGATGACGATCACCCCATCAGGAAGGAAGTGGCTCTAGAATATAAGATTTTCGGATGATTCATATACTATTAAGGGACGCCTCACCTGGTTGAGCATCAAGTGAGTGAAGATTTGGAGCCCGGAATTGGTTGATTATGTTAAACACATAATTGGGTGTAACTGTTTCTTTGTACATGTTAGGGAAGAAGTTAAGGATATCATTCAAGTTGAGCTAGAAGAAAACTCCTCTAGTGATGATTTGGAGCATTATGTTGAGAAGGGCAAATCCAAACCAAATACTCGTCAATATCGTAATGTTGAGAAGGGCAAATCCAAACCAAATACCCACAAGAATTATTCAAACAATTCTGGCGATGATGACATGATCGGAAAAGATGAAAAGTCCATGGAGTTCCATAACGACTTGGAAGATGAACAATCTGCGTGCACAGTAACTGGCTGTTATGTACCCCCTACTCGTCTTCTATTGCGTATTCTATATTAGGGTTGCTTCTCTTTGCTGGTTATTCTAATATTAATTGCTTTGTTTGAAATATTTTATTTGCTAAGGTGATCGTTATGTATTTAATTTATACCAAATTTATGTTTAATAAAATATAAAGCTTATAAGGTGTTTTACAACCAAGAAACTTTCAACATGTTTATACAATAACTAGATAAAACATTCTAAATCCAAATGCAAATGCAAATAGAATATTAAAGAAGAGCAGGGAATATCAAGTCAGAACATGAACCAAACATTACTTCAACTAACCAACCATGTACAAAATACAATATTCACATTGAAAGCTAACAAAATTGGCATTCACAAATTCCCTCAATAGCAACAACCCTCTCCCTATTTCTTAGGGGGAAAACTCAACATGTTCACTGAGACGTCGAATCTATTTAAAATATCAAGAAATAAAAGTCAAATACAATATGACTGACAAATTATATATAAATATAAATGTACATTATCATCAAATAAATTACCTCATTTTCTACATTGTTAGCTATATTGTTGAGATCATGCCATGTAAGAGAAAAATATTTTATGACTGACAAAGATATAACTACCACACTATTAGCTTCGCCTGATTCCACCACCAGGATTTTCCTATTTAGGATAATTATTAATTTATTAGTTAATAAAATTTAACATGAAAGAAAATGATTACATGAAAAGATTGAAAGCAGTGATAAAACAAATTAATGTTACCTAAACTTCTTGTTCCGCGAGATCTACACCATCATCATTATCTCCTGTAACAGCTTCGTCTGATTTAACATCACTGATACTTTCATTAGTATATCGTTTTTTTATTGTTTATATAGTTATTGTTATTATTAGATTTTTAATTTATATATTGTTAGTCCTAAAAGTTGTCTTTAACAATTATATTTGTACATAAACATGAGATATATTCACTTTGGTTGAGAGTAGTTATCTTCAGAGGGTTATGGTTATTATCAAAGTACAAATGATTTATTTGTGTCTGAATATATTAATGATAACTTTTAGGACTAAAAATAGAAGTATTTCTATTTTTTTTGGATAATATATTCAGTAAAGATTAAAAATAGTATTGTCACGTACTTATATCGATAAGCTCTTGTGCAACATTTAGTCTTTACTAAGTCAGTGTTGCTCGGACCTTCCAACGGTTCAAGTGATCAAAAGAGAACACAACGGAGAACAACTGGGATTTAAAAGAATACTTATATTAATTGAGAGAACTTTACAAGAGAGAATATGAGAAATTTTAGGTGTGTAATGTCAATGAGACCACTTCTATTTATACTACTCTGACTACAAAATGGATGACTAAAATTAAACTATCAATGGGTAGGATCCATGTACTAGAATGTAAACGTATGCATATGTTTTTAGAGGTATCCATGGTGCTTCCATACTATTCTAAGGAGGAATAAATGATAGAGTTCTATAAATCTTCTGTATACTTTGTTAGATTATAGGTCAGATCGAAGTCTCATATGTGAGTTTGTGAGTCCGTTAAAATTTTCTAGGGTTTCTATATTCCTTGTATCGCTTTAAATATCGCATCAATAATACAATAATTCTCACGGGGTTCACATTATTCGACATGGTATCAGAGCGGGTATGAATACAAGACCTAGTCGACCGCTACGTGACTGTCTTCAAGGCCACCTGGTCAAAACCTTACCCTATCAACAAACAACAAGCGGTAGATATTCTATTCTAACCATTCGTAGCAATTTTGATATTTGCATACTTCTCTTTTCTTTTCTTATCTTTTATAACAAACGACAAACCTACAAATTCTTTATTATATCCTAAGTGGTTGTGGCAGACTCTTATCCAACATTCACAAGGTTAATAAACTGAAGCATTTGATATTTTAGTGTTTTTTTTTTCATTCTTGATTCAGCCACAAGCCTTCATCTTTCTTTTCAATTAAAAGATGTAACCCTCATATCTTCTATCCTCAAAATGCCAAACATTCTTTTTTTTAGTCTGTTCTTCGTAGCTACCATTTCTCTATATGCCAAACATTCTTTTTTTTACTGTTCTCCGTAGCTACCATTTCTCTATATGTTATCATTTATTCCAACAAACATCATGCAAATAATCGTCATGGAGATGAGGCGCCTAACTCGATTAGGTTCCAAAACCTGGAAAAAAAAGTAATATTGTGATGAGAAGTTTCAAAATTTAGTTAAGATATGTTCTTGGGAGTTCGATGAACATACACGAAGACCAACAACAATACTCAATAGCGAAATTTTGTTAAGGCCATCTCTTAATTCGACGAGATTATTATATGTTAAAGCCAACTCTTATATATGAAAAATTACATTATATATAACATGTTTATTTAAACGTAGCTATTAGCTACATTCATTTTTTTATTGCTCTTAGGGTTGTAGTTAAACTTTCTATATTGAAGATTTGAAATTTAGGTGAATTTATATTCTATTTTTATATTGATTTTCCTTATCTAAATTTGACAAATGATTTATTTTTGACAAAATTGGGTTATGAGATTGCAATCTATGTGTACGTTGAAATAACCTGTTGTTTGAATAGGAAGCCAATAGTGTTAAGTTCGGGATTTTTAGTTGATGGGGGCGTAAAATCAATCTAAAAAAAAAAAATTGTATAAGTGGCGATAAACTTCATCAAAATATTATTAAAGTTGTTGGTTAAGATTCCAATCAAAATATTCAAAAGATAATTACTTTGTTTTGATGATGACACAAAAGAGATAAGTGGTTAATCATATGTAAGACGACATGAGTTCATAAGCCTAAACTATCTCTAGCAAAAGACCAATGCATAAGTAATCATCTTGGTAAAAATGGTACGCGGCTGCACCACGGTTGACCGTGAACCTGATCGTGTGTGTCATGTACCAACGAATTTAAGTTTCTCTAAAACTGTCGATCTACGGCTAACCCCACGGTCAACCGCAGCTCGACCGCAGTTTTCTCTGTTACC
The DNA here is from genome assembly GCF_046630445.1 of Rutidosis leptorrhynchoides. Lineage (NCBI taxonomy): Eukaryota > Viridiplantae > Streptophyta > Magnoliopsida > Asterales > Asteraceae > Rutidosis > Rutidosis leptorrhynchoides. Next base: position 497,800,089 of record NC_092334.1, on the reverse strand, counting down.
AAAATCATCCACTTTAAGTTAGACCACTTTGAGGCATCTATAATTTACAAAACCTTTTTAAACATACTTATAATAGTTGTCCTTTTTGATCTCAAAAGAGTTTTGAACCAAAAGATGTTAATTTTTACTAATCACACCTAATGACATTTTAATGACATTTTGAGCCAAATTAAGATTAAACACACAAGTGTTATATCTTTTATCCTATTACATAATGTCATTTAAACATACTAATAATGGTAATTAAAGTTCCAATTAAAGATGTGCTCTCCCATTAGTCTTATGTACCATTATATTTAAATGTAATTAGTTCAAGCTAGTCAAGGTTGTAACAAGGATCATTATGTTTCAACTAGACTCAAACTAGTTCATTTGAGATGTAACAATGTTCCAAAGGGCAATATACTCACATGAGCAAAATGACAAGTAATTAAGAAATGTTGATGAAGCTTTTGGAAGATAATGGTTTGTCAAGAGACAAAAATCTGCAATTACCTTTTTAAGTAATCAATGACAAATGGTCAAAGCTTGAAGACTTTCTTCTTTTATGGACATGTCAACTTTCACACTTATGTCCAAAACAAAAGGGTAATGGGGATAATTTCAGAGATGATTGGCATTTAGTTGCATCTATTCAACAAAGGAAAATGACAATTTTCAAAGGACAAAAATGACCATAAGAATCAGATGTCAGATGTACACGGTCGAACCACGGTCGACCGTGCAGTCAGCCATATAGCTTGCCAGGCAGATTTCTCTTTCTATAAAAGCCAAGGTGTAACATCCCGTCTTTTCTCGTTTACCTTCCGTTATACTATTTTAAAGTCCGTTATATATTTATAACATCTTCCGTTAATACGCGTTTTAAAATATCTCGTTTAGGTAATTTACGCACCCGCTTTTAAACTTGAGGGACTAAACTTGCCAAGATGCCAAAGTTTTGACTAGGTCAAAGTGGTCAACACCTTCTCCTCCATTCATTCATCCTCCTCTTTCTCTCTTACTTCCAAACTTTTGCTATCAAACCCTTAAACAAAGAATCTTCATCTAAATCCGATCTAGCAAGCGTTCATCAAAACAAATTACATATTCGGAATCCTTGTATCTTCCTCTTCGAATCCATACCAACTTTATTGCATTTGGGTAACTTTCTAAAAACACTAGATTTTGTGTACTTGATGTTTTTAACTTATAGCAGTGTTAATTAGTGTATATGGCTCAAGTCTAACATGATTATGTGATTTATATGCTCGATCTCGTTATTTTAGTGTAACTAGCATGAACTTGAAAAGTGTGTGTTTGATCTTGAGTTTTGGATGATTAAATGTTGTTGATATGCTAAAGTGCAAGTATTAATTGTGTTACTAGCATCACTAGCTTCATTTTGATGTGTAGGTTGATTGAGAAAACTTCAATAACATGATTTATGAGTTTATGATTTTTGGTTAGGGTTTAGTGGTCTTCAATGTGAATTTTGATGCATTAAAATGTTGCATGTAAGTGTTTAGTTGCAATGTGTGATTAATTACCTTCGAAACGGCATATCATTTATGTAAAATAGATCACCGAATCATGAAATGAGATTTATGAACTTGGATGCAATTAATGATGAGCATTTAATGCGGTTTTGGTTGTTGTAAGTGGTAGATTGATTGATGAAATATGTTTAGTTGTTTTCCTCGTCAAATTACCTTTCCAACGGTATAAGATACATGTTTTGATTGTTTGCGGATCATAAAATGTGTTTGTTTGGGTTTTGATTCGTACACTTGTGAAATATCAGCAATCAGACATGTGCACTGATCTGGACGCCGTCCAGGCCTTCACATCTAGACGCCGTCCAGCCAATCTGGACACCGTCCAGATGAACTGTTAGGTTCTGATTTCGTTGGTCGTTTACCATTTAATTCTAACTATGCTACGCACCTCCGATTCACATGTAACTTGTTCTAACATGCTTATATATGATTAAAAACCTCAGAAAAATAGCTCGGGACCCGACCCGAACGTGTTGACTTTTTCGTTGACTTTGACTCGGCCAAAGTTGACTTTTGATCAAACTTAACCGAATACTTATGCAATCGTTCTAACGTGCTTTCATACTTGTATCTTGCATGAAACTTGACAACGTGACTCACATGCTATATTATCGAGTCGTAACGAGCCATAGGACTAATTGAACACTTTGACCAATCGTGTTTACCGTTATTGATACGACCTACTTGTTTAGGTCAAGACTAGCATTCGTTCTTGCACACGTTTACTTGCGAAGTACTTTTATACGCTTGCACTCAAGGTGAGATCATAGTCCCACTTTTACTCTTTTATACTTATACGTGGGATGAGAAAACATAAACGATTTATACCTTTATACTTTGAACACAAATACGAAAGCAAAGATACATACGAGTTAGAACAAAAATCCTCAAGTCCAATTATCATCAGTTACACTTGTAGGGTGTAAGCGTGAACTTATGTTGTGTGGCCATACGGGTTTAACGAACCCTCGTTCGGACGATTCGCTACCGTTAGCGAATGAAATATAATTTTATCAGAATAGTGTAGGTTCTAACACTATATGCAGAGGTAAGATTCAGTTAAGCTTTGATAATTGGATGCTCGTGATACAAACACATCTTTTGAGATGTATACGCTTGATAATCGATTTATACTAAATCTTGTGGTTCAAAACATACTTTATACATACACCTATGATTTCACCAACGTTTTCGTTGATAGATTTTCTATGTTTTTCTCAGGTCTTTGAATACTAGGTGATACATGCTTCCGCACTATACTTTTTGATACTTGCTTGAATGTCGAGTATACATGCATACGTGGAGCGTCTTTTGACTTATTCTTAAATTGTGTCGCATATGTTTCAATTGTACTTTAAACATTGTAATGTAACTAGTGGTCGAACTACTTTGTAAACCTTGAAACATCCTTACTTTTGAAATGAATGCGACATACTATCGGTCAAACGTTCTTTTAAAGACTTATGACCACGTAACGGGACCTAAGTAGACGGCACCTTCAATGACGATTTTGTCGGGTCGCTACAGATGGTATCAGAGCATTGATTGTAGGGATTTAGAGTTCATTGGTGTCAACCCCGAGTCGTAGGGTACATTAGTGAGTCTAGACTACAACCGGCATATAGACTTGAAGTAGGAATTACTTGACTACTTGTGCATTTATACTCGAACTCTTCTATTCATATCTAACTTTTATCCCATCTTAATCTCACGTTGTTTAATTTGATTGACCCGCCACCTTGACTTAGTGAAATAATGTCGAATGCACATATGAATTAGGGTAATATAATTTCCGGGATTATATTACGGTGACTCATATGAATGTTCCGACATTATGACATGAAGAATTTAAGGCGAGTCAAGGAAAATTTTCTCCTTATCCTCATTCCATATCACGGTTAGTATTATTGAGAATACTAATCAACGATATTCTTGTGTTTTGAAGGAACAATGCCTCCTCGGCGTGTACCACACCATGAAACACCCGAACAAGCTCTACAACGAATGATAGCCACCACCGTGGATGCGGCCATGGCCGGTCATTCTTCCAACAACAACAACAACAATAACAACAACCACAACAACAACAACAATGGAGCCAGTAACTCAAACGAGGGATGCTCCTACAAAGCTTTCATGAGGTGCAAACCTCATACTTTTGATGGGACCGGAGGACCGGTTGCTCTCACTCGATGGTTTGAGCAAACAAAAACCGTTTTTAGCATAAGCGGTTACCGGGACCAAGACAAGGTTAAATATTCCACCCACACTTTTGCCGGTATCGCTCTCACGTGGTGGAACACGTATGTACAATCGGTGGGTACCGATGAAGCCCACGCTCTCTCTTGGCCCGATTTGAAAGAAAAGATGATCACCGAATACTTTCCACGCGAGGAAACCCGAAAGCTCGAACAAGGTCTAAGAACTCTAAAAGTGGTCAGAAACAACCTCAAGGCTTATAATCAACGATTTTTCGAACTAGCCTTGATGTGCCCAAACCTTGTGAACCTCGAGTCTTTAAGGGTTGAACTTTACATGGATGGTCTTCCAAAGAGCATCAAACACGGAGTAATGTCATCCAAACCCACCAATCATCAAGAAGCTTTGAATATGGTCCGCAAATTGATTGAAACGGTGGATGAAATCGTAGTACCGGCACCTAAGGCCGAGGATAAGTCGGGTGGCAACAAAAGAAAATGGGAAGCCACTCCATCAAACAACTACAACAACAACTTCACCAAAAAGCCTTTCACCTCCGACGGTAAGAAGAGTTATGCCGGAAACTTTCCTTATTATAACAAGTGCTACAAACATCATCTTGGTGAATGTGACAAACCATTTTGCGTCAAGTGTCAAATGAGTGGCCACGTTGTAGTGACCCGAACTTTTCCATGTTTATATATATTAATTGAGATTGATATTTACATGATTAAATGTTTCCAACATGTTAAGCAATCAAACTTGTTAATACTTGATTAATTGAAATAGGTTTCATATAGACAATTGACCACCCAAGTTGACCGGTGATTCACGAACGTTAAAACTTGTAAAAACTATATGATGACATATATATGGTTATATATATAGTTAACATGATATTATGATATGTAAACATATCATTAAGTATATTAACAATGAACTACATATGTAAAAACAAGACTACTAACTTAATGATTTTGAAACGAGACATATATGTAACGATTATCGTTGTAACGACATTTAATGTATATATATCATATTAAGAGATATTCGTACATCATAATATCATGATAATATAATAATTTAAAATCTCTTTTGATATTATAAACATTGGGTTAACAACATTTAACAAGATCGTTAACCTAAAGGTTTCAAAACAACATTTACATGTAACGACTAACGATGACTTAACGACTCAGTTAAAATGTATATACATGTAGTGTTTTAATATGTATTCATACACTTTTGAAAGACTTCAAGACACTTATCAAAATACTTCTACTTAACAAAAATGCTTACAATTACATCCTCGTTCAGTTTCATCAACAATTCTACTCGTATGCACCCGTATTCGTACTCGTACAATACACAGCTTTTAGATGTATGTACTATTGGTATATACACTCCAATGATCAGCTCTTAGCAGCCCATGTGAGTCACCTAACACATGTGGGAACCATCATTTGGCAACTAGCATGAAATATCTCATAAAATTACAAAAATATGAGTAATCATTCATGACTTATTTACATGAAAACAAAATTACATATCCTTTATATCTAATCCATACACCAACGACCAAAAACACCTACAAACACTTTCATTCTTCAATTTTCTTCATCTAATTGATCTCTCTCAAGTTCTATCTTCAAGTTCTAAGTGTTCTTCACAAATTCCAAAAGTTCTAGTTTCATAAAATCAAGAATACTTTCAAGATTGCTAGCTCACTTCCAATCTTGTAAGGTGATCATCCAACCTCAAGAAATCTTTGTTTATTACAGTAGGTTATCATTCTAATACAAGGTAATAATCATATTCAATCTTTGGTTCAATTTCTATAACTATAACAATCTTATATCAAGTGATGATCTTACTTGAACTTGTTTTCGTGTCATGATTTTGCTTCAAGAACTTTGAGCCATCCAAGGATCCATTGAAGCTAGATCCATTTTTATCTTTTCCAGTAGGTTCATCCAAGGAACTTAAGGTAGTAATGATGTTCATAACATCATTCGATTCATACATATAAAGCTATCTTATTCGAAGGTTTAAACTTGTAATCACTAGAACATAGTTTAGTTAATTCTAAACTTGTTCGCAAACAAAAGTTAATCCTTCTAACTTGACTTTTAAAATCAACTAAACACATGTTCTATATCTATATGATATGCTAACTTAATGATTTAAAACCTGGAAACACGAAAAACACCGTAAAACCGGATTTACGCCGTCGTAGTAACACCGCGGGCTGTTTTGGGTTAGTTAATTAAAAACTATGATAAACTTTGATTTAAAAGTTGTTATTCTGAGAAAATAATTTTTATTATGAACATGAAACTATATCCAAAAATTATGGTTAAACTCAAAGTGGAAGTATGTTTTCTAAAATGGTCATCTAGACGTCGTTCTTTCGACTGAAATGACTACCTTTACAAAAACGACTTGTAACTTATTTTTCCGACTATAAACCTATACTTTTTCTATTTAGATTCATAAAATAGAGTTCAATATGAAACCATAGCAATTTGATTCACTCAAAACGGATTTAAAATGAAGAAGTTATGGGTAAAACAAGATTGGATAATTTTTCTCATTTTAGCTACGTGAAAATTGGTAACAAATCTATTCCAACCATAACTTAATCAACTTGTATTGTATATTATGTAATCTTGAGATACCATAGACACGTATACAATGTTTCGACCTATCATGTCGACACATCTATATATATTTCGGAACAACCATAGATACTCTATATGTGAATGTTGGAGTTAGCTATACAGGGTTGAGGTTGATTCCAAAATATATATAGTTTGAGTTGTGATCAATACTGAGATACGTATACACTGGGTCGTGGATTGATTCAAGATAATATTTATCGATTTATTTCTGTACATCTAACTGTGGACAACTAGTTGTAGGTTACTAACGAGGACAGCTGACTTAATAAACTTAAAACATCAAAATATATTAAAAGTGTTGTAAATATATTTTGAACATACTTTGATATATATGTATATATTGTTATAGGTTCGTGAATCAACCAGTGGCCAAGTCTTACTTCCCGACGAAGTAAAAATCTGTGAAAGTGAGTTATAGTCCCACTTTTAAAATCTAATATTTTTGGGATGAGAATACATGCAGGTTTTATAAATGATTTACAAAATAGACACAAGTACGTGAAACTACATTCTATGGTTGAATTATCGAAATCGAATATGCCCCTTTTTATTAAGTCTGGTAATCTAAGAATTAGGGAACAGACACCCTAATTGACACGAATCCTAAAGATAGATCTATTGGGCCTAACAAACCCCATCCAAAGTACCGGATGCTTTAGTACTTCAAAATTTATATCATATCCGAAGGGTGTCCCGGAATGATGGGGATATTCTTATATATATATATGCATCTTGTTAATGTCGGTTACCAGGTGTTCACCATATGAATGATTTTTATCTCTATGTATGGGATGTGTATTGAAATATGAAATCTTGTGGTCTATTGTTACGATTTGATATATATAGGTTAAACCTATAACTCACCAACATTTTTGTTGACGTTTAAAGCATGTTTATTCTCAGGTGAATACTAAGAGCTTCCACTGTCGCATACTTAAATAAGGACGAGATTTGGAGTCCATGCTTGTATGATATTGTGTAAAAACTGCATTCAAGAAACTTATTTTGTTGTAACATATTTGTATTGTAAACCATTATGTAATAGTCGTGTGTAAACAGGATATTTTAGATTATCATTATTTGATAATCTACGTAAAGCTTTTTAAACCTTTATTGATGAAATAAAGGTTATGGTTTGTTTTAAAATGAATGCAGTCTTTGAAAAACGTCTCATATAGAGGTCAAAACCTCGCAACGAAATCAATTAATATGGAACGTTTTTAATCAATAAGAACGGGACATTTCACACGTGGCCCACGATTGTAGGAATATCGCCCCCGTTGCTCAAAAGGGGCCCAATGCACCAAGACCGGGTGTTTGTTATAAATGTGGCCAACCGGGTCATTATAGGAATGCGTGCCCAAAGAAGAACGCAAACCCCAATACACACGGCTGGGCTTTCAACATCAACACCGAGAAAGCCCGAGATGACAATGAACTAGTCACGGGTACGTTTCTTCTCAACAATTCTTATGTCTCTTGTTTATTCGATTCGGGTGCCAGCAAGAATTTTGTATCCAAGACTTTGACTCATTCTTTTAGCACTTTACCACTCCCACTAGATACTACTTACACCATTGAGGTGGCCAACGGAAAACTGTTGAGTGCCGACAAATTTTATCAGGGGTGTACGTTAAACTTAATGGGTAAAGAGTTTGAAATTGACTTGATACCTATAGAACTAGGGAGCTTTGATGTAATCATTGGTATGGATTGGCTAGACAAAACTAAATCCCACATTCTTTGCGATCTTAAAGTGATTCAAATTCCTATCGAGAATGGTGAACCCTTGATTGTCTATAGCGATAAAAGTTGCACCGGACTCAACCTCGTCTCGTGCCTTAAAGTTGAAAAATACCTTCGTAAAGGTTGTTTCGCGGTTCTAGCTCATGTTAAGAAAGTCGAGATCGATGAGAAGCATATCGATGATATGCCAATTGTTAGTGACTTTTCCAATGTATTTTCCGACGAATTACCGGGTCTTCCACCTCATCGACCGGTAGAATTCCAAATCGATCTTATTCTGGGAGCCGCACCCGTAGTACGTGCACCGTATAGACTTGCTCCATCCGAAATGCAAGAATTGCAAAGTCAAATCCAAGAACTACTTGACCGTGGTTTTATCCAACCTAGCCATTCACTCTGGGGCGCTCCGATTTTATTCATTAAGAAGAAAGATGGATCCCTATGAATGTGCATCGACTATCGTGAACTAAACAAATTGACGGTTAAGAACCGATATCCTCTTCCACGCATCGATGACCTCTTTGATCAACTACAAGGATCTCGTGTATATTCGAAAATCGATCTCCGCTCGGGTTATCATCAATTAAGGGTTAAGGGGGAAGATGTCTCCAAAACCGCTTTCCGGACTCGTTATGGTAGTTATGAATTTCTTGTAATGCCGTTTGGTCTCACTAATGCACCGGCGGTGTTCATGGATCTTATGAACCGCGTGTGCAAACCATACCTCGACAAATTCGTTATCGTGTTCATCGATGATATTTTGGTCTATTCTAAAAGCGAAGAAGAGCACAAACAACATCTCCGACTTGTGCTTGAACTCTTGAGACAAGAACGACTCTATGCCAAATTCTCCAAGTGTGAATTTTGGTTGAAGAAAGTTCAATTTCTTGGTCATGTTGTAAGTGATCAAGGTATGAAAGTCGATCCCATAAAAATCGAAGCCATTAGTAAATGGGAGACTCCTACTACTCCTACTCACATTCGTCAATTTTTGGGTCTCGCCGGGTTCTATCGTAGAATCATCGAAAACTTCTCCTTGGTTGCTCGTCCTCTAACCGCGTTAACTAACAAGGGAAAGAAATTCATTTGGGTGACCGAGCAAGAATCCGCGTTTCAAATCTTGAAGACAAAGCTAACCACCGCTCCTATCTTGTCACTTCCCGAAGGCAATGATGATTTTGTTTTATATTGCGATGCCTCGAAACATGGTTTTGGGTGTGTATTGATGCAACGAAATAAAGTCATTGCTTATGCCTCTCGACAACTAAAAATTCATGAGCGAAACTACACGACACATGATCTCGAACTCGGAGCCGTTGTCTTTGCACTTAAAATGTGGAGACACTATCTTTATGGAACCAAGAGTACCATCTTTACCGATCACAAAAGCCTCCAACATATCTTCAACCAAAAAACAACTAAACATGAGACAACGACGGTGGATTAAGACCTTAAACGATTACGATTGTGAGCTTCGTTACCATCCCGACTGAAATGTCCCGTTCATATTGATTATAAACGTTCCATATTAATTCATTTCGTCGCGAGGTTTTGACCTCTATATGAGACGTTTTTCAAAGACTGCATTCATTTTTAAAACAATCATAACCTTTATTTTATCTATAAAGGTTTAAAAAGCATTACGTAGATTATCAAATAATGATAATCTAAAATATACCGTTTACACATGACCATTACATAATGGTTTACAATAAGAATATATTACATCAAAAATAAGTTTCTTGAATGCAGTTTTTACATAATATCATACAAGCATGGACTCCAAATCTTGTCCTTATTTTAGTATGCAACAGCGGAAGCTCTTAATAATCACTTGAGAATAAACATGCTTAAAATGTCAACAAAAATGTTGGTGAGTTATAGGTTTAACCTATATATTATCAAATCATAATAATAGACCACAAGATTTCATATTTCAATATACATCCTGTAACGACCCGACCAAAACCGTTATTGACGGCGTCGTTAACTTAGGTCCCGTTGCGTGGTCGTAGTCCCTATATGAGACTCGTTTGACCAAAATTATGTCGCGTTCATTTGAAAGGTACAAAGTTTAGTTTAACAAACGGATCGACAACAAGTCTAAGTTTACAAAAGTCATAAAGTATAAATGAAATAACTTGCGACATAATTAGTTTGTAACCACAGTTGCTATAAATAGCGTAAGTAAGTAGACAAAAGTTTGAATCCAAAAAATGCTATCCCTAGCGTATGCATGCATGGTAGACTCCAATCAAGTAATCAAAGAGTGCGGAAGCGTGTAACAAATAGCCATGTGAAAACCTGAGAAAACATAGAAGAATCTGTCAACGCAAAGACGTTGGTGAAATCATAGGTTTGAGTAAGTGTAAGTCGAACCACAAGATTTGCAAAGTTGAAATAATAGTAGTACATTCTAAAAGTTAATATTCACGAGCACCCAATTATCAAAGCTTAACGTTCCGTCCGTTGAATACCCCATCAATTAGTGCTAGAACAACACTGTTCCCGAAAATATATTTCATTCGTAAACGGTAGCGAACCGTTTGAATGAGGGTTTGTCAAACCCATATGGCCATATAACATAAGTTCTCGCTTACACCATCTGATGTAACTAATGATAATCGGATTGAGGATTTTTGTTCTAAACTCGTATGTAGAATGTTTGTTTTCCCGTTCTTGTGTTCACTTAGTTCAAAAGAATCGTTTATGTTTTCTCATCCCAAAAGTAAGTTCAAAAGAGTAAAAAGTGGGACTATGATCTCACCTCGAGTGCACGAGTATAAAGGTACTTCAACAAGTAAACGTGTGCATGAAAGTTGCTTAGCCTTGACCTAAACAAGTAAGTTATATCAATTAACCGGTTACGACACAAGGTCGGGTGAAATGTGTTCAATTAGTCCTATGGCTCGTTACGACTCGATTAAGTATAGCATGTGAATCACGTTGTCAAGTTTCATACAAGAAACAAGTATAAAAGCATGTTAGAACGATTGCATAAAAGTTTGGTTAAGTTTGACTAAAAGTCAAACTTGGTCAAAGTCAACGAAAAAGTCAACGCGTTCGGGTCGGGTCCCAAACTATTTTTCTATGCTAAATATTCATATACAAGTATATTAAAACAAGTTTCATGTGAATCGGAGGTCGGTAGCTAGTCAAACATTTCGCGTGAAAAGCGCCAAACAAAGCAGAATCTGGCCAGGCCAATCCGCGCGCCGCGCGGGGATGGGGCGCGCCGCGCCACTATCTGGGCAGAGATTTCTGGTCAGTTTTTCCAAGTATGCACGAACCAAACATCAAACATTCACCATTTATGATCCGCAAACAACCAAAACATGTATCTTATATCCTCGGAAAGGTATTTTGACGAGCAATACAACTAACCACATATCATCAAACAAAAACATCATTTACAATAGCCGAAATCTCATCAAGTGATCAATAAAAGTCCATTTTCAAAGTTTCAAGTTCATCAAATGCATTTTGAGTTCCGGGAATCCAATTCACACATATGATATGCCGTTTTGAAGGTAATGAAGCATACATTACTACTAAACACTAACAATTAACATTCCATGGCATTTAAGCATCCAAAAGTTCATGTCAAGAACTATCAAACCCTAGTCAAACATCACAAAATCATTAATCGGGTTTTTGAAGTTTTCTTAATCAACCTACACATCCAAATGTGACTAATGATACTAGTAACACAATTAAAACATGCACTTTAACAATCTAACAACATTAACTCATCCAAAATCAAGGATTAAGCAAACCCATTTCAAAAACTCAAACTAGTTACTCCAAACCACAAATCGAGCAAACAAAACATATATTCATGTTACACACGAGCCATAGACACTAACTAACACAATTTCAAGTCAAAAACACGAATTTAGAGAAATTTAGTGTTTTAGAAATGTTACCCAAACGAGATGAAGTTGGTATCAAATTGTAGAGGATGAAGAGAGGATTCCAAATATGTAATTTGTTTTGTTGTAAGCCTCCTAGATCGAATTTAGATGATGAATGATTGAATTGGGTGTTTGTGTGTGTGTTCTTGCTAGAGAGAAAGAGAGAGAGATGGAGGGATTGAATGGTGGTGATTGGGGTGGACTAGTTGACCTAGTCAACTAGTTTGCCCCGTGTCAATTTTAGTCCCTCGAGTTTAGAAGCGGGTGCGGGATTTAACCAAACGAATATTTTAAAAACGCTCGAGTAGACGAGTGATGTTATAATTAAATAACGAGAATATTATAAACGTTAGTCAACGGAAATTGGGAATTTAAATAGCGAAAGATATTATTAAAAAAAAAAGACGGTGTTAAAATTAAATTTAACGGAAAAACGCGGGATGTTACATTATCCACACCTCAAAAGAAATTTCGTCCCGAAATTTAGTTGGAAGTAGTAGTTGTTGAATCTTCCTCGAGATCTTGCGTTGCCAATTCTACGAGTGAGGGAGAAGTACGTCCCAGGGTATTTCAACGAATTTTGACGGTCGGGATCATATGTTGTTTTAAGGTTTGGCTTCACGATTTATGGTTTCAACCGGTCCTCCTAGGAAGTGAGGGTTATCGTCGATAGTGAGTTCATCAAAGGAGATAACAAGTTCTCGTTTCGCAAAACACGTCTTTGAGTTGATACATCGAATGTAGGATAAACGGAGACCCAAAATGAGTCGGAAAAGTCTAAACGGCTAGCGACGGGTCCAAAACACCCCAAGAATTTAAAGGATCAAATTATCGCGGATTTAGCTTCCTACGTTTTCCCGAAACGGATTGCACCTTTCCAAGGTGCGACTCTTAACGTGACGCGGTTTCCCACGTGGAATTTGAAATGTTTACGTCTAACATCGGCGTAGCTCTCGGTGATTACGAGTCGCGTAGGGTTTTACCTGAATATGAATAAATTTTCTCGGTTGCTCATGAATAACCTCGGCCCCGGTGAATTGATCATCGTTTAATTGGTTCGACAAAGGAGAATGACGTTTCCGGTCACATGTGGTTTCAAAAGGAGTGACGTTAAAACTCGAATGAAAATCATTGTAGTACGAGGATTCGGTTAAAGGAAAATACTTTTCTCAAGTAAATTTGAAGTTGGTAATACAAACTTGTATTATGGTTTCCAAGGTTTAAATCGCATGTTTGTTCGGTCCGTCGGGTTGTGGATGGTACGCGGTACTCATGTCTAAACGCGATCCCGAGGCTTTTTGTAAGGTACTCCAAAATCTAGAAGTGAAACGAGGATCTCGATCCGAAACGGGGTACATTTCCCTAAGGCATATTGAACACGTTTGCTAGGAATTGAAAACGTTAGCTAGGACAAGTTTCTCAAGAAAATTCGCGTCGCGGAAGATTTATCGGTTTTCAAATACGTTCGTCGAGACTATTCACCCTCGGGGCGAATACTAGTATAACGTGGAGAGTCCCTCCCTCCATTGGGAGTTTAGAATAAAGATTTCCTGAACCGGAAGTACGAGTGTGGTGAGAGAGAAGTTCCGCCCCGATGTGAGCATAACGAGTAAATTGTAGTTAGTCAACAAGACTGCGCGAGGACGAGCTAGTATACCCGTGTGACATACGGTTGAAGTCGAATGGAATCGGTAATTCATTCGGAAGCATAAATATAATTTGACAATAATTGAAGGTGTGTCCCCGGTATGGTTGTTATAAATATTCTCGGAGTTTTCGGATGTCCAAACATGAAAAGATGAAGTCATGTACATGGCACATGGTGGTGTTTAGGTTGATCGAGTCTAACCACCATCACGCGTCACTAGAACTTTGGCATGAATTACCGTAATATAACCACGTTGATCGAGTGTCGTTATATTACGCCAAATCATACCTCCATTCCCACATCACTCCATAAGTTCAAGTTCGTGTCATCGTGAAAATCTAAAATGAACAAAATGTAACGACGTCTCAAACATGATTCGTATTGAATCGAAAGAATTAGTGCAACTCTAAAGATGCGTTCCCCGAGGGAAGTGTATAAGTGATTGTTCACGTCAATGCGGTTCGAATCAGACAATAACGTAGCTAGGTATGAAAAGAGTAACGAGTCATGATAGCGAGTAGTACGCAACCGTAGCGATAAATAGTGATGACGATACTCACCTAGAGTAGTGACAGTGACTTTACAATACTCATGGATAGTAAGATGAGACGGGGTGAATAACAACCAAGGAGTCAGAGTTCCCGAACCAAAGTGGCAGAATACGAGTTCGTATGATGAAGGTTGGGTACCATTAAAAAGTTTTCCTAAGAATGATTCAAGTATAATGCACAAGTAGTCAAGTAAGTGCTATCTATAGCAAATGTATGTCAGAATGCAAATGCTAACTATCCGGTTGTAGTCTAGACTCACTAATGCGTCCTAACGACTCTGTTAGACACACTAATGCACGTCCTAGTTCCCTACAACCAACGCTCTGATACCACTTGTAACGACCCGACCAAAACCGTTATTGACGGCGTCGTTAACTTAGGTCCTGTTGCGTGGTCGTAGTCCCTATATGAGACTCGTTTGACCAAAATTATGTCGCGTTCATTTGAAAGGTACAAAGTTTAGTTTAACAAACGGATCGACAACAAGTCTAAGTTTACAAAAGTCATAAAGTATAAATGAAATAACTTGCGACATAATTAGTTTGTAACCACAGTTGCTATAAATAGCGTAAGTAAGTAGACAAAAGTTTGAATCCAAAAAATGCTATCCCTAGCGTATGCATGCATGGTAGACTCCAATCAAGTAATCAAAGAGTGCGGAAGCGTGTAACAAATAGCCATGTGAAAACCTGAGAAAACATAGAAGAATCTGTCAACGCAAAGACGTTGGTGAAATCATAGGTTTGAGTAAGTGTAAGTCGAACCACAAGATTTGCAAAGTTGAAATAATAGTAGTACATTCTAAAAGTTAATATTCACGAGCACCCAATTATCAAAGCTTAACGTTCCGTCCGTTGAATACCCCATCAATTAGTGCTAGAACAACACTGTTCCCGAAAATATATTTCATTCGTAAACGGTAGCGAACCGTTTGAATGAGGGTTTGTCAAACCCATATGGCCATATAACATAAGTTCTCGCTTACACCATCTGATGTAACTAATGATAATCGGATTGAGGATTTTTGTTCTAAACTCGTATGTAGAATGTTTGTTTTCCCGTTCTTGTGTTCACTTAGTTCAAAAGAATCGTTTATGTTTTCTCATCCCAAAAGTAAGTTCAAAAGAGTAAAAAGTGGGACTATGATCTCACCTCGAGTGCACGAGTATAAAGGTACTTCAACAAGTAAACGTGTGCATGAAAGTTGCTTAGCCTTGACCTAAACAAGTAAGTTATATCAATTAACCGGTTACGACACAAGGTCGGGTGAAATGTGTTCAATTAGTCCTATGGCTCATTACGACTCGATTAAGTATAGCATGTGAATCACGTTGTCAAGTTTCATACAAGAAACAAGTATAAAAGCATGTTAGAACGATTGCATAAAAGTTTGGTTAAGTTTGACTAAAAGTCAAACTTGGTCAAAGTCAACGAAAAAGTCAACGCGTTCGGGTCGGGTCCCGAACTATTTTTCTATGCTAAATATTCATATACAAGTATATTAAAACAAGTTTCATGTGAATCGGAGGTCGGTAGCTAGTCAAACATTTCGCGTGAAAAGCGCCAAACAAAGCAGAATCTGGCCAGGCCAATCCGCGCGCCGCGCGGGGATGGGGCGCGCCGCGCCACCATCTGGGCAGAGATTTCTGGTCAGTTTTTCCAAGTATGCACGAACCAAACATCAAACATTCACCATTTATGATCCGCAAACAACCAAAACATGTATCTTATATCCTCGGAAAGGTATTTTGACGAGCAATACAACTAACCACATATCATCAAACAAAAACATCATTTACAATAGCCGAAATCTCATCAAGTGATCAATAAAAGTCCATTTTCAAAGTTTCAAGTTCATCAAATGCATTTTGAGTTCCGGGAATCCAATTCACACATATGATATGCCGTTTTGAAGGTAATGAAGCATACATTACTACTAAACACTAACAATTAACATTCCATGGCATTTAAGCATCCAAAAGTTCATGTCAAGAACTATCAAACCCTAGTCAAACATCACAAAATCATTAATCGGGTTTTTGAAGTTTTCTTAATCAACCTACATATCCAAATGTGACTAATGATACTAGTAACACAATTAAAACATGCACTTTAACAATCTAACAACATTAACTCATCCAAAATCAAGGATTAAGCAAACCCATTTCAAAAACTCAAACTAGTTACTCCAAACCACAAATCGAGCAAACAAAACATATATTCATGTTACACACGAGCCATAGACACTAACTAACACAATTTCAAGTCAAAAACACGAATTTAGAGAAATTTAGTGTTTTAGAAATGTTACCCAAACGAGATGAAGTTGGTATCAAATTGTAGAGGATGAAGAGAGGATTCCAAATATGTAATTTGTTTTGTTGTAAGCCTCCTAGATCGAATTTAGATGATGAATGATTGAATTGGGTGTTTGTGTGTGTGTTCTTGCTAGAGAGAAAGAGAGAGAGATGGAGGGATTGAATGGTGGTGATTGGGGTGGACTAGTTGACCTAGTCAACTAGTTTGCCCCGTGTCAATTTTAGTCCCTCGAGTTTAGAAGCGGGTGCGGGATTTAACCAAACGAATATTTTAAAAACGCTCGAGTAGACGAGTGATGTTATAATTAAATAACGAGAATATTATAAACGTTAGTCAACGGAAATTGGGAATTTAAATAGCGAAAGATATTATTAAAAAAAAAAGACGGTGTTAAAATTAAATTTAACGGAAAAACGCGGGATGTTACACATCCCATACATAGAGATAAAAAAATCATTCATATGGTGAACACCTGGTAACCGACATTAACAAGATGCATATAAGAATATCCCCTATCATTCCAGGAAATCCTACAGACATGATAAAAACGAATTCGAAGTACTAAAGCATCCGGTACTTTGGATGGGGTTCGTTAGGCCCAATAGATCTATCTTTGGGATTCGCGTCAATTAGTAGACCGGTTTACTAATTCTTAGGCTACCAAGCAAAAGGGGCATATTCAGCTTCGATCATTCACCCATATAATGTAGTTTCATTTACTTGTGTCTATTTCGTAAAACATTTATAAGTGAGACTATAACTCACTTTCACATATTTTTACTTCGTCGGGAAGTAAGACTTGTGTAACACCCCAGCTTAACATGACCACAATATTGTCCGCTTTGCCCGCAGGCGCACGGCTTTTTCTTGGCGACCACACACGAGAAGCACTTTCCCAGGAGGTCACCCATCCTGGTAGTGCTCTCGCCCGAGCACGCTTAACTGCAGCGTACTCACACATCTGCTCTGCCTGTGATCCCAAAACGCGTTGTGTGGTCGCCAAGAAAAAGCCGTGCGCCTGCGGGCAAAGCGGACAATATTGTGGTCATGTTAAGCTGGGGTGTTACAACTTGGCCACTGGTCGATTCACGAACCTATAACAAATATGTACATATATATCAAAGTATGTTCAAAATATATTTACAACACTTTTAATATATTTTGATGTTTTAAGTTTATTAAGTCAGCTGTCCTCGTTAGTAACCTACAACTAGTTGTCCATAGTTAGATGTACAGAAATAAATTGATATATATTATCTTGAATCAATCCACGACCCAGTGTATACAAGTCTCAGGCTAGATCACAACTCAAAGTATATATATATTTGGAATCAACCTCAACCCTGTATAGCTAACTCCAATATTGATGCATATAGAGTGTCTATGGTTGTTTCAAATAATATATATAGATGGGTCGATATGATATGTCAAAACATTTGCATACGTGTCTATGTCATCCCAAGATTACATAATATATTAGAATACATGTATAATACAATATAAGTTAGCTAGGATATGATTAATATAGATTTATTACCAATTTTCACGTAGATACAACAAGTAAAAATATCCAATCTTGTTTTACCCATAACTTCTTCGTTTTAAATCCGTTTTGAGTGTTTCAAGTTGCTATGGTTTCATATTGAACTTAAGTTTATGAATATAAATAGAAAAAGTATAAGATTAAAGTCGTAAATACAGGTTACAAGTCGTTTTTGTAAAGGTAGTCATTCAGTCAAAAGAACGACGTCTAGATGACCATTTTGGAAAACATACTTCCACTTTGAGTTTAACCATGATTTTTGGATATAGTTTCATGTTCATAAGAAAAATCATTTTCCCAGAAGAACAACTTTTAAATCAAAGTTTATCATAGTTTTTAATTAACTAACCCAAAACAGCCCGCTGTGTTACTACGACGGCGTATATCCGGTTTTATGGTGTTTTTCGTGTTTTCAGGTTTTAAATCATTAAGTTATCATATCATATAGATATAGAACATGTGTATAGTTGATTTTAAAAGTCAAGTTAGAAGGATTAACTTTTGTTTGCGAACAAGTTTAGAATTAACTAAACTATGTTCTAGTGATTTCAAGTTTAAACCTTCGAATAAGGTAGTTTTATATATATGAATTGAATGATGTTATGAACATCATTACTACCTCAAGTTTTATGGATAAACCTACTGGAAATGAGAAAAATAGATCTAGCTTCAAAGGATCCTTGAATGGCTTGAAAGTTCTTGAAGTAGATTCATGACACGAAAACAAATTCAAGTAAGATTTCCACTCTAAATAAGATTGTTATAGTTATAAAATTGAAACAAAGTTTGAATATGAGTATTATCTTGTATTAGAAAGATATCTTACTGTAAATAAGAAAGATTTCTTGAGGTTGGATGATCACTTTACAAGATTGGAAGTAAGCTAGCAAACTTGAAAGTATTCTTGATTTTATGAAACTAGAACTTACAGAATTTATGAAGAACACTTAGAACTTGAAGATAGAACTTGAGAGAGATCAATTAGATGAATAAAATTGAAGAATGAAAGTGTTTGTAGGTGTTTTTGGTCGTTGGTATATGGATTAGATATAAAGGATGTGTAATTTTGTTTATATGTAAATAAGTCAAGAATGATTACTAATATTTTTGTAATTTTATGAGATATTTCATGCTAGTTGCCAAATGATGGTTCTCACATGTGTTAGGTGACTCACATGGGCTGCTAAGAGCTGATCATTAGAGTGTATATACCAATAGTACATACATCTAAAAGCTGTGTATTGTATGAGTACGAATACGGGTGCATACGAGTAGAATTGTTGATGAAACTGAACGAGGATGTAATTGTAAGCATTTTTGTCAAGTAGAAGTATTTTGATAAGTGTCTTGAAGTCTTTCAAAAGTATATGAATACATATTAAAACACTACATGTATATACATTTTAACTGAGTCATTAAGTCATCGTTAGTCGTTACATGTAAATGTTGTTTTGAAACCTTTAAGTTAACGATCTTGTTAAATGTTGTTAACCCATTATTTATTATATCTAAAGAGATGTTAAATTATTACATTATCATGATATTATGATATATTAATATATCTTAGTATGATATATATACAGTTAAATGTTGTTACAACGATAATCGTTACATATATATCTCGTTCCGAAATCATTAAGTTAGTAGTCTTGTTTTTACATATGTAGTTCATTGTTAATACACTTAATGACATGTTTACTTATCATTTATCATGATTAAACATAGTGTATCAATATCTTAATATGATTCATATGTATTTAGTAAGACGTTGTTATAACGATAATCGTTATATATATCGTTTCGAGTTTCTTAATTCAATAAACTCAATTTTATGTATATAACTCATTGTTAAAATACCTAATGAGATACTTACTTATCATAATATCATGTTAACTATATATAAAATAATATATATGTCATCATATAGTTTTTACAAGTTTTAACGTTCGTGAATCACCGGTCAACTTGGGTGGTCAATTGTCTATATGAAACCTATTTCAATTAATCAAGTCTTAACAAGTTTGATTGCTTAATATGTTGAAAACACTTAATCATGTAAATAATAATTTTATTTAATATATATAAACATGGAAAAGTTCGGGTCACTACAGTACCTACCCGTTAAATAAATTTAAGCAGTTGGAGGTGTTGACGTATCTTCTGGAAATAAGTGCGGGTATTTCTTCTTCATCTGATCTTCTCATTCCCAGGTGAACTCGGGTCCTCTACGAGCATTCCATCAAACTTTAACAATTGGTATCTTGTTTTGCTTAAGTCTTTTAACCTCGCGATCCATTATTTCGACGGGTTCTTCGACGAATTGAAGTTTTTCGTTGATTTAGATTTCGTCTAACAGAATAGTGAGATCTTCTTTAGCAAATCATTTCTTCAAATTTGAGACGTGTAAAGTGTTATGTACAGCCGCTAGTTGTTGTGGTAATTCAAGTCGGTAAGCTACTGGTCCGACACGATCAATAATCTTGAATGGTCCTATATACCTTGGATTTAATTTCCCTCGTTTACCAAATCGAACAACGCCTTTCCAAGGTGCAACCTTAAGCATGACCATCTCTCCAATTTCAAATTCTAAATCTTTTCTTTTAATGTCGGCGTAGCTCTTTTGTAGACTTTGGGCAGTTTTCAACCGTTGTTGAATTTGGATGATCTTCTCGGTAGTTTATTGTATTATCTCCGGACCCGTAATCTGTCTATCCCCCACTTCACTCCAACAAATCGGAGACCTGCACTTTCTACCATAAAGTGCTTCAAACGGCGCCATCTCAATGCTTGAATGGTAGCTGTTGTTGTAGGAAAATTCTGCTAACGGTAGATGTCGATCCCAACTGTTTCCGAAATCAATAACACATGCTCGTAGCATGTCTTCAAGCATTTGTTTCGTCCTTTCGCTCTGCCCATCAGTTTGTGGATGATAGGCAGTACTCATGTCTAGACGAGTTCCTAATGCTTGCTGTAATGTCTGCCAGGATCTTGAAATAAATCTGCCATCCCTATCAGAGATAATAGAGATTGGTATTCCATGTCTTGAGACGACTTCCTTCAAATACAGTCGTGCTAACTTCTCCATCTTGTCATCTTCTCTTATTGACAGGAAGTGTGCTGATTTGGTGAGACGATCAACTATTACCCAAATAGTATCAAAACCACTTGCAGTCCTTGGCAATTTAGTGATGAAATCAATCGTAATGTTTTCCCATTTCCATTCTGGGATTTCGGGTTGTTGAAGTAGACCTGATGGTTTCTGATGCTCAGCTTTGACCTTAGAACACATCAAACATTCTCCTACGTATTTAGCAACATCGGATTTCATACCCGACCACCAAAAATGTTTCTTGAGATCCTTGTACATCTTTCCCGTTCCAAGATCTATTGAGTATCTGGTTTTATGAGCTTCTATAAGTACCATTTCTCTCATATCTCCAAATTTTGGTACCCAAATCCTTTCAGCCCTATACCGGGTTCCGTCTTCTCGAATATTAAGATGCTTCTCCGATCCTTTGGGTATTTCATCCTTTAAATTTACCTCTTTTAAAACTCCTTGTTGCGCCTCCTTTATTTGAGTAGTAAGGTTAGTGTGAATCATTATATTCATAGCTTTTACTCGAATGGGTTCTCTGTCCTTTCTGCTCAAGGCGTCGGCTACCACATTTGCCTTCCCCGGGTGATAACGAATCTCAAAGTCATAATCATTCAACAATTCAATCCATCTGCGCTGCCTCATGTTCAGTTGTTTCTGATTAAATATGTGTTGAAGACTTTTGTGGTCGGTATATATAATACTTTTGACCCCATATAAGTAGTGCCTCCAAGTCTTTAATGCAAAAACAACCGCGCCTAATTCCAAATCATGCGTCGTATAATTCTGCTAGTGAATCTTCAATTGTCTAGACGTATAAGCAATTACTTTCGTTCGTTGCATTAATACACAACCGAGACCTTGCTTTGAGGCGTCACAATACATCACAAAATCATCATTCCCTTCAGGTAATGACAATATAGGTGCCGTAGTTAACTTTTTCTTTAACAATTGAAACGCTTTCTCTTGTTCATCTTTCCATTCAAATTTCTTCCCTTTATGCGTTAATGCAGTCAAGGGTTTTGCTATTCTGGAAAAGTCTTGGATGAACCTTCTGTAGTAACCAGCTAGTCCTAAAAAATGGCGTATGTGTTTCGGAGTTTTCGGGGTTTCCCACTTTTCAACGGTTTCAATCTTTGCTGGATCCACCTGAATACCTTCTTTGTTCACTATGTGACCGAGGAATTGAACTTCTTCCAACCAAAATGCACACTTTGAAAACTTAGCGTACAGTTTTTCTTTTCTCAGCAACTCTAGCACTTTTCTCAAATGTTCTTCGTGCTCTTGATCATTCTTCGAGTAAATAAGTATGTCATCGATGAAAACAACGACAAACTTGTCAAGATATGGCCCACACTCGGATCATGAGGTCCGTAAACACAGCTGGTGCGTTAGTCAATCCAAACGGCATAACCATAAACTCGTAATGACCGTAACGCGTCCTAAAAGCAGTCTTTGGAATATCATCCTCCTTCACCCGCATTTGATGATATCCAGAACGTAAATCAATCTTCGAATAAATAGACGAGCCTTGTAGTTAATCAAATAAGTCGTCGATTCTCGGTAGTGGGTAGCGGTTCTTGATGGTAAGTTTGTTCAACTCTCGGTAGTCGATACACAACCTGAATGTACCATCTTTCTTCTTGACAAACAAAACAGGAGCTCCCCATGGTGATGTGCTTGGTCGAATGATACCACGCTCTAAAAGTTCCTGTAACTGACTTTGTAATTCTTTCATTTCATTGGGTGCGAGTCTGTATAGAGCACGAGCTATTGGTGCAGCTCCTGGTACAAGGTCTATTTGAAATTCAACGGATCGATGTGGAGGTAATCCCGGTAATTCTTTCGAAAATACATCGGGAAATTCTTTTGCGACGGGAACATCACTGATGTTCTTTTCTTCAGGTTTAACTTCCTCGATGGGTGCTAGAATGACGTAACAACCTTTTCTTATTAGTTTTTGCGCCTTCAAACTACTAATAAGATTTAATTTCGCGTTGTTCTTTTCTCCGTACACCATTAAAGGTTTTCCTTTTTCACGCATAATGCGAATCGCATTTTTGTAACAAACGACCTCTGCTCTCACCTTTTTCAACCAGTCCACGCCAATTATTACGTCAAAACTCCCTAACTCGACTGGTATTAAATCAATTTTAAACCTTTCATCCCCCAGTTTAATTTCTCTCTCCTGACATATATTATCTGCTGAAATTAATTTACCGTTTGCTAATTCGAGTAAAAATTTACTATCCAAAGGCGTCAGTGGGCAACTTAATTTAGTACAAAATTCTCTACTCATATAGTTTCTATCCGCACCCGAATCAAATAAAATATAAGCAGATTTATCGTCAATAAGAAACGTACCCGTAACAAGCTCCGGGTCTTCCTGTGCTTCTGCCGCATTAATATTGAAAACTCTTCCACGGCCCTGCCCATTAGTATTCCCATGATTCGGGCAATTTCTAATAATGTGGCCCGGTTTTCCACATTTATAATAAACAACGTTGGTATTACTTGTTCCGACACTATTCATTTCAGCATTACTTGTTCCGACATTATTTGTTCCTTTAGTTGTGTTAAACTTTGGTCCGTATGTAGTGACCCGAACTTTTCCATGTTTATATATATTAATTGAGATTGATATTTACATGACTAAATGTTTCCAACGTGTTAAGCAATCAAACTTGTTAAGACTTGATTAAATGAAATAAGTTTCATATAGACAATTGATCACCCAAGTTGACCGGCGATTCACGAACGTTACAAAATTGTAACATGTTGTGGTATATATAGACATATATATATGGTTGATATAAGATTATGATGAGTAAGTATCTCACTAAGTATATTAACAATGTGTGATATACATAAGAAATGAGATTACTAAGTTAAGAAACTCGAAATGATATACATAACGATTATCGTTATGATAACGTCTACTAAATACATATGTATCATATTAAGATATTGATACACTATATTTAACATGATAAAATGATATTTAAATATATCATTAAGTGTGTTAACAATGAACTACATATGTAAAAACAAGACTACTAACTCAAGAATTACGAAACGAGACTTATATGTAACGATTATCGTTGTAACGATATTTTAATGTATATATCATATTAAGAGATATTCATACATCATAATATCATGATAATATAATAATTTAACATCTCATTTGATATAATAAACATCGGGTTAACAACATTAATTGAGATCGTTAACTTAAAGGTTTCAAAACAACACTTACATGTAACGACTAACGAAGACTTAACGACTCCATTAGAATGTATATACATGTTGTGTTTTGATATATATTCTTACACTTTTGAAAGACTTTAAGACACATATCAAAGTACTTCTACTAACAAAAATGCTTACAATTACATCCTCGTTCAGTTTCATCAACAACTCTACTTGTATACACTCGTATTCGTACTCGTACAATACACAGCTTTTAGATGTATGTACTATTGGTATATACACTCCAATGATCAGCTCTCAGCAGCCCATGTGAGTCACCGAACAAATGTGGGAACCATCATTTGGCAACTAGCATGAAATATCTCATAAAATTATAAAAATATGAGTAATCATTAATGACTTATTTACATGAAAACAAAAATTACACATCCTTTATATCTAATCCATATACCAACGACCAAAAACACCTACAAACACTTTCATTCTTCAATTTTCTTCATCTATGTGATCTCTCTCAAGTTCTATCTTCAAGTTCTAAGTGTTCTTCATAAATTCTGTAAGTTCTAGTTTCATAAAATCAAGAATACTTCCAAGTTTGCTAGCTTACTTCCAATATTGTAAAGTGATCATCCAACTTCAAGAAATCTTTCTTATTTATAGTAAGATATCTTTCTAATACAAGGTAATACTCATATTCAAACTTTGATTCAATTTCTATAACTATAACAATCTTATTTCGAGTAGAAATCTTACTTGAACTTGTTTTCGTGTCATGATTCTGCTTCAAGAACTTTCAAGCCATCCAAGGATCCTTTGAAGCTAGATCTATTTTTTTCATTTCCAGTAGGTTTATCCACAAAACCTAAGGTAGTAATGATGTTCATAACATCATTCGATTCATACTTATAAAGCTATCTTATTCGAAGGTTTAAACTTGTAATCACTAGAACATAGTTTAGTTAATTCTAAACTTGTTCGCAAACAAAAGTTAATCCTTCTAACTTGACTTTTAAAATCAACTAAACACATGTTCTATATCTATATGATATGCTAACTTAATGATTTAAAACAGGAAAACACGAAAAACATCGTAAAATCGGATATACGTCGTCGTAGTGAAACCGGGGGCTGTTTTGGTTTGGATAATTAAAAACTATGATAAACTTTGAATTAAAAGTTGTTCTTCTGGAAAAATGATTTTTCATATGAACATGAAACTATATCCAACAATCTTGGTTAAACTCAAAGTGAAAGTATGTTTTTCAAAATGGTCATCAAGATGTCGTTCTTTCGACGGAAATGACAACCTCTTTAGTAATTGACATGTAACTTAAATTTCCGACTATAAACCTATACTTTTTCTGTTTGGATTCTTAAATTAGAGTTCAATATGAAACCATAGCAATTTGATTCACTCAAAACAGATTTAAAATGAAGAAGTTATGGGTAAAACAAGATTGGATATTTCTGATCTTTTTAGCTACGGGAAATGTTTAATAAATCTATATTAATCATATCCTAGCTAACTTATATTGTATTATACATGTATTCTAATATATTATGTAATCTTGGGATACCATAGACATGTATGCAAATGTTTTGACATATCATATCGACCCATCTATATATATTATTTGGAACAACCATAGACACTCTATATGCAGTAATGTTGGAGTTAACTATACAGGGTTGAGGTTGATTCCAAAAATATATATAGTTTAAGTTGTGATCTAGCCTGAGACGTGCATACACTGGGTCGTGGATTGATTCAAGATAATATATATCGATTTATTTCTGTACATCTAATTATGGACAACTAGTTGTAGGTTACTAACGAGGACAGCTGACTTAATACACTCAAATCTTTAAAACAGTAAAACATATTAAAAATATTGTAAATATATTTTGAACATACTTTGATATATATGTACATATTTGTTATAGGTTCGTGAATCGACCAGTGGCCAAGTCTTACTTCCCGATGAAGTAAAAATCTGTGAAAGTGAGTTATAGTCCCACTTTTAAAATCTAATATTTTGGGATGAGAATACATGCAGTTTTATAAATGTTTTACGAAATAGACACAAGTAAATGAAACTACATTATATGGGTGAATGATCGAAGCCGAATATGCCCCTTTTGCTTGGTAGCATAAGAATTAGTAAACCGATCTACTAATTGACGCGAATCCTAAAGATAGATCTATTGGGCCTAACGAACCCCATCCAAAGTACCAGATGTTTTAGTACTTCGAATTCGTTTTTATCATGTCTGAAGGATTTCCCGGAATGATAGGGGATATTCTTATATGCATCTTGTTAATGTCGGTTACCAGGTGTTCACCATATGAATGATTTTTATCTCCATGTATGGGATGTATATTGAAATATGAAATCTTGTGGTCTATTATTATGATTTGATAATATATAGGTTAAACCTATAACTCGTCAACATTTTTGTTGACGGTTTAAGCATGTTTATTCTCAGGTGATTATTAAGAGCTTCCGCTGTTGCATACTAAAATAAGGACAAGATTTGGAGTCCATGCTTGTATGATATTATGTAAAAACTGCATTCAAGAAACTTATTTTTGATGTAATATATTCTTATTGTAAACCATTATGTAATGGTCGTGTGTAAACGGTATATTTTAGATTATCATTATTTGATAATCTACGTAATGCTTTTTAAACCTTTATAGATAAAATAAAGGCTATGGTTGTTTTAAAAATGAATGCAGTCTTTGAAAAATGTCTCATATAGAGGTCAAAACCTCGCGACGAAATCAATTAATATGGAACGTTTATAATCAATATGAACGGGACATTTCAGTTGGTATCCGAGCGTTGGTCTTAGAGAACCAGAAAATTGCATTAGTGTATCTTACCGAGTTTGTTAGGATGCATTAGTGAGTCTGGACTTCGACCGTGTTTTTCTTCAAAAATGATTGCTTAACATTTTTGTTGGAAACTATATATTATTAACATGTAAATATTATGTGATATATTAATCTCTTAACATGTTTGATATTGTGTGATAGATGCCTACCTCTAGTACAAATCCCATTGATTCACCTAATAATAATGAAGAGTCGAATATATTTTGGGAAGATTCACAAATTCCCGAAGAGGAACCGGAAGAGGAGGAACCGGAAGAGGAGGAATCGGAAGAAGAGGAATCAGAAGAGGATGAATCGGAAGAGGAGGAACCAGAAGAAGAAGAGGTTCCGGAGGAAGAAATATTGATACCTATAGTAAATCAATTAAATTAAAGAAAATCCTCAACCAACGGACCAAAGTTAATAATGATCAATGGTGTTTCCGCCGAGGAAGCAAAATATTGGGAAGATTACCAATTTTCCGATGAATTGGATCCCGATGAGGATTCCGATGATGTTATAGAAATTACCTCGACCCAATTTAATAAAGTGAAAGAAAATAATAAGGGGGTATAAAAATAGAGAAACCCGATTCCAACCCCGATGAACTTTATATGTATCGACAACATCCGTATTTCCTAAAATGTAACAATGACCCGGGAACCTCTAAACCACCAGGTTTTTCTAAACTATTATGGAAAACGACGGCTCCTATTAGAGGAACACCATATATTCCTAGAAAATTAGGAAAACGAACCAAGTCTGAAGAAGAAGAAACCAGTGATTCAGATTAGAAGGTTGTAATCATGTTGTGTATTATATGTATTGTAGTGTGCTTGTACTTTTATGTTCTATGTAAAAATTGCTTGTATTGTTTGTTAATTATCTTTTACGAATCTAATCCTTGTCTATTTTACAGTATAAAAACAAAATGGACGTTAAGGGTAGACAACCGAATATTTTAGAAGACCTACCAGAGGATATGATTGAGGAAATCTTATCTAGAGTCGGTCAGAATTCATCAGCACATTTAGTTGTGGCGAAATTAACTTGTCAAACATTTGAAAGACTTTCCAGAAATGCCTTAGTTTATAAAAGGCTTTCATTTGATAGGTGGGGTATATCACATTGGGGAGACTTTAAGTTACGCCGTGTTTTCTTTAAAGCATTAAATGCGGGGAACCCAAATGATTTTACGCTACGGGTTAAGAACCTATTTTGACTCAACATATCCCAACATAGGATTTCGTGAATTAGAAAGAGCTTCTAACATGCAACATAAAGAAGCATGTTATGCTTACGGGTTAGTGATGTTCGCTTCTTACTAAAGTGAGAAAAAGAACATCGGATTGCAGCTTTTAAATAAAACTTTCCCACAAGTGACGGATTCGGTAGTTGGGGTGAGAAACAAGGTTTTTAGATTATTACGGGGCTGTTGGACATTACGAAACCCTCGTCCTTTTGACGACATTACAATGAAATGTCCCGTTCTTATTGATTAAAAACGTTCCATATTAATTGATTTCGTTGCGAGGTTTTGACCTCTATATGAGACGTTTTTCAAAGACTGCATTCATTTTTAAACAAACCATAACCTTTATTTCATCAATAAAGGTTTAAAAAGCTTTACGTAGATTATCAAATAATGATAATCTAAAATATCCTGTTTACACACGACCATTACATAATGGTTTACAATACAAATATGTTACAACAAAATAAGTTTCTTGAATGCAGTTTTTACACAATATCATTCAAGCATGGACTCCAAATCTTGTCCTTATTTAAGTATGCGATAGCGGAAGCTCTTAATAATCACCTGAGAATAAACATGCTTAAAACGTCAACAAAAATGTTGGTGAGTTATAGGTTTAACCTATATATATCAAATCGTAACAATAGACCACAAGATTTCATATTTCAATACACATCCCATACATAGAGATAAAAATCATTCATATGGTGAACACCTGGTAACCGACAATAACAAGATGCATATATAAGAATATCCCCATCATTCCGGGACACCCTTCGGATATGATATAAATTTCGAAGTACTAAAGCATCCGGTACTTTGGATGGGGTTTGTTAAGCCCAATAGATCTATCTTTAGGATTCGCGTCAATTAGGGTGTCTGTTCCCTAATTCTTAGATTACCAGACTTAATAAAAAGGGGCATATTCGATTTCGATAATTCAACCATAGAATGTAGTTTCACGTACTTGTGTCTATTTTGTAAATCATTTATAAAACCTGCATGTATTCTCATCCCAAAAATATTAGATTTTAAAAGTGGGACTATAACTCACTTTCACAGATTTTTACTTCGTCGGGAAGTAAGACTTGGCCACTGGTTGATTCACGAACCTATAACAATATATACATATATATCAAAGTATGTTCAAAATATATTTACAACACTTTTAATATATTTTGATGTTTTAAGTTTATTAAGTCAGCTGTCCTCGTTAGTAACCTACAACTAGTTGTCCACAGTTAGATGTACAGAAATAAATCGATAAATATTATCTTGAATCAATCCACGACCCAGTGTATACGTATCTCAGTATTGATCACAACTCAAACTATATATATTTTGGAATCAACCTCAACCCTGTATAGCTAACTCCAACATTCACATATAGAGTGTCTATGGTTGTTCCGAAATATATATAGATGTGTCGACATGATAGGTCGAAACATTGTATACGTGTCTATGGTATCTCAAGATTACATAATATATAATACAAGTTGATTAAGTTATGGTTGGAATAGATTTGTTACCAATTTTCACGTAGCTAAAATGAGAAAAATTATCCAATCTTGTTTTACCCATAACTTCTTCATTTTAAATCTATTTTGAGTGAATCAAATTGCTATGGTTTCATATTGAACTCTATTTTATGAATCTAAACAAAAAAAGTATAGGTTTCTAGTCGGAAAAATAAGTTACAAGTCGTTTTTGTAAAGGTAGTCATTTCAGTCGAAAGAACGACGTCTAGATGACCATTTTAGAAAACATACTTCCACTTTGAGTTTAACCATAATTTTTGGATATAGTTTCATGTTCATAATAAAAATCATTTTCTCAGAATAACAACTTTTAAATCAAAGTTTATCATAGTTTTTAATTAACTAACCCAAAACAGCCCGCGGTGTTACTACGACGGCGTAAATCCGGTTTTACGGTGTTTTTCGTGTTTCCAGGTTTTAAATCATTAAGTTAGCATATCATATAGATATAGAACATGTGTTTAGTTGATTTTAAAAGTCAAGTTAGAAGGATTAACTTTTGTTTGCGAACAAGTTTAGAATTAACTAAACTATGTTCTAGTGATTACAAGTTTAAACCTTCGAATAAGATAGCTTTATATGTATGAATCGAATGATGTTATGAACATCATTACTACCTTAAGTTCCTTGGATGAACCTACTGGAAAAGAGAAAAATGGATCTAGCTTCAATGGATCCTTGGATGGCTCAAAGTTCTTGAAGCAAAATCATGACACGAAAACAAGTTCAAGTAAGATCATCACTTGAAATAAGATTGTTATAGTTATAGAAATTGAACCAAAGTTTGAATATGATTATTACCTTGTATTAGAATGATAACCTACTGTAAGAAACAAAGATTTCTTGAGGTTGGATGATCACCTTACAAGATTGGAAGTGAGCTAGCAAACTTGAAAGTATTCTTGATTTTATGAAACTAGAACTTTTGGAATTTATGAAGAACACTTAGAACTTGAAGATAGAACTTGAGAGAGATCAATTAGATGAAGAAAATTGAAGAATGAAAGTGTTTGTAGGTGTTTTTGGTCGTTGGTGTATGGATTAGATATAAAGGATATGTAATTTTGTTTTCATGTAAATATAAGTCATGAATGATTACTCATATTTTTGTAATTTTATGAGATATTTCATGCTAGTTTCCAAATGATGGTT
Organism: Rutidosis leptorrhynchoides; assembly: GCF_046630445.1. Taxonomy (NCBI): domain Eukaryota; kingdom Viridiplantae; phylum Streptophyta; class Magnoliopsida; order Asterales; family Asteraceae; genus Rutidosis; species Rutidosis leptorrhynchoides. The sequence goes on along the minus strand of NC_092334.1, from coordinate 497,768,820 downwards.
CCCACATGTGTTAGGTGACTCACATGGGCTGCTAAGAGCTGATAATTGGAGTGTATATACCAATAGTACATACATCTAAAAGCTGTGTATTGTACGAGTACGAATACGGGTGCATACGAGTAGAATTGTTGATGAAACTGAACGAGGATGTAATTGTAAGCATTTTTGTTAAGTAGAAGTATTTTGATAAGTGTATTGAAGTCTTTTAAAAGTGTATAAATACATATTAAAACACTACATGTATATACATTTTAACTGAGTCGTTAAGTCATCGTTAGTCGTTACATGTAAGTGTTGTTTTGAAACCTTTAGGTTAATGATCTTGTTAAATGTTGTTAACCCAATATTTATAATATCAAATGAGATTTTAAATTATTATATTATCATGATATTATCATGTATGAATATCTCTTAATATGATATATATACATTAAATGTCTTTACAACGATAATCGTTACATATATGTCTCGTTTAAAAATCATTAAGTTAGTAGTCTTGTTTTTACATATGTAGTTCATTGTTAATATACTTAATGATATGTTTACTTATCATAGTATCATGTTAACTATATATATATATATATCCATATATATGTCATCATATAGTTTTTACAAGTTTTAACGTTCGTGAATCACCGGTCAACTTGGGTGGTCAATTGTCTATATGAAACATATTTCAATTAATCAAATCTTAACAAGTTTGATTGCTTAACATGTTGGAAACATTTAATCATGTAAATATCAATCTCAATTAATATATATAAACATGGAAAAGTTCGGGTCACTACAGTACCTACCCGTTAAATAAATTTCGTCCCGAAATTTTAAGCTGTTGAAGGTGTTGACGAATCTTCTGGAAATAGATGCGGGTATTTCTTCTTCATCTGATCTTCACGCTCCTAGGTGAACTCGGGTCCTCTACGAGCATTCCATCGAACCTTAACAATTGGTATCTTGTTTTGCTTAAGTCTTTTAACCTCACGATCCATTATTTCGACGGGTTCTTCGATGAATTGAAGTTTTTCGTTGATTTGGATTTCATCTAACGAAATAGTGAGATCTTCTTTAGCAAAACATTTCTTCAAATTCGAGACGTGGAAAGTGTTATGTACAGTCGTGAGTTGTTGAGGTAACTCAAGTCGGTAAGCTACTGGTCCGACACGATCAATAATCTTGAATGGTCCAATATACCTTGGATTTAATTTCCCTCGTTTACCAAATCGAACAACGCCTTTCCAAGGTGCAACTTTAAGCATGACCATCTCTCCAATTTCAAATTCTATATCTTTTCTTTTAATGTCAACGTAGCTCTTTTGTCGACTTTGGGCGGTTTTCAACCGTTGTTGAATTTGGATGATCTTCTCGGTAGTTTCTTGTATAATCTCCGGACCCGTAATCTGTCTATCCCCCACTTCACTCCAACAAATCGGAGACCTGCACTTTCTACCATAAAGTGCTTCAAACGGCACCATCTCAATGCTTGAATGGTAGCTGTTGTTGTAGGAAAATTCTGCTAACGGTAGATGTCGATCCCAACTGTTTCTGAAATCAATAACACATGCTCGTAGCATGTCTTCAAGCGTTTGTATCGTCCTTTCGCTCTGCCCATCAGTTTGTGGATGATAGGGAGTACTCATGTCTAGACGAGTTCCTAATGCTTGCTGTAATGTCTGCCAGAATCTTGAAATACATCTGCCATCCCTATCAGAGATAATAGAGATTGGTATTCCATGTCTGGAGACGACTTCCTTCAAATACAGTCGCGCTAACTTCTCCATCTTGTCATCTTCTCTTATTGGTAGGAAGTGTGCTGATTTGGTGAGACGATCAACTATTACCCAAATAGTATCAAAACCACTTGCAGTCCTTGGCAATTTAGTGATGAAATCCATGGTAATGTTTTCCCATTTCCATTCCGGGATTTCGGGTTGTTGAAGTAGACCTGATGGTTTCTGATGCTCAGCTTTGACCTTAGAACACGTCAAACATTCTCCTACGTATTTAGCAACATCGGCTTTCATACCCGGCCACCAAAAATGTTTCTTGAGATCCTTGTACATCTTCCCCGTTCCAGGATGTATTGAGTATCTGGTTTTATGAGCTTCTCTAAGTACCATTTCTCTCATATCTCCAAATTTTGGTACCCAAATCCTTTCAGCCCTATACCGGGTTCCGTCTTCCCGAATATTAAGATGCTTCTCCGATCCTTTGGGTATTTCATCCTTTAAATTTCCCTCTTTTAAAACTCCTTGTTGCGCCTCCTTTATTTGAGTAGTAATGTTATTATGAATCATTATATTCATAGATTTTACTCGAATGGGTTCTCTATCCTTCCTGCTCAAGGCATCGGCTACCACATTTGCCTTCCCCGGGTGGTAACGAATCTCAAAATCGTAATCATTCAATAATTCAATCCACCTACGCTGCCTCATATTCAGTTGTTTCTGATTAAATATGTGTTGAAGACTTTTGTGGTCGGTATATATAATACTTTTGACCCCATATAAGTAGTGCCTCCAAGTCTTTAATGCAAAAACAACCGCGCCTAATTCCAAATCATGCGTCGTATAATTTTGTTCGTGAATCTTCAATTGTCTAGACGCATAAGCAATCACCTTCGTTCGTTGCATTAATACACAACCGAGACCTTGCTTTGATGCGTCACAATAAATCACAAAATCATCATTCCCTTCAGGCAATGACAATATAGGTGCCGTAGTTAGCTTTTTCTTCAATAACTGAAACGCTTTCTCTTGTTCATCATTCCATTCAAATTTCTTCCCTTTATGCGTTAATGCAGTCAAGGGTTTTGCTATTCTGGAAAAGTCTTGGATGAACCTTCTGTAGTAACCAGCTAGTCCTAAAAACTGGCGTATGTGTTTCGGAGTTTTCGGGGTTTCCCACTTTTCAACAGTTTCTATCTTTGCCGGATCCACCTTAATACCTTCTTTGTTCACTATGTGACCGAGGAATTGAACTTCTTCCAACCAAAATGCACACTTTGAAAACTTAGCGTACAATTCTTCCTTCCTCAATACTTCTAACACCTTTCTCAATTGTTCACCGTGTTCTTGGTCATTCTTTGAGTAAATAAGTATGTCATCAATGAAAACAATGACAAACTTGTCAAGGTATGGTCCACACACTCGGTTCATAAGGTCCATGAACACAGCTGGTGCATTAGTTAAACCAAACGGCATGACCATAAACTCGTAATGACCGTAACGTGTTCTGAAAGCAGTCTTTGGAATATCATCTTCTTTCACCCGCATTTGATGATACCCGGAACGTAAGTCAATCTTTGAATAAACAGACGAGCCTTGTAGTTGATCAAATAAGTCGTCGATTCTCGGTAGTGGGTAGCGGTTCTTGATGGTAAGTTTGTTCAACTCTCGGTAGTCGATACACAACCTGAATGTACCATCTTTCTTCTTGACAAACAAAACAGGAGCTCCCCACGGTGATGTGCTTGGTCGAATGAAACCACGCTCTAAAAGTTCTTGTAATTGGCTTTGCAGTTCTTTCATCTCGCTGGGTGCGAGTCTGTAAGGAGCACGAGCTATTGGTGCAGCTCCTGGTACAAGATCTATTTGAAATTCAACGGATCGATGTGGGGGTAATCCCGGTAATTCTTTCGGAAATACATCGGGAAATTCTTTTGCAATGGGAACATCATTGATGCTCTTTTCTTCAGTTTGTACTTTCTCGACGTGTGCTAGAACAGCATAGCAACCTTTTCTTATTAGTTTTTGTGCCTTCAAATTACTAATAAGATGTAGCTTCGTGTTGCCCTTTTCTCCGTACACCATTAAGGGTTTTCCTTTTTCTCGTATAATGCGAATTGCATTTTTGTAACAAACGATCTCCGCTTTCACTTCTTTCAACCAGTCCATACCGATTATCACATCAAAACTCCCTAACTCTACTGGTATCAAATCAATCTTAAATGTTTCGCTAACCAGTTTAATTTCTCGATTCCGACATATATTATCTGCTGAAATTAATTTACCATTTGCTAATTCGAGTAAAAATTTACTATCCAAAGGCGTCAATGGACAACTTAATTTAGCATAAAAATCTCTACTCATATAGCTTCTATCCGCACCCGAATCAAATAAAACGTAAGCAGATTTATTGTCAATAAGAAACGTACCCGTAACAAGCTCCGGGTCTTCCTGTGCCTCTACCGCATTAATATTGAAAACTCTTCCACGGCCTTGTCCATTCGTGTTCTCCTGGTTCGGGCAATTTCTAATAATGTGGCCTGGTTTTCCACATTTATAACAAACTACATTGGCATAACTTGCTCCGACACTACTTGCTCCGCCATTACTCGTTCCGACACCATTTGTTCCTTTCGTTCTATTAACCCCTGGTCCGTAGACCTCACACTTCGCCGCGCTATGACCATTTCTTTTACACTTGTTGCAAAATTTGGTGCAGAACCCCGAGTGATTCTTTTCACACCTTTGGCATAGTTGCTTCTGATTGTTGTTGTTGTTGCGGTTATTATTGTTGTTGGGATGATTGTTGTAGTTGCTGTTGTTGTTGTTGTTGTTGTTGTTGTTGTTGTTGTTGTTGTTGTTGGGCCGTTTGTTGTAGTTGCGATTGATGTTGCGATTGTTGGGATAATTGTTGCGATTATTGTTGTAATTGCTGTTGTTGTTGTATTGGTGATTCTTATCACCGTTTTCCTCCCACTTTCTTTTGACTTGCTTCACATTGGCCTCTTCAGCAGTCTGTTCTTTAATTCTTTCTTCAATCTGGTTCACTAGTTTGTGAGCCATTCTACATGCCTGTTGTATGGAGGCGGGCTCGTGTGAACTTATATCTTCTTGGATTCTTTCCGGTAATCCTTTCACAAACGCGTCGATCTTCTCTTCCTCATCTTCGAATGCTCCCGGACACAATAGGCACAATTCTGTGAATCGTCTTTCGTACGTGGTAATATCAAATCCTTGGGTTCGTAACCCTCTAAGTTCTGTCTTGAGCTTATTGACTTCGGTTCTGGGACGGTACTTCTCGTTCATCAAGTGCTTGAATGCTGACCACGGTAGTGCGTACGCATCATCTTGTCCCACTTGCTCTAGATAGGTATTCCACCATGTTAACGCAGAACCGGTGAAGGTATGCGTAGCGTACTTCACTTTGTCCTCTTCAGTACACTTACTTATGGCAAACACCGATTCAACCTTCTCGGTCCACCGTTTCAATCCGATCGGTCCTTCGGTTCCATCAAATTCCAAAGGTTTGCAGGCAGTGAATTCTTTGTAGGTGCATCCTACACGATTTCCTGTACTGCTAGATCCAAGGTTATTGTTGGTATGTAGCGCAGCCTGTACTGCGGCTATGTTTGAAGCTAGAAAAGTACGGAATTCCTCTTCATTCATATTCACGGTGTGTCGAGTAGTCGGTGCCATTTCCTTCAAAATAGTTAAATGGAACAAGTTAATCATACAGAATATTAAGAGTAGTTAATAGTATTTCGTAGCATAATATGAACTCATTTATAAAAGCTTTTTCTTCATATTAGCGTTTTATAAGTTTAAATTCGGGTAGTACCTACCCGTTAAGTTCATACTTAGTAGCTAATATACAATTCAACTACTACAATTCTATATGAAAAACTGATTATAATAATATTTCGCGTTCAAACTTTTATACAATATTTTACAAACTTACAATACCGTTTATTTTACATAAAGCATGAAATATAGCACACAATAACTTTGATACAAGATAGTTGTGAAGACAATTCTAGCTAGTACACAAGTCGTTCAGCAAAGGCAATAAAGACACGTAATTCATACGTCCAGAAACAAGTCATACATTCTGGTTTTACTAGGACTACTTCCCATCCTTGGTCTTGTGCAACATAACCGTTATGGCCGTTGATAAGACAGCGTGTTGTAACGTCATCAAAGGGATGAGGGTTACGTAATGTCCAACAGTCCCGTAATAATCTAAAAACCTCATTTCTTACCCCAATTACCGACTCCGTCACTTGTGGAAACGTTTTGTTTAATAGTTGTAGCCCGATGTTCTTGTTCTCACTTTGGTGAGAAGCGAACATTACTAATCCGTAAGCATAACATGCTTCTTTATGTTGCATGTTAGCCGCTTTTTCTAAATCACGAAGTCCAATATTCGGATATATTGAGTCAAAATAATTTCTTAACCCGTTGCGTAAAATAGCATTTGGGTTCCCCGCAATATATGCGTCAAAGTAAACACATCGTAACTTATGGGTTTCCCAATGTGATATCCCCCATCTTTCAAACGAAAGTCTCTTATAAACCAAGACATTCTTGGAACGTTCTTCGAATGTCTTACAAACTGATCTCGCCTTAAATAGTTGTGCCGAAGAATTCTGGCCGACTCTAGACAAGATTTCATCAATCATGTCTCCGGGTAGGTCTCTTAAAATATTGGGTTGTCTATCCATTTTGTGTTTTTAAACTGTAAAATAGACAAGAGTTAGATTCATAAAAAAAATACTTATTAATACAAGCAATTTTTACATATATCATAAAGCATAAGAACACTATATTCCATATATTACACCACACGAATACAACTATCTTATTCCGACTCGCTCGTTTCTTCTTCTTCGGTTTTGGTTCGTTTTGCCAAGTTTCTAGGGATATATGATGTTCCCCTAATACGAGCCGTCGTTGTCCACATTGGTTTAGAAAAACCTGGTGGTTTAGAGGTTCCCGGGTCATTGTTACAACTTAAGGACTTCGGGGGTTGACGATACATATAAAGTTCATCGGGGTTGGAATTAGATTTCTCTATTTTTATGCCCTTTCCCTTATTATTTTCTTTTGCCTTTTTAAATTCAGTTGGGGTAATTTCTATAACATCATCGGAATTCTCGTCGGAATCCGATTCATCGGAGAATTGGTAATCCTCCCAATATTTTGCTTCCTTGGCGGAAACACCATTGACCATAATTAACTTTGGTCGGTTGGTTGAGGATTTTCTTTTACTTAACCGTTTTATTATTTCCACCACCGGTTCTATTTCTTCATCCGGTTCCGATTCTTCTTCCGGTTCCGATTCTTCTTCCGGTTCCGACTCTTCTTCCGGTTCCTCTTCGGGAACTTGTGAATCAGTCCACAAATCATTCCAATTTACATTTGACTCTTCATTATTATTAGGTGAGTCAATGGGACTTGTTCTAGAGGTAGACATCTATCACATAATATCAAACACGTTAAGAGATTAATATATCACATAATATTCATATGTTAAAAATATATAGTTTCCAACAAAAATGTTAAGCAATCATTTTTAAAGAAAACACGGTCGAAGTCCAGACTCACTAATGCATCCTAACAAACTCGATAAGACACACTAATGCAAATTTTCTGGTTCTCTAAGACCAACGCTCTGATACCAACTGAAATGTCCCGTTCTTATTGATTAAAAACGTTCCATATTAATTGATTTCGTTGCGAGGTTTTGACCTCTATATGAGACGTTTTTCAAAGACTGCATTCATTTTTAAACAAACCATAACCTTTATTTCATCAATAAAGGTTTAAAAAGCTTTACGTAGATTATCAAATAATGATAATCTAAAATATCCTGTTTACACACGACCATTACATAATGGTTTACAATACAAATATGTTACAACAAAATAAGTTTCTTGAATGCAGTTTTTACACAATATCATTCAAGCATGGACTCCAAATCTTGTCCTTATTTAAGTATGCGATAGCGGAAGCTCTTAATAATCACCTGAGAATAAACATGCTTAAAACGTCAACAAAAATGTTGGTGAGTTATAGGTTTAACCTATATATATCAAATCGTAACAATAGACCACAAGATTTCATATTTCAATACACATCCCATACATAGAGATAAAAATCATTCATATGGTGAACACCTGGTAACCGACAATAACAAGATGCATATATAAGAATATCCCCATCATTCCGGGACACCCTTCGGATATGATATAAATTTCGAAGTACTAAAGCATCCGGTACTTTGGATGGGGTTTGTTAAGCCCAATAGATCTATCTTTAGGATTCGCGTCAATTAGGGTGTCTGTTCCCTAATTCTTAGATTACCAGACTTAATAAAAAGGGGCATATTCGATTTCGATAATTCAACCATAGAATGTAGTTTCACGTACTTGTGTCTATTTTGTAAATCATTTATAAAACCTGCATGTATTCTCATCCCAAAAATATTAGATTTTAAAAGTGGGACTATAACTCACTTTCACAGATTTTTACTTCGTCGGGAAGTAAGACTTGGCCACTGGTTGATTCACGAACCTATAACAATATATACATATATATCAAAGTATGTTCAAAATATATTTACAACACTTTTAATATATTTTGATGTTTTAAGTTTATTAAGTCAGCTGTCCTCGTTAGTAACCTACAACTAGTTGTCCACAGTTAGATGTACAGAAATAAATCGATAAATATTATCTTGAATCAATCCACGACCCAGTGTATACGTATCTCAGTATTGATCACAACTCAAACTATATATATTTTGGAATCAACCTCAACCCTGTATAGCTAACTCCAACATTCACATATAGAGTGTCTATGGTTGTTCCGAAATATATATAGATGTGTCGACATGATAGGTCGAAACATTGTATACGTGTCTATGGTATCTCAAGATTACATAATATATAATACAAGTTGATTAAGTTATGGTTGGAATAGATTTGTTACCAATTTTCACGTAGCTAAAATGAGAAAAATTATCCAATCTTGTTTTACCCATAACTTCTTCATTTTAAATCTATTTTGAGTGAATCAAATTGCTATGGTTTCATATTGAACTCTATTTTATGAATCTAAACAAAAAAAGTATAGGTTTCTAGTCGGAAAAATAAGTTACAAGTCGTTTTTGTAAAGGTAGTCATTTCAGTCGAAAGAACGACGTCTAGATGACCATTTTAGAAAACATACTTCCACTTTGAGTTTAACCATAATTTTTGGATATAGTTTCATGTTCATAATAAAAATCATTTTCTCAGAATAACAACTTTTAAATCAAAGTTTATCATAGTTTTTAATTAACTAACCCAAAACAGCCCGCGGTGTTACTACGACGGCGTAAATCCGGTTTTACGGTGTTTTTCGTGTTTCCAGGTTTTAAATCATTAAGTTAGCATATCATATAGATATAGAACATGTGTTTAGTTGATTTTAAAAGTCAAGTTAGAAGGATTAACTTTTGTTTGCGAACAAGTTTAGAATTAACTAAACTATGTTCTAGTGATTACAAGTTTAAACCTTCGAATAAGATAGCTTTATATGTATGAATCGAATGATGTTATGAACATCATTACTACCTTAAGTTCCTTGGATGAACCTACTGGAAAAGAGAAAAATGGATCTAGCTTCAATGGATCCTTGGATGGCTCAAAGTTCTTGAAGCAAAATCATGACACGAAAACAAGTTCAAGTAAGATCATCACTTGAAATAAGATTGTTATAGTTATAGAAATTGAACCAAAGTTTGAATATGATTATTACCTTGTATTAGAATGATAACCTACTGTAAGAAACAAAGATTTCTTGAGGTTGGATGATCACCTTACAAGATTGGAAGTGAGCTAGCAAACTTGAAAGTATTCTTGATTTTATGAAACTAGAACTTTTGGAATTTATGAAGAACACTTAGAACTTGAAGATAGAACTTGAGAGAGATCAATTAGATGAAGAAAATTGAAGAATGAAAGTGTTTGTAGGTGTTTTTGGTCGTTGGTGTATGGATTAGATATAAAGGATATGTAATTTTGTTTTCATGTAAATATAAGTCATGAATGATTACTCATATTTTTGTAATTTTATGAGATATTTCATGCTAGTTTCCAAATGATGGTTCCCACATGTGTTAGGTGACTCACATGGGCTGCTAAGAGCTGATAATTGGAGTGTATATACCAATAGTACATACATCTAAAAGCTGTGTATTGTACGAGTACGAATACGGGTGCATACGAGTAGAATTGTTGATGAAACTGAACGAGGATGTAATTGTAAGCATTTTTGTTAAGTAGAAGTATTTTGATAAGTGTATTGAAGTCTTTTAAAAGTGTATAAATACATATTAAAACACTACATGTATATACATTTTAACTGAGTCGTTAAGTCATCGTTAGTCGTTACATGTAAGTGTTGTTTTGAAACCTTTAGGTTAATGATCTTGTTAAATGTTGTTAACCCAATATTTATAATATCAAATGAGATTTTAAATTATTATATTATCATGATATTATCATGTATGAATATCTCTTAATATGATATATATACATTAAATGTCTTTACAACGATAATCGTTACATATATGTCTCGTTTAAAAATCATTAAGTTAGTAGTCTTGTTTTTACATATGTAGTTCATTGTTAATATACTTAATGATATGTTTACTTATCATAGTATCATGTTAACTATATATATATATATATCCATATATATGTCATCATATAGTTTTTACAAGTTTTAACGTTCGTGAATCACCGGTCAACTTGGGTGGTCAATTGTCTATATGAAACATATTTCAATTAATCAAATCTTAACAAGTTTGATTGCTTAACATGTTGGAAACATTTAATCATGTAAATATCAATCTCAATTAATATATATAAACATGGAAAAGTTCGGGTCACTACATACAACATGCTGCCTAGCTAATGGTCATAACGGTTATTTTCCACAAGACCAAGGATGGGAAGTCGTCTTAGTAAAACCAGAATGCATGACTTGTTTCTGGACTTATGAATTACGTGTCTTTATTTCTTTTGCTGAACAACTTGCGTATTAACTAGATTTATCTTCAAAACTGTCATGTATCAAAGTGTACTATATTTCATGTTATATGTAATATAGCGATATTGTAAGTTTGAAGAATATTTATATGTGATATATTATTATAATCAGATTTTCATATGGAATTGTAGTAGTTGAATTGTATATTAGCTACTAAGTATGAACTTAACGGGTAGGTAGTACCCGAATTTAAACTTATAAAACGCTAATATGAAGAAAAAGCTTTTATAAATGAGTTCATATTATGCTATGAGATACTATTGACTACTCTTAATATTCTGTATGATTAAATTGTTTCATTTGACTATTTTGAAGGAAATGACACCGACTACTCGACACACCTTGAATATGAGCGAAGAGGAATTTTGTGCCTTTCTTGCTTCAAACATAGGCGCAGTACAGGCCGCGCTACATACCAACAATAACTCTGAATCTAGCAATACAGCTAACGGCGCAAGAAATCGTGTAGGATGCTCCTACAAAGAATTCACTGCCTACAAACCTTCATAATTTGATGGGACCGAAGGACCAATCGGATTGAAATGGTGGACCGAGAAAGTTGAATCGGTGTTTGCCATAAGTAAGTGTGCTGAAGGAGACAAAGTGAAGTACGGTACGCATACCTTCACAGGTATTGCATTAACATGGTGGAATACCTATCTAGAGCAAGTGGGACAAGATGCTGCTTACGCGCTACCGTGGTCAGCATTCAAGCACTTGATGAACGAGAAGTACCGTCCCAGAACCGAGGTCAATAAGCTCAATTCCGAACTTAGAGGGTTACAAACACAGGGATTCGATATTACTTCGTATGAAAGACGATTCACAGAATTGTGCCTATTGTGTCCGAGTGCATTCGAAGATGAGGAAGAGAAGATCGACGCGTTTGTGAAAGGTTTACCGGAGATAATCCAAGAAGATATAAGTTCACACGACCCTGCCACCATATAAAAGGCATGTAGAATGGCTCACAAACTAGTGAACCAGATTGAGGGTAGAATTAAAGAACAAGCGGCCGAAGAGGCCAACGTGAAGTTAGTCAAAAGAAAGTGGGAGGAAAACGGTGATAAGAGTCACCAAAACAACAACAACTATCCTAACAATTGCAACATCAATCGCAACTACAACAAACAGCACAACAACAACAACAACAACAACTACAACAATCATCCCAACAACAATAACAACCGCAACAACAACAACAATCAGAAGCAGCTATGCCAAAGGTGTGAAAATTATCACTCGGGGTTCTGCACCAAATTTTTCAACAAGTGTAAAAGAAATGGTCATAGCACGGCGAAATGTGAGGTCTATGGACCAGGGGTTAACAGAACAAAAGGAACTAATGGTGTCGGAACGAGTAATGGCGTTATGCCAATGTAGTTTGTTATAAATGTGGAAAATCGGGCCACATTATTAGAAATTGCCCGAACCAGGAGAACACGATTGGATAAGGCCGCGGAAGAGTTTTCAATATTAATGCGGCAGAGGCACAGGAAGACCCGGAGCTTGTTACGGGTACGTTTCTTATTGACAATAAATCTGCTTACGTTTTATTTGATTCGAGTGCGGATAGAAGCTATATGAGTAGAGATTTTTGTGCTAAATTAAGTTGTCCATTGACACCGTTGGATAGTAAATTTTTACTCGAATTAGCAAACGGTAAATTAATTTCAGCAGATTATATATGCCGGAATCGAGAAATTAAACTGGGTAGCGAAATATTTAAGATTGATTTGATACCAGTAGAGTTAGGGAGTTTTGATGTAATAATTGGCATGGACTGGTTGAAAAAGGTGAGAGCAGAGGTCGTTTGTTACAAAAATGCGATTCGCATTATGCGTGAAAAAGGAAAACCTTTAATGGTGTACGGAGAAAAGAACAACGCGAAATTAAACCTTATTAGTAGTTTGAAGGCGCAAAAACTAATAAGAAAAGGTTGTCACGTCATTCTAGCACACATCGAGGAAGTTAAACCTGAAGAAAAGAACATCAGTGATGTTCCCGTCGCAAAAGAATTTCTCGATGTATTTCCGAAAGAATTACCGGGATTACCCCCACATCGATCCGTTGAATTTCAAATAGACCTTGTACCAGGAGCTGCACCAATAGCTCGTGCTCCATATAGACTCGCACCCAGCGAAATAAAAGAATTACAAAGTCAGTTACAGGAACTTTTAGAGCGTGGTTTCATTCGACCAAGCACATCACCATGGAGAGCTCCTGTTTTGTTTGTCAAGAAGAAAGATGGTACATTCAGGTTGTGTATCGACTACCGAGAGTTGAACAAACTTACCATCAAGAACCGCTATCCACTACCGAGAATCGACGACTTATTTGATCAACTACAAGGCTCGTCTGTTTATTCGAAGATCGATTTAGGTTCTGGATATCATCAAATGCGGGTGAAGGAGGATGATATTCCAAAGACTGCTTTTAGGACGCGTTACGGTCATTACGAGTTTATGGTTATGCCATTTGGATTGACTAACGCATCAGCTGTGTTCATGGACCTCATGAACCGAGTGTGTGGGCCATATCTTGACAAGTTTGTCATTATTTTAATCGATGACATACTTATTTACTCAAAGAATGATCAAGAACACGAAGAACATTTGAGCAAAGTGCTAGAGTTGCTGAGAAAAGAAAAACTGTACGCTAAGTTTTCAAAGTGTGCATTTTGGTTAGAAGAAGTTCAATTCCTCGGTCACATAGTGAACAAAGAAGGTATCCAGGTGGACCCGGTAAAGATCAAAACCGTTGAAAAGGGGAAAACCCCAAAAACTTCGATGCGTATACGTCAATTTTTAGGATTGGCTGGTTACTACAGAAGATTCATCCAAGATTTCTCCAAAATAGCAAAACCCTTGACTGCATTAACGCATAAAGGGAAGAAATTTGAATGGAAGGATGAACAAGAGAAGGCGTTTCAGTTATTGAAGAAAAAGCTAACTACGGCACCTATATTATCATTGCCTGAAGGGAATGATGATTTTGTGATTTATTGTGACGCATCAAAGCAAGGTCTCGGTTGTGTATTAATGCAACGAACGAAGGTGATTACTTATGCGTCTAGACAATTGAAGATTCACGAGCAAAATTATACAACTCATGATTTGGAATTGGGTGCTGTTGTTTTTGCATTAAAGACTTGGAGGCATTATTTATATGGGGTCAAAAGTATTATATATACCGACCACAAAAGTCTCCAACATATATTTAATCAGAAGCAACTGAATATGAGATAACGCAGGTGGATTGAACTGTTGAATGATTATGATTTTGAGATTCGATACCACCCGGGGAAGGCGAATGTGGTAGCCGACGCTTTGAGTAGAAAGGACAGAGAACCTATACGGGTAAAAGCTATGAATATAATTATTCGTACTAACCTTACTACTCAAATAAAGGAGGCGCAACAGGGGGTTGTAAAAGAAGGAAAGTTGAAGAATGAGATACCCAAAGGATCAGAGAAACATATTAATATTCGGGAAGACGGAACCCGATATAGGGCTGATAGAATTTGGGTACTAAGGTTTGGAGATGTGAGAGAAATGGTACTTAAAGAAGCACATAAAACCAGATATTCAATACATCCCGGAGCGGGAAAGATGTATAAAGATCTCAAGAAACACTTTTGGTGGCCGGGTATGAAAGCTGATATTGCTAAATATGTAGGAGAATGTTTGACGTGTTCTAAGGTCAAAGCTGAACATCAGAAACTATCAGGTCTACTACAACAACCTGAAATCCTGGAATGGAAATGGGAAAACATTACCATGGATTTCATTACTAAATTGCCAAGGACTACAAGTGGTTATGATACTATTTGGGTAATAGTTGATCATCCCACCAAGTCAGCACATTTCCTGCCAATGAGAGAAGATGACAAAATGGAGAAGTTGGCGTGATTTTATTTGAAGGAGGTTGTCTCCAGACATGGAATACCCGTCTCTATTATCTCTGATAGGGATGGTAGATTTGTTTCAAGTTTCTGGCAGACATTGTAACAAGCATTGGGGACTCGTCTAGACATGAGTACTGCCTATCATCCATAAACTAATGGGCAGAGCGAAAGGACGATACAAATGCTTGAAGACATGCTACGAGCATGTGTTATTGATTTCGGAAACAGTTGGGATCGACACCTACCGTTAGCAGAATTTTCCTACAACAACAATTATCATTCTAGTATTGAGATGGCGCCGTTTGAGGCACTTTATGGTAGAAAGTGCAGGTCTTCGATTTGTTGGAATGAAGTGGGGGATAGACAGATTACGGGTCCGGAGATATTAAAAGAAACTACCGAGAAAATCATCCAAATTCAACAACGATTGAAAACCGCCCAGAGTCGACAAAAGAGCTACGCGGACAGTAAAAGAAAAGATATAGAGTTTGAAATTGGAGAAATGGTTATGCTTAAGGTTTCACCTTGGAAAGGCGTTGTTCGATTTGGTAAACGGGGGAAACTAAATCCAAGGTACATTGGACCATTCAAGATTATAGATCGTGTCGGACCAGTAGCTTACCAACTGGAGCTACCTTAACAACTCGCGGCTGTACATAACACTTTCCACGTCTCGAATTTGAAGAAATTTTTTGCTAAAGAAGATCTCACTATTCCGTTGGACGAAATCCAAATCAATGAAAAACTTCAGTTCATTGAAGAACCCGTCGAAATAATGGATCGTGAGGTTAAGAGACTTAAGCAAAACAAGATACCGATTGTTAAGGTTCAATGGAATGCTCGTAGAGGACCCGAGTTCACCTGGGAGCATGAAGATCAGATGAAGAAGAAATACCCGCATCTATTTCCAGAAGATTCGTCAACACCTTCAACAGCTTAAAATTTCGGGACGAAATTTATTTAACGGGTAGGTACTGTAGTGACCCGAACTTTTCCATGTTTATATATATTAATTGAGATTGATATTTACATGACTAAATGTTTCCAACGTGTTAAGCAATCAAACTTGTTAAGACTTGATTAAATGAAATAAGTTTCATATAGACAATTGATCACCCAAGTTGACCGGCGATTCACGAACGTTACAAAATTGTAAAAACTACATGTTGTGGTATATATAGACATATATATATGGTTGACATAAGATTATTATGAGTAAGTATCTCACTAAGTATATTAACAATGTGTGATATACATAAGAAATGAGATTACTAAGTTAAGAAACTCGAAATGATATACATAACGATTATCGTTATGATAACGTCAACTAAATACATATGTATCATATTAAGATATTGATACACTATATTTAACATGATAAAATTATATTTAAATATATCATTAAGTGTGTTAACAATGAACTACATATGTAAAAACAAGACTACTAACTCAAGAATTACGAAACGAGACTTATATGTAACGATTATCGTTGTAACGATATTTTAATGTATATGTCATATTAAGAGATATTCATACATCATAATATCATGATAATATAATAATTTAACATCTCATTTGATATAATAAACATTGGGTTAACAACATTAATTGAGATCGTTAACTTAAAGGTTTCAAAACAACACTTACATGTAACGACTAACGAAGACTTAACGACTCCATTAGAATGTATATACATGTTGTGTTTTGATATGTATTCTTACACTTTTGAAAGACTTCAATACACATATCAAAGTACTTCTACTTAACAAAAATGCTTACAATTACATCCTCGTTCAGTTTCATCAACAATTATACTCGTATACACCCGTATTCGTACTCGTACAATACACAGCTTTTAGATGTATGTACTATTGGTATATACACTCCAATGATCAGCTTTTAGCAACCTATGTGAGTCACCTAACACATGTGGGAACCATCATTTGGAAACTAGCATGAAATATCTCATAAAATTAGAAAAATATGAGTAATCATTCATGACTTATTTACATGAAAACAAAAATTACACATCCTTTATATCTAATCCATATACCAACGACCAAAAACACCTACAAATACTTTCATTCTTCAATTTTCTTCATCTACGTGATCTCTCTCAAGTTCTATCTTTAAGTTTTAAGTGTTCTTCATAAATT
Source organism: Rutidosis leptorrhynchoides (assembly GCF_046630445.1). NCBI lineage: Eukaryota > Viridiplantae > Streptophyta > Magnoliopsida > Asterales > Asteraceae > Rutidosis > Rutidosis leptorrhynchoides. The sequence continues at coordinate 497,751,937 of NC_092334.1, read as the reverse complement.
CTATAAGTTCTAGTTTCATAAAATCAAGAATACTTCCAAGTTTGCTAGCTTACATCCAATCTTGTAAAGTGATCATCCAAGTTCAAGAAATCTTTCTTATTTACAGTAAGATATCTTTCTAATACAAGCTAATACTCATATTCAAACTTTGATTCAATTTCTATAACTATAACAATCTTATTTCGAGTGGAAATCTTACTTGAACTTGTTTTCGTGTCATGATTATGCTTCAAGAACTTTCAAGCCATCCAAGGATCCTTTGAAGCTAGATCTATTTTTTTCATTTCCATTAGGTTTATCCACAAAACCTAAGGTAGTAATGATGTTCATAACATCATTCGATTCATACTTATAAAGCTATTTTATTCGAAGGTTTAAACTTGTAATCACTAGAACATAGTTTAGTTAATTCTAAACTTGTTCGCAAACAAAAGTTAATCCTTCTAACTTGACTTTTAAAATCAACTAAACACATGTTCTATATCTATATGATATACTAACTTAATGATTTAAAACCAGAAAACACGAAAAACACCGTAAAACCGGATATACGCCGTCGTAGGGAAACCGGGGGCTGTTTTGGTTTGAATAATTAAAAACTATGATAAACTTTGATTTAAAAGTTGTTCTTTTGGGAAAATGATTTTTCATATGAACATGAAACTATATCCAAAAATCTTGGTTAAACTCAAAGTGAAAGTATGTTTTTCAAAATGGTCATCAAGATGTCGTTCTTCGATGGAAATGACTACGTCTTTAGTAATTGACATGTAACTTAAATTTCCGACTATAAACCTATACTTTTTATGTTTGGATTCTTAAATTAGAGTTCAATATGAAACCATAGCAATTTGATTCACTCAAAACGGATTTAAAATGAAGAAGTTATGGGTAAAACAAGATTGGATATTTTTGATCTTTTTAGCTACGGGAAATGTTTAATAAATCTATATTAATCATATCCTAGCTAACTTATATTGTATTATACATGTATTCTAATATATTATGTAATCTTGGGATACCATAGACACGTATGCAAAATTTTTTAACATATCATATCGACCCATATATATATATATATATATATATATATATATATATATATATATATATATATATATATATATATATATATATATATATATATATATATATATATATATATATATATATATATATATATATATATTATTTGGAACAACCATAGACACTCTATATGCAGTAATGTTGGAGTTAGCTATACAGGGTTGAGGTTGATTCCAAAAATATATATAGTTTGAGTTGTGATCTAGCCTGAGACGTGTATACACTGGGTCGTGGATTGATTCAAGATAATATATATCGATTTATTTCTGTACATCTAATTATGGACAACTAGTTGTAGGTTACTAACGAGGACAGCTGACTTAATACACTCAAATCTTTAAAACAGTAAAACGTATTAAAAATGTTGTAAATATATTTTGAACATACTTTGATATATATGTACATATTTGTTATAGGTTCGTGAATCGACCAGTGGCCAAGTCTTACTTCCCGATAAAGTAAAAATCTGTGAAAGTGAGTTATAGTCCCACTTTTAAAATCTGATATTTTGGGATGGGAATACATGCAGTTTTATAAATGTTTTACGAAATAGACACAAGTAAATGAAACTACATTATATGGGTGAATGATCGAAGCCGAATATGCCCCTTTTGCTTGGTAGCCTAAGAATTAGTAAACCGATCTACTAATTGACGCGAATCCTAAAGATAGATCTACTGGGCCTAACGAACCCCATCCAAAGTACCGGATGCTTTAGTACTTCGAATTCGTTTTTATCATGTCTGAAGGATTTCCCGGAATGATAGGGGATATTTTTATATGCATCTTGTTAATGTCGGTTACCAGGTGTTCACCATATGAATGATTTTTATCTCTATGTATGGGATGTATATTGAAATATGAAATCTTGTGGTATATTATTATGATTTGATAATATATAGGTTAAACCTATAACTCACCAACATTTTTGTTGACGGTTTAAGCATGTTTATTCTCAGTTGATTATTAAGAGCTTCCGCTGTTGCATACTAAAATAAGGACAAGATTTGGAGTCCATGCTTGTATGATATTATGTAAAAACTGCATTCAAGAAACTTATTTTTGATGTAATATATTCTTATTGTAAACCATTATGTAATGGTCGTGTGTAAACGGTATATTTTAGATTATCATTATTTAATAATCTACGTAATGCTTTTTAAACCTTTATAGATAAAATAAAGGTTATGGTTGTTTTAAAAATGAATGCAGTCTTTGAAAAATGTCTCATATAGAGGTAAAAACCTCGCGACGAAATCAATTAATATGGAACGTTTATAATCAATATGAACGGGACATTTCACCGTAGACCTCACACTTTGTCACGCTATGACCATTTCTTTTACACATGTTGCAAAATGTCGTGCAAAACCCCTGATGATTTTCTTCACACCTATGACATGGCTATTTTTGGTTTTTGTTGCCGTTGTTGTTATTGAGGTTGTTGTTGGGATTGTTATTGTTGTTGAAATGGTTGCTGTAGTTGTTGTTGTTGTTGGGATGTTTGTTGTAGTTATTGTTAGGATTGCGGTTATTGTTGCGATTGTTGTTGAGGTTATTGGGATAATTGTTGCGATTGTGGTTGTAATTGTTGTTGTTGTTGTACTGGTGACTCTTGTCACCGTTTTCCTCCCACTTCATCTTGAGTTGTTTCGTGTTGGCTTCTTCGGCCGCCTGCTCTTTAATTCTTCCCTCAACCTGATTTATGAGTTTATGAGCCATTCGACTTGTCTTATGTATAGAAGCGGGCTCGTGTGAACTCACATCTTCTTGAATTCTTACTGGTAACCCTTTTACAAATGCGTCGATCTTCTCTTCTTCATCTTCGAATGCTCCCGGACACAATAGGTACAACTCTGTGAATCGTCGTTCATATGTGGTAACGTCGAACCCTTGTGTTCATAACTCTCTAAGTTCTGCCTTGAGTTTATTGACTTCGTTTCTAGGACGGTACTGCTCGTTCATCAATTACTTGAATGCCGACCACGGTAGTACGTAAGCACCATTTTGTCCTACCTGTTCAAGATAGGTGTTCCACCACGTTAACGTAGTACCTGTGAAGGTATGCGTAGCATACTTAACTTTTCCTCTTCAGTACACTTACTTATGGCAAACACCGATTCGACTTTCTCGGTCCACCGTTTCAATCCAATTGGTCCTTCGGTTCCATCAAATTCCAAAGGTTTGCAGGCAGTGAATTCTTTGTAGGAGCATCCTACACGATTTCTTGCGCCGTTAGCTGCATTGCTAGATTCAGAGTTATTGTTGGTATGTAGCGCAGCCTGTACTGTGGCTATGTTTGCAGCAAGAAAGGTACGAAATTCCTCTTCGCTCATATTCATGGTGTGTCGAGTAGTCGGTGCCATTTCCTTCAAAATAGCCAACTGAATCGAGTTAATCATACAGAGTATTAAGAGTAGTCAATAGTATTTCGTAGCATAATATGAACTCATTTATAAAAGCTTTTTCTTCGTATTAGCGTTTTATAAGTTTAAATTCGGGTACTACCTACCCGTTAAGTTCATACTTAGTAGCTAATATACAATTCAACTACTACAATTCCATATGAAAAACTGATTATAATAATATATCACATACAAATATTCTTCAAACTTACAACTTCGCTATATTACATATAACATGAAATATAGTACACTTTGATACAGGACAGTTTTGAAGATAAATCTAGTTAATACGCAAGTTGTTCAGCAAAAGAAATAAAGACACGTAATTCATAATTCCAGAAACAAGTCATGCATTATGTTTTTACTAAGACGACTTCACATCCTTGGTCTTGTGGAAAATAACCGTTATGACCATTGGCTAGGTAGCATGTTGTAATGTCGTCAAAAGGACGAGGGTTGCGTAATGTCCAACAGCCCCGTAATAATCTAAAAACCTTGTTTTTCACCCTAACTACTGAATCCGTCACTTGTGGGAAGGTTTTATTTAAAAGCTACAATCCGATGTTCTTTTTCTCACTTTGGTAAGAAGCGAACATCACTAACCCGTAAGCATAACATGCTTCTTTATGTTGCATGTTAGAAGCTCTTTCTAATTCACGAAATCCTATGTTGGGATATGTTGAGTCAAAATAGGTTCTTAACCCGTAGCGTAAAATTGCATTTGGGTTCCCCGCATGTAACGCTTTAAAGAAAACACGGCGTAACTTACGGTCTCCCCAATGTGATATACCCCACCTATCAAAGGAAAGCCTTTTATAAACTAAGGCATTTCTGAAAAGTCTTTCAAATGTTTGACAAGTTAATTTTGCCATAATTAATTGTGCTGATGAATTCTGACCGACTCTAGACAAGATTTCCTCAATCATATCATCTGGTAGATCTTCTAAAATATTCTGTTGTCTACCCTTAACGTCCATTTTGTTTTTATACTGTAAAATAGACAAGGATTAGATTCGTAAAAGATAATTAACAAATAATACAAGCAATTTTTACATAGAACATAAAAGTACAAGCACACTACAATACATATAATACATAACATGATTACAACCCTCTAATATGAATCACTGTTTTCTTCTTCTTCAGACTTGGTTCGTTTTCCAAATTTTCTAGGAATATATGGTGTTCCTCTAATACGAGCCGTCGTTTTCCACAATGGTTTAGAAAAACCTGGTGGTTTAGAGGTTCCCGGGTCATTGTTACATTTTAGGAAATACGGATGTTGTCGATACATATAAAGTTCATCGGGGTTGGAATCGAGTTTCTCTATTTTTATACCTTTTCACTTATTATTTTCTTTCGCTTTATTAAATTGGGTCGAGGTAATTTCTATAACATCATCGGAATCCTCATCGGGATCCGATTCATCGGAAGATTGGTAATCTTCTCAATATTTTGCTTCCTCGACGGAAACACCATTGACCATTATTAACTTTGGTCCGTTGGTTGAGGATTTTCTTTTATTTAATCGATTTACTATAGGTATCAATATTTCTTCCTCCGGAACCTCTTCTTCTTCTGGTTTCCTCCTCTTCCGGTTCCTCCTCTTCCGGTTCCTCTTCTTCCGGTTCCTCCTCTTCCGGTTCCTCCTCTTCCGGTTCCTCCTCTTCCGGTTCCTCCTCTTCCGGTTCCTCCTCTTCCGGTTCCTCTTCTTCCAGTTCCTCTTCGAGAATTTGTGAATCTTCCCAAAATATATTCGACTCTTCATTATTATTAGGTGAATTGATGGAATTTGTACTAGTGGTAGACATCTATCACACAATATCAAACACATTAAGAGGTTAATATATCACATAATATTTACATGTTAATAATATATAGTTTCCAACAAAAGTGTTAAGCAATCGTTTTTAAAGAAAACACGGTCGAAGTCCAGACTCACTAATGTATCCTAACAAACTCGATAAGACACACTAATGCAAATTTCTGGTTCTCTAAGACCAACGCTCGGATACCAACTAAAATGTCCCGTTCATATTGATTATAAACGTTCCATATTAATTGATTTCGTCGCGAGGTTTTGACCTCTATATGAGACTTTTTTTAAAGACTGCATTCATTTTTAAAATAACCATAACCTTTATTTTATCTATAAAGGTTTGAAAAGTATTACGTAGATTATCAAATAATGATAATCTAAAATATACCGTTTACACATGACCATTACTTAATGGTTTACAATAAGAATATATTACATCAAAAATAAGTTTCTTGAATGCAGTTTTTACATAATATCATACAAGCATGGACTCCAAATCTTGTCCTTATTTTAGTATGCAACAGCGGAAGCTCTTAATAATCACCTGAGAATAAATATGCTTAAAACGTCAACAAAAATATTGGTGAGTTATAGGTTTAACCTATATATTATTAAATCATAATAATAGACCACAAGATTTCATATTTCAATATACATCCCATACATAGAGATAAAAAATCATTCATATGGTGAACACCTGGTAACTGACATTAACAAGATGCATATAAGAATATCCCCTATCATTCCGGAAAATTCTTCGGACATGATAAAAACGAATTCAAAGTACTAAAGCATCCGGTATTTTGGATGGGGTTCGTTAGGCCCAATAGATCTATCTTTAGGATTCGCGTTAATTAGTAGATCGATTTACTAATTCTTAGGATACCAAGCAAAAGGGGCATATTTGGCTTCGATAATTCACCCATATAATGTAGTTTCATTTACTTGTATCTATTTCGTAAAACATTTATAAAACTGCATGTATTCTCATCCCAAAATATTAGATTTTAAAAGTGGGACTATAACTCACTTTCACAGATATTTACTTAGTCGGGAAGTAAGACTTGGTCACTGGTCGATTCATGAACCTATAACAAATATGTACATATATATCAAAGTATGTTCAAAATATATTTACAACACTTTTAATAGATTTTGATGTTTTAAGTTTATTAAGTCAGCTGTCTTCGTTAGTAACCTACAACTAGTTGTCCATAGTTAGATGTACAGAAATAAATTGATATATATTATCTTGAATCAATCCACGACCCAGTGTATACATGTCTCAGGCTAGATCACAACTCAAAGTATATATATTTTTGGAATCAACCTCAACCCTGTATAGCTAACTCCAACATTACTACATATAGAGTGTCTATGGTTGTTCCAAATAATATATATAGATGGGTCGATATGATATGTCAAAACATTTGAATACGTGTCTATGGTATCCCAAGATTACATAATATATTAGAATACATGTATAATACAATATAAGTTAGCTAGGATATGATTAATATAGATTTTTTATCAATTTTCACGTAGCTACAACAAGCAAAAATATCCAATCTTGTTTTACCCATAACTTCTTCGTTTTAAATCCGTTTTGAGTGTTTCAAGTTGCTATGGTTTCATATTGAACTTAAGTTTATAAATCTAAATAGAAAAAGTATAAGTTTATAGTCAGAAATATAGGTTACAAGCCATTTTTGTAAAGGTAGTCATTTCAGTAAAAAGAACGACGTCTAGATGACCATTTTGGAAAACATACTTCCACTTTGAGTTTAACCATGATTTTTGGATATAGTTTCATGTTCATAAGAAAAATCATTTTCCCAGAATAACAAATTTTAAATCAAAGTTTATCATAGTTTTTAATTAACTCACCCAAAACAGCCCGTGGTGTTACTACGACGGCGTATATCCGTTTTTACGGTGTTTTTCGTGTTTTTAGGTTTTAAATCATTAAGTTAGCATATAATATAGATATAGAACATGTGTCTAGTTGATTTTAAAAGTCAAGTTAGAAGGATTAACTTTTGTTTGCGAACAAGTTTAGAATTAACTAAACTATGTTCTAGTGATTTCAAGTTTAAACCTTCGAATAAGGTAGTTTTATATATATGAATTGAATGATGTTATGAACATCATTACTACCTCAAGTTTTGTGGATAAACCTACTGGAAATGAGAAAAATAGATCTAGCTTCAAAGGATCCTTGGATGACTTGAAAGTTCTTGAAGTAGATTCATGACACGAAAACAAATTCAAGTAAGATTTCCACTCGAAATAAGATTGTTATAGTTATAGAAATTGAAACAAAGTTTGAATATGAGTATTACCTTGCATTAGAAAGATATCTTACTGTAAATAAGAAAGATTTCTTGAGGTTGGATGATCACTTTACAAGATTGGAAGTAAGCTAGCAAACTTGGAAGTATTCTTGATTTTATGAAACTAGAACTTATAGAATTTATGAAGACACTTAGAACTTGAAGATAGAACTTGAGAGAGATCAATTAGATGAAGAAAATTGAAGAATGAAAGTGTTTGTAGGTGTTTTTGGTCGTTGGTATATGAATTAGATATAAAGGTTGTGTTATTTTGTTTACATGTAAATAAGTCATGAATGATTACTAATATTTTTATAATTTTATGAGATATTTCATGCTAGTTGCCAAATGATGGTTCCAACATATATTAGGTGACTCACATGGGCTGCTAAGAGCTGATCATTGGAGTGTATATACCAATAGTACATACATCTAAAAGCTGTGTATTGTACGAGTACGAATACGGGTGCATACGAGTAGAATTGTTGATGAAACTGGACGAGGATGTAATTGTAAGCATTTTTGTTAAGTAGAAGTATTTTGATAAGTGTCTTAAAGTCTTTCAAAAGTGTATGAATATATATTAAAACACTACATGTATATACATTTTAACTGAGTCGTTAAGTCATCGTTAGTCGTTACATGTAAATGTTGTTTTGAAACCTTTAGGTTAACGATCTTGTTAAATGTTGTTAACCCATTGTTTATTATATCTAAAGAGATGTTAAATTATTACATTATCATGATATTATGATATATTAATATATCTTAGTATGATATATATACAGTTAAATGTTGTTACAACGATAATCGTTACATATATATCTCGTTTCGAAATCATTAAGTTAGTAGTCTTGTTTTTACATATGTAGTTCATTGTTAATACACTTAATGACATGTTTACTTATCATTTATCATGATTAAACATAGTTTATCAATATATTAATATGATTCATATGTATTTAGTAAGACGTTGTTATAACGATAATCGTTATATATATCGTTTCGAGTTTCTTAATTCAATAAACTCAATTTTATGTATATAACTCATTGTTAAAATACCTAATGAGATACTTACTTACCATAATATCATGTTAACTATATATATAATCATATATATGTCATCATATAGTTTTTACAAGTTTTAACGTTCGTGAATCACCGGTCAACTTGGGTGGTCAATTGTCTATATGAAACCTATTTCAATTAATCAAGTCTTAACAAGTTTGATTGCTTAACATGTTGGAAACACTTAATCATGTAAATAACAATTTCATTTAATATATATAAACATGGAAAAGTTCGCGTCACTACACCGGAAAGGCAAATGTAGTAGCCGATGCCTTAAATCGAAAAGAAAGAGCGGTGCCTTTTCGTGTCCGAGCTTTAAACATCACCATCCACACCAATCTCAATAACCAAATTCGGGTAGCCCAAGATGAAGCTCTCAAGGATGTAAACATCTCTCTCGAACACTTGAACGTCCTCACTTCTCGATTCGAAGTTAAGGAGACCGGACTTCGATATTTCGCCGGAAGAATTTGGGTACCTAGTTATAGGGACCTACGAAGCCTTATTTTAGACGAAGCTCATAAGTCAAGATATTCGATTCACCCCGGTGCCAATAAGATGTACCACGACCTCAAAGAACAATATTGGTGGCCGAACATTAAAAGGGACGTCGCTACTTATGTTGGAAAATGCCTAACTTGCTCCAAGGTCAAAGTCGAACATCAAAGATCGTCCGGATTACTTCAACAACCTGAAATCCCACAATGGAAGTGGAAAAGAATAACGATGGACTTTATCACCAAACTACCCAAGAGAATAGGCGGTTATGATACCATTTGGGTTATGGTAGACCGTCTCACCAAATCCGCCCACTTCCTAGCCATGAAGGAAACGGACAAAATGCAAAAACTTGCACAACTTTACATTAAAGAGATCGTAGCCCGTCATGGTGTGCCTTTATCGATTATTTCCGACCGAGATGGCTGTTTTGTTTCTAGATTTTGGCGTACTTTACAAAAAGCGTTGGGAACGCGATTAGACATGAGCACCGCATACCATCCGCAAACCGACGAACAAAGCGAACGCACAATTCAAACCTTGGAAGACATGCTACGAGCTTGCGTTATCGATTTCGGGAAAGCTTGGGACAAGCACTTACCTCTCGCCGAATTCTCCTACAATAATAGTTATCATGCAAGTATCAACGCCGCACAATTCGAAGCATTATATGGCCGAAAATGTCGTTCACCTCTTTGTTGGGCCGAAGTAGGCGACACACAAATCACCGGACCCGAACTCATTCATGATACAACCGAAAAGATCGTTCAAATCTGAGATAGGCTTAGGACGGCCCATAGTCGTCAAAAGAGCTATACCGACATTAGACGCAACGACCTCGAATTTCAAGTCGGTGATTGCGTAATGTTAAAAGTCGCACCTTGGAAAGGTGTAATCCGTTTCGGGAAAGCGGGGAAGCTAAATCCGCGGTATATTGGTCCTTTCAAAATCTTGGAGCGTGTTGGAACCGTTGCTTATCGTTTAGATCTTCCACCTCAACTGAGCTCCGTTCATCCTACTTTCCACGTATCAAATTTGAAGAAGTGCTTTGCCGAACCCGAACTCGTCATTCCTCTCGAGGAGCTTACTATTGATGACAAACTTCATTTTGTGGAGGAACCGGTTGAAATTGTGGACCACTCCGTCAAAACGCTAAAACAAAGCCGAATTCCAATTGTCAAGGTCCGTTGGAACGCCAAAAGGGGACCCGAGTTTACTTGGGAAAGACAAGATCAAATGCAAAGGAAGTATCCTCATTTATTCGTGGATTCGGAAACGCAAGATCTCGAGGAAGAAACAACGACTACTACGCCTACTTAAATTTCGGGACGAAATTTCTTTTACGGAGTAGGTAATTTAACATCCCGCCTTTTTTCGTTTACCTTCCGTTATACTATTTTAAAGTCCGTTATATATTTATAACATCTTCCGTTAATACGCGTTTTAAAATATCTCGTTTAGGTAATTTACGCACCCGCTTTTAAACTTGAGGGACTAAACTTGCCAAGATGCCAAAGTTTAGACTAGGTCAAAGTGGTCAACACCTTCTCCTCCATTCATTCATCCTCCTCTTTCTCTCTTACTTCCAAACTTTTGCTCTCAAACCCTTAAACAAAGAATCTTCATCTAAATCCGATCTAGCAAGCGTTCATCAAAACAAATTACATATTCGGAATCCTTGCATCTTCCTCTTCAAATCCATACCAACTTTATTGCATTTGGGTAACTTTCTAAAAATACTAGATTTTATGTACTTGATGTTTTTAACTTATAGAAGTGTTAATTAGTGTCCATGGCTCAAGTCTAACATGATTATGTGATTTATATGCTCGATCTCGTTATTTTAGTTTAACTAGCATGAACTTGAAAAGTGTGTGTTTGATCTTGAGTTTTGGATGATTAAATGTTGTTGATATGCTAAAGTGCAAGTATTAATTGTGTTACTAGCATCGCTAGCTTCATTTTGATGTGTAGGTTGATTGAGAAAACTTCAATAACATGATTTATGAGTTTATGATTTTTGGTTAGGGTTTAGTGGTCTTCAATGTGAATTTTGATGCATTAAATGCTTGACAATGTTGCTTGTAAGTGTTTAGTTGCAATGTGTGATTAATTACCTTCGAAACGGCATATCATTTATGTAAAATAGATCACCGAATCATGAAATGAGATTTATGAACTTGGATGCAATTAATGATGAGCATTTAATGCAGTTTTGGTTGTTGTAAGTGGTAGATTGATTGATGAAATGTGTTTAGTTGTTTTCCTCATCAAATTACCTTTCCAACGGTATAAGATACATGTTTTGATTGTTTGCGGATCACAAAATGTGTTTGTTTGGGTTTTGGTTCGTGCACTTGTGAAATATCAGCAATCAGACCTGTGCACTGATCTGGACGCCGTCCAGATTCTTGGACGCCGTCCAGGCCTTCACATCTGGACGCCGTCCAGCCAATCTGGACGCCGTCCAGATGAACTGTCAGGTTCTGATTTCGTTGGTCGTTTACCATTTAATTCTAACTATGCTACGCACCTCCGATTCACATGTAACTTGTTCTAACATGCTTATATATGATTAAAAACCTCAGAAAAATAGTTCGGGATCTGACCCGAACGTGTTGACTTTTTCGTTGACTTTGACTCGGCCAAAGTTGACTTTTGATCAAACTTAACCGAATACTTATGCAATCGTTCTAACGTGCTTTCATACTTGTATCTTGCATGAAACTTGACAACGTGACTCACATGCTATATTATCGAGTCGTAACGAGCCATAGGACTAATTGAACACTTTGACCAATCGTGTTTACCATTATTGATACGACCTACTTGTTTAGGTCAAGACTAGCATTCGTTCTTGCACACGTTTACTTGCGAAGTACTTTTATACGCTTGCACTCAAGGTGAGATCATAGTCCCACTTTTACTCTTTTATACTTATACGTGGGATGAGAAAACATAAACGATTTATACCTTTATACTTTGAACACAAATACGAAAGCAAAGATACATACGAGTTAGAATAAAAATCCTCAAGTCCAATTATCATCAGTTACACTTGTAGGGTGTAAGCGTGAACTTATGTTGTGTGGCCATACGGGTTTAACGAACCCTCGTTCGGACGGTTCGCTACCGTTAGCGAATGAAATATAATTTTATCGGAATAGTGTAGGTTCTAACACTATATGCAGAGGTAAGATTCAGTTAAGCTTTGATAATTGGATGCTCGTGATACAAACACATCTTTTGAGATGTATACGCTTGATAATCGGTTTATACTAAATCTTGTGGTTCAAAACATACTTTATACATACACCTATGATTTTACCCACGTTTTCGTTGACAGATTTTCTATGTTTTTCTCAGGTCCTTGAATTCTAGGTGATACATGCTTCCGCACTATACTTTTTGATACTTGCTTGGATGTTGAGTATACATGCATACGTGGAGCGTCTTTTGACTTATTCTTAAATTGTGTCGCATATGTTTCAATTGTACTTTAAACATTGTAATGTAATTAGTGGTCGAACTACTTTGTAAACCTTGAAACATCCTTACTTTTGAAATGAATGCGACATACTTTTGGTCAAACGTTGTTTTAAAGACTTATGACCACGTAACGGGACCTAAGTCGACGGCGCCGTCAATGACGATTTTGTCGGGTCGCTACACAAGGCTTGGAGCATTTGAAGACTCACCTTTTGCACTCATATTTTCTCATACTTACTGATATCATTCTCATAATTAATTGTAATCTTTTTAGAGTGATTCTAGAAAGAGTACTTGTAAGATTAAGTTGTAAGTTTACTTGTAAACTATCTTGTTATAGGAATTTAGAAGATAGTTGTGTTTTCACTAGGATAAGTGCATTAGGATCTTGTGGTAAGAGCTATAGGTGTTTGTGAAGTCTTCAAAGGGACGCAAGGGTTCACAAGTTGCGGCTTATCAAAGTACTAGTGTGTGTGTATATATATATATATATATATATATATATATATATATATATATATATATATATATATATATATATATATATCCGGACACTCCACCGAGTTTGGAGTATCATAGTGAAGAAAAATCTCAATTCGTAGAATTGAGGAGTGGATTAAGGAAGATTAGTTAACATCTTCCCGAACCACTATAAATCGTTGTGTTTGTTCTTGCTTCCCTTATCTTTTTGATTATATATATATATATATATCTTGCTAGTATTATTTGAGAACAAACATTTCAAGTTACACTATATTAAGTTCAAGTTCAGGAAAACGTGAAGAAAATTTTAAAAATCGACTAAATAACTATTCACCCCCCTCTAGTTACTTACAAAAGTTTTTTTTTTTTTTTTTGGACGACAAACTCACGCACCATACAAAATTTACACGAATAATGTCATAAACAAAGGAGGTCCTCGATACCGCTAGGCTAAAGAACCCTTTAGTAAAATGTTATTAAAGTTGCTGATCAACCTCAATAAGCTTCATAATAGTTAGAAATAACTAGCTATAATAAGTTTTTTATATTAGTTTACGTATATACGTGTATTAATTTAACTTTATTCGTATCTGTTAATATATCATCAAAAGATCTAATTTATTAAAGAAAGTTAATAGTGAGTAATAAAATTAGTACTAATAAATAATCTATATCTATACTTATACTTACTATATATAATAACAAAATCAAAAATAGATCATTTTAAGAAGCCTAAACTAATCCTAGCCATCCATTTAACTAACCATGATCTTAGCCCTTAATTTCTTCCTAATCTTCCTAATGACATCATAATCCTAGATTGATTTGTTTGATTACAAAAATACACTTTAAAATCTCTTTAAATGGCAGTTTGATAACTAACATATCAAAGGATTTTAATCGTATGGTTATGATAGATCGATTCATATTTGTTCAAGGATTTTCCGTAAGTAACATATGAACTTCTTCAACATAGTAGGGTTTATTTTTTTCTTTTCTTAATTTATCATACAAAATTGTAGATTATGGATATTGTATTTTATGGTATCTAACACCTTCCAGAATATGATTTTCTATGTTACTTTAATTAGAAAAATATTGCTACAAAATTATTATACGGTTAGAGTTCTTGATAATTTTGTAACTGTATTTTACAGTTTTGAAATCTTGATAATTATTCATTTATTGTGAACATGATGTTATGAAGATGAACGACTGATCAAGATGTTCCCAAAATGCTACAGGTTTGTTATGCACTCTAACTGTTTGTGTTTATGTCTCATCGATATTCATTAATATAATTACAAGGTTGGAATTGATTTTGATTTATTTTCCTACAAAAGCAAGGCATCAGGTAAGGTTATACAATGTACTCATCCTTTTTCTATTCAATATTATATTATATATATGTTCTAATATCATTATTTCCCATCATGTAGCATATTTATAGTTTTGAACTATATGATATTAAAAGATATAGTGTGCTTATACTAACTGTTTGTTATGCACTCTAACTGTTTTAAATATTAATATTAATATTAATATTAATATTTTGATCAATTTTCTTTTAAAGTAACTACAAATAATAATTAAAATGCTACATCAACTACGTTACTTATAATATTTTTTCACAACACTACTATAGCAGTGGCGATTCCAGGATTATAACTCAACGGGATTCTAATTTTTTGCAGTACTAATCATACTTAAATGCTATTTTAGTGGCAGTTTACTTTAAAAAACTACAAATTCGAAAAATATATGGGTCCGAGTAGTTAAATATAGTGATGTCCTATAGAATTTAGAAGAAAAAATCTAAATTTGAAAAACATGTGGGTCATGCAGTTGAATTTAGTGGTGTCCTGTACAATTTGAAGAGTCTTTTCTACTAAAAATTTTCGAACTTGTGGTGTCCCGTGACCCCACGGGTTTCACACTAGATTTGCCCTTGACCATAGCGTCTCTTTTTCACGATGTCAACTTAGACTGCTCCTAACCGTGCATGTGATATCACGGGAAGTTTATGTAATTTTTGACCAAAAAGTGCAAATTAACTGTGATTAGGCGGTGTCAGTTTCTGACATTTTATATTTATAACCGTTGTGTCATTTTTTTGTGTCAAATAAATTAATTATACAAAATATATTTATTAAATCAGGAAAAAATCTAATTGGTTGAAGTCAAAAATGACATTTTTTTGAGTCAATAACCCAACTGACGCCCCAAATTGACGAAAACTGACGCCCCGTTAAAATTCGTCAGTTTTTGTTAGTTTTGACACATGAACTAACCGAAGATAATTGACAGGACGGTTGGGAGCAGTCTTAATTCACCTTCTAAAACTCAACAATGCGACAAACACTGCCAACACCCATCACCACAAGGAATGATCTAAAAAATTTGAAATCAATACAAATATGGCAATTATGGTATATTTAGCATTCTCTTTTTATTTAATCAAATTTCTTTGTCTAAACTTGGAAGATCAGAGGATGATACATCAGCTGGTGTTCACATGAACAAGATCAGAGATAATACAGGGACACAAACTGTTGATGATGGAAAGGATGTTCTTCATTCAAACCCTGTTCCTTCCTCTAATAATAACCCTCCTAGCAAGGGAGATGAAGGTTATAAACAGAATGATGATGCGGGGGTTGATGGTGGTCAAGAACAAAAATCCTACTCACAGGCTGCAGGAGGCTCAACTAATAATCAAAAGGTGAATTTTCGTTTAATTAACCAAATAGATCCTCAGTCAGATGATTATGATGTGGTGTTACCGATGGAGTTTGTTAAAGTTGCAAACGATAAATATAAAAATACATTATATGGTTATTTTCTTGGACATCGCATGGCATTTCCTGTGGTCAAGAATTATGTTTTGAACGTATGGAGAAAGTACGGGATTGAAAAGGTGATGATGAACACAAAAGGGTTCTTTTTCTTTAAGTTTAATTCTAAGCTTGGCCTCATGTGGGTGTTAGAAAATGGCCCGTGGATAATCCGGAACATTCCAATTATTTTAAACAAATGGACCTCAGATATTTCATTGACAAAAGAGGATCTTACTAGAGTGCCAGTGTGGGTCAAATTTTACGACGTTCCATTGACTTGGTTTAATGATGAAGGTTTAAGCATGATTGCTTCAAAGCTTGGGGGACCAATGATAGGGGTGGGCAAAACCGGATATCCGAATTTTTGGATATCCGAAAATTCGGATAATGAATACGGTCATCCGAAATCCGAATCCGAAATTTCGGATATCCGAAATTTCGGATTCGGATACCGGATTATCCGAATATCCGAACTATATCTAATAAATGCAAAAAATACAAATGGCAATACATATAATACATAACAAGTCACATACGCCTAAGTTCAACATTCTATAGTTCGTATTACAAAAGTTCAAAACACGATTAATACATCATCGTAAAAAAACATAACAAAGTTCAAAACATGATTAACACATCATCGTAACACAAACATGACAGTTATATCTGGTTAACTGTTTATATAGAGATATTCATACAAATTATCTGCTTAACATATACTGCTATATTTCTTATAACTTTTGATGTACTGTGATTTATTTCTTATATTGTGATTTACTCTATATCAAATAATAACTTTATGTTTTCTAGAACGCGAATCAAGTTATAATTAGTATGTCATAATTGTTACAATAAAAATGATACAAATCCATCTTTTAAGGATGAACCAAACAAAAAGTGTATCCAAATATGATGCAAGTTAGTTTCAACAAGAAAGAGTATTAATAAAAGTTCAAAGGATACTAACTTTACTCTTTGTAACGATTGATTGTTTCTATCTGTTATCTTTGTTCTTTTTACTCTTAAAAGTTAAAAGTTTAGTTTACCTTGAAAGCTATAAGGTCCATAAGCGATAACATTGGGCTACTAAACTATAAATACAATAAATATATTAATAATAAGTGTACTTTGTTTCGGATATCGGATTATCCGAATATCCGAAAATTTTGGAAAATTGATCCGATATCCGAATCCGAAAATCCGGATATCCGATTTTCGGATATCCGAAAATCCGGATATCCGAATTTTCGGATATTTTCGGATCGGATTTTCGGATAATTCGGATTCGGATATTATGCTCACCCCTAGCCAATGATGCTTGACTCATATACTAGCACCATGTGTATGGAGGCGTGGGGTAGGCCTGATTTTGCTAGAGCCTTGATTGAAATTTCTGCCGAAAGGGAATTGATGGAAAGCCTACGTGTTGCTACCCCTGGCATGGATGGTGTTAGTCGGACCATTGATATTGTGAAGGTGGAATATGAATGGAAGCCTCCGAGATGTACTTGTTGTTGTGTTTTCGGTCACTTAGATGTCGAATGCCCGAAACATATTATTGCTAAAGTGATGGAGAAACATAATGAAGATGGTCAAAAAGTTATTCAGAGGGATACAGATGGGTTCCAAGAGGTGATTAAGAAAAAAGGAAAAGGTCATGTATCAATAGATCAGAAAAAGGGGAACACAAGGGGTATTGTAGTTGGTAAATCAAAGCAAAAATTGGTCTACCGTCGGAAGGTAGATAAGGCAAATTTGGATGTTGGGACAAGTAAGGGGTCTCAGGTGAAAACTCAAAATGCGTTCTGAGCCTTAAATAAAGATTCATACAACCTTGTGTGATGAACCAAGTGATATTGAATCTGACAATGAGGAGATGGCCGTATTTATGGCAGGGAAAAATGATCCTAAAATAACGACTCCATTTGGTATGAAGTCCGGTTGGTTATAATTGGTAGTCCTTGTCTAGATGGAATTTTTTTTGGCTTTTGGTTTTGCTAGTGCGTGTTTTGTTTGTAGGATCTAGCTTGTTTAGTGGTTGTTTGTGAGGTCGCAAGGTGCGCTTGTGATCGTTGTTCCTAATTGTATTTTTATTATTTTTTATAAAAATATTTACCGGGTGAAACCCTTTAACAAAAAAAAACTTGGAAGGAAAGTAATGCATCAAAAGATTCAATACGTGAATCAGTAGTGTAATAAATAAAATAAATTAATTCATATCATTTCGGGTGAGGCATACATACCAGGAGACAAGAAACAGCTCAGTTGAACAAACGTCCGTTGATGGCTACTCAATCGTCAACACCGACGCCACCGTTACCACCGACAGAGTCAATTGGACGCCGTTCCAAGTTCATCTGGCCTCTTCTAATCGCCGTCAATGTTTCCATCGGAGGTATGCATACGTTTACGGATTAATTGTTTTTTATGTAATGGTTTTATAGGTCTAGTTGTTGCTGTGTTACTATAATCTTTTATTTTTATTAACCAACCCAAAACGGATTTAGGTTTTCAGTTTTATACGATTAACTGATTTTTTGATTGTGCCCTCATCACATGTTTTAAAATTCGATCTTGTTCTGAGAAATTATTGTTGACCCGAGTTCAAAAGTTAAATAACAGGGAAGATTACTTGAGTAACATATATAGTACGTATTACAGGAATCAAATTTCGAATTTTAGCACTGGAGATAATAATTGCACACCTTATTTCATAGAACTTAGAGTTCAAAACAGAATTTTGATATGAAGAAAAAACTCATGCCATATATATTAGTTGTAAATTAAACCTTCATGTAAAATTATCTGAATTTTGTCTCTGTCCTCCAAAAAGGCATCAAGAATAGCAGTGATGACCAGTGAGTTACTGTCACTATATGATTGTGATTCATATGATAAAAGCTGATCAGGCCGTAGCGTAGTGATTGACTGATTTTGTTTGCATAAGATTTGATACATATGCAAACAAGCGTTGTAAAACTAGGAATACTCTGATAGTCTTCGGTCAGTTTTTGGATAGGTCCGATCCGAGTAATCAAAATCGGCCAACCCGCTGTCAACGGGGATTACTCGGTCAACGTCTGACCAATCAATCACCATAAATCGGGGTTTAATTGGAATTACTAGGGATAAATAGGTCAAAGTCGGTCAAAGTCAAACTTAGTCGACGTCCGATTACTCCCTGATTGACCGATTACTCTCTCCAAGGTCCCGACCAATTGCTCCCCGATTAACGATAACGTGACCCTTATATTTGGGATTGGTTATCATGGTGGCATAAATTGGCTTTAAATTAGTGACAGCCTTGCCCTTAGAGGACTTGTTAACAAAATGATAGATGGGGGGGGGGGGGGGGCAAAAAGAATGGTTTAAGAGTGAAAATGAGCTATTATATCTAGTGTGGGCCAAAATTTGTAGGTTCAGTAAGTACTTTTTCCATTTATATTTTGAAGATAATAATACTCATATAGCCTCTAACAGCATGTCATCCTTGATGTTTTTAGCGTACCTTTACATGAAAACAAATAAGATGAGAAAACACAGGGAGATGTGCCTGCAGATGTAGTCACATCTACTCCTACATCTGCATCCACTGCTATTTCAACTGCTTCAATATCAGCACCCCCAATCGTCCTGGTGTAACATCCCGCATTTTTCCGTTAAATTATTTTAACGCCCGTCTTTTTATTTTAAAAAAATATCCTTCGTAACTAAATTCGTATCCTCCGTTAGCTAACATTCTTAATATTTTTCCGTTATTGGATTTTAACATCCTCCGTTAATACGCGTTTTAAAATATTCCGTTTAGGTAATTCCCGCACCCGACTACAAACGTGAGGGACTAATCTCGCCACTCGGGCAAACTTGGCTAGCTAGTAACCCACCATCCACCACCAACCTCCCATTTCTCTCTATCTCTTTTTCTTACTTCCCTTTTATGCTCTCAAAACCTTCAAACACAAAATCATCATCCAAATTCGATTTAGGGAGCTAGCAACAAAATAAATTACATATTCGTGATCCTCTCTTCATCCTCTTCATTTTGGTACCAACTTCATCTCGTTTGGGTAACATTTCTAAAACTCTAGATTTCTCTAAATTCGTGTTTTTGACTTGAAATGGTGTTAGTTAGTGTCTATGGCTCATTGTGATGTCGTGTATGTAATTTGTATGCTCGATCTCGTTGTTTTAGTATAACTAGCATGAACTTGAATTTTGGTGTGTTGTTCTTGAATTTTGGATGATCATATGTTGTTAGATGTTAAAAGTTCATGTTCTAATTGTGTTCCTAGTATCACTAGCTTCAATTTGATGTGTAGGTTGCTTGAGAAAACTCCATAAACTTGATTAGTGATTTTTGGTGAATTTGGGTTAGGGTTTGATAAGCTTGAAATGAATATTTGATGCATTGAATGACATGAATTGTTGTTAGTAAGTGTTTAGATGCAATGTATGCTTAATTACCTTCGAAACGGCATATCGTATGTGTAAATTGGATTCCCGAATCATAAAATACGTTTTACGAACTTGAAACTTTGAAAATAAACCTTTCTTGATCAATTGACGAGTTTTTGGTTATTGTAATTGATGTTTTTGCTTGGTGAAAGGTAGTTAATTGTATTCCTTGTCAAAAGAGCTTTCCAATGATATAAGATGCGTATTCTAAGTGTTTACGGTTTGCGTTTTGTGCTAAATTGAATTTTGGATCAAGACTTGAACTTTTGAAACTGACCAGGTACCAGGCCACGCCTAATGTCGCGGCGCGACACCTCTGGCCGCGGCGCGGCAATAGCCGTGTTTGGGTTCTGACCTCTTTGGTCAAAATACGAAAAATGTTTGGCACACTATGGACCTCCGATTCACATGTAACTTGTTCTAACATGCTCATACATGATTAAAAACCTCAGAAAAATAGTTCGGGACCCGACCCGAACGTGTTGACTTTTTCGTTGACTTTGACCGACCAAAGTTTGACTTTTTGTCAAACTTAACCAAATGATTATACAACCTTCCTAACTTGTTTATATACTTGTATCTTGCATGAAACTTGACAATTTGATTTCACATGCTACATAATCGAGTCGTAACGAGCCATAGGACTAATTGAACATCTTTGACCTATCGTGTTTACCGTTATTGATACAACCTATTGTTTAGGTCAAGATTAGCATTGTTCTTTGCACACGTTTACTTGTTGAAGTACTTTACTACTCGTGCACTCAAGGTGAGATCATAGTCCCACTTTTACTCTTTTTGAACTTACATTTGGGATGAGAAAACATAAACATTTCTTTACTAAGTGAACACAAGTACAGGAAAACAAACATTCTACATACGAGTTTAGAACAAAATCCTCAATTCGATTATCATTAGTTACACTTGCCGGGTGTAAGCGAGAACTTATGTTGTATGGATCCATATGGGTTTGACAAACCCTCATTCAAACGGTTCGCTACCGTTTACGAATGAAATATATTTTCGAGAAACAGTGTATGTTCTAGCACTAAGTGATGGGGTTCAATGGGAGAAATGTTAAGCATTGATAATTGGGTGCTCGTGAAACAAATTTTGGAATGGTTAACTATTAATTCGATGTTGCAAAACTTGTGGTTCAATCTACTTATTTACTCACTTACTTACTTAAACCTATGATTTCACCAACGTTTTCGTTGACAGATTTCTATGTTTTTCTCAGGTCTTTGAACGATATGTGTTACATGCTTCCGCTCATTATTTTGATACTTGCTTTGGATGTCGAGTATTTATGCATACATGGAGCATCTTTTGGCTACTTTTAAATTGTGTCGCATAGGTTTCATTTGTACTTATAACTTTGTAACGTAACTTTTGGATGAACAATTCTTGTAAACTAGGGAACACTCTTTACTTTTGCAATGAATGCGACATATTTTGGTCAAACGTTATTTTAAAGACTTATGACCACGTAACGGGACCTAAGTAGTCGGCGCCGTCAAATGACAATTTTGTCGGGTCGCTACAATTGGTATCAGAGCGTTGGTTGTAGGGATTTAGAGTTCATTGGTGTCGACCCCGAGTCATAGGGTACATTGGTGAGTCTAGACTACAACCGGCATATAGACTTGAAGTAGGAATTACTTGACTACTTGTGCATTTATACACGAACGCTTCTACTCATATCTACTCTTAGTTCCTCTTAATCTCACGTTGTTTAATTTGATTGACACGCCACCTTGACTATATGAAATGATGTCGAATGCACATATGAATCAGGGTAATATAATTTCCGGGATTATATTACGGTGACTCATATGAACGTTCCGACATTATGACATAAAGAATTTAAGGCGAGTCGAGGAAAAACTTCTCTTTATCTTTATTCTATATCACGGTTAGTATTATTGAGAATACTAATCAATGATATTCTTGTGTCATGAAGGAACAATGGCTCACCAAGGTCAACCCAATACTCCTTCCGAAACTCTCGAACAAGGTCTTCAACGAATGATAACCACCGCCGTGGGTGCGGCCGTGGCCGATCACTTTTCCAACAACAATAATCATGGAGCTGGTAATTCAAACGAGGGGTGCTCCTACAAGAACTTCATGGGGTGCAAACCTCCCACTTTCGATGGAACCGAGGGACCGGTTGCTCTCACCAGATGGTTTGAACAAACGGAAGCCGTTTTTAACATAAGTGGTTGTCGGGACCAAGATAAGGTCAAGTTTTCCACCCTCACTCTCACCGGTATTGCTTTCTCATGGTGGAACACGTATGTACAATCGGTGGGTATCGATGAAGCCCACGCACTCTCTTGGACCGAATTAAGAGAAAGAATGATCACCGAATACTTTCCGCGCGACGAAACTCGAAGGCTCGAACAGGGGCTAAGAAATTTACAAACGGTCCGGAATGACCTCGAAGCTTATAATCAACGGTTTGCTGAACTAGTCTTAATGTGTCCAAACCTCACGACTCTCGAGTCCCTAAGAGTTGAACTTTACATGGATGGCCTTCCGAAGAGCATTCAACACAGGGTAATGTCATCCAAACCCGCCAACCTACAAGAGGCTTTAACGATGGCTCGCCAATCTATAGAAACGGTGGATGAAATTGAAGCACCGGCACCAACGGCCGAGGACCAATCGGGTAACAACAAAAGAAAATGGGAAGCCTCTCAATCCAGCAACTACAACAGCAACAACTTTGCCAAGGAACTTTTCACCTCCGTCGGCAAGAAAAGTTATGCTGGAACTCGACCTTTTTGCAACAAATGCTACTAGCATCACTTTGGTGAATGTGGCAAGCTAATTTGCCACCGGTGCCAGGGAAGTGGTCATATTGCCAAATATTGTGGAAGTACCGCCCCCGTCAGTCAAAAGGGACCCAACACACAAAAGCCGGGTGTTTGTTTCGAATGTGGCCAACCGGGTCATTTTAGGAATGCATGTCCAACGAAGAAAGCCAACCCCAACACACGCGGCCGAACTTCCAACATTAGCACCGAGGATGCTCGAGACAACATGAACTAGTCACGGGTACGTTTCTTCTTAACAACTCCTATACTTCATGTTTATTCGATTCGGATGTCGATAAATGTTTTGTATCCAAGGCTTTGGAGCCTACTATTTGCACTCCACCACCCCCTAGATATTACTTAGGCCATTCAAGTGACCAACGGAAAACTATTGCGTACCGACAAATTTATCGGAGAGTGTACGTCAAACTTATTGGGTAGGTAATTCGAACTTTGATTTGACATCTATAGAACTAGGGAGCCCAAAACCTATACGTTAGGAAGGGAATGTTTTCCCCACATATATGTGATTTTAGTGAACTAAATAATTTCCGTTTAAGAACCGATATCCTCTTCCCCGTATCAACAACCTCTTGAACCGTTACACGGATCTCGCGTATATTCTAAAATCGACCTTCATTCTGGTTATCATCAATTGAGGGTTAAGGGAGAAGATGTCTCCTAAACCGCTTTCCGAACTCGCTACGATAGTTATAAATTTCTTTTAGTGCCGTTCAGTTTATCTAAGGCTCCGCCCGTATTCATAGACCTCCGGAACCGCGTATGCAAACTTATCTAGACAAATCCGTTACCGTACTTATAATTATAAGCTATTCAAGCGGAAAGGAAAAACGAACAACGTCTCCGTCTTACGCTCGAACTCTTGAGAAAAGAGCAACTCTATGCCGAATTCTCCAAGTGAGAATTTTTGGTTAAACGAAGTCCAAATTCTAAACCATATTGTTAGTGGTCAAGGTATTACAGTAGATCTCGCAAAAAAAAAAAAAAAAAAAAAAAAATTTGAATTAATTAATTAATTTTGGAGAAACCCTCACGACTCCGACTTGTATTCGTAAAATTTTGGATCTCGCGATTATTACCAAAGATTAATTTCCGATTTTTCCCGTATCGCTCGTCCTCTAACCTCGTTAACGTACTAAGAAAAAAAAAAAAAAAAAATTTAAACATTTCCCGTGTCCGGACTTTGAACGTGATTTTTCACACCAACCTTACTAGATAAATTCGTGTGGCACAAAATGGAACTCAAATATAGAAATACTTCTACGTGAACGCCTGAAAGGCAACCCCTCTCGACTCGAAATCAAGGAAGCTGAAATTCGTTATTTTACACGGAGAATTTGAATACTTATTTATGGATCCGATCAATCTTCTCGTCATCGCGTACCACGATACATAGCTCTGCTATTTCACTATTACCGTCTGATATTACTGAGACCAAAGATAACACACAATCCAAGGATACCCCTTTCTTCTTTGACTTAACGTCCTTGTGCTTCTGTTATACGGCCAACTACTACTCAACCCCGAGCTATACAACTACGTGTACTATCTCGTTTCCCACCAAGTCTCAACATTTGGCCACTAGATGCGCGATATGGCTACCTCAAAATGTGAACTCATCCTATTCTAAGTTCTCATTTCACTCCTATCTTTTCGCTCGTACTTCCGTATACGGAAACCTTTTATATAATTTTTCAATGGAGAGAGAGACTCTTCACGTGTTACTAGTATTCACCACGAGGGTGACTAGCCCTTACGAACATTTTTCAGTAGCCGACAAGAAACCTGTTCCAACAAACGCTTTCGAACCCTAACTAACTTGTCCAAGCATATCTTAAGAAATTATATTCCAACACGGTGTATCATTGTCAATTATCCCGGATCGAAAATACTCGTTACACATCTTGTTTACAAGAAGCCTTCGGAACACGTTTAGACGTGAGTACTGCGTATCTTCCACAAACAGACGAGTTAAGCAAACGAACAATTTACATCTTGGAAAGACATGTTACAAACTTGTATTGTCGTCTTTAGTTGATCCCTCTTACAACAGTAGTTACCACTCGCGTGTTAACGCGCACTTTTCGAAACTTTATATAACCACAAATGTTGTTCTCCTATTCATTGGACCGAAGTAGGTGACAAGCAAATCATCAGATCCGAAATCATTCAAGAAACAACCTTTGAGATAGTTCAAGTCCGAGAAGGGCTCAAGACGGCCCGTGGTCGCCAAAGGAGTTATACCAATGTTAGATGAAAAATCTCTCAAATTAAAGTCAGTAACCGTGTAATATTGAAAACCACACCTTGGAAAGGTGTAATCCGTTTCGGGAAATCGAGGAAATTTATATCCGCAATATTGATCCTTTTGAAATCTTGGGGCGTCTTGGAACCGCTTCCTACCGTTTAGAACCTCCGACTCAATTAAGTTTCCGTTTACCTTACGTTCCATGTAACAAACTTAGATACGTGTCCTGCGGAACAGGAACGTGCTATCCTTCTAGATAAACTTACTATTGATGACAACTCCTCTTCGTAGAAAGACCGGTTGAAATTGTGGATCGTAAAACCAAGCCTTAATACAACATAAAACCCCGACTGTCCAAATTCGTGGGAATGCCCAAGGACGTATCTTCACTTATTCATAGCATTGACAATGCAAGGTCTCAAGGAAGAGACATCGACTATTACTTCCAACTAAATTTCGGGACGAAATTTCTTTTAAGGTGTGGGTAATGTAACATCCAGCATTTTTCCGTTAAATTATTTTAACGCCCGTCTTTTTATTTTAAAAAAATATCGTTCGTAACTAAATTCGTATCCTCCGTTAGCTAACATTCTTAATATTTTTCCGTTATTGGATTTTAACATCCTCCGTTAATACGCGTTTTAAAATATTCCGTTTAGGTAATTCCCGCACCCGACTACAAACGCGAGGGACTAATCTCGCCACTCGGGCAAACTTGGCTAACTAGTAACCCACCATCCACCACCAACCTCCCATTTCTCTCTATCTCTTTTTCTTACTTCCCTTTTATGCTCTCAAAACCTTCAAACACAAAATCATCATCCAAATTCGATTTAGGGAGCTAGCAACAAAATAAATTACATATTCGTGATCCTCTCTTCATCCTCTTCATTTTGGTACCAACTTCATCTCGTTTGGGTAACATTTCTAAAACTCTAGATTTCTCTAAATTCGTGTTTTTGACTTGAAATGGTGTTAGTTAGTGTCTATGGCTCATTGTGATGTCGTGTATGTAATTTGTATGCTCGATCTCGTTGTTTTAGTATAACTAGCATGAACTTGAATTTTGGTGTGTTGTTCTTGAATTTTGGATGATCATATGTTGTTAGATGTTAAAAGTTCATGTTCTAATTGTGTTCCTAGTATCACTAGCTTCAATTTGATGTGTAGGTTGCTTGAGAAAACTCCATAAACTTGATTAGTGATTTTTGGTGAATTTGGGTTAGGGTTTGATAAGCTTGAAATGAATATTTGATGCATTGAATGACATGAATTGTTGTTAGTAAGTGTTTAGATGCAATGTATGCTTAATTACCTTCGAAACGGCATATCGTATGTGTAAATTGGATTCCCGAATCATAAAATACGTTTTACGAACTTGAAACTTTGAAAATAAACCTTTCTTGATCAATTGACGAGTTTTTGGTTATTGTAATTGATGTTTTTGCTTGGTGAAAGGTAGTTAATTGTATTCCTTGTCAAAAGAGCTTTCCAATGATATAAGATGCGTATTCTAAGTGTTTACGGTTTGCGTTTTGTGCTAAATTGAATTTTGGATCAAGACTTGAACTTTTGAAACTGACCAGGTACCAGGCCACGCCTAATGTCGCGGCGCGACACCTCTGGCCGCGGCGCGGCAATAGCCGTGTTTGGGTTCTGACCTCTTTGGTCAAAATACGAAAAATGTTTGGCACACTATGGACCTCCGATTCACATGTAACTTGTTCTAACATGCTCATACATGATTAAAAACCTCAGAAAAATAGTTCGGGACCCGACCCGAACGTGTTGACTTTTTCGTTGACTTTGACCGACCAAAGTTTGACTTTTTGTCAAACTTAACCAAATGATTATACAACCTTCCTAACTTGTTTATATACTTGTATCTTGCATGAAACTTGACAATTTGATTTCACATGCTACATAATCGAGTCGTAACGAGCCATAGGACTAATTGAACATCTTTGACCTATCGTGTTTACCGTTATTGATACAACCTATTGTTTAGGTCAAGATTAGCATTGTTCTTTGCACACGTTTACTTGTTGAAGTACTTTACTACTCGTGCACTCAAGGTGAGATCATAGTCCCACTTTTACTCTTTTTGAACTTATATTTGGGATGAGAAAACATAAACATTTCTTTACTAAGTGAACACAAGTACAGGAAAACAAACATTCTACATACGAGTTTAGAACAAAATCCTCAATTCGATTATCATTAGTTACACTTGCCGGGTGTAAGCGAGAACTTATGTTGTATGGATCCATATGGGTTTGACAAACCCTCATTCAAACGGTTCGCTACCGTTTACGAATGAAATATATTTTCGAGAAACAGTGTATGTTCTAGCACTAAGTGATGGGGTTCAATGGGAGAAATGTTAAGCATTGATAATTGGGTGCTCGTGAAACAAATTTTGGAATGGTTAACTATTAATTCGATGTTGCAAAACTTGTGGTTCAATCTACTTATTTACTCACTTACTTACTTAAACCTATGATTTCACCAACGTTTTCGTTGACAGATTTCTATGTTTTTCTCAGGTCTTTGAACGATATGTGTTACATGCTTCCGCTCATTATTTTGATACTTGCTTTGGATGTCGAGTATTTATGCATACATGGAGCATCTTTTGGCTACTTTTAAATTGTGTCGCATAGGTTTCATTTGTACTTATAACTTTGTAACGTAACTTTTGGATGAACAATTCTTGTAAACTAGGGAACACTCTTTACTTTTGCAATGAATGCGACATATTTTGGTCAAACGTTATTTTAAAGACTTATGACCACGTAACGGGACCTAAGTAGTCGGCGCCGTCAAATGACAATTTTGTCGGGTCGCTACACCTGGAGCCAGTGAAACCAATTCCTGTTGATCAACAACGAGAGCTCTTCAAGTGGATATTAGAGGAAAAAAGGAAAGTCAAGGCGAAAGATCCACAAGAGAAAAAGCAAATTGATGAACAAAAAGCCCTGCTCAAACAATTCATTCGAGCAAAGTCCATCCCGTCTTTGTAATTGATTAACTGTTAACGTCTGAAATGTACATTTGTCTATCTTTGATGTTGGTAATCTAAGTGATTATGGTGTATAAGCTGATTTATATTATATTCCGTAAAAATTGGAATTTTCAGGCTTCATTATGTTCATTTATATGCAATTATGGTTGTTAATATTCTCACCAAACATGCAATGCAGAATACATGGCAGATATAAAATGTGTTGTGTTGTAGTACTTTTTATGAAAGAATAAAATAATAATAATGTTGGCGTGATTTACATCCTAGAATAGTTAACGGTCTCTCACGTCTTCTTTATATCAAAAGACAAGACGCATGCTTTCCGCTTAAACAGAGGAATACAAATTTGTTTCCAGAAGAACCATAAAGCTAACAGAAAATAGCACACGGTCAAGGTGCCATTGTTGCATCAACGGTAAGATTGATGGAAACTTTTGCTCTCATAGTCATCTACTCCAGTGTTAAATATAAAACTCGGGAAGGCCGTCGTCACATCCCTAACAAATGGATAAAAAGATTAAGGTAACATAACCAAAAATACCGCTTATTAAACAAAATTAAGCGAAGGTGTGATCATAGTATTCACAAGTGAATAGATTACAATCTTTCAATAAAGAAACGATTTCATCTTTAAGACAACTAATAATAGAAAGCTATTGGCCAACCATACAGCCTGTTTGTTAACAATTAATACAAGGTTCAACTGATCTGGAACATGCACAATGCCATTGTAAAAAGGGAAAACAACTCACAAATTGTTGATTGGTAACTGGCAGTTAGTGTATAAGAAGGGTGATCAATATAGGCATAATCAATAGGGTAAATTGCCTAAAACACTGATATAAATTCAGAAGTTGTGGTTCTTGTGGATACATCACTGATTTTTCTGTACTAAAAAGAAGTGTAAGAAGTTTCATTTCATGCCAAGAAAGGGGTAAAAGTTCAAATTAAGGACTCTATATAATTTACAACAGAATTTGCGGTTATCTTTTTAAAATCAAACAAAGATTTCCTTCATGGAAAAAAACGAGTCTTAACTTTACATTCCTTTTTAGGAAAAGAAAATTTTTTATTTATCACCCATTGAAAATTTTAGATTTTATGTTAATTATCTTAATAGCTACCCTAGCTAATCAATATTATTAACCAAGATAATGATTGTTATAGGCAATCCTTCATACTAAATGAAGTATGAAAGCAACAATGGTACCTAAGAGATGGAAGGGTCATGTTCTTCAAGAGTTGGGGTCGTTGAATAACAAAGTTCCGCCACTCTTCTTTGTTGATTCTTCCGTCCATGTCAGCATCTGCATCTGCAAATGTCTAATCACACAATAACACAAGTGAAAACGAAAGCCTATTATCTAACATACATAATAAATACTCATTGACTCTGAGAAGTATTATTACATTATCAATTATTTCTTCAAGAATTTCTTCTGAAAGTTGCATCCCAGTTTCCTTTAAGGTAGCAACAATCATTTCTCTAACCTGATTTAAAAAAGAAAAAAAAAAAAAAAAAAACCCATTAATGAGTTCTGAAAAGATTTTTCGAATGAAAAGACGTCAATCACTTACTTCTTCTCGTTCAATGAACCCCGTTCGTCTTAAATCGTATAATCTAAAGGCAACTGCATAAAAGAAAAAGGTTAAAAGTGTAGTACTTTAAAAACACCTTAATAAAAATCAGCCACAGGGAATTTGGTTCTGAAAACTTACAATCACTCTTCTGTTCTATTGGAGCAGAAGGATGGAAGATGCTCAGCACGTGGATAAATTCCTCAAATTCAATAACACCATTTTGCTTCTCGTCGAATAGATCGAAAACCTAGGTACAAAAAGAAAGAGCATAATATAAACCTAGATACTTGTTGGGACTTTAGAGCTATTATAAGACAGAAACATATATCATAAAATAAGGTTATACCCTGTTCAAGAAAAGATTCTCCCCGCCTGCTGATTTTAGCAATGCGAGTTGGAGCTCCTCCTTAAGACAAAAAGCAATGAATATATGATAAAAAGTAGGAGTTTGTATTGGTGTACATTGGAAAAATCCTTATTATAGACAATAACCTAATCTCATATATAGATTAATGGATACATAAGATCTCATTTCTATATCACAAGATGCAGTTCCATAACCACATAACTTATGTCGCTTTTCGTCAACTATTTGGATAAGCTTATTTTCATGTATCACCCTTTTATAATGGTGAAGACTTAGACACCCAACAAAAATGTTATATACTCCATCAAGACTTGAAGTCACAACTTCTTGTCAGAGGGGCCCCGCATACTGCTAGATCAAAGATGAGTTGGCTTTACAAGCTTATTGAAATTTGGAAAAAGTGATCAACTCACTATTAGCAGCTTATGAGCTTATAGCTTTGAGCTAATTAACTAATCTGCCTTCTCAAATTTCACAATAAGCTCTAAAGTATGCCTGGCAAACGGTCCAGGTTAGGTCGGTTTGGGTAACGGGTCAAAATGGTTTTGGGTTGAAATGGGTCATAGGTCATACGGGTCAAAATGGGTCAGGTTGGGTCGGTTTGGGTAACGGGTCGAAACGAGTCACATGTTAATTGGGTCAAATGGGTTGCATAGCTTTTTTTACATTGCATTATTTTAGTTATTATTATTATTATTTATTATATATACATAAGAAATATTAATATACATAATAAATGATATAACCATGAATGGTTTCATAAATTTTTGACGGATGAAACTTTTTATGCTCGACCCGACCCATTCACAAAACCCACTAGACCTATTTCCATTTATTGATCTTTGAGTATTGATACCCATTAGACCAGTTCCTTCATTTTTTGTATAGGACTCAATAGATTGGAGAGAAACTCATTTGAATCTTTTGTTAAGTTTTGATTTACATTGTTGAGGAATATTCAAATGAGACCAAGTTTTAAGTTGGCATGCCCAATCACATGTGATTTACTGCATGTCAAATTTAATCACATGTGATTGAAAAAAAAAATACATGTGATTGTAAAACCCAATCACATGTGATTATTGCATGCCAAATTCAATCACATGTGATTGAAAAATAAAATTCAGTAAAATGACGAATAATGACGAATTTCACTAAATTTGTGCTAAAACCTTCAAACACCAAGTTTTGGATCAAAACTTGATCAAATCACCGAATTAACGTCTAAAATTTTGAAGATATGATCACGAAACGCTAACAAACTTGATCAAATCACCGAATTAAAGTATGTTTCCAGTTGAAATTTTTTTTAAAAAATTGTAATTTTTTAATCACATTTGATTAGATTTGATATGCAGAATCACATGTGATTGAGTTCCACAATCACATGTGATTGGGTTTTACAATCATATGTGATTGGATTTGACATGCTAAATTTAAAAAAAAAAATTTCATAAAAAAAAAATTTCGAAATTTTTTTTTTTTAAAAAATTTATAAAAAAAAATTTTAAAAATTTTTTTTAATTTTTTTTTCCAATCACATGTGATTGTCGCGCCACATGTCGCGCTCTGATTGGTCCATTGAATTTCAAGCAAATTTTTGGTTTCAAAGGATTACAACTCTTACATTGTTAGGCCTAATTTTTCTCAAGACCCAATTAACCCGAATTTGAGTGTTTGGGTCTCAGTTGTCAGGTATACTCTAAAGTCAGCTAACCAAACTCGCTCCCCTAGCTACAATTTGCATCCCTAATATGTAAATTTATTTATCTTGCTATTTTGGTTTTCATGCTTTCGTTACCAAGTTAGTTGTAACTATTTTGGCAGAATAACCTAAACATACCTTATGTATAAGTCCATCATTTATAATCGAATTGCTCAACTTATTAAACAATTCACGCAATGCCTCCACTTCATTAACAGAAACTGCAAAGATCATTTACTCTATTCATTATTCAGAAAACATATCACAACAATCAAAAGCTAACCTAATATAAATATAAATACTCCAATAATATAATTACAAAAGTAACAAAAAGCAAGAAACATACATGGTGAATTGCGAGCTAGACGTATGACGTCATCATACGTCGGAACATGCGGTTTAACTGTACGGCTTCCTTGTGCATCAAAACACGACGATACAGTATAGATCAAAACTTCAACTAAAACTGCAAGCGGAATTAACGCCGCACAAAATTTTTCACCAACCGTCAGCGAGCTGGATCTCTATTTCTCCTAATTCAGATTCACATTTTCAATTTTTATACATATATACAAACAAACAAACAATTAATTTGATACATATACATACGATCTATGTATACATATAATCTGTTGTTATCTGATAATATCAATAAACTGAAATCAAGTTACCGAGGTTTGCGAGCTCGCCGCCGCTCCCATGGTTGCCGGAGATATCACGAATTTTGTTCCGATTGGATGTATAACGTTGAATCGAATTTGTATTTTTGTAATATTTAATTGAAATTGAGATTATCGGTAAACATAAACGCTAGGTATTTGTGTAGAAAAAGTTAATGAGAACGGACAGGGAACTGGCGTCAACTGTAATAACGAAACCGATCCCGAAAATTTCTTGAATGGTTACTGGAAGATGAATTCAGGATCGGATCTGGATCAATTAGGATCCTCCACGTGAAACAATAATAAATTAAATATAATTGTTTTGCTTTTAGCCACAAGTACAACTAGTAGTTTGGAATAATTCAATAATACGGAGTATACGAATTAGAATAAGGTTGCAAACATCATCATCGCGATATAAATCCTATACGAGTTTGACACTACATAAAACATTATAAATGCCTAGATTTTAAATCAAAGTAGTGATAATGATATACAAGTTTGATATTATAGAAAGCAAACATAATAAGACCGTTAATATCGGTGAGTCACTTACTGAGCGGTTAGTTGCGCCGTTTAATGGCGTCATTAGTGGTTAGTTGTGCGGTTGTGTTGTGTGGTTCACTGAGTCGTTGTTCAATGCTCGACACATTCAACCACTCGGTTTATTTGGTTAAATTAAAAGAATATAAGAAAAAAAAAATTATCCGTTGCTCGACACATTCAACCCAACGGTTGAATTTTTAATTTTTTATATATTTTTTAAAAATCAATATTTACTCCACTATAAATATAACCCCACCAATCACTACAATTTCACTTCAAACTATCAAAAATTTCATACTTCTTCACTCCATTTCAATACCATTTAACTTCATCAACTTCATTTCAATTTCATTCGACCCTCATCATGACTCCGTGTTTCATCACACGTGATGCTCGTTATGGTGATTTTTTCGACGAAGACATGAAAAAATATCACGGTGATTCGAAAAAGTTGTTAGAAGATGTTGATGTCACAAGTTGATTTCTAGGCATCGGAGTTTGCGCGCCTATTATGATGAAGATCGGAAAGAACTTCGGTTTCTCAAAAACGAAAAATGAAAGGTCCCGTCCTAATCCATCCGGACAAAGTCCACATCGATTACAAACGATTCACAATAGTTGGTTACATCGCGAGGTACTTGACCTCTATATGATACATTTTACAAACATTGCATTCGTTTTGAAAAGACAAACTTCCTTACATCGAAAATTGACGATATGCATACCATTTCATAATATATCTAACTATAATTATCTTAATAATAATCTTGATGAACTCGACGACTCGAATGCAACGTCTTTTGAAATATGTCATGAATGACTCCAAGTAATATCTTTAAAGTGAGCAAATGCACAGCGGAAGATTCCTTTCATACCTGAGAATAAACATGCTTTAAAGTGTCAACCAAAAGGTTGGTGAGTTCATTAGTTTAACATAAATAATTATTTTATAATTTTAATAGAGCACAAGATTTCATATTTTCATTTCTCATAAACATACGTCCCATGCATAGAGACAAAAAAATATCATTCATATGGATTGAACACCTGGTAACCGACATTAACAATATGCATATAAGAATATCCCCATCATTCCGGGATCCTCCTTCGGACATGATATAAATTTCGAAGTACTAAAGCATCCGGTACTTTGGATGGGGCTTGTTGGGCCCGATAGATCTATCTTTAGGATTCGCGTCAATTAGGGTGTCTGTTCCCTAATTCTTAGATTACCAGACTATATAAAAAGGGCATATTCGATTAGATAATCCAACCATAGAATGTAGTTTCGATCACTTGTGTCCATTTCGTAAAACATTTATAAAAGCAGCGCATGCATTCTCAGTCCCAAAAATATATATTGCGAAAGCATTTAAAAAGGGAGTAATGAAAACTCACGCATATAAATATTGTAAAACAGTTAATAAAGCATTTGCATGTATTCTCAGCCCAAAAATGTAAAGAGTAAAAAGGGTAAATGAAACTCACCTAATGTATTTTGTAGTAAAAATACATATGACTATATTGAACAATGCAGGGTTGGCTTTGGATTCACGAACCTATATCATTCATATATGTATTAAAACATATATACTTGTACTCGAATAAATATATATTATTTTTAGTAATGTAATTATTTTATTTGTTAATTTATAAGTTTCATTATTTATTTATATATTTTTATTTTGTACATAATAATATTAATATAGTTAAGTTATGTATTTTAAATATATCTTTATATATATAATTTTCAATTTTTATACTTATAATCTTAATCATGACTTTTAACTTTTATCTTTATAATTATAATCGTTTTAATAAAAATAGTAATATAGATATTACTGATAATAGTAATAATGATAGTTTTATTAAAAACGAAATGATAGTTTTAGTAATATTGGTCATATTGATAATAATAACAATATTAATAATAATAGTTATGTTAATAATAATAATAATGATAATATTTATAATAGTACATATGTTACTAATAATACTAATAATAGATTTTTTTTTTTATCTTCATAATAATAATAATCATAATCATAATCATAATAATGATTGTAATAATAATAGTTTTAAGAAAAATGGTAATTTTAGAAGGTTACGATTCTTTTACTAATAATGATTATAATACAACTTATATTTATAATAAGGAAACTAAAAATAATATTTATGAAAATATTAACAATTTGTATTATTTCATAATGATAGCAATATTAATAATCCTAATCATAACAATAATAATAATAACTAGTAGCTCATAGTTAATATTAATGATAATTATAATAACGCTATTAGTAATAATTATAATACTTGTAATAAAACTAATTAATAATAACAACATTAATAATAATAATAATAATAATAATAATAATAATAATAATAATAATAATAATAATAATAATAATAATAATAATAATAATGGAAATAAGAATAAGAATTGTATACCCTTCTAAAGATATTTTTCTAAAAAGAATTGCTCCAAACGGGTCTCGAACCCGAGACCTCTCGTTCCTCAGCCCAACACTCTAACCACCTGATCTGTCCCGTTTTCTGTTTTAATCCCATCCCATTAATTTATATCCCGTATTTATTCAGTTTCATCTTCTTCAACATTACAATCGACTAGAGAAATAAATAATCAAATCAATCGTCTACTGAACGATTTGGGTTCTTTAACTGAAACAAAGATGACTTGTAATTGTGATTTAAATTAACAGACAAAAAAAAATATAAAACAGACAGGACTGGTTCGCAAAAAAATATATGATGAACTCCATATTTGATTTTAAATTTGAGATCGTTTTAGAACAAATTTATAACATGAAATAGGTAGTAAAACGTTCTTAGAAACTTTATGGATTCTCAGTTGATCCTAAAACATCGAATTGAAATCGAATTTCGTGATGAACATAAAGGTTGACTTTTAGAAATTTAGTTTGACTTCTCAAATTTGAATTCGTTATTACGAATTGATTATTGAAACTTTTCAGGTAGTTTAGACACGAGATTACAAACACAACAGCTTTAATACATTTTGAAATATAAAATGAAATCAAGCTTTGAAAAAAAAGAAACCCAGCACAGAGGTGTTCGATAAAAAAAAATATAATTAGATTTTCATTTAGCATCTGTTTAAAAAAAAGTGGTAATTGATAAAGGTAGAGGAAAACTTTAATATTTTGGTTAACAACAGAGCTGCTCGATTTATATAAGATGTTTTGATGTGTATGAGTTTCAATCACAGTTGCAGGGAAGAAAATATAACAGAAATATAATTAATTAAATAAAAGTTGATAATAACATCTAACATATTCGTACCAATTTGTGGGTTAAGTTCAACAATTAGATTCCAAAAGTACCAATCAAATACAGTGTAAAAAAAAAAATGTAAATCTGAATTTGATTCTTACTCATGTATCTGTATATATAATATGTATTCATATTTGTACATAAATATAAATATAAATATAATACTAATTACATAATACATATTTATATAATTATAACAGTATGTATGTATAGGTAAATCTGTTTTTATACATCAGTAATTATATTATCTGTATTCTATATTTAATCCTATTAATTAGTAAATATATTTATAATAATATTCTTGATGTTATAAATAATAATAATAACACTTTATAATATATTTATTAATAATAATGATGTTATTGATAATACATCTACAATATTATTATTTATAATAACAATAATATTAATTTAAAATGTTACTAATATTAATAATAATAATAATGTTGATAATAATAATATTAATAATAATAGTTCTATAACTAATTATATTTATCACACTTCATATCTATATGTCAAAATAATAATACTCTTAATACTGATTTTAATATTAATAGTAATTTTTATTAATGATATTAATAAGGATAACAATAATGCTAGTAGTATTAATGATAACCATTTAAATATATCAAACTTTATATCTATTTATCATATTGGATTAATAATAATCATAATACATATGTTAATATTAATATTCATGAGAGTAATAATAATAATATTTATAATAATATTTAAACTTATATTTATATATATTATATTATCATTACCTATTATTAATTATATAATATGTAACATGTTCAAATATTTTAATTCAATATTCATATTTATTTACAATACAGTTGTTCGTGAATCGTCGGGCATATTCAAAGGGTAATTGACTACTTGAATATAGATTTCAAAACTTTCGAGACCCAACATTACATATTTTGCTTATCGTGTTGGAAACATATAAAGATTTAAGTTTAAATTTGATCGGAAATTTCCGGGTCATCACAGTACCTACCCGTTAAAGAAATTTCGTCCCGAAATTTGAGTGAGGTCGTCATGGCTAACAATAAATATGTTTTCCTGACGAATATGAGCTGAAAAATAGAGTTTTATCATTATTGAATAATACAGATAAAATAATTAGATTATTCGAAGAGTACGAATGATGCTATCACAAAAGAGTGAAATGAATAAATGAAGTTTCGTTTTAACTTTTGACGTTGCCTTGGTTGAATTCCGGAATTCAAGGGATTTAAAGGAAATCTTCGAAATCTAAAAGATTTGATTCTTCGGCGAGTAAGGAAATTAAGATCTCTATAATATAATGCGATGATCTGTATCGATTGCTTTGTCTGGTATCTTCACTATAAATGAACTTCTTCTGTTCCCTTATTTTCATCATTCCTATACTTTCATTCTTAATTCTTACTTCTAAAAGATTGGGAAAATGCTTCATCCAGTTTTACTCCTTGATATTTTCTTAATTATCATTTCTGTCATCCTTCTTTTCAATCTTTCATCAGAAGAATCTGTCTACTTCTACTATTACTTTAGGGTGATACTATTCTTAATTATACCGTGTCTTTATATTGCTATTCGTATTAATATCCATGGTTTGTAACCTCCATGTTGTTATTGGGTTTTATATTTTCTCTTATATTTTAGAGTCCCTGCTTCCGTCTTCTATAATTATCGTCATTCACAGTTAATGCTCTCTTTTATTTGCTGCGATTTATACCTCTTTTTTTTTTTCTTTCAGAGCTTCATGCTTTTGTTTTCTCGTCCCGATTCTACACCAAGCGAATAATAGTCCAAAATTTGTAGATATAGAGTTTCGAATGATTATAATGTTCTAGGCAGGAAGGAACGTGATAGCACGATTTGATTTTCAAATTTATCAATATCACAGAAGATAGAACCATCAAGAATACATTTTCTTGATATGTTCAGGAGTTAAGTAGAATGAGAAGGTTATGTAACATGACACATGATGATGGTATGATCTACTGTGAACCATCATCATGTATCATTAGAAACTCAGCATGACTTATTGTAATATAATCACGTTGATCAAGTGTCATTATATTATACTAACTCATGCATCAATTCCCAACACTACTTCAAAACATTCGTATTTTTAAACTCCAAAGTTTACAGAATATAGAAACTAATAGT
The DNA here is from genome assembly GCF_046630445.1 of Rutidosis leptorrhynchoides. NCBI lineage: Eukaryota > Viridiplantae > Streptophyta > Magnoliopsida > Asterales > Asteraceae > Rutidosis > Rutidosis leptorrhynchoides. Next base: position 497,713,006 of record NC_092334.1, on the reverse strand, counting down.
TTCTCATATGATGTAACACTGATAGCTCAAAGAGATATATGATTCCAGGTAAGATTAGTTATGAAAATATATTCAGAAATATCAAGGATAATTAAAATGAAAGATACGATAATATCTTTGAATATCTAAGATCAGAGGATGATGAAAACTATTATTCGCAAAAGTTTAGAGTAAGGAGCAAGGTATTCGCTAAAGACTTCAGCAGGCATTGAATCATTTGGATTCTTTGAATTCAAACTTATTCTTTGTGATTTGTCCACGGTTTCCTTCATAATTTCGCATAATCCGCTTTTCAGTACTAAATTTTCTATTGAGTGTTTCCAATACTCCATTCTTTATCATCAAACTTTCAATGGTTAAGGTCGTGTACAGTTTTTGCTGCTGTATTCAGCTTTTTCAGAATTTCAGAATGGAAGATCATAATTCTAAGAGATAAAGGTTATACATATAACTGTTGATGTAGATATGCTGTGAGTTTTCAAAGTACTGATTGCCGATTCCTCTACATTTACTGCTACCATATCTGAATCATTAGTTATTGATCCGAGGTGATTTCAAGAGAATTGTGTTTTTAGATGATTAAACGCTGACGGTAATATGGTGGAATATAAAAGGTTCCCCGGTAACAATAAAAGAACATACATATAAGTCAAGGTGATAATAAGGTTGTTTCGAACGAAACGTCGAAGTTGATTTGTTGAAGCTGTGACAAAATTTGCTACCTTGAAAAGGGATCACAAAGTTATTTTTGCTAATAAATGTCAAAGGATCTGACGCGACTACGTGTTTAACTTTTACTCAGTTGCCGAGAGTTTCTCAGGTGCATAACTATATGCACAAATCTTTCCTTCCGTAGATGAAGTGCGGTTGATTCATCATATCGATTCAGGTGTTTTCAAGAATTATGAAAGTTTGAATGCAGATTGGAATCGTCAAGGTACAATTAAGGTTTAAGATGAAATCAAGTGGCAACTTGAAGAATTGTTTAGTTTCATAAGTTATAATCAATATTTTAATTCATTTTAATTTGTCCAATGTTGATAGTCCACAGTTATCAATTCAATAATTCATATACAATTATATATATAATATTCGAATTAATACGTATCGTGACCCTTATACGTCTCAGACTCGATCACAACTCAAAGTATATATATTATTGTAGAATCAACCTCAACCCTGTATAGAGAACTCGATCATTACTGCATATAGAGTGTCTATGGTGATTCTAAATAATATATATAGATGCGTCGATATGATATGTCAAAACCTTGTATACATGTCCCGATATTTAAAGTGCGTAAAATAAATAACAGAAGTTAAATAACGATAAATAAAGTGCGTAAAGTAAATAACAGAAATTAAATGACAATAAATAAAATTGCGAGAATGTAAATTGCGATAATTAAATTGCGATAAATAAAATGCGATAAATAGAATGTAATCAGTTAGCTAGGAACAGTTAGCTGGAACAGTTAGCGTGGATTCTTAACAAAATTTTTTGTAGTTAATTTGTTTGTTTCTATCAAATTTTTATTTCGTCAAATGTGTTCTTCATTATGCCACTTGTCGGATTCTGATAAATCAAAATTCAAATATGAAATTAAATAAAAATGGTTATTCTGTGGAGAACGGATTCGTATATCGGTAGATGTAAGTAGGATAGTAATTGACTGTTGTACCAGATTTGAAAGAATGTACAGTGTACTTATTAATGTGAAATCTAAATATTCCTCGGGTATTACCTACCCATTAAAATATTTTCACCATTAACAGTTTGTACGAAAGAATTTTAAATTACAATCTTTATGAAAAATATATATACATATATATTTTCTTCAGATGTAATCATGATTTAATGAGTCAATGTGATATTAAACTCATCAGATTTACTGCTAGAACTAGAGTACATAATCTCTAAAACTTTAGAGATTACATAATTGCCATGAAGAACGAAGATAATTGATGTAGAACGATACGTAGAACGATGATTATACTCGGGGTACAGAATGAGATGTTGAGACGTGGATGGTTGATGGTACTGGTGCTATTACTGATGGTACTGTTGGTGCCGGTGATGTTGCTGAAGCTGGTACATTTTGCACCATATTCTCCGAATTGATTTTTCGATCGCGAAGTTCGTTGACTTATTATTCCAGGATGATTGTCGGTCGGAACGAGCGGATGAATAAGGTTCAGAATTGTGGATAGAATATAATCTTGTCAAGTTACCCTGGAAATGAGACTGAAAATGGTGTCTCGAACAGGTTCGCCGGTAAACGCTTCAGGTTCATTGTCAAGAGGTGAATTCGGTTGGTGGAAGGGATTGCCTTCTGCGCGTTTCCATTAATTAAGTCGACTACGAACCCATCAGATGAATTGAAAATGGCTGATTGGTTGTGATAATGCTAAAAACGAACATATATTTCATAGCATTATTCCTCAAGAAAGACAAGCTTTTAGTTGCAATTGTTCTATTTACAAGTGATATTCGTTTAAATAATTAAAGGTGAAGACAAAAGACAGATTCGACGAATTGAAGACGCAAACGACCAAAAAGCTCAAAAGTACAAAAGACAATCAAAAAGGTTCCAATTATTGATAAGAAACGTCTCGAAATTACAAGAGTACAAGATTCAAAACGCAAAGTACAAGATATTAAATTGTACGCAAGGACGTTCGAAAATCCGGAACCGGGACCAGAGTCAACTCTTAACGCTCGACGCAACGGACTAAAAATTACAAGTTAACTATGTATATAAATATAATATAATATATAATTAATTATATTAATTATATATATATTATATATTATATATATATTATAAACCGTCGGTAAACAAAGAGCCAAACTCCTCTGAGCTGTAAAAGCAAACTCCGCGACTCGCGGAGTTTGAAGGCCAAAAAGGCCGCGAGTCGCGGAGCCCCAAAATGAAAAACTGCCTATAAAGCCAACCGAATTCTGATCGCAAATCATCATCTTTTTCTTCCTCATTCATACGTAAAATTTATATTTATATTTATAATTTATATTTTAATTTTAATTATAATTCTAATAATAAGGGTATGTTAGCGAATGTTGTAAGGGTGTAAGTCGAAATTCTATCCGTGTAACGCTACGCTATTTTTAATCATTGTAAGTTATGTTCAACCTTTTTATATTAATGTCTCGTAGCTAAGTTATTATTACGCTTATTTAAAACGAAGTAATCATGATGTTGGGCTAATTACTAAAATTGGGTAATTGGGCTTTGTACCATAATTGGGGTTTGGACAAAAGAACGACACTTGTGGAAATTAGACTATGGGCTATTAATGGGCTTTATATTTGTTTAACTAAATGATAGTTTGTTAATGTTAATATAAAGATTTACAATTGGGCGTCCTTATAAATTACCATATACACTCGATCGGACACGATGGGCGGGATATTTATATGTACGAATAATCGTTCATTTAACCGGACACGGGAATGGATTAATAGCCACTAGAATAATTAAAACAGGGGTGAAATTACATTCAAGGGTAATTGGTGTAATTGTTAACAAAGTAGTAAAACCTTGGTTTACACGCAGTCGATAACCTGGTGTATTCATTAAACAAAGTATTAAAACCTTGTTACAATTCGAATCCCCAATTAGTTGGAATATTTAACTTCGGGTATAATAATAATTTGACGAGGACACTCGCACTTTATATTTATGACTGATGGACTGTTATGGACAAAAACCAGACGGACATATTAAATAATCCAGGACAAAGGACAATTAACCCATGGGCATAAAACTAAAATCAACACGTCAAACATCATGATTACGGAAGTTTAAATAAGCATAATTCTTTTATTTCATATTTAATTTCCTTTATTTTATATTTAATTGCACTTCTAATTATCGCATTTTTATTGTTATTGTATTTAATTGCACTTTTAATTATCGTACTTTTTAATTATCGCAAGTTTATTTTATCGCACTTTTATTATTCGCAATTTCATTATCGTTATTTACTTTACGCTTAAAATTAAGTCTTGTATTTATTTATTATTTTACATTTGGTTTTAACTGCGACTAAAGTTTTAAAATCGACAAACCGGTCATTAAACGGTAAAAACCCCCCTTTATAATAATAATATTACTTATATATATGTATTTGTATTTTTATAAAAGTAAACTAATATAGCGTTAAGCTTTGTTTAAAGATTTCCCTGTGGAACGAACCGGACTTACTAAAAACTACACTACTGTACGATTAGGTACACTGCCTATAAGTGTTGTAGCAAGGTTTAAGTATATCTATTCTCTAAATAAATAAATATCTTGTGTAAAATTGTATCGTATTTAATAGTATTTCCTGCAAAAATTTAATAGTATTTTATACCCCTTAGCTTTGACATCAAGTATTTTTGGCGCCGCTGCCGGGGACACTCTTAAACGCCGGAAGCGCAACGCTAATATAAAAAAAAAAGATTTTTAGTTAACTTTTATTAAAATTCGTTTTTGTAAAAATACGTTTTAATTATTCAAAAATATAAAAAGAAAAACAAAAATATAAGTATTTTTAAGATTTTGTTAAATATTTAAGTTTTATAAGTTTCTTTATTTTTATTTTAGTTTATAAAAATATAAGTTTTATTTAAATATCTTTTATTTATATAAAAACAGAAAACAAAAAATAAAAAAAAAAATAAAGAAAAAACGCGTCGAATTTAATAAGCTGTCATGTGAATTTCTGAACCCCGCGACTCGCGGGGTTTTCTGCATTAATTACCGCGACTCGCGGAGTGACTCTGACACGCGACAAAACCCTAATTCAGCATTAATTACGGGTTATTTAATAATTATTATTATTATTAACCCTAATTATTATTATTATTATAATTAATTTTATTTTAACTTTTACTTTTTATTTAATTTATGTATTTAGTATTAATTAGTTTTATTAAATTGTAAAATTAATAGTTTAATAAAATAAATAATATAAAAATAATATTTTTATAAAAATTGTAATTTTTACAACTTTTTGTATATTTTTATAGTTTGTCCCTTTTTAATTGTTGTAGCGTAATATTTGTATTTTTCGCTCATATTTAATTTTAAACTTAGTTTTTGCCGTAGTCATTTTTACTCCTAGATTTTTAGGCTTTGCCGTAGAATTCCTTAAGTGCTTTTTCTTTAGACTAAGATTTAGGTGCTTTAGAATTTTGCGACGCCTTTTTAAGTTTTAGTTTCTTTTTAAGTTATTTCCATTTGGGATTTAGTTTTTCCTGTAAGCTTTAATATTTTTAGACACCTTTTACTATGTATCAATTATCATTCCAATTAGTAATATCAATTTGCGATTATAATTTTAAGTTAGTTGTAGTAATAAGGTTAGGTTAGTCAAGTATTTTTAAGTTTTTATAAGTTTCTTTTATTTTTCCGTCACCTTTTATTTTTCAACCATTTTTTCTTTTTCGACCTTTTTCGACGAACTCTTTTTCTTTCTTATTTCTCGCTATTCTAGTTTTAGGACATAGATTTTTATTCTACTTCTTATCTAAATTTCTTAAAATTACGAAAATTTATTTTAAGTGGTTAAATTAATAGACATCAAAATTTTCTGGTTCGTAGTAATAGTTGGATTTGTACGTGGACCGGGTTATTGGAGCCAAACAGTCCTCAATTATATTGAGACCAAACGAATCCTGCCCCTCTGCTGCATCTTTTGGCTATTCGAAACGTGGGCAAAATCAGAAAAGTCTATTAATTGGATAACTTATTATAATTTTTCTTTCCTTTTTAAAAACTAATAGGATATTCAGTGAATGCACCGAGCAAGACGTTCACCACCTTTTGTACGTTCACCACCTGTAACTAGATCAAGACATTTAGCAAATATAACCGCCGTTGATTTTTCTTTAGAATCGTCATCCAGTCGACCAAGTACTTCAGTTTAAATTTCCGATAATCCATTTTTTGAACCCGACCTCACAATTGAGAATCCGAAAAATATTCAGGAACGGTTCGTAGATCCTGAACCACTAAACTTTCCTCCGGAGCCACCAATCATTCAAACAGAGATTGTTGAGGAACGAACCATTAAATCAGAAACCTCTAGTGATTCCGATTCAACAAATTCAATTATGGAGAATCTAGAACCTTTAAGTATGGAAGACCGAATGAGAGCTAAACGCACTGGCCAAGGTCACGCAATTACTCATCCAGACATTAATGCGCCAGATTATGAAATCAAAGGACAAATTCTACACATGGTAACTAATCAATGCCAATTTAGTGGTGCGCCTAAGGAAGATCCAAATTAACATCTACGTACCTTTAATAGGATCTGCACACTATTTAAAATCCGAGAAGTGGAGGATGAACAGATATATCTCATGTTATTTCCCTGGACTTTAAAGGGAGAAGCCAAAGATTGGTTGGAATCGTTACCTGAAGGGGCGATCGATACATGGGACGTTTTAGTTGACAAATTTCTTAAACAATTCTTTCCTGCATCTAAAGCCGTAAGACTTCAAGCAGAAATTGTTACGTTCACACAGAAGCCAAATGAAACTCTATATGAGGCATGGACAAGATATGGAAAGTTGTTAAGAGGATGTCCGCAACATGGTTTAGACACCTGTCAAATAGTACAAATATTCTACCAAGGATGCGACATCACTACAAGAAAAGACATAGATATAGCAGCTGGTGGTTCTATTATGAAGAAAACCGAAACTGATGCTTACAAAATTATTGATAATACTGCTTCCCACTCACATGAGTGGCACCAAGAAAAAGACATCATTAGATCATCTAAAGCAGCTAGAGCCGATTTTAGCCATGACTTAGATTCCATTTCCGCAAAGATAGATGCTGTGGAGAGACGAATGGAAAAGATGACTAAAGATATTCACTCAATACGAATTAGTTGTGAGCAGTGTGGAGGACCACATTTGACAAAAGATTGTCTCAGTATTGAATTAACAATGGAACAAAGAGAGAATATTTCATACATAAACTAAAGGCCTGGAAATAATTATCAGAATAATTATCAATCGCCAAGACCAATTTACAATCAAAACTAGAATTATAACCGAAATATTCCATACAACAACCAACAAGGTCCTAGCAATCAACAAGTATCCAATAATACTTATAATCAGCAAAGACCTAATTTTCAAAACAAACCACCACAACAAACCGATGATAAAAATCCGAATTTAGAAGATATGATGACGAAGCTAGTTGAAACTCAAACACAGTTTTTCACATCTCAGAAACAAACCAATGAACAAAATGCTCAAGCATTTAGAAATCAACAAGCTTCTATTCAAAATCTAGAACAAGAAGTAAGTAACCTAGCAAGATTAATAGGTGAAAGAAAACCGGGAAGTCTACCTAGTGATACAAATGCTAACCCCCAGAATGAAACAGCTAAAGCTATTACCACAAGAAGTGGTACAACACTTAAACCACCTAAAATACCTGTAACTTCTGATGAAGCCATTCCTACTCCACAAGAACCACAACCTGATCAAGATAAGGAAAAAGAACCGGTAGTTGAGAAGGTTAATGAAGATAACACAGTTAAGGATAAACCTTATGTTAAACCATACCAACCACCACTTCCTTACCCGAGTAAAATGAAGAAAGAGAAACTTGAAGCCGAGCAATCCAAATTCTTGGATATGTTTAAACAGATAAATGTAAATCTTCCTTTCATTGATGTGATTTCAGGAATGCCTAGATATGCTAAATTCTTGAAAGATCTAATCTCAAATAGAAAGAAAATGGAAGAACTCTCGGCTGTTACTATGAATGCTAATTGTTCAGCAGTGCTGTTGAATAAAATACCAGAAAAACTATCTGATCCAGGAAGTTTCACAATTCCATGTTTTCTGGGTAGTCTTAGTTCAATAGAAGCATTGGCAGACTTAGGTGCTAGTATAAATCTAATGCCGTATTCACTATACGCTAAACTAGACCTTGGAGAATTGAAACCAACCAGAATAAGCATACAACTAGCCGATAGATCAATAAAATATCCTAGAGGGATAATGGAGAACATGCTAGTTAAAGTTGGTACTTTAGTATTTCCAGTAGATTTTGTTGTTTTGGACATGGAAGAAGATTCTCAAGTTCCTCTCATATTAGGAAGACCATTCTTAAACACGGCTAAAGCAATGATAGACGTGTTCGGTAAGAAACTGACCCTAAGTATAGAGGATGAGAGTGTTACCTTTTCAGTTGATAGAGCAATGCAACAACCACAATCTGCAGATGATACATGTTATTATATTCAAACTATAGATGTACATGCAGAATTATTAGAAGAATTTCCAGAATTACAAGGAACATGAGAATGTTCTTTAGGAGAAGGTAATGAACCAATTGATGAAGCTGAAATGTTAGCTACACTTATAGCTAATGGATATGAACCAACAACAGAAGAAATTCAAATGCTAAAAGAAGAAGACAGATATCGATATAAATCATCGATAGAAGAACCTCCGAAATTAGAGTTAAAGCCACTTCCAAACCATTTGGAATACGCTTATTTACATGGTGAATCTGAATTACCTGTAATAATATCGTCTTCTCTTACTGAAAATGAGAAATCACAACTCATTTCTGTGTTGAAAGCTCATAAACCAGCCATTGCATGGAAGATTCATGATATTAAAGGAATAAGTCCTTCGTATTGCACACATAAAATCCTTATGGAAGAAGGTCATAAAACGTATGTGCAACGCCAACGAAGACTAAATCCTAATATGCAAGATGTAGTTAAGAAAGAGATTATTAAACTGCTAGATGCAGGTTTAATTTATCCAATTTCTGATAGTCCATGGGTAAGCCCAGTTCAATGCGTGCCTAAGAAAGGTGGCATGACTGTCATTACAAATGAAAAAAATGAGCTTATTCCTACTAGGACTGTAACAGGATGGCGTGTATGTATTGATTATAGAAAATTAAATGACGCCACCAGAAAAGATCACTTTCCCTTACCTTTCATAGATCAAATGTTGGAAAGATTAGCCGGAAATAGTTACTATTGTTTTCTAGATGGATTTTCCGGATATTTTCAAATTCCAATAGCACCCGAAGATCAAGAGAAAACCACATTTACATGCCCTTATGGTACTTTTGCTTACAAACGCATGCCATTTGGACTTTGCAACACCCCTGCAACCTTTCAAAGGTGTATGATGGCGATTTTTCACGACATGATAGAAGAATGCATGGAAGTATTCATGGATGACTTTTCAGTCTTCGGTGATACATTTAAATCATGTCTAGTTAATCTGGAACGAATGCTAATTAGATGCGAACAATCAAATCTAGTACTTAATTGGGAGAAATGCCATTTCATGGTTAAAGAAGGCATCGTTCTTGGACATAAAATTTCAAAAGAAGGAATTGAAGTGGATAGAGCTAAAGTAGATGTAATCGCTAAACTTCCACATCCCACCAATGTTAGAGGAGTTAGGAGTTTTCTAGGGCATGCCGGTTTTTACCGACGTTTCATAAAAGATTTTTCTAAAATTGCCACTCCTATGAATAAACTCCTAGAAAAGGATGCTCCATTCATCTTTTCAGATGAGTGTATCAAATCTTTTAATATTCTTAAAGAGAAACTCACTAATGCGCCGATCATGATAACACCAAATTGGAATCTACCATTTGAACTAATGTGCGATGCAAGTGATTTTGCAATGGGAGCCGTTTTAGGACAAAGGATTGAAAAACAATTTCAACCTATATATTATGCTAGTAAGACGTTACAAGGAGCACAAATGAACTATACAACTACTGAAAAAGAACTCCTTGCTATTGTCTTTGCTTTTGACAAATTTCGATCATATCTCGTTCTAGCAAAAACGGTGGTCTATACCGACCATTCTGCTCTTAGATACCTATTTTCAAAACAAGATGCTAAACCAAGATTAATCCGTTGGATCTTACTCTTACAAGAGTTTGATATTGAAATCCGAGATAAAAGAGGAGCAGAAAATCTCGCCGCTGATCATCTTTCTCGTCTTGAAAATCCTGAGTTAGAAGTTCTAAATGAATCGGCCATACAAGACAACTTTCCTGATGAATATCTATTGAAGATAGATTATAAAGAAATCCCATGGTTTGCAGACTATGCAAACTACTTAGTTTGTGGATTCCTTGAAAAAGGATTATCGTACCAAAGACGAAAGAAATTCTTCAGTGATATAAAACACTATTTTTGGGAAGATCCACATCTGTTTAAAAGTTGTCCCGATGGAATAATACGCCGATGTGTATTTGGAGATGAAGCTAGTAAAATTTTAAACCATTGTCACACAGGACCAATAGGAGGGCATTATGGGCCTCAACTAACAGCAAGAAAAGTTTATGAAGCTGGATTCTATTGGCCTACAATTTACAAAGACGCACACCTTCTTTGCAAATCCTGTGATGCTTGTCAAAGGGCCGGAAAAATAAGTCAACGTGATGAAATGCCACAAAATGTCATCCAAGTATGTGAAGTATTTGACATTTGGGGTATTGACTTTATGGGTCCATTTCCAAAATCTCATAATAATCTATATATACTCGTAGCCATTGATTATGTATCTAAATGGGCGGAAGCACAAGCTCTCCCAACTAACGATGCACGAGTTGTAGTCAACTTTTTAAAACGTCTTTTTGCAAGGTTTGGAACACCGAAAGCTTTAATAAGTGATCGGGGTACTCATTTCTGTAATAATCAACTTGAGAAAGTTCTTAAAAGATATGGAGTAACTCATAAAATCTCCACCGCATATCATCCACAAACAAGTGGACAAGTTGAAAATACCAACCGAGCTTTAAAACGTATTCTAGAGAAAACCGTAGGATCAAATCCGAAGGAATGGTCCATTAAATTGGAGGATGCACTCTGGGCTTTTAGAACAGCCTACAAAACTCCAATTGGAACCACACCTTTTAGACTTGTTTATGGAAAAGCATGTCATCTTCCAGTAGAAATTGAACACAAAGCATTTTGGGCTTTGAAAACATGTAATCTTGATTTACATGAAGCTGGACGTCTACGATTAAGTCAACTAAACGAATTAGAAGAATTAAGACATGAAGCATACGAAAATTCGTTAATCTATAAAGAAAGAACGAAGAAATGGCATGATAAAAGAATCAGAAGTTCAAAAGAATTTAAAGAAGGAGACAGAGTTCTTCTTTTCAATTCACGATTCAAGCTATTTTCTGAAAAATTGAAATCAAGATGGTCTGGACCATTCATAGTCAAAAGAGTTTTCCCATACGGAACGATAGAATTGATAAATTCAAATGGGATTGAATTTAAAGTTAATGGTCACAGAGTTAAACATTACATACATGGTCCGATGGAAGTCGACAACGAAGTTAATCACAATTTCGACACCACAGCTAACTAAGTGTGGGGAGAATCAAGTCTTTAAAGGATAATATGTATTTCTGTTAGAGTTAGATTATCTGTTTTCGTGTAGTTCTCGAAAATGGAACCCGAATGGTCTTTCCCTAGCAGACCCTAAAGAACTAGTCTTCTCCCCCCATTCTGAATTTTTATTTTTTTAGGTTTTTACGAAATGAAGACTGCCTGTGAACTAAACCATGGTCTAATGCTACACGCTTTGATCACTAAAAGAAATAATGACATACTACCGAGTGAACTAGTATCAGTAATCAGAGAAAGAATGGACGGAGTTAGAAAAGAATCCAGATGCGAAGATAATAAGTTACAATTTGGTAAAGGAAAATCAAAATCCGCAGCAAAAAAAAGAGCACGACACCTAGAACGATGTCACAAATGCGGAAAATGGTCACATGGAGGTAAATGTTCAAATAATCAAACCTATTCAAATACCGAATTTGTTACTTTATGCAGAGACGGACCGTTCATATGTTTAGAAGAAAAGACACTGAATGCTCGAGGTTACGCCTATGTAGCCATGGAAAACCAATTAAACTGACTATCTTATGAATGGGATAGATCATATAACTAAGAAATCTATTTCACAGGTATGTCTATACAGTTTTTATTTTTATTTTTATTTTTAACCTTTTGATAATAAACGCTAATTTGTTCGCTAAAAAGTATTAAATTGGTATTGAATAAAATTAGGTTTGGCGACCGAAATTATTGATATCATTCAAAAATTTATTACATCACTGCGAAATTTAACGTTTATTCTTAAGGTATAAATATCTTTAATCAATCAACACAAAATATTTCAAAAATTCGTCATGAGTTAAATTAGGTCTTGGAACCGAAATTACTTTACCGAAAAGAGGGGCGCATATTTTTGATAATATTTGATTGATTAAAGTGGGATAAAAAGCCAAAAAGATTTTTAAATTTATTTTTACCATGTTTTTAAAATTAATATTTAAATCTTAAATTAATATTGTAAACTTTGTAAAAACAATATATTTAAAATTGTAAATATTTGAAAAATTAATATAAGTTTGGTGTGAATTTATAATATGAATTTTTAAATTAAGTTTGGTGTGAATTTTTAAAATATAAATTTTTAATTTTATGCATTTCAAATTTTAAGTTTGGTGTGAATTTTTAATAATAATTTTGAATTTTATATTTAAGTTGTGTGAATTTAAAAACAAAAATTTACTTTATCTCATTAAGTTAAGAATATGATTTTTAAAATTCGTCGTAAGTTGAAGACTAGGTCTTTGAACCGAAATTGCTTTACCCAAGGGAGGGACGAGAACTTTTATTATCATTATTTTTAATCTCATTGAATTAAAGTATGCCAAAAACATTAAAAAACCCCAAAAATCTTAGCTTTTAAAACAATCGCTACAAAAAGATAAATTTTAAAATTTTGTCGAGGGACGGACTAGGACATCGATCCGAAACGACCTCGTCCTAAATAACAAGGGAAACAAAATTTTAAAATTAATTACTTAATTGTTTTAATAAGTTAAAGATTATAAAAAAAAAATAAAAAAAAAAAATACCAAACTCCGCGACTCGCGGAGTTTGGAGGGTTAATCCCCGCGACTCGCGGGAGGACCGGATTACAGAAAAAAAAAATAAGAGCTGAACCAGCTCATTCCACACAAAACCCACAGAAAAACTGCGAACATACTGCCGAAAATACACCAAAAAACACCCCCAAAATCAAGTATTTTTAACCGTTAATCACCAAATCTTTTGCTAAAATCATGTTGAGAAGGATGCTATCTAAGAATTACTCAAGAAAAACGGTAAATTTCTACACCTAAACACCATTTAATCCGAAATTTGGTGTTCTTGAGCAATTTTTTCCCCAATTTGATTTTGATGCTTTTTAGTGTAATTAGGCTTAAATTGTTTATGTATTATGCTTGTATAACCTAGATTGATGCTGTTTAACATGATTAGAAGCCTTAAACTTCAAATTTTGAATAATCTAGGGTTTGTGTTCTTGAGCAAATTTGGGGCTTTTTGATATAAACAGGTTATGGCCGATTTTTGTCATGAATTGTTGCTAAATTGAGTAGTGTAACATGTCTAGGTAGTTAAATGATCCAAACTTTGAGCCTAAACATGATTTTGAGAATTAAAGTGGACTTTTTCAAGTCTAAAATTCATGAACTTGATTTTTGAAAGATAATGCCATTTGAGACTTGTTTAATTGCTAGTAATGATTATTTTGACATGTTATTTGAGTTGAATGCTTATGAACTTGGCGAACATTTTCGTATATGCTTATTTGAAAAAGTGTAGATTTGATAAAAATGTGAAAATGAGCTTAAGTTTGATATAAATTGATAATGTCATTGTAATTATTTTGATTAATGATTTTGCTGACACTAATGCATATTTGGATGCACAAAAATTGTGTTTAATATGTTTTGCAGAATGAAAGGGGTGAATCTTCATCCCAAACCCGCAATGCTCCTGCTGAGAATTTGGAACAACAGGAGGTGGATAATTACTACAAGCAGGATATACCTCATCCAGTCATGACCTTTTCCGATATGCACTTGGAAGAATTGCACCCGAACCTGAGATTTGACAGACTTTGGATAGATTATCCAAAATATCAAAGGGGTTTGCATACTCTTCATTCTAAGGTGGTTGAGGTACCGAGGGTCATAGAATGGGGACCCTTAGAAGCTGTAGAATTGGCCGGGCCAATTAGGGAATTACTTGTACAGAGGTATGGTAATTCTTCTTTTAATGACTGGGTACGTTTATTCACCATGCGTAGACCTGTATATAAAGTATGGTGTGAAGAATTGTTATGTAGTATAGAGTTGAATGATCGGGTAGCTAGTTTAACCGATCGTTCTTTTATTAGATTTTTGTTAGGCGGTTCGATGCGCCACATGTCTTTAATGGACATGGCTCAGGCTTTACGTATATATACGCCTGAGGAGTTAGCGTCTGCCGATTGTAGAGGATTGATACTAAACGGTAGAAAGATAGATGAAAATTTTGATACACACGGTGTGTGGAGTCAAATGACAAGCCATCACCGTTTCAAAGGGGGAAATTACTCTTATTTGGATATAGATAGAGCTGAATTAAGAGTGATACATAGGTTTTTAGCTAATTCGATTACACAAAGGGGTAAGAACAAGGAAAAAGTAAATGAACAGGATTTGTTTTACCATATGTGTATTCGAGACCCACAAAGCGCTGTAAGTATACCGTATTGTGTGGGTTATTATTTATCAGCTATGGTTCGGGGGATGCGACCGCATAGCATAATAGGAGGTGGTATTTTTATTACTTTGATTGGTGAATATCTCGGTGTGGATATAAGTCGGGGGGGATTATTAGTAGAAGAACCGGAACCCCGCGATACTATAGGTTTAAATGTATACCATGGTGCGAAAGTTTTGAAGAGGCGAAATAACGCCGCAGTACGATACCATGGTAGACATCCACAGGTGGAGAGAAACCAACAGCAAGGTAATGTAGGAGGGGGGAATGAGATGCAAGAAATGTAAAGGTTTATAGCTTCTCAGGAATACGAAAATGCTAGACAGAGAGCATTTGAAGATTGGCAAGTTCATCAGAACCAAATCATAGCTCATTGCCAACATATAGGTAGAAACTATATTCCTACACCGAAACCCATCTTCCCTCCTTGGTCTATAGAGATACAGCCACCATATCCTACGTATGACCCTGCCGAAGCATTCTATAGCACCTATGGTTATGCCTGGAACCCCTATTGGTACCAATATCATCCTTAGTTTACTTATTTTTTTTTTTATTTTGTAATTTGTAATTATTGATACGTTTAATACTTTTGTTAATATTGTAATCATTTTTATAATTATCTAACTTTTATTCTTAGATTTTAATAATTTTTGAATGTGGGGTAATATACCAAACTTCAAAAATATGTATATATGTTTGCAGTTTATCTTATGTACACAACAGGGTAAAACAACGCATTTTCAAAGACTGGCATTAAGTTCAGCAAAAGCAACTAATTTTGACGACAAGATGCAAAATATATGTGAAATAACAACAAGACGGAATGAACAAATGATGTGCACCATTTATCATTCAGCAAACAAACGCCAATATATTTGGAAACTTTGGTAAAATTTAATCATTTTCACACAAATCACCCTCAATAATTTAAATTGTTACTGATTTCTTGCAAATGAGGGCATTGCAAGATCTTAAGTGTGGGAAGGGGTTAAATTCTTTCGGATTTTAAAAATTTTTACTTTATACACTTGGTTACCATTAAAAATACTAGTAAAGCAGTAGTTGTATTAGAATCTAGTACTCTCTGATAATAAAGAACAGCCCTGGTCTTATATACTGACTACCCAATTCTAGTAAAATTTTTCAAAATTTTCAATTAAATGAACTAAAAATCATGTTTATACATATTTATGAACGATAAAACTAGGTTTTAACACCGAAATTATTGTTACCTCAAAAAGGACATAAATTGAGAAACAAACCAAAATGTTAAAATTCATTTAAAATGGAATAGAGGACGATAAAAAAGAAAATAAAAGCCAAGTGTGGGAAAATTTACCAAGTTATCTTAAACATATGTCACATATATCTGTAACAAATAACTGAAAATACTTCTGCTTTGGACTAAACTAAACTGTTTTACCCATTGAAAGAAAAGAAGAGATGGATCTACACGATGAATCAATTCCATCATTAAAAGGAAGTAAAGTCTTCCGAAAAAGAAACGCGCTTCTTGATTTAGGTCATGAAGTTGTCGTCCAGACCAGCTGTAGGTTGACGAAAAATCTAGAAAAGTCATCACTAAAATCAGCAGGAAATCCACGGGCCTCAGCATTAAACAGGGTCGCCAAGTGGTCAGATTTATCCTAACCATGAGAAGGATTTATCTCGTACAATGGGGGGGCACCATGCAAATTAGCTGGATAAGACTAATGAATCAGATCCCCAGAAAGGATAATCTCCTTAAAAATTAAAAATCAGCTTTTAAGACTGATATTACTCAATCCTAGAGATTGACCTTAAAGATTGAGAATTACAAACTCATGGAATTCAATGATATCTAAACTCGAGCTTGAACGAGAAAATATTTTGATCAAAATTATAAACCGATTTGTTTTCTGAAAACCCTATTTTCAATGCGTTCATTACCATTGAACGTAAAATCCTAGGAATTCACCTGGAATTCATTAGGTCACCTGAACTAAATCGGGTGTCAACCGTAAGAACGGTGGTTGCATAGCATGGTCAAAGACAGGACCTTGTGCCATACCGAAAAATTATAAGGGTGAGCTTTACTATTGCTCCTACCAAGGATAGTAATTGCATCCGACACGTTATAGACCATAATTAAAAGCATGTCAGGGGACATTGCCTTAACAGTTGCTTGTTCAACGCTTTCCTTTACAACCGGACGGTAGTTTACCGAAAGGTAATATACGGGACAAGTAAACTGGACGTGTTGCTTTCCAAATACAAGGTTAGCAAGTGGGTGACACAAAACCGCAAGTTTTGAGCTAAAATTTTCAAATCTGAAACCCACCAAATCCACAAAAATATTTTGCAAACACCGGTAAAGGGTTATTCCGGAAAACTTATCTAGGGTAAAAACTAGATTTAATTTTCAAAAGATCAAATGTTTTCATAAAGATCCAATTTCCTTAATGGATCTAAATTTTTATAGTCATGTGGGACTGTAAACCATATCGTTACTACCATTGTTTATACCGCCGTATAGAAATCACTGATGTACAAAGTGTGAAGAATAAAGAAGTGATTCTAGTATTTCAAGACGATATTGCTTGAGGACAAGCAACGCTCAAGTGTGGGAATATTTGATAATGCTAAAAACGAACATATATTTCATAGCATTATTCCTCAAGAAAGACAAGCTTTTAGTTGCAATTGTTCTATTTACAAGTGATATTCGTTTAAATAATAAAAGGTGAAGACAAAAGACAGATTCGACGAATTGAAGACGCAAACGACCAAAAAGCTCAAAAGTACAAAAGACAATCAAAAAGGTTCCAATTATTGATAAGAAACGTCTCGAAATTACAAGAGTACAAGATTCAAAACGCAAAGTACAAGATATTAAATTGTACGCAAGGACGTTCGAAAATCCGGAACCGGGACCAGAGTCAACTCTTAACGCTCGACGCAACGGACTAAAAATTACAAGTTAACTATGTATATAAATATAATATAATATATAATTAATTATATTAATTATATATATATTATATATATATTATAAACCGTCGGTAAACAAAGAGCCAAACTCCTCTGAGCTGTAAAAGTAAACTCCGCGACTCGCGGAGTTTGAAGGCCAAAAAGGCCGCGAGTCGCGGAGCCCCAAAATGAAAAACTGCCTATAAAGCCAACCGAATTCTGATCGCAAATCATCATCTTTTTCTTCCTCATTCATACGTAAAATTTATATTTATATTTATAATTTATATTTTAATTTTAATTATAATTCTAATAATAAGGGTATGTTAGCGAATGTTGTAAGGGTGTAAGTCGAAATTCTGTCCGTGTAACGCTACGCTATTTTTAATCATTGTAAGTTATGTTCAACCTTTTTATATTAATGTCTCGTAGCTAAGTTATTATTATGCTTATTTAAAACGAAGTAATCATGATGTTGGGCTAATTACTAAAATTGGGTAATTGGGCTTTGTACCATAATTGGGGTTTGGACAAAAGAACGACACTTGTGGAAATTAGACTATGGGCTATTAATGGGCTTTATATTTGTTTAACTAAATGATAGTTTGTTAATGTTAATATAAAGATTTACAATTGGGCGTCCTTATAAATTACCATATACACTCGATCGGACACGATGGGCGGGGTATTTATATGTACGAATAATCGTTCATTTAACCGGACACGGGAATGGATTAATAGCCACTAGAATAATTAAAACAGGGGTGAAATTACATTCAAGGTTAATTGGTGTAATTGTTAACAAAGTAGTAAAACCTTGGTTTACACGCAGTCGATAACCTGGTGTATTCATTAAACAAAGTATTAAAACCTTGTTACAATTCGAATCCCCAATTAGTTGGAATATTTAACTTCGGGTATAATAATAATTTGACGAGGACACTCGCACTTTATATTTATGACTGATGGACTGTTATGGACAAAAACCAGACGGACATATTAAATAATCCAGGACAAAGGACAATTAACCCATGGGCATAAAACTAAAATCAACACGTCAAACATCATGATTATGGAAGTTTAAATAAGCATAATTCTTTTATTTCATATTTAATTTCCTTTATTTTATATTTAATTGCACTTCTAATTATCGCATTTTTATTGTTATTGTATTTAATTGCACTTTTAATTATCGTACTTTTTAATTATCGCAAGTTTATTTTATCGCACTTTTATTATTCGCAATTTCATTATCGTTATTTACTTTACGCTTAAAATTAAGTCTTGTATTTATTTATTATTTTACATTTGGTTTTAACTGCGACTAAAGTTTTAAAATCGACAAACCGGTCATTAAACGGTAAAAACCCCCCTTTATAATAATAATATTACTTATATATATGTATTTGTATTTTTATAAAAGTAAACTAATATAGCGTTAAGCTTTGTTTAAAGATTTCCCTGTGGAACGAACCGGACTTACTAAAAACTACACTACTGTAGGATTAGGTACACTGCCTATAAGTGTTGTAGCAAGGTTTAAGTATATCCATTCTCTAAATAAATAAATATCTTGTGTAAAATTGTATCGTATTTAATTGTATTTCCTGCAAAAATTTAATAGTATTTTATACCCCTTAGCTTTGACATCAGGTTGATTCATGCCGATGACGCTGTTTTCGGAGCTTAAGTGAACATCTATGTCGGAATAGCTGTCGGAATAACTATCGGAATAGCTATCGGAATCTGAGGGACTCGAACTGGTTTAGGGATTCATCCCGTACGATCAGATGAAGGATTTTCGATAAGAAATAGATTTTAGGATTTAGATTAGTATCCTGCAATACATAATTTACATATGCATATAAAATACTGAAATCTCATAAATTACGGAGGACTCTACGGAATCTGTCAGGCATGGTCTACAGTAACAGATACGTCAAGATATGAATTATCAGATACGCTAAGATATGAATTTTGTCTATACACGATTCATGCAATCAATGCAGTAAGATGTGTCTAGACTAAGAATGATAAGCAGATAATTTTCGACACGAAATGATAAGCAAAACTTTTGACATGCAGACGCGGTCAAAGTCCGGACTCACTAATGCATCTAAACAACTATCAGTTAGACACACTAATGCAAGACCTGGTTCGCTAAGACCACCGCTCTGATACCAACTGAAAGGTCCCGTCCTAATCCATCCGGACAAAGTCCACATCGATTACAAACGATTCACAATAGTTGGTTACATCGCGAGGTACTTGACCTCTATATGATACATTTTACAAACATTGCATTCGTTTTGAAAAGACAAACTTCCTTACATCGAAAATTGACGATATGCATACCATTTCATAATATATCTAACTATAATTATCTTAATAATAATCTTGATGAACTCGACGACTCGAATGCAACGTCTTTTGAAATATGTCATCAATGACTCCAAGTAATATCTTTAAAGTGAGCAAATGCACAGCGGAAGATTCCTTTCATACCTGAGAATAAACATGCTTTAAAGTGTCAACCAAAAAGTTGGTGAGTTCATTAGTTTAACATAAATAATTATTTTATAATTTTAATAGACCACAAGATTTCTTATTTTCATTTCTCATAAACATACGTCCCATGCATAGAGACAAAAAAAATATCATTCATATGGATTGAACACCTGGTAACCGACATTAACAATATGCATATAAGAATATCCCCATCATTCCGGGATCCTCCTTCGGACATGATATAAATTTCGAAGTACTAAAGCATCCGGTACTTTGGATGGGGCTTGTTGGGCCCGATAGATCTATCTTTAGGATTCGCGTCAATTAGGGTGTCTGTTCCCTAATTCTTAGATTACCAGACTATATAAAAAGGGCATATTCGATTAGATAATCCAACCATAGAATGTAGTTTCGATCACTTGTGTCCATTTCGTAAAACATTTATAAAAGCAGCGCATGCATTCTCAGTCCCAAAAATATATATTGCCAAAGCATTTAAAAAGGGAGTAATGAAAACTCACGCATATAAATATTGTAAAACAGTTAATAAAGCATTTGTATGTATTCTCAGCCCAAAAATGTAAAGAGTAAAAAGGGTAAATGAAACTCACCTAATGTATTTTGTAGTAAAAATACATATGACTATATTGAACAATGCAGGGTTGGCCTTGGATTCACGAACCTATATCATTCATATATGTATTAAAACATATACTTGTACTCGAATAAATATATATTATTTTTAGTAATGTAATTATTTTATTTGTTAATTTATAAGTTTCATTATTTATTTATATATTTTTATTTTGTACATAATAATATTAATATAGTTAAGTTATGTATTTTAAATATATCTTTATATATATAATTTTCAATTTTTATACTTATAATCTTAATCATGACTTTTAACATTTATCTTTATAATTATAATCGTTTTAATAAAAATAGTAATATAGATATTACTGATAATAGTAATAATGATAGTTTTATTAAAAACGAAATGATAGTTTTAGTAATATTGGTCATATTGATAATAATAACAATATTAATAATAATAGTTATGCTAATAATAATAATAATGATAATATTTATAATAGTACATATGTTACTAATAATACTAATAATAGATTTTTTTTTATCTTCATAATAATAATAATCATAATCATAATCATAATAATGATTGTAATAATAATAGTTTTAAGAAAAATGGTAATTTTAGAAGGTTACGATTCTTTTACTAATAATGATTATAATACAACTTATATTTATAATAAGGATACTAAAAATAATATTTATGAAAATATTAACAATTTGTATTATTTCATAATGATAGCAATATTAATAATCCTAATCATAACAATAATAATAATAACTAGTAGCTCATAGTTAATATTAATGATAATTATAATAACACTATTAGTAATAATTATAATACTTGTAATAAAACTAATTAATAATAACAACATTAATAATAATAATAATAATAATAATAATAATAATAATAATAATAATAATAATAATAATAATAATAATAATGGAAATAAGAATAAGAATTGTATACCCTTCTAAAGATATTTTTCTAAAAAGAATTGCTCCAAACGGGTCTCGAACCCGAGACCTCTCGTTCCTCAGCCCAACACTCTAACCACCTGATCTGTCCCGTTTTCTGTTTTAATCCCATCCCATTAATTTATATCCCGTATTTATTCAGTTTCATCTTCTTCAACATTACAATCGACCAGATAAATAAATAATCAAATCAATCGTCTACTGAACGATTTGGGTTCTTTAACTGAAACAAAGATGACTTGTAATTGTGATTTAAATTAACAGACAAAAAAAAAATATAAAACAGACAGGACTGGTTCGCAAAAAAATATATGATGAACTCCATATTTGATTTTAAATTTGAGATCGTTTTAGAACAAATTTATAACATGAAATAGGTAGTAAAACGTTCTTAGAAACTTTATGGATTCTCAATTGATCCTAAAACATCGAATTGAAATCGAATTTCATGATGAACATAAAGGTTGACTTTTAGAAATTTAGTTTGACTTCTCAAATTTGAATTCGTTATTACGAATTGATTATTGAAACTTTTCAGGTAGTTTAGACACGAGATTACAAACACAACAGCTTTAATACATTTTGAAATATAAAACGAAATCAAGCTTTGAAAAAAAAGAAACCCAGGACAGAGGTGTTCGATAAAAAAAAAATATAATTAGATTTTCATTTAGCATCTGTTTAAAAAAAAGTGGTAATTGATAATGTAGTGACCCGAACTTTTCCATGTTTATATATATTAATTGAGATTGATATTTACATGATTAAATGTTTCCAACATGTTAAGCAATCAAACTTGTTAAGACTTGGTTAATTGAAATATGTTTCATATAGACAATTGACCACCCAAGTTGACCGGTGATTCACGAACGTTAAAACTTGTAAAAACTATATGATGACATATATATGGATATATATATATAGTTAACATGATACTATGATAAGTAAACATATCATTAAGTATATTAACAATGAACTACATATGTAAAAACAAGACTACTAACTTAATGATTTTTAAACGAGACATATATGTAACGATTATCGTTGTAAAGACATTTAATGTATATATATCATATTAAGAGATATTCATACATGATAATATCATGATAATATAATAATTTAAAATCTCATTTGATATTATAAACATTGGGTTAACAACATTTAACAAGATCGTTAACCTAAAGGTTTCAAAACAACACTTACATGTAACGACTAACGATGACTTAACGACTCAGTTAAAATGTATATACATGTAGTGTTTTAATATGTATTTATACACTTTTGAAAGACTTCAATACACTTATCAAAATACTTCTACTTAACAAAAATGCTTACAATTACATCCTCGTTCAGTTTCATCAACAATTCTACTCGTATGCACCCGTATTCGTACTCGTACAATACACAGCTTTTAGATGTATGTACTATTGGTATATACACTCCAATGATCAGCTCTTAGCAGCCCATGTGAGTCACCTAACACATGTGGGAACCATCATTTGGAAACTAGCATGAAATATCTCATAAAATTACAAAAATAAGAGTAATCATTCATAACTTATTTACATGAAAACAAAATAACATATCCTTTATATCTAATCCATACACCAACGACCAAAAACACCTACAAACACTTTAATTCTTCAATTTTCTTCATCTAATTGATCTCTCTCAAGTTCTATCTTCAAGTTCTAAGTGTTCTTCATAAATTCCAAAAGTTCTAGTTTCATAAAATCAAGAATACTTTCAAGTTTGCTAGCTCACTTCCAATCTTGTAAGGTGATCATCCAACCTCAAGAAATCTTTGTTTCTTACAGTAGGTTATCATTCTAATACAAGGTAATAATCATATTCAAACTTTGGTTCAATTTCTATAACTATAACAATCTTATTTCAAGTGATGATCTTACTTGAACTTGTTTTCGTGTCATGATTCTGCTTCAAGAACTTCGAGCCATCCAAGGATCCATTGAAGCTAGATCCATTTTTCTCTTTTCCAGTAGGTTTATCCAAGGAACTTTAGGTAGTAATGATGTTCATAACATCATTCGATTCATACATATAAAGCTATCTTATTCGAAGGTTTAAACTTGTAATCACTAGAACATAGTTTAGTTAATTCTAAACTTGTTCGCAAACAAAAGTTAATCCTTCTAACTTGACTTTTAAAATCAACTTAACACATGTTCTATATCTATATGATATGCTAACTTAATGATTTAAAACCTGGAAACACGAAAAACACCGTAAAACCGGATTTACGCCGTCGTAGTAACACCGCGGGCTGTTTTGGGTTAGTTAATTAAAAACTATGATAAACTTTGATTTAAAAGTTGTTATTCTGAGAAAATTATTTTTATTATGAACATGAAACTATATCCAAAAATTATGGTTAAACTCAAAGTGGAAGTATGTTTTCTAAAATGGTCATCTAGACGTCGTTCTTTCGACTGAAATGACTACCTTTACAAAAACGACTTGTAACTTATTTTTCTGACTATAAACCTATACTTTTTCTGTTTAGATTCATAAAATAGAGTTCAATATGAAACCATAGCAATTTGATTCACTCAAAACGGATTTAAAATGAAGAAGTTATGGGTAAAACAAGATTGGATAATTTTTCTCATTTTAGCTACGTGAAAATTGGTAACAAATCTATTCCAACCATAACTTAATCAACTTGTATTGTATATTATGTAATCTTGAGATACCATAGACACGTATACAATGTTTCGACCTATCATGTCGACACATCTATATATATTTCGGAACAACCATAGACACTCTATATGTGAATGTTGGAGTTAGCTATACAAGGTTGAGGTTGATTCCAAAATATATATAGTTTGAGTTGTGATCAATACTGAGATACGTATACACTGGGTCGTGGATTTATTCAACATAATATTTATCGATTTATTTCTGTACATCTAACTGTGGATAACTAGTTGTAGGTTACTAACGAGGACAGCTGACTTAATAAACTTAAAACATCAAAATATATTAAAAGTGTTGTAAATATATTTTGAATATACTTTGATATATATGTATATATTGTTATAGGTTCGTGAATCAACCAGTGGCCAAGTCTTACTTCCCGACGAAGTAAAAATCTGTGAAAGTGAGTTATAGTCCCACTTTTAAAATCTAATATTTTTGGGATGAGAATACATGCAGGTTTTATAAATGATTTACAAAATAGACACAAGTACGTGAAACTACATTCTATGGTTGAATTATCGAAATCAAATATGCCCCTTTTTATTAAGTCTGGTAATCTAAGAATTAGGGAACAGACACCCTAATTGACGTGAATCCTAAAGATAGATCTATCGGGCCCAACAAGCCCCATCCAAAGTACCGGATGCTTTAGTACTTCGAAATTTATATCATATCCGAAGGGTGTCCCGGAATGATGGGGATATTCTTATATATGCATCTTGTTAATGTCGGTTACCAGGTGTTCACCATATGAATGATTTTTATCTCTATGTATGGGATGTGTATTGAAATATGAAATCTTGTGGTCTATTATTATGATTTGATATATATAGGTTAAACCTATAACTCACCAACATTTTTGTTGACGTTTTAAGCATGTTTATTCTCAGGTGATTATTAAGAGCTTCCGCTGTCGCATACTTAAATAAGGACGAGATTTGGAGTCCATGCTTGTATGATATTGTGTAAAAACTGCATTCAAGAAACTTATTTTGTTGTAACATATTTGTATTGTAAACCATTATGTAATGGTCGTGTGTAAACAGGATATTTTAGATTATCATTATTTGATAATCTACTTAAAGCTTTTTAAACCTTTATTGATGAAATAAAGGTTATGGTTTGTTTTAAAATGAATGCAGTCTTTGAAAAACGTCTCATATAGAGGTCAAAACCTCGCAACGAAATCAATTAATATGGAACGTTTTTAATCAATAAGAACGGGACATTTCAGTTGGTATCCGAGCGTTGGTCTTAGAGAACCAGAATTTTGCATTAGTGTGTCTTATCGAGTTTGTTAGGATGCATTAGTGAGTCTGGACTTCGACCGTGTTTACTTGAAAAATGATTGCTTAACAAATTTTGTTGGAAACTATATATTTTTAACATGTGAATATTATGTGATATATTAATCTCTTAACGCGTTTGGTATTATGTGATAGATGTCTACCTCTAGAACAAGTCCCATTGACTCACCTAATAATAATGAAGAGTCAAATGTAAATTGGAATGATTCGTGGACTGATTCACAAGTTCCCGAAGAGGAACCGGAAGAAGAGTCGGAACCGGAAGAAGAATCGGAACCGGAAGAAGAATCGGAACCGGATGAAGAAATAGAACCGGTGGGGGAAATAATAAAATGGTTAAGTAAAAGAAAATCCTCAACCAACCGACTAAGGTTAATTATGGTCAATGGTGTTTCCGCCAAGGAAGCAAAATATTGGGAGGATTACCAATTCTCCGATGAATCGGATTCCGACGAGAATTCCGATGATGTTATAGAAATTACCCCAACTGAATTTAAAAAGGCAAAAGAAAATAATAAGGGAAAGGGCATAAAAATAGAGAAATCTAATTCCAACCCCGATGAACTTTATATGTATCGTCAACCCCCGAAGTCCTTAAGTTGTAACAATGACCCGGGAACCTCTAAACCACCAGGTTTTTCTAAACCAATGTGGATAACGACGGCTCGTATTAGGGGAACATCATATATCCCTAGAAACTTGGCAAAACGAACCAAAATCGAAGAAGAAGAAACAAGCGAGTCGGAATAAGATAGTTGTATTCGTGTGGTGTAATATATGTAATATAGTGTGCTTATGCTTTATGATATATGTAAAAATTGCTTGTATTAATAAGTATTTTTTTTATGAATCTAACTCAGTATAAAAACACAAAATGGATAGACAACCCAATATTTTAAGAGACCTACCCGGAGACATGATTGATGAAATCTTGTCTAGAGTCGGTCAGAATTCTTCGGCACAACTATTTAAGGCGAGATCAGTTTGTAAGACATTCGAAGAACGTTCCAAGAATGCCTTGGTTTATAAAAGGCTTTCGTTCGAAAGATGGGGGATATCACATTGGGAAATCCATAAGTTACGATGTGTTTACTTTGACGCATATATTGCGGGGAACCCAAATGCTATTTTACGCAATGGGTTAAGAAATTATTTTGACTCAATATATCCGAATATTGGACTTCGTGATTTAGAAAAAGCGGCTAACATGCAACATAAAGAAGCATGTTATGCTTACGGATTAGTAATGTTCGCTTCTCACCAAAGTGAGAACAAGAACATCGGGCTACAACTATTAAACAAAACGTTCCCACAAGTGACGGAGTCAGTAATTGGGGTAAGAAATGAGGTTTTTAGATTTTTACGGGACTGTTGGACATTACGTATGATGTGGTAGCGGAGTGGTATAAAATACTATTAATTTTAGCAGGAAAATACTATTAAATACGATACAATTTTACACAAGATATTTATTTATTTAGAGAACGGATATACTTAAACCTTGCTACAACACTTATAGGCAGTGTACCTAATCGTACAGTAGTGTAGTTTTTAGTAAGTCCGGTTCGTTCCACAGGGAATCTTTTTAAACAAAGCTTAACGCTATATTAGTTTACTTTTATAAAAATACAAATATATGTATATAAGTAATATTATTATTATAAAGGGGGGTTTTTACCGTTTAATGACCGGTTTGTCGATTTTAAAATTTTAGTCGCAGTCAAAACCAAATGTAAAATATTAAAAATAAATACAAGACTTAAATTAAAGCATAAAGTAAATAACGATAATGAAATTGCGATAAAAATGCGATAAAATAAACTTGCGATAATTAAAAGTGCAATTAAATACAATAACAATAAATAAAAATGCGATAATTAGAAGTGCAATTAAATATAAAATAAAGGAAATTAAATATGAAATAAAAGAATTATGCTTATTTAAACTTCCGTAATCATGATGTTTGACGTGTTGATTTTAGTTTTATGCCCATGGGTTAATTGTCCTTTGTCCTGGATTATTTAATATGTCCGTCTGGTTTTTGTCCATAACAGTCCATCAGTCATAAATATAAAGTGCGAGTGTCCTCGTCAAATTATTCTTATACCCGAAGTTAAATATTCCAACTAATTGGGGACTTAAACTGTAACAAGATTTTAATACTTTGTTTAATAATTACACCAGGATGTCGACTGAGTGTAACCCAAGGTTTTAATATTTTGTTATCAATTATACCAAGTGTCCTTGTACATAATTTCACCCCTGTTTTAATTATTCTAGTGGCTATTAATCCATTCCCGTGTCCGGTTAAATGAACGATTATTCGTACATATAAATACCCCGCCCATCGTGTCCGAATGAGTGTATATGGTAATTTATAGGGACGCCCAATTGTAAATCTTTATATTAACATTAACAAACTATCATTTAGTTAAACAAATATAAAGCCCATTAATAGCTCATAGTCTAATTTCCACAAATGTCATTTTTTTTGTCCAAACCCCAATTATGGTACAAAGCCTAATTACCCAATTTTAGTAATTAGCCCAACATCATGATTACTTCGTTTTAAATAAGCATAATAATAACTTAGCTACGAGACATTAAATTAAAAAGGTTGAACATAACTTACAATGATTAAAAATAGCGTAGCGTTACACGGACAGAATTTCGACTTACACCCTTACAATATTCGCTAACATACCCTTATTATTAGAATTATAATTAAAATTAAAATTAAAATTAAAATTAAAATATAAATATTTACGATATATTGAGAGAGAGAGATATATGATATATTTTTACGATCAGAATGCGCGAGCTTTATAGGGAGTTTCTGAAATTGGGGTTCCGCGACTCGCGGCCATTTTGGCCTTCAAACTCCGCGAGTCGCGGAGTTTACTTTTACAGCTCACACAAGCTTGGCTCTTTGTTTACCGACGGTTTTAAAAATAAATATAATATATTAAATAATTATAAGAATTATTTAAATATTATATTATATTTATGTGCATAGTTGATTTGTAATTTTTAGTCCGTTGCGTCGAGCGTTGAGAGTTGACTCTGGTCCCGGTTCCGGATTTTCGAACGTCCTTGCGTACAATTTAATATCTTGTACTTTGCGTTTTGAATCTTGTACTCTTGTAATTTCGAGACGTTTCTTATCAATAATTGGAACCTCTTTGATTGTCTTTTGTACTTTTGAGCTTTTTGGTCGTTTGCGTCTTCAATTCGTCGAATCTGTCTTTTGTCTTCACCTTTTATTATTTAAACGAATATCACTTGTAAATAGAACAATTGCAACTAAAAGCTTGTCTTTCTTGAGGAATAATGCTATGAAATATATGTTCGTTTTTAGCATTATCAAATATTCCCACACTTGAGCGTTGCTTGTCCTCAAGCAATATCGTCTTGAAATACTAGAATCACTTCTTTATTCTTCACACTTTGTACATCAGTGATTTCTATACGGTGGTATAAACAATGGTAGTAACGATATGGTTTACAGTCCCACATGACTATAAAAATTTAGATCCATTAAGGAAATTGGATCTTTATGAAAACATTTGATCTTTTGAAAATTAAATCTAGTTTTTACCCTAGATAAGTTTTCCGGAATAACCCTTTACCGGTGTTTGCAAAATATTTTTGTGGGTTTGGTGGGTTTCAGATTTGAAAATTTTAGCTCAAAACTTGCGGTTTTGTGTCACCCACTTGCTAACCTTGTATTTGGAAAGCAACGTGTCCAGTTTACTTGTCCCGTATATTACCTTTTGGTAAACTACCGTCCGGTTGTAAAGGAAAGCGTTGAACAAGCAACTGTTAAGGCAATGTCCCCTGACATGCTTTTAATTATGGTCTATAATGTGTCGGACGCAATTACTATCCTTGGTAGGAGCAATAGTAAAGCTCACCCTTATAATTTTTCGGTATGGCACAAGGTCCTGTCTTTGACCACTATGCAACCACCGTTTTTACGGTTGACACCCGATTTGGTTCAGGTGACCTAATGAATTCCAGGTGAATTCCTAGGATTTTACGTTCAATGGTAATGAACGCATTGAAAATAGGGTTTTCAGAAAACAAATCGGTTTGTAATTTTTTTATCAAAATATTTTCTCGTTCAAGCTCGAGTTTAGATATCATTGAATTCCATGAGTTTGTAATTCTCAATCTTTAAGGTCAATCTCTAGGATTGAGTAATATCAGGCTTAAAAGCTGATTTTTAATCTTTAAGGAGATTATCCTTTCTGGGGATCTGATTCATTAGTCTTATCCAGCTAATTTGCATGGTGCCCCCCATTGTACAAGATAAATCCTTCTCATGGTTAGGATAAATCTGACCACTTGGTGACCCTGTTTAATGCTGAGGTCCGTGGATTTCCTGCTGATTTTAGTGATGACTTTTCTAGATTTTTCGTCAACCTACAGCTGGTCTGGACGACAACTTCATGACCTAAATCAAGAAGCGCGTGTCTTTTTCAGAAGACTTTACTTCCTTTTAATGATGGAATTGATTCATCGTGTAGATCCATATTTTCTTTTCTTTCATCGGGTAAAACAGTTTAGTTTAGTCCAAAGCAAAAGTATTTTCAGTTATTTGTTACAGAAATATGTGATATATGTTTTGAATAACTTGGAGAATTTTCTCACACTTGGCTTTTATTTTCCTTTTTATCGTCCTCTATTCCATTTTAAATGAATTTTAACATTTTGGTTTGTTTCTCAATTTATGTCCTTTTTGAGGTAACAATAATTTCGGTGTTAAAACCTAGTTTTATCGTTCATAAATATGTATAAACATGATTTTGAGTTCATTTAATTGAAAATTTTGAAAAATTTTACTAGATTTGGGTAGTCAGTATATAAGACTAGGGCTGTTCTTTATTATCAGAGAGCACTAGATTCTAATACAACTACTGCTTTACTAGTATTTTTAATGGTAACCAAGTGTTTAAGATAAAAATTTTAAAATCCGAAAGAATTTAACCCCTTCCCACACTTAAGATCTTGCAATGCCCTCATTTGCAAGAAATCAGTAATAATTTAAATTATTGAGGGTGATTTGTGTGAAAATGATTAAATTTTTACCAAAGTTTCCAAATATATTGGCGTTTGTTTGCTGAATGATAAATGGTGCACATCATTTGTTCATTCCGTCTTGTTGTTATTTTACATATATTTTGCATCTTGTCGTCAAAATTAGTTGCTTTTGCTGAACTTAATGCCAGTCTTTGAAAATCCGTTGTTTTACCCTGTTGTGTACATAAGATAAACTGCAAACATATATACATATTTTTGAAGTTTGGTATATTACCCCACATTCAAAAATTATTAAAATCTAAGAATAAAAGTTAGACAATTATAAAAACTATTACAATATTAACAAAAGTATTAAACGTATCAATCATTACAAATTACAAAATAAATAAAACTAAGTATACTAGGGATGATACTGGTACCAATAGGGGTTCCAAGCATAACCATAGGTGCTATAGAATGCTTCGGCAGGGTTATACATAGTATAAGGTGGTTGCATCTCTATAGACCAGGGAGGGAAGATGGGTTTCGGTGTAAGAATATAGTTTCTACCTATATGTTGGCAATGAGCTATGATTTGGTTCTGATGAACTTGCCAATCTTCAAATGCTCTCTGTCTAGCATTTTCGTACTCCTGAGAAGCTATAAACCTTTGCATTTCTTGCATCTCATTCCCCCCTCCTACATTACCTTGCTGTTGGTTTCTCTCAACCTGTGGATGTCTACCATGGTATGGTACTGCGGCGTTATTTTGCCTCTTCAAAACTTTCGCACCATGGTATACATTTAAACCTATAGTATCGCGGGGTTCTGGTTCTTCCACTAATAATTCCCCCCGACTTATATCCACACCGAGATATTCAGCAATCAAAGTAATAAAAATACCACTTCCTATTATGCTATGCGGTCTCATCCCCCGAACCATAGCTGATAAATAATAACCCACACAATACGGTATACTTACAGTGCTTTGTGGGTCTCGAATACACATATGGTAAAACAAATCCTGTTCATTTACTTTTTCCTTGTTCTTACCCCTTTGTGTAATCGAATTAGCTAAAAACCTATGAATTACTCTTAATTCAGCTCTATCTATGTCCAAATAAGAGTAATTTCCCCCTTTGAAACGGTGATGGCTTGTCATTTGACTCCACACACCGTGTGTATCAAAATTTTCATCTATCTTTCTACCGTTTAGTATCAACCCTCTACATTCAGCAGATGCTAACTCCTCAGGCGTATATATACATAAATCCTGAGCCATGTCTAGTAAAGACATGTGGCGCATCGAACCGCCTAACAAAAATCTAATAAAAGATCGATCGGTTAAACTAGCTACCCGATCATTCAACTCTATACTACATAACAATTCTTCACACCATACTTTATATACAGGTCTACGCATGATGAATAGACGTACCCAGTCATTAAAAGTAGAATTACCATACCTCTGTACAAGTAATTCCCTAATTGGCCCGGCCAATTCTACAGCTTCTAAGGGTCCCCATTCTATGACCCTCGGTACCTCAACAACCTTAGAATGAAGAATATGCAAACCCCTTTGATATTTTGGATAATCTATCCAAAGTCTGTCAAATCTCAGGTTCGGGTGCAACTCTTCCAAGTGCATATCAGAAAAGGTCATGACTGGATGAGGTATATCCTGCTTGTAGTAGTTATCCACCTCCTGTTGTTCCGCATTCTCAGCAGGAGCATTGCGAGCTTGGGATGAAGATTCACCCCTTTCAGTCTGCAAAACACATCAAACACAATTTTTGTGCATCCAAATATGCATTAGTGTCAGCAAAATCATCAATCAAAATAATTACAATGACATGATCAATATCAAACTTAAGCTCATTTTCATATTTTCATCAAATCTACACTTTTTCAAATAAGCATATACGAAAATGTTCGCCAAGTTCATAAGCATTCAACTCAAATAACATGTCAAAATAATCATTACTAGCAATTAAACAAGTTTCAAATGGCATTATCTCTCAAAAATCAAGTTCATAAATTTTAGACTTGAAAAAGTCCACTTTAATTCTCAAAATCATGTTCAGGCTCAAAGTTTGTATCATTTAACTACCTAGACATGTTACACTACTTAATTTAGCAACAATTCATGACAAAAATTGGCCATAACCTGTTTATATCAAAAAGCCCCAAATTTGCTCAAGAACACAAACCCTAGATTACTCAAAATTTGAAGTTAAGGCTTCTAATCATGTTAAATAGCATCAATCTAGGTTATACAAGCATAATACATAAACAATTTAATCATAATTACACTAAAAAGCATCAAAATCAAATTGGGGAAAAAATTGCTCAAGAACACCAAATTTCGGATTAAATGGTGTTTAGGTGTAGAAATTTACCGTTTTTCTTGAGTAATTCCTAGATAGCATCCTTCTCAACATGATTTTAGTAAAAAATTTGGTGATTAACGGTTAAAAATTGTGATTTTGGGGTGTATTTTTCGGGTTTTTGCGTGTTTATGTTCGCAGTATTTGTGTGTTTTGTGGGTTGGGACTGATCTGTTCCAGCTCTTTATTTTTTTCTGATTTCCGGTCCTCCCGCGACTCGCGGCATTTAAGCCTTCAAACTCCGCGAGTCGCGGAGTTTGCTATTTTTTTTTTTTTTATAATCATTAACTTATAAAACAATTAAGTACTTAATTTTAAAATTTTGTTTCCCTTGTTATTTAGGACGAGGTCGTTTCGGATCGATGTCCTAGTCCGTCCCTCGACAAAATTTTAAAATTTGTCTTTTTGTAGCGATTGTTTTAAAAGCTAAGATTTTTGGGTTTTTTCAATGTTTTTGGCATACTTTAATTCAATAAGATTAAAAATAATGATAATAAAAGTTCTCGTCCCTCCCTTGGGTAAAGCAATTTCAGTTCAAAGACCTAGTCTTCAACTTACGACGAATTTTAAAAATCATATTTTTAACTTAATGAGATAAAGTAAATTTTTGTTTTTAAATTCACACAATTTAAATATAAAATTCAAAATTAATATTAAAAATTCACACCAAACTTAAAACTTAAAATGCATAAAATTAAAAATTAAAAATTCATATTATAAATTCACACCAAACTTATTTTAATTTTTCAAATATTTACAATTTTAAAAATATTGTTTTTACAAAGTTTACAATATTAATTTAAGATTTAAATATTAATTTTAAAAACATGGTAAAAATAAAATTAAAAATCTTTTTGGCATTTTATCCCACTTTAATCAATCAAATATTATCAAAAATATGCGCCCCTCTTTTCGGTAAAGTAATTTCGGTTCCAAGACCTAATTTAACTCATGACGAATTTTTGAAATATTTTGGGTTGATTGATTAAAGATATTTATACCTTAAGAATAAACGTTAAATTTCGCAGTGATGTAATAAATTTTTGAATGATATCAATAATTTCGGTCGCCAAATCTAATTTTATTTAATACCAATTTAATACTTTTTAGCGAACAAATTAGCGTTTATTATCAAAAGGTTAAAAATAAAATAAAATAAAAACTGTACAGACTTACCTGTGAAATAGATTTCTTAGTTATATGATCTATCCCATTCATAAGATAGTCGGTTTAATTGGTTTTCCATGGCTACATAGGCGTAACCTCGAGCATTCAGTGTCTTTTCTTCTAAACATATGAACGGTCCGTCTCTGCATAAAGTAACAAATTCGGTATTTGAATAGGTTTGATTATTTGAACATTTACCTCCATGTGACCATTTTCCGCATTTGTGACATCTTTCTAGGTGTCGTGCTCTTCTTTTTGCTACGAATTTTGATTTTCCTTTACCAAATTGTAACTTATTATCTTCGCATCTGGATTCTTTTCTAACTCCGTCCATTCTTTCTCTGATTACTGATACTAATTCACTCGGTAGTATGTCATTATTACGTTTAGTGATCAAAGCGTGTAGCATTAGACCATGGTTTAGTTCACAGGCAGTCTTCATTTCATAAAAACCTAAAAAAAAATAAAAATTCAAAATGGGGGGAGAAGACTAGTTCTTTAGGGTCTGCTAGGGAAAGATCATAAGGGTTCCATTTTCGAGAACTACACGAAAACAGACAATCTAACTCTAACAGAAATACATATTATCCTTTAAAGACTTGATTCTCCCCACACTTAGTTAGCTATGGTGTCGAAATTGTGATTAACTTCGTTGTCGACTTCCATCGGACCATGTATGTAATGTTTAACTCTGTGACCATTAACTTTAAATTCAATCCCATTTGAATTTATTAATTCTATCGTTCCGTATGGGAAAACTCTTTTGACTATGAATGGTCCAGACCATCTTGATTTCAATTTTTCAGGAAATAGCTTGAATCGTGAATTGAAAAGAAGAACTCCGTCTCCTTCTTTAAATTCTTTTGAACTTCTGATTCTTTTATCATGCCATTTCTTCGTTCTTTCTTTATAGATTAACGAATTTTCGTATGCTTCATGTCTTAATTCTTCTAATTCATTTAGTTGACTTAATCGTAGACGTCCAGCTTCATGTAAATCAAGATTACATGTTTTCAAAGCCCAAAATGCTTTGTGTTCAATTTCTACTGGAAGATGACATGCTTTTCCATAAACAAGTCTAAATGGTGTGGTTCCAATTGGAGTTTTGTAGGCTGTTCTAAAAGCCCAGAGTGCATCCTCCAATTTAATGGACCATTCCTTCAGATTTGATCCTACGGTTTTCTCTAGAATACGTTTTAAGGCTCGGTTGGTATTTTCAACTTGTCCACTTGTTTGTGGATGATATGCGGTGGAGATTTTATGAGTTACTCCATATCTTTTAAGAACTTTCTCAAGTTGATTATTACAGAAATGAGTACCCCGATCACTTATTAAAGCTTTCGGTGTTCCAAACCTTGCAAAAAGACATTTTAAAAAGTTGACTACAACTCGTGCATCGTTAGTTGGGAGAGCTTGTGCTTCCGCCCATTTAGATACATAATCAATGGCTACGAGTATATATAGATTATTATGAGATTTTGGAAATGGACCCATAAAGTCAATACCCCAAATGTCAAATACTTCACATACTTGGATGACATTTTGTGGCATTTCATCACGTTGACTTATTTTTCCGGCCCTTTGACAAGCATCACAGGATTTGCAAAGAAGGTGTGCGTCTTTGTAAATTGTAGGCCAATAGAATCCAGCATCATAAACTTTTCTTGCTGTTAGTTGAGGCCCATAATGCCCTCCTGTTGGTCCTGTGTGACATTGGTTTAATATTTTACTTGCTTCATCTCCAAATACACATCGGCGTATTATTCCATCGGGACAACTTTTAAACAGATGTGGATCTTCCCAGAAATAGTGTTTTATATCACTGAAGAATTTCTTTCGTCTTTGGTACGAAAATCCTTTCTCAAGGAATCTACAAACTAAGTAGTTTGCATAGTCTGCAGACTATGAGATTTCATTATAATCTATCTTCAATAGATATTCATCAGGAAAGTTGTCTTGTATGGCTGATTCATTTAGAACTTCTAATTCAGGATTTTCTAGACGAGAAAGATGATCAGCGGCGAGATTTTCTGCTCCTCTTTTATCTCGGATTTCAATATCAAACTCTTGTAAGAGTAAGATCTAACGGATTAATCTTGGTTTAGCAACTTGTTTTGAAAATAGGTATCTAAGAGCAGAATGGTCGTTATAGACCACCGTTTTTGCTAGAACGAGATATGATCGAAATTTGTCAAAAGCAAAGACAATAGCAAGGAGTTCTTTTTCAGTAGTTGTATAGTTTGTTTGTGCTCCTTGTAACGTCTTACTAGCATAATATATAGGTTGAAATCTTTTTTCAATCCTTTGTCCTAAAACGGCTCCCATTGCAAAATCACTTGCATCGCACATTAGTTCAAATGGTAGATTCCAATTTGGTGTTATCATGATCGGTGCATTAGTGAGTTTTTCTTTAAGAATATTAAAAGATTTG
Source organism: Rutidosis leptorrhynchoides (assembly GCF_046630445.1). Taxonomy (NCBI): domain Eukaryota; kingdom Viridiplantae; phylum Streptophyta; class Magnoliopsida; order Asterales; family Asteraceae; genus Rutidosis; species Rutidosis leptorrhynchoides. Next base: position 497,676,272 of record NC_092334.1, on the reverse strand, counting down.
ATACACTCATCTGAAAAGATGAATGGAGCATCCTTTTCTAGGAGTTTATTCATAGGAGTGGCAATTTTTGAAAAATCTTTTATGAAACGTCGGTAAAAACCGGCATGCCCTAGAAAACTCCTAACTCCTCTAACATTGGTGGGATGTGGAAGTTTAGCAATTACATCTACTTTAGCTCTATCCACTTCAATTCCTTCTTTTGAAATTTTATGTCCAAGAACGATGCATTCTTTAACCATGAAATGGCATTTCTCCCAATTAAGTACTAGATTTGATTGTTCGCATCTAAGAAGCATTCGTTCCAGATTAACTAGACATGATTCAAATGTATCACCGAAGACTGAAAAGTCATCCATGAATACTTCCATGCATTCTTCTATCATGTCGTGAAAAATCGCCATCATACACCTTTGAAAGGTTGCAGGAGCGTTGCAAAGTCCAAATGGCATGCGTTTGTAAGCAAAAGTACCATAAGGGCACGTGAATGTGGTTTTCTCTTGATCTTCGGGTGCTATTGGAATTTGAAAATATCCGGAAAATCCATCTAGAAAACAATAATAACTATTTCCGGCTAATCTTTCCAACATTTGATCAATGAAAGGTAAGGGAAAGTGATCTTTTCTGGTGGCGTCATTTAATTTTCTGTAATCAATACACACACGCCATCCTGTTACAGTCCTAGTAGGAATAAGCTCATTTTTCTCATTTGTAATGACAGTCATGCCACCCTTCTTAGGTACGCATTGAACTGGGCTTACCCATGGACTATCAGAAATTGGATATATCAAACCTGCATCTAGCAGTTTAATAATCTCTTTCTTAACTACATCTTGCATATTAGGATTTAGTCTTCGTTGGCGTTGCACATATGTTTTATGACCTTCTTCCATAAGGATTTTATGTGTGCAATACGAAGGACTTATTCCTTTAATATCATGAATCTTCCATGCAATGGCTGGTTTATGAGCTTTCAACACAGAAATGAGTTGTGATTTCTCATTTTCAGTAAGAGAAGACGATATTATTACAGGTAATTCAGATTCACCATGTAAATAAGCGTATTCCAAATGGTTTGGAAGTGGCTTTAACTCTAATTTCGGAGGTTCTTCTATCGATGATTTATATCGATATCTGTCTTCTTCTTTTAGCATTTGAATTTCTTCTGTTGTTGGTTCATATCCATTAGCTATAAGTGTAGCTAACATTTAAGCTTCATCAATTGGTTCATTACCTTCTCCTAAAGAACATTCTCCTGTTCCTTGTAATTCTGGAAATTCTTCTAATAATTCTGCATGTGCATCTATAGTTTGAATATAATAACATGCATCATCTGCAGATTGTGGTTGTTGTATTGCTCTATCAACTGAAAAGGTAACACTCTCATCCTCTATACTTAGGGTCAATTTCTTACCGAACACGTCTATCATTGCTTTAGCCGTGTTTAAGAATGGTCTTCCTAATATGAGAGGAACTTGAGAATCTTCTTCCATGTCCAGAACAACAAAATCAACTGGAAATACTAAAGTACCAACTTTAACTAGCATGTTCTCCATTATCCCTCTAGGATATTTTATTGATCTATCGGCTAGTTGTATGCTTATTCTGGTTGGTTTCAATTCTCCAAGGTCTAGTTTAGCGTATAGTGAATACGGCATTAGATTTATACTAGCACCTAAGTCTGCCAATGCTTCTATTGAACTAAGACTACCCAGAAAACATGGAATTGTGAAACTTCCTGGATCAGATAGTTTTTCTGGTATCTTATTCAACAGCACCGCTGAACAATTAGCATTCATAGTAACAGCCGAGAGTTCTTCCATTTTCTTTCTATTTGAAATTAGATCTTTCAAGAATTTAGCATATCTAGACATTCCTGAAATCACATCAATGAAAGGAAGATTTACATTTATCTGTTTAAACATATCCAAGAATTTGGATTGCTCGGCTTCAAGTTTCTCTTTCTTCATTTTACTCGGGTAAGGAAGTGGTGGTTGGTATGGTTTAACATAAGGTTTAGCCTTAACTGTGTTATCTTCATTAACCTTTTCAACTACCAGTTCTTTTTCCTTATCTTGATCAGGTTGTGGTTCTTGTGGAGTAGGTATAGCTTCATCAGAAGTTATAGGTATTTCAGGTGGTTTAAGTGTTGTACCACTTCTTGTGGTAATGGCTTTAGCTGTTTCATTCCGGGGGTTAGCATTTGTATCACTAGGTAGACTTCCCGGTTTTTTTTTCACCTATTAACCTTGCTAGGTTACTTACTTCTTGTTCCAGATTTTGAATAGAAGCTTGTTGATTTCTAAATGCTTGAGCATTTTGTTCATTAGTTTGTTTTTGAGATGTGAAAAACTGCGTTTGAGTTTCAACTAGCTTCGTCATCATATCTTCTAAATTTGGCTTTTTATCATCGGTTTGTTGTGGTGGCTTGTTTTGAAAATTAGGTCTTTGCTGATTGTAAGTATTATTGGATACTTGTTGATTGCTAGGACCTTGTTGGTTGTTGTATGGAATATTTCGGTTATAATTCTGGTTTTGATTGTAAATTGGTCTTGGCGGTTGATAATTATTCTGATAATTATTTCCAGGACTTTGGTTTATGTATGAAATATTCTCTCTTTGTTCCATTGTTAATTCAATACTGAGACAATCTTTTGTCAAATGTGGTCCTCCACACTGCTCACAACTAATTCGTATTGAGTGAATATCTTTAGTCATCTTTTCCATTCGTCTTTCGACAGCATCTATCTTTGCGGAAATGGAATCTAAGTCATGGCTAGAATCGGCTCTAGCTGCTTTAGATGATCTAACGATATCTTTTTCTTGGTGCCACTCATGTGAGTGGGAAGCAGTGTTATCAATTATTTTGTAAGCATCAGTTTCGGTTTTCTTCATAATAGAACCACCAGCTGCTATATCTATGTCTTTCCTTGTAGTGATGTCGCATCCTTGGTAGAATATTTGTACTATTTGACAGGTGTCTAAACCATGTTGCGGACATCCTCTTAACAACTTTCCATATCTAGTCCACGCCTCATATAGAGTTTCATTTGGTTTCTGTGTGAACGTAACAATTTCTGCTTGAAGTCTTACGGCTTTAGATGCAGGAAAGAATTGTTTAAGAAATTTGTCAACTAAAACATCTCATGTATCGATCGCCCCTTCAGGTAACGATTCCAACCAATCTTTGGCTTCTCCCTTTAAAGTCCAGGAAAATAACATGAGATATATCTGTTCATCCTCCACTTCTCGGATTTTACATAGTGTGCAGATCCTATTAAAGGTACGTAGATGTTCATTTGGATCTTCCTTCGGCGCACCACTAAATTGGCATTGATTAGTCACCATGTGTAGAATTTGTCCTTTGATTTCATAATCTGGCGCATTAATGTCTGGATGAGTAATTGCGTGACCTTGACCAGTGCGTTTAGCTCTCATTCGGTCTTCCATACTTAAAGGTTCCAGATTCTCCATAATTGAATTTGTTGAATCGGAATCACTAGAGGATTCTGATTTAATGGTTCGTTCCTCAACAATCTCTGTTTGAATGATTGGTGGTTCCGGAGGAAAGTTTAGTGGTTCAGGATCTACAAACCGTTCCTGAATATTCTCCGGATTCTCAATTGTGAGGTCGGGTTCAAAAAATGGATTATTGGAAATTTGAACTGAAGTACTTGGTTGACTGGATGACGATTCTAAAGAAAAATCAACGGCAGTAATATTTGCTAAATGTCTTGATCTAGTTACAGGTGGTGAACGTACAAAAGGTGGTGAACGTCTTGCTCGGTGCATTCACTGAATATCCTATTAGTTTTTAAAAGGAAAGAAAAATTATAATAAGTTATCCAATCAATAGACTTTTCTGATTTTGCCCACGTTTCGAATAGCCAAAAGATGCAGCAGAGGGGCAGGATTCGTTTGGTCTCAATATAATTGAGGACTGTTTGGCTCCAATAACCCGGTCCACGTACAAATCCAACTATTACTACGAACTAGAAAATTTTGATGTCTATCAATTTAACCACTTAAAATAAATTTTCGTAATTTTAAGAAATTTAGATAAGAAGTAGAATAAAAATCTATGTCCTAAAAACTAGAATAGCAAGAAATAAGAAAGAAAAAGAGTTCGTCGAAAAAGATCGAAAAAGAAAAATGGTTGAAAAATAAAAAGTGACGAAAAAAAATTAAAGAAACTTATAAAAACTTAAAAATACTTGACTAACCTAACCTTATTACTACAACTAACTTAAAATTAATTGAAATTACTAATTGGAATGATAATTGGTACATAGTAAAAGGTGTCTAAAAATATTAAAGCTTATAGGAAAAACTATATCCCAAATGGAAATAACTTAAAAAGAAACTAAAACTTAAAAAGGCGTCGCAAAATTCTAAAGCACCTAAATCTTAGTCTAAAGAAAAAGCACTTAAGGGATTTTACGGCAAAGCCTAAAAATCTAGAAGTAAAAATAACTATGGCAAAAACTAAGTTTAAAACTAAATATGAGCTAAAAATACAAATATTACGTTAAAATGATTGAAAAGGGACAAAATATAAAAATATACAAAAATTTGTAAAAAGTACAATTTTTATAAAAATATTATTTTTATATTATTTATTTTATTAAAACTTACTAATTTTACAAATTAATTAAACTAATTAAACAAAATATTAATAAAAACTAAAATAATTATTTAATTAAAACCTAATTAGGGTTTTATATTAATAATTATAATAATTATTCGTAATTAATGCCTGATTAGGGTTCTGTCGGCGTGTCAGGTTATCTCCGCGAGTCGCGGTAATCAATGAAGAAAACCCCGCGAGTCGCGGGGTTCAGAAATTCAGATGACAGCTTATTTAAATTCGACGCGTTTTTCTTTATTTATTTATTTTTTTTTTCTGTTTTTAATTTTTCTGTTTATAAAAAAAAAGAATATGTGTATAATAAAAACTTATATTTAAAACTTAAATAAAAATAGAATTACTTTATAATTTTAAAAATAAAAATCTTAAAACTAGATTTATATATATTTTTTTTTATATGTTTTTAAATAAAAACAAAATACTTAAATAAAACTTATATAAAAATAAAGAAACTTTATAAAACTTAAATATTTAACAGAGTCTTAAAAATACATAAATTTTTTTTTTTTTTTATATTAGCGTTGCGCTTCCGGCTGTTAAGAGATTCCCCGGCAGCGGCGCCAAATTTACTTGATGTGGTAGCGGAGTGGTATAAAATACTATTAATTTTAGCAGGAAAATACTATTAAATACGATACAATTTTACACAAGATATTTATTTATTTAGAGAACGGATATACTTAAACCTTGCTACAACACTTATAGGCAGTGTACCTAATCGTACAGTAGTGTAGTTTTTAGTAAGTCCGGTTCGTTCCACAGGGAATCTTTTTAAACAAAGCTTAACGCTATATTAGTTTACTTTTATAAAAATACAAATATATGTATATAAGTAATATTATTATTATAAAGGGGGGTTTTTAGCGTTTAATGACTGGTTTGTCGATTTTAAAATTTTAGTCGCAGTCAATACCAAATGTAAAATATTAAAAATAAATACAAGACTTAAATTAAAGTATAAAGTAAATAACGATAATGAAATTGCGATAAAAATGCGATAAAATAAACTTGCGATAATTAAAAGTGCAATTAAATACAATAACAATAAATAAAAATGCGATAATTAGAAGTGCAATTAAATATAAAATAAAGGAAATTAAATATGAAATAAAAGAATTATGCTTATTTAAACTTGCGTAATTATGATGTTTGACGTGTTGATTTTAGTTTTATGCCCATGGGTTAATTGTCCTTTGTCCTGGATTATTTAATATGTCCGTCTGGTTTTTGTCCATAACAGTCCATCAGTCATAAATATAAAGTGCGAGTGTCCTCGTCAAATTATTCTTATACCCGAAGTTAAATATTCCAACTAATTGGGGACTTAAACTGTAACAAGATTTTAATACTTTGTTTAATAATTACACCAGGATGTCGACTGAGTGTAACCCAAGGTTTTAATATTTTGTTATCAATTATACCAAGTGTCCTTGTACATAATTTCACCCCTGTTTTAATTATTCTAGTGGCTATTAATCCATTCCCGTGTCCGGTTAAATGAACGATTATTCTTACATATAAATACCCCGCCCATCGTGTCCGAATGAGTGTATATGGTAATTTATAGGGACGCCCAATTGTAAATCTTTATATTAACATTAACAAACTATCATTTAGTTAAACAAATATAAAGCCCATTAATAGCTCATAGTCTAATTTCCACAAATGTCGTTTTTTTTTTCCAAACCCCAATTATGGTACAAAGCCCAATTACCCAATTTTAGTAATTAGCCCAACATCATGATTACTTTGTTTTAAATAAGCATAATAATAACTTAGCTACGAGACATTAAATTAAAAAGGTTGAACATAACTTACAATGATTAAAAATAGCGTAGCGTTACACGGACAGAATTTCGACTTACACCCTTACAATATTCGCTAACATACCCTTATTATTAGAATTATAATTATAATTAAAATTAAAATTAAAATATAAATATAAATATTTACGATATATTGAGAGAGAGAGATATATGATATATTTTTACGATCAGAATGCGCGAGCTTTATAGGGAGTTTCTGAAATTGGGGTTCCGCGACTCGCGGCCATTTTGGCCTTCAAACTCCGCGAGTCGCGGAGTTTACTTTTACAGCTCACACAAGCTTGGCTCTTTGTTTACCGACGGTTTTAAATATAAATATAATATATTAAATAATTATAAGAATTATTTAAATATTATATTATATTTATGTGCATAGTTGACTTGTAATTTTTAGTCCGTTGCGTCGAGCGTTGAGAGTTGACTCTGGTCTCGGTTCCGGATTTTCGAACGTCCTTGCGTACAATTTAATATCTTGTACTTTGCGTTTTGAATCTTGTACTCTTGTAATTTCGAGACGTTTCTTATCAATAATTGGAACCTCTTTGATTGTCTTTTGTCCTTTTGAGCTTTTTGGTCGTTTGCGTCTTCAATTCGTCGAATCTGTCTTTTGTCTTCACCTTTTATTATTTAAACGAATATCACTTGTAAATAGAACAATTGCAACTAAAAGCTTGTCTTTCTTGAGGAATAATGCTATGAAATATATGTTCATTTTTAGCATTATCAACGTAACCCTCGTCCCTTTGACGACGTTACAATACGCTGTCTTATCAACGGCCATAACGGTTATGTTCCACAAGACCAAGGATGGGAAGTAATCCTAGTAAAACCAGAATGCATGACTTGTTTCTGGATGTATGAATTACGTGTCTTTATTGCCTTTGCTGAACGACTTGTGTACTAGCTAGAATTATCTTCACAACCATCTTGTATCAAATTTATTATGTGCTATATTTCATGCTATATGTAAAATAAGCGGTATTGTAAGTTTGTAAAATATTGTGTAAAAGTTTGAACGCGAAATATTATTATAATCAGTTTTTCATATAAAATTGTAGTAGTTGAATTGTATATTAGCTACTAAGTATGAACTTAACGGGTAGGTACTACCCGAATTTAAACTTATAAAATGCTAATATGAAGAAAAAGCTTTTATAAATGAGTTCATATTATGCTACGAAATACTATTAACTACTCTTAATATTCTGTATGATTAACTTGTTCCATTTGACTATTTTGAAGGAAATGGCACTGACTACTCGACACACCATGAATATGAATGAAGAGGAATTCCGTACTTTTCTAGCTTCAAACATAACCGCAGTACAGGCTGCGCTACATACCAACAATAACCTTGGATCTAGCAGTACAGGAAATCGTGTAGGATGCACCTACAAAGAATTCACTGCCTGCAAACCTTTGGAATTTGATGGAACCGAAGGACCGATCGGATTGAAACGGTGGACCGAGAAGGTCGAATCAGTGTTTGCCATAAGTAAGTGTACTGAAGAGGACAAAGTGAAGTACGCTATGCATACCTTCACAGGTTCTGCGTTAACAAGGTGGAATACCTATCAAGTGGGACAAGACGATGCGTACGCACTACCGTGGTCAGCATTCAAGCACTTGATGAACGAGAAGTACCATCCCAGAACCGAGGTCAATAAGCTCAAGACAGAACTTAGAGGGTTACGAACCCAAGGATTTGATATTACCACGTACGAAAGACGATTCACAGAATTGTGCCTATTGTGTCCGGGAGCATTCGAAGATGAGGAAGAGAAGATCGACGCGTTTGTGAAAGGATTACCGGAAAGAATCCAAGAAGATATAAGTTCACACGAGCCCGCCTCCATACAACAGGCATGTAGAATATCTCACAAACTAGTGAACCAGATTGAAGAAAGAATTAAAGAACAGACTGCTGAAGAGGCCAATGTGAAGCAAGTCAAAAGAAAGTGGGAGGAAAACGGTGATAAGAATCACCAATACAACAACAACAGCAATTACAACAATAATCGCAACAATTATTCCAACAATCGCAACATCAATCGCAACTACAACAAACGGCCCAACAACAACAACAACAACAACAACAACAACAGCAACTACAACAATCATCCCAACAACAATAATAACCGCAATAACAATAACAATCAGAAGCAGCTATGCCAAAGGTGTGAAAAGTATCACTCGGGGTTCTGCACCAAATTTTGCAACAAGTGTAAAAGAAATGGTCATAGCGCGGCGAAGTGTGAGGTCTACGGACTAGGGGTTAATAGAACGAAAGGAACAAATGGTGTCGGAACGAGTAATGACGGAGCAAGTAGTGTCGGAGCAAGTTATGCCAATGTAGTTTGTTATAAATGTGGAAAACCGGGCCACATTATTAGAAATTGCCCGAACCAGGAGAACACGAATGGACAAGGCCGCAGAAGAGTTTTCAATATTAATGCGGCAGAGGCACAAGAAGACCCGGAGCTTGTTACGGGTACGTTTCTTATTGACAATAAATATGCTTACGTTTTATTTGATTCGGGTGCGGATAGAAGCTATATGAGTAGAGATTTTTTTGCTAAATTAAGTTGTCCATTGACGCCTTTGGATAGTAAATTTTTACTCGAATTAGCAAATGGTAAATTAATTTCAGCAGATAATATATGTCGGAATCGAGAAATTAAACTAGTTAGCGAAACATTTAAGATTGATTTGATACCAGTAGAGTTAGGGAGTTTTGATGTGATAATCGGGATGGACTGGTTGAAAGAAGTGAAAGCAGAGATCGTTTGTTACAAAAATGCAATTCGCATTATACGAGAAAAAGGAAAACCCTTAATGGTGTACGGAGAAAAGGGCAACACGAAGCTACATCTTATTAGTAATTTGAAGGCACAAAAACTAATAAGAAAAGGTTACTATGCTGTTCTAGCACACGTCAAGAAAGTACAAACTGAAGAAAAGAGCATCAATGATGTTCCCGTCGCAAAAGAATTTCCCGATGTATTTCCGAAAGAATTACCGGGATTACCCCCACATCGATCCGTTGAATTTCAAATAGATCTTGTACCAGGAGCTGCACCAATAGCTCGTGCTCCTTACAGACTCGCACCCAGCGAGATGAAAGAACTGCAAAGCCAATTACAAGAACTTTTAGAGCATGGTTTCATTCGACCAAGCACATCACCGTGGGGAGCTCCTGTTTTGTTTGTCAAGAAGAAAGATGGTACATTCAGGTTGTGTATCGACTACCGAGAGTTGAACAAACTTACCATCAAGAACCGCTACCCACTACCGAGAATCGACGACTTATTTGATCAACTACAAGGCTCGTCTGTTAATTCAAAGATTGACTTACGTTCTGGGTATCATCAAATGCGGGTGAAAGGAGATGATATTCCAAAGACTGCTTTCAGAACACGTTACGGTCATTACGAGTTTATGGTCATGCCGTTTGGTTTAACTAATGTACCAGCTGTGTTCATGGACCTTATGAACCGAGTGTGTGGACCATACCTTGACAAGTTTGTCATTGTCTTCATTGATGACATACTTATTTACTCAAAGAATGACCAAGAACACGGTCAACATTTGAGAAAGATGTTAGAAGTATTGAGGAAGGAAGAATTGTACGCTAAGTTTTCAAAGTGTGCATTTTGGTTGGAAGAAGTTCAATTCCTCGGTCACATAGTGAACAAAGAAGGTATTAAGGTGGATCCGGCAAAGATAGAAACTGTTGAAAAGTGGGAAACCCCGAAAACTCCGAAACACATACGCCAGTTTTTAGGACTAGCTGGTTACTACAGAAGGTTCATCCAAGACTTTTCCAGAATAGCAAAACCCTTGACTGCATTAACGCATAAAGGGAAGAAATTTGAATGGAATGATGAACAAGAGAAAGCGTTTCAGTTATTGAAGAAAAAGCTAACTACGGCACCTATATTGTCATTGCCTGAAGGGAATGATGATTTTGTGATTTATTGTGACGCATCAAAGCAAGGTCTCGGTTGTGTATTAATGCAACGAACGAAGGTGATTGCTTATGCGTCTAGACAATTGAAGATTCACGAACAAAATTATACGACGCATGATTTGAAATTAGGCGCGGTTGTTTTTGCATTAAAGACTTGGAGGCACTACTTATATGGGGTCAAAAGTATTATATATACCGACCACAAAAGTCTTCAACACATATTTAATCAGAAACAACTGAATATGAGGCAGCGTAGGTGGATTGAATTATTGAATGATTACGACTTTGAGATTCGTTACCACCCAGGGAAGGCAAATGTGGTAGCCGATGCCTTGAGCAGGAAGGACAGAGAACCCATTCGAGTAAAATCTATGAATATAATGATTCATAATAACCTTACTACTCAAATAAAGGAGGCGCAACAAGGAGTTTTAAAAGAGGGAAATTTAAAGGATGAAATACCCAAAGGATCGGAGAAGCATCTTAATATTCGGGAAGACGGAACCCGGTATAGGGCTGAAAGGATTTGGGTACCAAAATTTGGAGATATGAGAGAAATGGTACTTAGAGAAGCTCATAAAACCAGATACTCAATACATCTTGGAACGGGGAAGATGTACAAGGATCTCAAGAAACATTTTTGGTGGCCGGGTATGAAAGCCGATGTTGCTAAATACGTAGGAGAATGTTTGACGTGTTCTAAGGTCAAAGCTGAGCATCAGAAACCATCAGGTCTACTTCAACAACCCGAAATCCCGGAATGGAAATGGGAAAACATTACCATGGATTTCATCACTAAATTGCCAAGGACTGCAAGTGGTTTTGATACTATTTGGGTAATAGTTGATCGTCTCACCAAATCAGCACACTTCCTGCCAATAAGAGAAGATGACAAGATGGAGAAGTTAGCACGACTGTATTTGAAGGAAGTCGTCTCCAGACATGTGATGATGTAGCGTGAGGGTACGAAATAGTATTATTTTTAATACAAAATACTACAAAATATGACACAAGTTTTATTAATTTACGGATGGGATATACCTAAACCTTGCTACAACACTATAGGCAGTGTACCTAATCGTAGAGTAGTGTAGTTTTTAGTAAGTCCGGTTCGTTCCACAGGGAGCTGGTGATACTTACTATATTTTTAACAACTATATTTATACAAAATATATATAATTATATAAGTAGTAATATTATTATAAAAGGGGGGTTTTACCGTTTAATGACCGGTTTGTCGATTCTATATTTTAAGCGCAAAGATAAATGACGATAATTAAAGTGCGTAAAATAATGACAATAAATAACATGACAGTAAATAAAATTGCGAGTAATAAAATGACAGTAAATAAAGATATGATGAGAAATACAATAAAAGAATTATGCTTATTTAAACTTCCGTAATCATGATGTTTGACGTGTTGATTTTAATTTATTACCATGGGTTAATTGTCCTTTGTCCTGGTTTATTTGATACGTCTATCTGGTTTTTGTCCATAATAGTCCATCGGTCATAAATATAAAGTGCGAGTATCCTCGTCAAATTACCCTTATACCCGAAGTCAAATATTCCAACTGATTAAGGATTTAAACTGTGACGCAGCTATCACTTCTGTCAACAATTACACCAGTTATCACTGTATGTAATCCACCCCTGTTTTAATTAGTTTATGAATATTAATTCATCCACTTGATCAGAATGAATAATCAATTACCCAACCCAATTGATTAATTAAATGATTATAACAGATTCCATATGAACGTCACTAAATAGGACAACCATAATCATTATTAATTATTAGGTTAATTAATTTGAAGATAGGTTCGACAGACTCCAATGAGTTGTCACTCAATTAGACAATACCCCCCATCTATTAATAGTCAATAGTTCAATTTCCACAAGTGTCGGTCTTTTGCCCAAACCTTAATTATGGTCCAAAGTTCAATAACCCCTTCTTAATATTTTAGCCCAACATCACGATTACTTCGGCTCAAATAAGCATAATAATAACTTAGTTACGATACATTAATGTAAAAAGGTTGAACATAACTTACAATGATTAAAAATAGCGTAGCGTTACACGGACAGAATTTCGACTTACATACTCAAACGATCTCTATCATAAATCTTATTATTATCATAATTTAAACTTAAAATTAAGATTATTGTTATATCTTATTACATTAACATTATGATAGAGAATTATAGATATAGATATTGATATTTGATATTGGATCGGTAGAAAGAGGGATAAAAGGATATATAGATTTTTTGATCCCCGTAAGATGTATCGATTACATAGCCTTTTATAGGCAAAATATGAAATTGAATTTTCATTTACGACCCCTGAACTATGCTCAATTAACAACTTTTTATTATTTAATATTATTCTTATTATGAATTATTTAAATATTATATTTTATTCTTGTGCATAGTTGACTCATAATTTTTACACCGTTGCGTCGAGCGTTGAAAGTTGGTTCATGTCCCGGTTCCGGATTTTCGAACGTCCTTGCGTACTATTTTATATCGTGTACTTTGCGTTTTGTAACTTGTACTCTTGTCATTTTTAGACGTTCCTCATCAATAATTTGAACCTTTTTAATTGTATCTTGTACTTTTTAGCTTTTTGGACCTTTTTGTCTTTGAATCTTCGTTTTCGCCTTTTGTCTTCGCACTTATTTAATATAAACGAATATTACTTGAAAATGGAACAATTGCAACTAAAATCTTGTCTTTCTTGGGGGATAATGCTATGAAATATATGTTCCTTTTTAGCCTTATCAATATCCCCACACTTGAGCGTTGCTTGTCCTCAAGCAATACAGTCTTGAAATAAAAACATACGAATCACTTCTTTATTCTTCACACTTTGTACATCAGTAATTTTGATACGGCGGTATAAACAATGATAGTAATGATATAACCATGGTTAAAGGTGGGTGTGTCATCCACAATTGCCTCGGGTTTAGGTCAACGACACTTGCAATCAAATAGCCGATTTACTTTCGGTTTCCAAAGCAAAGTGCACATTTGAAAGGCGGTTTACAGTCCCACATGACTATAAAAATTTAGATCCTTAAGGAAATAGGATCTTTATGAAAACATTTGATCTTTTGAAAATTCAATCTAGCTTTTACCCTAGATAGGTTTTCTGATTTGATCCACCATTGGTGTTGCAAAATATATTTGTGGATCAATATTTTGGCTAAAAACATTTAGGTTCGTGTAATCCACTGCTATCCTGGTATCGGAAAGCACACATCCAGTTTACTTGTTCCGTATATTACCTTTCGGTAAACTACCGTCCGGTTGTAAGGAAAGCGATGAACAAGAAACTGTTAAGGCAATGTCCCGTGACATGCAGATGATTATGGTCTTTTAACGTGTCGGATGCTAGAACTATCCTTGGTAGGAGCAATAGTAAAGATCATCCTATGATTTTTCGGTCTGGCACAAGGTCCTGTCTCCGACCATGCTATGCAACCACCGTTCTTACGGTTGACACCCGATTTGGTTCAGGTGACCTAATGAATTCCAGGTGAATTCCTAGGATTTTACGTTCAATGGTAATGGACGCATTGAAAATGGATTTTCAGAAAACAAATCGGTTTGCAATTTTGATCAAAATATTTTCTCGTTCAAGCTCGAGTTTAGATATCATTGAATTCCATGAGTTTGAATTCTCAATCTTTAAGGTCAATCTCTAGGATTGAGTAATATCAGTCTTAAAAGCTGATTTTTAATCTTTAAGGAGATTATCCTTTCTGGGGATCTGATTCATTAGTCTTATCAAGCTAATTTGCACGGTGCCCCCCATTGTACGAGATAAATCCTTCTCATGGTTAGGATAAATCTGACCACATGGCGACCCTGTTTGATGTTGAGGTTTGTGGATTTCCAGCCGATTTTAGTGATGACTTTTCAAGATTTTTCGTCAACCTACAGCTGGTCTGGACGACAACTTCTTGACTTAAATCAAGAAGCGTGTGTCTTTTTCGGAAGACTTTACTTCCTTCAAATGATGGAATTGATTCATCGTGTAGATCCATCTTTCTTTCAAAAGTATTATAGTAAATCGGGTAAAACTGATTAGTATCATCCAAAACAAAAGTACCTGCAATAATCTTGTACAAAAATATGTGTTAGATAGTTTTTAATTGAATAACTTGGTACATTCTTCCCACACTTAGTTTCTTTCTTTGCCTTTTTATTCTCCTTTATTCCATTTTAAATGAATTCAATCGTTTTAGGGTGTTTCTCAATTTATGTCCTTTCCGAGGTAACGATAATTTCGGCATTAACACCTAGTTTTATCGTTCATAAATATGTATAAACATGATTTTGAATTCATTTAATTGAAAATTTTTCAAATTTTCACAAAATTTGGCAAATAAACCAAGTGCAAACCCGAGAGAATTTATAACCCTTCCCCACACTTGAGATCATGCAATGCCCTCATTTGCATGAAATCAGACTATAATTATAAATTCATGAGGGTGATTAGTTTAGAAAAGTGATTAAAAATACCCAGTTTGTAATTACCAAGCTCGTCGAATGATTGATGGCGCCTCATCGTTCATTCCTTCATTTGTTATATCACATTTGTTGTTTTGCGTCTTGTCGTCAAAATTAGTACCTTTTGCTGAACTTAATGTTAGTCTTTGAAAGTGCGTTGTTCTACCCTGTTTTGTACATAATATAAAATACAAACATATATATACATATTTTTGAAGTTGGGTATATTACCCCACGTTCAAAAATTTATAAAGTCTAATATCTTTTGGCATACTTTAGATCAATAAAATTAAAAATAATGATAACAAAATTTGCCGTCCCACCCTCGGGTAAAGCAATTTCGGCTCAACGACCTAGTCTTTAACTCACGACAAAATTTAGAAAGCATTTTTTTTTCAACTTAATGAAATAAAGTAAATTTTTTTTTTTTAAAAAACACACAAAACTTAAATTTAAAAAGCATATTAATTTCATAAAAAAAAACTATAAAACAAAAAATTTAGAATGGGGGGAGAAAACTAGTTCTTTAGTGTCTGCTAGCGGAAAAGACCAATCAGATTCCATTCTCGGAACTACACGAGAACAGAACAACTATCTCTAGACAGCATTTTCTTAGAACACTTGAATCTCCCCACACTTAGATAGCTGTGGTGTCGAAATTGTGATTAGCTTTATCGTCAATTTCTCTTGGACCATAATCAACTTGCATATCTGTGACTTTTTCTTTAAGCCATTGGTCGGATTCCTGTGTAATATCCACAATTTCAACTAGCTTCGCCTTTTCTTTAGGCGATAAATTGGATACTAACCGGTTACATAACTTGAAGTTCCCCTTACTTCTAGCATCGTGAATCCGTTTAATAAGTTTCTTCATTGAACTATTAATAACGGGATCATTTAATTTCGTATCAACAACGGGGTTCTTTGTTATCAAGTCATCATTAGGCGTTACTTCATTTTCCCCACACTTACGCGTTTTATTATTGTTAAGCACTACCGTTGGAGTTGGTAAAACAACATGGTTCTTACCAATCGTTTTTGCTGATTCAACAGTTTTGGTTGGTGGAGATTTAGACTTTCAAATCATAAAGGTGATAGATTTGTCACCACTACTAAGTGTCATTCTACCGTTTCTTACATCAAATAACGCCCCGGTGGACGCTAAGAATGGTCGACCTAAAATTAGAGGAACGTTTGAGTCCTCTTCTATGTCAATGACAATGAATTCGACTAGAAAGGTTAAATTACCTACTTGAACGGGTAGGTTGTCAGTAATTCCAACTGGGTGCTTAATGGTTTGATCAAGGAGTCGAACACTCATATCCGTTGGAGTTAACTCACCTACACCTAATCTCTTATATAATGAAAGAGGCATAACACTTACACTCGAACCTAAATCTGCTAGTGCATCATACATGACACAGTCACTAAGTAGACAAGGAACAATAAATTCACCCGGATCACCTACCCTAGGTGGAGGATTTGGTGGAACTGTCTTCACCGGGTTTACTTCTACTGTTTTTGTTTCTTGCACTTTTTTATTCTTCTTCTTCTTCTTTCCAGAGGTATCACAATCTTTATTATCTATCACTTGCTCATACTCAACTCCTTTTCTTGGAAACGGGATGGGTGGTTTGTATGGTGCCACCACTGGCTTTACATACTCGGGTGGTGGTGGTGTAACTTCTTCATTGTTACTCTCATCTAAAACCTTCCCATCTTCTGGTGCTGGTTTTTCAGAATTCGTTGAAACCATATTAACATTCTCATTCCGAGGATTTGCTTCAGTATTACTCGGTAGCTTTCCTTGTTCCCTCTCACTCATCATGCTAGCAAGAGTACCTACGTGTTTTTCTAGATTCAAAATGGAAGCTTGTTGAGTTCTTAATGACTGATCAAACCTCTCATTCGTTTGGGTTTGAGATGTAATAAATTGTGTTTGAGATTCCATTAGCTTTGCTATCATTTCTTCTAGATTTGGCTTTTTCTCTTCGATTTGTTGTGGTGGTTCATACAAGCTAGGTCTTTGTTGATTGAAAGTGTTGTTTTGAGTTGGTTGGTTATTCGGACCTTGTTGGTTGTACGAGTTGTTGTTGGGTCCGTTTGGATTGTAAAGAATGTTTTGATTTCGATTGAAGTTTAACTTTGGCGGTTGATAATTATTTTGATAATTATTTCCAGGCCTTTGGTTCATATAGGAAACATTCTCTCGTTGTTCCAATGTTGGTTCAATGTGACAATCTTTCAATAAGTGTGGTCCACCGCATTGCTCACAACTGATTCGTATTGCGTGAATATCTTTATTCATCTTTTCCATTCGTCTTTCGAAAGCATCTATTTTTGCGGAAACGGAATCAAAGTTATGGCTAGAATCGGCTCTAGCCGCTTTAGATGAACGATATATATCTTTCTCTTGGTGCCACTCATGAGAGTGGGAGGCTGTGTTATCAATAATTTTGTAAGCTTCAGTTGCGGTTTTCTTCATAATGGAACCACCAGCTGTTATGTCGATGTCTTTTCGTGTGGCGATGTCTACGGCTTTATAGAAGATTTGCACTATTTGAAAAGTGTCTAAACCGTGTTGAGGACATCCTCTCAACATCCTTCCGAATCTTGTCCATGCCTCATATAATGTTTCATTTAGCTTTTGCGCGAACGTAACAATTTCTCCTTGAAGTCTCACGGCTTTGGATGCCGGAAAGAATTGTTTAAGAAATTTTTCAACTAAAACATCCCATGTGTCAATCGCCCCTTCAGGTAACGATTCTAACCAATCTTTGGCTTCTCCCTTTAAAGTCCAGGGAAACAACATGAGATAGATCTGTTCATCCTCAACTTCTCGGATTTTAAATAGTGTACAGATCCTATTAAACGTACGAAGATGTTCGTTTGGATCTTCCTTCGGCGCACCACTATATTGGCACTGATTAGTTACCATGTGTAGGATTTGTCCTTTGATTTCATAATCTGGCGCATTAACTTCTGGCTTAATAATGGCGTGACCTTAGCCCGTGCGTGTGGCTCTCATTCGATCTTCCATACTTAGAGGTTCCGTTACTTCCATAATTGAATTTGTTGAATACGAATCACTAGAAGATTCTGATTTAATGGTTTGTGGTTCAGGAGGAATGATTAGTGGTTCTGGATCTTGGAATTGTCCCTGAATATTCTCCGGATTCTCAATTGTGAGGTCGGGTTCAAAAGATGGATTATCGGAAATTTGAGTTGGAGTTCTTGGTCGACTAGATGATGATTCTAAAGAAAAATCAACGGCGACAATATTGGCTAGATGTCTTGATCGAGTTATAGGTGGTGAACGTATGAAAGGTGGTGAACGTTTTGCTCGGTGCATTCACAGAATATCCTATTAGTTATAAAAATAAGAAAAACTTATATAAGTTGTCCAATTAATAGACTTTTCTGATTTTGCCCACGTTTCGAATAGCCAAAAGATGCAGCAGAGGGGCAGGATTCGTTTGGTCTCAATATAATTGAGTACTGTTTGGCTCCAATAACCCGGTCCACGTACAAATCCAACTATTACTACGAACCAGAAAATTTTGATGTCTATCAATTTAACCACTTAAAATAAATTTTCGTAATTTTAAGAAATTTAGAGAAGAAGTAGAAAAAAATCTAAGTCCTAAAAACTAGAATGGCAAGAAATAAGAGAGAAAAAGAGTGCGCGTCGAAAAGTGTCGAAAAATGAAAAAGACGAAGAGTGGTTTGTAAACACGCGGTTAATCCAACCTTATAACGATCACTATCTTAAAATTAAAGCTACAAATGGAGATCACTAATTGGAATTGTAATTGATACATAGGTAAACGCGTCGAAAAATAAAAATAAGAAAATAGCGCGAAAAATGGCGTCGCAAAATTCTAAAGCACCTAAAACTTAGTCTAAGGAATAAGCACTTAAGGGATTTTACGGCAAAGCCTAAAAATCTAAAAATGAAAATAACTATGGCAAAACTAAACTTAATACTAAAAGTTGTGACTGAGTCTAAAAATCTAAAGGTAATAAAACTTAAAATAAATTTTTTTTTTTTACGTTTTTTTTTTTTTTTTTTTGCGTTTTTTTTTTTATATTTTTGCAAATATAAATTAAAAATATAGCGTTTTAGTGCTCCCCGGCAGCGGCGCCAAAAACTTGATGATGTAGCGTGAGGGTACGAAATAGTATTATTTTTAATACAAAATACTACAAAATATGACACAAGTTTTATTAATTTACGGATGGGATATACCTAAACCTTGCTACAACACTATAGGCAGTGTACCTAATCGTAGAGTAGTGTAGTTTTTAGTAAGTCCAGTTCGTTCCACAGGGAGCTGGTGATACTTACTATATTTTTAACAACTATATTTATACAAAATATATATAATTATATAAGTAGTAATATTATTATAAAAGGGGGGTTTTACCGTTTAATGACCGGTTTGTCGATTCTATATTTTAAGCGCAAAGATAAATGACGATAATTAAAGTGCGTAAAATAATGACAATAAATAACATGACAGTAAATAAAATTGCGAGTAATAAAATGACAGTAAATAAAGATATGATGAGAAATACAATAAAAGAATTATGCTTATTTAAACTTCCGTAATCATGATGTTTGACGTGTTGATTTTAATTTATTACCATGGGTTAATTGTCCTTTGTCCTGGTTTATTTGATACGTCTATCTGGTTTTTGTCCATAATAGTCCATCGGTCATAAATATAAAGTGCGAGTATCCTCGTCAAATTACCCTTATACCCGAAGTCAAATATTCCAACTGATTAAGGATTTAAACTGTGACGCAGCTATCACTTCTGTCAACAATTACACCAGTTATCACTGTATGTAATCCACCCCTGTTTTAATTAGTTTATGAATATTAATTCATCCACTTGATCAGAATGAATAATCAATTACCCAACCCAATTGATTAATTAAATGATTATAACAGATTCCATATGAACGTCACTAAATAGGACAACCATAATCATTATTAATTATTAGGTTAATTAATTTGAAGATAGGTTCGACAGACTCCAATGAGTTGTCACTCAATTAGACAATACCCCCCATCTATTAATAGTCAATAGTTCAATTTCCACAAGTGTCGGTCTTTTGCCCAAACCTTAATTATGGTCCAAAGTTCAATAACCCCTTCTTAATATTTTAGCCCAACATCACGATTACTTCGGCTCAAATAAGCATAATAATAACTTAGTTACGATACATTAATGTAAAAAGGTTGAACATAACTTACAATGATTAAAAATAGCGTAGCGTTACACGGACAGAATTTCGACTTACATACTCAAACGATCTCTATCATAAATCTTATTATTATCATAATTTAAACTTAAAATTAAGATTATTGTTATATCTTATTACATTAACATTATGATAGAGAATTATAGATATAGATATTGATATTTGATATTGGATCGGTAGAAAGAGGGATAAAAGGATATATAGATTTTTTGATCCCCGTAAGATGTATCGATTACATAGCCTTTTATAGGCAAAATATGAAATTGAATTTTCATTTACGACCCCTGAACTATGCTCAATTAACAACTTTTTATTATTTAATATTATTCTTATTATGAATTATTTAAATATTATATTTTATTCTTGTGCATAGTTGACTCATAATTTTTACACCGTTGCGTCGAGCTTTGAAAGTTGGTTCATGTCCCGGTTCCGGATTTTCGAACGTCCTTGCGTACTATTTTATATCGTGTACTTTGCGTTTTGTAACTTGTACTCTTGTCATTTTTAGACGTTCCTCATCAATAATTTGAACCTTTTTAATTGTATCTTGTACTTTTTAGCTTTTTGGACCTTTTTGTCTTTGAATCTTCGTTTTCGCCTTTTGTCTTCTCACTTATTTAATATAAACGAATATTACTTGAAAATGGAACAATTGCAACTAAAATCTTGTCTTTCTTGGGGGATAATGCTATGAAATATATGTTCCTTTTTAGCCTTATCAACATGGAATACCAATCTCTATTATCTCTGACAGGGATGGCAGATTTATTTCAAGATTCTGGCAGACATTACAGCAAGCATTAGGAACTCGTCTAGACATGAGTACTGCCTATCATCCACAAACTGATGGGCAGAGCCAAAGGACGATACAAACGCTTGAAGACATGCTACAAGCATGTGTTATTGATTTCGGAAACAGTTGGGATCGACATCTACCATTAGCAGAATTTTCCTACAACAACAGCTACCATTCAAGCATTGAGATGGAGCCGTTTGAAGCACTTTATGGTAGAAAGTGCAGGTCTCCGATTTGTTGGAGTGAAGTGGGGGATAGACAGATTACGGGTCCGGAGATTATACAAGAAACTACCGAGAAGATCATCCAAATTCAACAACGGTTGAAAACCGCCAAAAGTCGACAAAAGAGCTACGCTGACATTAAAAGAAAAGATATAGAATTTGAAATTGGAGATATGGTCATGCTTAGAGTTGCACCTTGGAAAGGCGTTGTTCGATTTGGTAAACGAGGGAAATTAAATCCAAGGTATATTGGACCATTCAAGATTATTGATCGTGTCGGACCAGTAGCTTACCGACTTGAGTTACCTCAACAACTCGCGGCTGTACATAACACTTTCCACGTCTCGAATTTGAAGAAATGTTTTGCTAAAGAAGATCTCACTATTCCGTTAGATGAAATCCAAATCAACGAAAAACTTCAATTCATCGAAGAACCCGTCGAAATAATGGATCGTGAGGTTAAAAGACTTAAGCAAAACAAGATACCAATTGTTAAGGTTCGATGGAATTCTCGTAGAGGACCTGAGTTCACCTGGGAGCGTGAAGATCAGATGAAGAAGAAATACCCGCATCTATTTCCAGAAGATTCGTCAACACCTTCAACAGCTTAAAATTTCGGGACGAAATTTATTTAACGGGTAGGTACTGTAGTGACCCGAACTTTTCCATGTTTATATATATTAATTGAGATTGATATTTACATGATTAAATGTTTCCAACATGTTAAGCAATCAAACTTGTTAAGACTTGGTTAATTGAAATATGTTTCATATAGACAATTGACCACCCAAGTTGACCGGTGATTCACGAACGTTAAAACTTGTAAAAACTATATGATGACATATATATGGATATATATATAGTTAACATGATACTATGATAAGTAAACATATCATTAAGTATATTAACAATGAACTACATATGTAAAAACAAGACTACTAACTTAATGATTTTTAAACGAGACATATATGTAACGATTATCGTTGTAAAGACATTTAATGTATATATATATATCATATTAAGAGATATTCATACATGATAATATCATGATAATATAATAATTTAAAATCTCATTTGATATTATAAACATTGGGTTAACAACATTTAACAAGATCGTTAACCTAAAGGTTTCAAAACAACACTTACATGTAACGACTAACGATGACTTAACGACTCAGTTAAAATGTATATACATGTAGTATTTTAATATGTATTTATACACTTTTGAAAGACTTCAATACACTTATCAAAATACTTCTACTTAACAAAAATGCTTACAATTACATCCTCGTTCAGTTTCATCAACAATTCTACTCGTATGCACCCGTATTCGTACTCGTACAATACACAGCTTTTAGATGTATGTACTATTGGTATATACACTCCAATGATAAGCTCTTAGCAGCCCATGTGAGTCACCTAACACATGTGGGAACCATCATTTGGCAACTAGCATGAAATATCTCATAAAATTACAAAAATATGAGTAATCATTCATGACTTATTTACATGAAAACAAAATAACATATCCTTTATATCTAATCCATACACCAACAACCAAAAACACCTACAAACACTTTCATTCTTCAATTTTCTTCATCTAATTGATCTCTCTCAAGTTCTATCTTCAAGTTCTAAGTGTTCTTCATAAATTCCAAAAGTTCTAGTTTCATAAAATCAAGAATGCTTTCAAGTTTGCTAGCTCACTTCCAATCTTGTAAGGTGATCATCCAACCTCAAGAAATCTTTGTTTCTTACAGTAGGTTATCATTCTAATACAAGGTAATAATCATATTCAAACTTTGGTTCAATTTCTATAACTATAACAATCTTATTTCAAGTGATGATCTTACTTGAACTTGTTTTCGTGTCATGATTCTGCTTCAAGAACTTCGAGCCATCCAAGGATCCATTGAAGCTAGATCCATTTTTCTCTTTTCCAGTAGGTTTATCCAAGGAACTTAAGGTAGTAATGATGTTCATAACATCATTCGATTCATACATATAAAGCTATCTTATTCGAAGGTTTAAACTTGTAATCACTAGAACATAGTTTAGTTAATTCTAAACTTGTTCGCAAACAAAAGTTAATCCTTCTAACTTGACTTTTAAAATCAACTAAACACATGTTCTATATCTATATGATATGCTAACTTAATGATTTAAAACCTGGAAACACGAAAAACATCGTAAAACCGGATTTACGCCGTCGTAGTAACACCGCAGGCTGTTTTGGGTTAGTTAATTAAAAACTATGATAAACTTTGATTTAAAAGTTGTTTTTCTGAGAAAATGATTTTTATTATGAACATGAAACTATATCCAAAAATTATGGTTAAACTCAAAGTGGAAGTATGTTTTCTAAAATGGTCATCTAGACGTCGTTCTTTCGACTGAAATGACTACCTTTACAAAAACGACTTGTAACTTATTTTTATGACTATAAACCTATACTTTTTCTGTTTAGATTCATAAAATAGAGTTCAATATGAAACCATAGCAATTTGATTCACTCAAAACGGATTTAAAATGAAGAAGTTATGGGTAAAACAAGATTGGATAATTTTTCTCATTTTAGCTACGTGAAAATTGGTAACAAATCTATTCCAACCATAAATTAATCAACTTGTATTGTATATTATGTAATCTTGAGATACCATAGACACGTATACAATGTTTCGACCTATCATGTCGACACATCTATATATATTTCGGAACAACCATAGACACTCTAAATGTGAATGTTGGAGTTAGCTATACAGGGTTGAGGTTGATTCCAAAATATATATAGTTTGAGTTGTGATCAATACTGAGATACGTATACACTGGGTCGTGGATTGATTCAAGATAATATTTATCGATTTATTTCTGTACATCTAACTGTGGACAACTAGTTGTAGGTTACTAACGAGGACAGCTGACTTAATAAACTTAAAACATCAAAATATATTAAAAGTGTTGTAAATATAATTTGAACATACTTTGATATATATGTATATATTGTTATAGGTTCGTGAATCAACCAGTGGCCAAGTCTTACTTCCCGACGAAGTAAAAATCTGTGAAAGTGAGTTATAGTCCCACTTTTAAAATCTAATATTTTTGGGATGAGAATACATGCAGGTTTTATAAATGATTTACAAAATAGACCCAAGTACGTGAAACTACATTCTATGGTTGAATTATCGAAATCGAATATGCCCCTTTTTATTAAGTCTGGTAATCTAAGAATTAGGGAACAGACACCCTAATTGACGCGAATCCTAAAGATAGATCTATCGGGCCCAACAAGCCCCATCCAAAGTACCGGATGCTTTAGTACTTCGAAATTTATATCATATCCGAAGGGTGTCCCGGAATGATGGGGATATTCTTATATATGCATCTTGTTAATGTCGGTTACCAGGTGTTCACCATATGAATGATTTTTATCTCTATGTATGGGATGTGTATTGAAATATGAAATCTTGTGGTCTATTATTATGATTTGATATATATAGGTTAAACCTATAACTCACCAACATTTTTGTTGACGTTTTAAGCATGTTTATTCTCAGGTGATTATTAAGAGCTTTCGCTGTCGCATACTTAAATAAGGACGAGATTTGGAGTCCATGCTTGTATGATATTGTGTAAAAACTGCATTCAAGAAACTTATTTTGTTGTAACATATTTGTATTGTAAACCATTATGTAATGGTCGTGTGTAAACATGATATTTTAGATTATCATTATTTGATAATCTACGTAAAGCTTTTTAAACCTTTGTTGATGAAATAAAGGTTATGGTTTGTTTTAAAATGAATGCAGTCTTTGAAAAACGTCTCATATAGAGGTCAAAACCTCGCAACGAAATCAATTAATATGGAACGTTTTTAATCAATAAGAACGGGACATTTTAGATAAAGGTAGAGGAAAACTTTAATATTTTCGTTAACAACAGAGCTGCTCGATTTATATAAGATGTTTTGATGTGTATGAGTTTCAATCACAGTTGCAGGGAAGAAAATATAACAGAAATATAATTAATTAAATAAAAGTTGATAATAACATCTAACAGATTCGTACCAATTTGTGGGTTAAGTTCAACAATTAGATTCCAAAAGTACCAGTCAAATACAGTGTAAAAAAAAATGTAAATCTGAATTTGATTCTTACTCATGTATCTGTATATATAATATGTATTCATATTTGTACATAAATATAAATATAAATATAAATATAATACTAATTACATAATACATATTTATATAATTATAACAGTATGTATGTATAGGTAAATCTATTTTTATACATCAGTAATTATATTATCTGTATTCTATATTTAATCCTATTAATTAGTAAATATATTTATAATAATATTCTTGATGTTATAAATAATAATAATAACACTTTATAATATATTTATTAATAATAATGATGTTATTGATAATACATCTACAATATTATTATTTATATTTATAATAATAATAATATTAATTTAAAATGTTACTAATATTATTAATAATAATAATGTTGATAATAATAATATTAATAATAATAGTTCTATAACAAATTATATTTATCACACTTCATATCTATATGTCAAAATAATAATACTCTTAATACTGATTTTAATATTAATAGTAATTTTTATTAATGATATTAATAAGGATAACAATAATGCTAGTAGTATTAATGATAACCATTTAAATATATCAAACTTTACATCTATTTATCATATTGGATTAATAATAATCATAATACATATGTTAATATTAATATTCATGAGAGTAATAATAATAATATTTATAATTATATTTAAACTTATATTTATATATATTATATTATCATTACCTATTATTAATTATATAATATGTAACATGTTCGAATATTTTAATTCAATATTCATATTTATTTACAATACAGTTGTTCGTGAATCGTCGGGCATATTCAAAGGGTAATTGACTACTTGAATATAGATTTCAAAACTTTCGAGACCCAACATTACATATTTTGCTTATCGTGTTGGAAACATATAAAGATTTAAGTTTAAATTTCATCGGAAATTTCCGGGTCATCACAAAAAAAGGGTATGAAATAGTCCCGAAAGTTGTGCTCCGCTCGGAACGAAACACGTTGTACTATAAGAATATATTTGACGACATTTTCTAACACCAGTGATAAGGGATGAATTTTAAGATTGTGAAAGTCAGCAAACACTTATGTGTTTTTGTGACGTTTAGTTTTTTTAAGTCATATGGTGACTAATAGTGATAATTATGTTCAACTGTGAAAATGATTGAACCTGATTGATTATCGTTTGAAAACCCATATAATATGTATCAGATGAAGTTTCAACTATTAACAGTGTCAAACCATAATTGATCATTATATTTGAAAGGCGTATGTTGATCAGAGAGAAATTCGGTCGATTTGCAGCATATCCGTGATGTTGACCGTATGTTATAAAGCAAGCATGGACGGTTAATCCTGCAGTATAACCGTGATGTTGACCTTATACATGCTCTTTGTTAAAACGACACGTTTAGATTTATTCATTGTATGTTTTAATCGTTTGCTTGAGAAAATGTAGGTTTATGAACTCGCGTTTTTACTTTAACAGAAATATCATTACTCAAGTTGAATGTCATCGACAAAACATAGATCAAGATTTGAATATTAACATTGGATCTTAAACGAACATGATTTTATACTTTAGAAGATAAAATATAACAACTCTCCAAATTATAGTTATTTATTACTTATTATTAAATTTAATTCTTGTAAATATTTGGAAAATGTAAAAAATATTACATCACCAAAATAATCATATCCAAACATATGTCATCCAAACATATGTCATCTACGTTATCTTAGAATATGACAACTCAGTACTAGTAATGTCAGTTTGATTGCCATTAAAAAAAATAGTATATATAGATGTTAACAAATATTTTATGATTTTATTAAGTGTTCTTAAAATTATTTGTTCTATAAATCATGGCTTGTATCGTTGTCGGACGACGGGTAAAACTTTTAAAGATTATTGATTAATAAGTTGTGATAAAAGTCACTTTAAAATAAATTAAACTTTTTTATAAGCTTCATCTACTAGCATTGTTTAATTGATAGATTTTTAAAAACTCATTAACAAATTAAGCTCTTAATAAAGAAGTTGAAGTAGATTTTAAAATAAAGTAGGAATATGTAAAATGAGAAATTATACAAGATCGCTTTATATATACTTATATACCACATATATTAAATTACAAGTTCAAATTATAATCTTGTGTAATTTCTCATTTTACAAGCTCAAATTACAAATTAATTTCACCAAACACACCACATATAAAAATATCTCAAATATGATATATATTTGAATTTATTTATTTTTTACCAAATAAAAACATATATTAAAATTAAAAAAATTCAACGTCGGCTAATATACGCCAAATATATATATATATATATATATATATATATATATATATATATATATATATATATATATATATATATATATATATATATATATATATATATATATATATATATACTCTGCAATGATCTGATATTAAATCTCTAGTTACAAGTTAATTTCACCAAACATACTACATATAAAAATATCCCAAATATGATATAGATTTAAGTATATTTAATTTTTAGCAAAAAACATAAATTCTAAATTGTAGATTTGATAAATAATTGGCTGCATAAATTTAGCTTCTTTAATTATATTAAGTAAAATGGTTGATTTTTGTTGTTGTTGCTAAGACAGAAATTACTTACATATGACATTGATTATTTGATTACAGTAGGATTTGTGACTTTGTGTATTATGAATGCAAAAGAAGTTTTTCGAGAGGCAATATTTGTTACATACAGACAAATTAAGGGACCATTTTGAAAATATAGTTTATTAAACTACCAGTCACAGACTAACAGTCGTCGCAATTATACAGCATACACGACAGATAAAACTCCCCAATTAAATAAAAAAAATCCCCAATTAAATAAAAATCCCCTATAATTTCCTCCGTCGCAAATCACCGTTCACCATGACGACGTACGGCACGATTCAGACGTCATCGACCGGAGTTACTAGCGTCGAATACTTATCGCGAGCAAAAGAACGCATAAAATCAGGTTTAGGCACACGTCGTCCATGGAAAGAAATGTTCAGATTCAGTTCAATTAGCGTCCCTCGCAGCTTTAAAGACGCGTTTTTAAGAATTAAAACGAACCTAGGTTACTTCCGTATGAACTACGCTATAATTATGCTTATTATTATATTACTAAGTCTGCTATGGCGTCCGATTTCGTTGATTGTATTTGTTGTTATGATGGCGGCCTGGTTGTTCCTTTACTTTCTACGTGATGAACCGTTAGTCATTTTTAACCGTACGATTGATGATCGTGTGGTTCTCGTTGTATTATCAATTATAACGATTGTTATGTTGTTGTTGACCGGTGCCACGTGGAATGTAATTTCGTCGGTTTTGATTGGACTTGCTGTTGTGGTTGTTCATGCTGCTATAAGGAGTACGGATGATTTGTCGTTAGACGATGACGGTGAAACAGGCGGTTATTTCCCGACTTCTTCTTAGAAGGTAGATTCGAATACAATTGCCGGTGTTTGTTTGTTAATTGTTTCAGTTTTAGTGAATAGTTGGTGTTTTTAATTTGTTAGTAATAGTATTGTCAATTTTTTAGCATGATTTATATGTAATTATTATGTGGCTACCTGTGTTTTGACTGCTTTGAGATTCAATTCGTGTGCAAATTTCATTTCGTTAAACTGAAATACTAGTGTTTTTTCTTTTTCTTTTTGTGCATAAAATTTGGATTAGAAATCATGATTTCTGTTTCTATCGGTTTAATAATTAGTGCAAGTTGTATTGATGCTTGGGAGTTTAATAAATTGAGTATGTGTTGCACTTTTTGGATACATTGGATGAATAGTTTAAATGTTGGTAAACTGACTTTAACTTTATAACTTTATGCTTAAGTTAGCATTTGAACATGGCAGTTTTTGGATAGTTTGATCTTTGTTAGTATGAACTATGAAGACTTTAGATCATATGATACTACTGTGGCCCTTGGACGGCTGGTATCAGTAGCTCCCCATAACCCTGTGGTGACGGTCACAAAATTAACCAAGGGAAGCTATAGCAATTAGTCAAATTATCAAAAGTTACAAGAAAAGAGGTCTGTATATGCCTATATCCACAACAATTGGTTTGATATCCTAGTTCCTCGTAGATTCCCAATCAATAAGGAACCCCTGAAAACCGTCTAGTCGTCTAGAGATAACATTAAACCTAAGTTGACCAATATTAATGGAAATGAGACTCTTTTACTTTAGTTTGTATACTCTTTTATTTGTATGTTTAAAAGTCATCCTTCCTAGGGATCTCATAAGTTTGATGTTTCTACTTTTGTTTGTTATGGGTGTATGCCTGTAAGATCCTTTTTAATCTTTGTGGATATGCTTGTTTAATGAATTGGATATTATTAGTATTTCGTGTACGTGTGTGGTGGTTTTTTGACACACATCAAGTTTCAATGCAGATTGTTACGTAGCTAGCAATCAAAATGAATTGACAAATAAAGATTGAAAACTATATTCTACAGATATCCAGCCTTAACTATAATAATAATATAACCATATGCTATGTTTTAACGTAACTATAAATAGATGAGTATGAAATGCTTAATTGATTACTACTTTACAGTAAGAAACTTCATAGATGATATACGTCATACCATGCATCTAGTATCGATATAGCTCGTTACTTCTTCTGGATCTATCACTTTCCAGGTAACGATCAATTGTCGAGCTAAGTGATAGCTTACCACTTAATCCTTTCAAAGTTTCATTCCTTTGACCAGCAATGTATCTCTGTTGATCAATCAGTAGCCTACCACTTTGGTTGCCCACATCATACCCTGGTGTCAACATATGTCTTGATTCTTTCATCATGTCACCCTCTAGCATCCGTAACACCTTCCACGTATATTTATAAATCATCAAAACATAAATAATTAGCAAAAGAAAGCTAGATAAAAAAATCTTGTGCATAGATCTAGGTGACTTATAGTCAATCTGTGAGAAAATTGCATAAAAATGTAACTAACATAGCAAGCAGTGTTTGGGATTGGGCGTTTTCATAATAGAATTTGCGTATAACAAACATTTTTCTGATTATCTACGGTTTGTTAACGTGATATTCAGATAACATACTCAAAACTTAATCTCAAACCCCTCTTTAACGCTTATGCAACCTGTTAATTGCATAACAATAAAGACATGATAAATATAAATGGTAACAAATAAAGAAATACCTGTGACATTCTAGGTCTTAAATGAGGATCCCTTTTTATGCATAGAGAAGCAGCTTGCATCATGCAATAAACCTCATGTGCTGAATAGTAGTTTCCTAGCCGAGGGTCGAGTAACTCGTTAATGGTACCGTGTTCCAACAACGGGCGTGCCTACCAAATATCAGTAAAAATAGACAATCAACATCAAGTTTCTTGATTCGATTTGCGATAAGGTGCTACTGATGGTATACATTTATGCATAGGTAATCAAGAACTAACCCATTCTGCGAGACATTGTTGTCCCTTAGGACGCTTCAAATCCACTGCTTTTCGTCCCGTAATAAGCTCCACTAACACGACCCCAAACGAATACACGTCAGCTTTCTCAGTGATCTGCCCACTCTGCGCGTACTCTGGAGCTAGATATCTAGATATAACAGAATGAACGTGTATAATCGACATTTAGGAGATGGTATAGAACAAAACTAAGCAAAATTCTATTGAAAGTTACCCAAATGTTCCGATAACTTTTGTTTCTTCTTCTGTATCTCCATCAGGCTGCCACCTTGCTAGGCCAAAGTCACCAACCTTATTTCAAATCGGTAAATTTAAAACATAAATATGTTGAAACGGGACGAAAAACAAGAAGGCGAGTGAGAGACAACAGGTTGAAATGGGTTATTTATATACCAGAGGTTGAAAATCATGTGTGATCAGGATGTTGTTTGGTCGCATGTCACGATGAACAATGCACCCTACCCTGCACTCTTCATGAAGATATCTTAATCCTCGAGCAGCTCCAAGAGCGATCTTTTGACGTGCTGACCACTGTAATGGATCTTGATCACGTCCTGCAAACATCACAAGTCCTTGTAAACAGGATCTTTAGGCGAAGTTTGACACTTTTCGTACAATTAGGTGACGTTTGTTTTTTAAAATGTTTTTGTTAGAACATGTGATGTGGGTTAAAGGTCTGCATGCTGAATAATGAAGACGGTTTGTTTTTATGTCTGCAAAATAACTTAATCCCGAGTGCAGCACTAAGAAGCATATTTCTAAGTCTGTGATTTTCCAGACAAAATAAGATATTATTTCATCTTATGTTTTTTGGAAAAACAAACAGGTAGTAAAAAGTCTGCGGGCACGCAGACATAAGATATAATAAGATTTGAAAACTGAAAAAACAAACACTGCCTTAAAGTTTAAGCATTACCATAAAGGTGAGAATCCAGTGAGCCATTGCATACGTATTCATAGACTAGCAGCCTCCTTCGGTCCTGCATACAGAATCCAATCAACATAACAACGTTTCGATGCTGAGCACAACTCAATACTTCAACTTCTGAGCAAAATTCTTGATCCCCTTGAGAACTTGCAAGCTTGTGTTGTTTAACCGCAACTGCTTGTCCATCTGGCAATACGCCTCTGTATACAGATCCGAACCCTCCTTCTGCCAAGAAATTATCTTGCGAAAATCCACTAGTTGCAACTTCAAGTTCCGCATACGTGAACCATCTTGGTGGCTTTCCAAATATCGGTGCCTTGTGTTGACATAATGAGCACAATGGTGGTGGGCCCGAAGGTGTGTTTCGTGATAAAGATATCGCGTCTCTAACATCACCTCTATATTCTTCACATTTGGGAGTCTGATTTTGTGAACTATATCCTTGAAAACTGTCCTCCCAATGGCGCGACGATTGAAACCTTAAGCTAGAAAAAGACGAAGAAAGATGCTCACTTTCCGAATCTGAATCCGACTCAATGAGATACCGATTCTCGTTTCGGGCTAAAGATTCTTGTTTCGTGGGCCCACTTGTTAAAGGAATGAAAAAAGGTGAAGTAGCTGGATCAGAACTTGAAACTGATGAAGTCCCGGGTTCAGTTGCAGTTAACGCCTCGGGACTACTAATTGGGCTTACTAGTCCTTTAGCTGAAAATACCGATAACTGATTTGGCTTCGGAGGCAACTGATGGTCCATTTCAGGTCCCTTTTTGGGCGATCCAATCAGATTCAAACGAATTATTTTTGGCCGTGACTTCTTCATTGTCACAATGTTGCATTGCAACTCTTCCATACATCTCTTCTGTTCATGTTTCAGTTTTCTACAAAAAAAAAAAAAAAAAGGACCATACAGTCAGCGTGATGCATTTCAAAAGTTTAAAAAATAAAAAATAAAACTTTTTTTTTTTTTTTTTTTGTGATTCAAAGACTGGAGAGTTACTTGTCTAATACAACCCAAGTGGCTTTTATTTGCTTGGCCTCTGCAGCTACTGCTCCTGATGGTGATCCAGATACAGTTTTAATCTTCACATTGATCTACATTAACACATTCATTCATTAAACTAACATTCAGTATTTTATGAATATGATGTAATGCCAAACAAAAATATAGAGACAGGATTGTATGTATGGACAGACCTTATTAGGATCATACATGTTATGCAACTGAAGAATCATCTGGGAACACAAATCTGTGA
Organism: Rutidosis leptorrhynchoides; assembly: GCF_046630445.1. Lineage (NCBI taxonomy): Eukaryota > Viridiplantae > Streptophyta > Magnoliopsida > Asterales > Asteraceae > Rutidosis > Rutidosis leptorrhynchoides. The sequence goes on along the minus strand of NC_092334.1, from coordinate 497,643,235 downwards.
CGTCATTCTTCCCTAAATAAGACCTCCAATAACGACTAGCGCAGTCTCCTGTAATTCGACCCAATAACTTTCTACCTACATTATACAATACAATCAAAATTAGTTGTAACTAACCTTATTCATCCATCATTTTCTACTCATCTAACAGAACAACTTTTTTGGGCAAATTACACCTAAATGTACCAAAGGGATCATTGCATATATGTAAAATTAACTAAGTTTTTTATTTGTAATAAACTTTTCAGAACATCTTATTGTGTGTACCAGCTTACCATATGGACTTGCATTTCTTGAAATTAAGATAACTACAAGACTTATCATAGTGACAATCAAGAAAGTGTATTACCAGAAATTAGCGAAGGGATAACAACGATCAACGTAATGCAGTGTCCCGGTTGTGCCACATGAGTCAAAGCCCACACCAACGCGGTTTTTGGTATTTCTCTAGACGCTTTAACCGCAACTACAACAGTCTCAACAACATCCGATTCGCTCACGTGCTTTACGATACTCCTTTCGTTACTCATTGACCCCACAAACACACACACAAACACACAACAAGTTTTTTGTAATGTTCTTTTTGCAATGGATAAAACCAAAACCGTACAAATTACACCAAATTCAATTTCTTCAACAAACAACTACAATAAGGAAGAAAAACCTTGAATGTTAGTAGTACAGTACTAGTTGCAAAACATTAACAGGAGATGAAACATTGATGCACATTACTGAGTTAGTGAGTTATAATAGTACTTTTACTCCGACCATATAATTTAAATTCTTTCATATTGTTTATTAGTAAAACAGAATATAGCTCAGCTTTATGTTGTAAGAGTACATAATTATTAGTATTTATTTAATTTAATAAATCACCTGTCCGAGTTGTATGATCTGCAGAAGCTGGAAAATTGCTGGGTAAGTGAGTAAAGTGGCTATGGAGTAGTTTTGGTTTATGAAAATGTGATTGGTTTTGTATAAATTCTCAAAACTGACATCTTTATTTATTTTTATTTTTTTTGGACAAAAATGGTGGTTTTCTTTCGAGGATGGTGGAATTTTGTTATTACTCCGTATATTAAAGCACCTCTCATTTACCAAAGTCGAAAGCGACAACTTATAGGGATTTAAGTCACGAAGTAATCTCTTTTTGATCCCTCTAGATTTCAAGATTTAACTAAAAGGTCCTTATTTAACTACACTAGTCACACTCTTAATGAATATTCGAAGAATTATGTTTAAGAACTTATATTGTTGTCACCCTTGTGTTTAGTTTCTTAAAGATTAATTTAATCCACGTATATGACTTTTAATTTGGTATTGTCATATTTCAAACCATATATGATGAAGTCATAAAATGTTTTTTATTATCTACAAAACCTAATTAGTGACATTGCATAGAATAGCGGTTAACTATTTAAAAATATACTAAGGGTATATTATTTGTAGAATTTCAAAGTGAAGGACTATATTATATACAATTTTGTGCATTTAATTGGTTACCAGTATAACAGTAATATGTTATCAGTAACATACAATATAGTTTCATATTGTTTTGCAAACTCAAATTAAAGGCCATTGTAACTTTTCGTTTGTTTCAAATTTAAATAACTTGAGTTAGTAGTAATAATTTAAACTTGTGTAAGGACTTTATATGACAAAAAGTAAAAGTGAAAGGAAGATATACTGTTCAAAATTTTAAATGATTACAGCGGGCACAACTGAAAGCCTTTTGTTGAGACATGGAATCTGCGGCGATCCTAAAATCACAAGTGAGATTTGGTGATGATTTACATATCATTAACTTCAATTAATTTATGGGTATTAATGTTTTCACTCGTATTATAAAATTATCATTAGGTAGTTAAAGCATGATAAGATAGTTAGAAACAAGGAGTACTCTTCCAGTATAAATTATCTCAAAATAACTCATTTGTTGAATTATAATTTCGTAAAAAATGTCTAAGATTCATATTTCATCAACTGCGTATCTTGGGGTGGTTCAAGAAAGTACTTCGAAACAGTTACACGATAGCCTAACTAGATTACATAATTTGAGTAAAAATTATTCTATTAGAATATTGACATTACAATTGTATCGAACTAAACTAATACGGAGTATCAATTGTAATTTCATACTGTATAATCGATAATCGATGAGTTTTATTAACATAAAAACTTTTATGAGCAAGTACGCTTTGTAACAAGGATGAAACTATATGCTAAATACAAAATCCAGATTGGTGTTGGCTAATATAGTTATTGTGATGTCGTGATCACATTACTCGAGTACTATTCATTAATGTTGGCTAATATAGTTATTGTAAATGTAAATTGTAAATTATTAGTCGAACATTTCAGTCGATCAAAACAAAATGTTGGAGAGTGATAGAACGATGGTTGACCAGATTGGTCAATTTTGTCACATCTTCAACTAAGTTTTCTTTTCAATATTAGTGTCCCCACATGTTTCTATCATTTTCTTTTTGGTGATGAAAACTTGTACTTTTTCAATAATTTATGTCTCAATGATCCAACTCAACTACATAACTTCATGTTGTCAAAAAAAATTATTTAATGATTTCACTCATAATACCACTCTTAACCATTACACCATGTTATCCTATCACTAACTGTCACATCAGCACCTTCTTCCTATCACTAATCAATTACTAAATGTTAACTCCATGACGCACCTTCATTAAATAATTAATTTATTAAAACGTAAATTTTATTATTAATTAAAAATTACATTATTAAAAAAAATACAATAAAAAATACGAAATCTAAGATTATTGCATAATTAAATAAAAAAAATTGAACTACTCGCCTTCGTCTTCGTCTTCCTCCTCGTCTTCGTCTTCGTCCTCCTCTTCATCTTAGTTATTAGTTCCCGAAGGTCCTGCTTCATCATTGTCATTGACATGCTCAGGAATTGCCGAATGTCCTGCTTGTGGGTTATGTCTAATACGTGCATTTGGTGGTAAACTACAAATGTGTTCGATACGCTTGTCTCGGAGGAAACGATGAATGGTAGAATCGCGTATTTCTTTGTCAATTCGCAAATGCGTATCTACCCTTTCTCGTATTGTTAATGCACGACAAACCGGGCGATGATCCGCCTCTAACCCACAAAAAGCTCGACCATTATCTTCAGTTATCATGTTGTGTAAAATCATGAACGTATACATAATGCATTGGATTTTCTCGATATAGAGATTCTTCTTAATCATCTTTATGAGGAAATAGGGACTTTGGTTACGCATGATCGTGAAGATGCATGGGCATGTTCTATTAGCAAAGATGGTTCATACACTGTGAAGTCGACAAGGGATTATTTGGACCGAAAAACCTTACCTTCTTCTAATTTGGAAACTCTTTGGTATAAGTTTGTCCCGCGTAAAGTTAACATTTTCATTTGGCGTTTTCGATTAGATTCGCTTCTCGTTCGCTGGAATCTTTCCGAGAAAGGTATAGATGTTGATATTGCTCTAATTATACATGTTTTATCTCGCAATATCTCCCCCATTTCATTCAATTTTGAGGATCATTGGGGCCGAAAGTTGATTATTTGCGCTAAAGTGTCGGTTCAAGGCTAAAAGCTTGATTTGGTGTAAAATTGACCAAGTCTTGATCAAAAGTGGCAAAGAAAATGGCAAGTGCAGAAATCAGCTCCAAAAGCGCCGCACCTCATCAAAGAGCGCCGCTCCTCACAAAAAAGCGACGTTCTTGTACACGTTTTGGCACCATTCTCCACCAATAGCCAAAAGCGCCGTTCCTCATATCCAGAACTGCCGCTCTTCATAGAAGAGCGCCGCAATTCATCACAAAAGCGGCGCTCCTGAAGAAAACCAAAAGCGCCGCTCCTGAGCCAAAAGCAGTGCTCCTGTCGCTGTTCAGCCCAAAATTTTCAGCATTATAAAAGGAAAGAGATTAGGTCATTTTGAGGAGAGCTGCAATTCCAAGTCCGATTTTCACTTTCAAAACCCTAATTTCATCATCTATTGGAGTCTGAAGGTGAATTGAAGGAAGCAAGCTCAAGTTCCATTATAGTTTTAGCTCTAAATCTCCTTTTCTTTCAATTTGGGTTGTAATAACTTAAGATGATGTTTATTTGTGTTTCAATGCTTATGATTAGTGTAATCTTAGCCATGATTGGCTAAATCCATTGTGTTTGCTTATATATGAATCTCTAATGCAAAGATTTGCCCCTAAATCAATTGAATGATGTTGTTTGAATGAAATACATGAGCAAGCGTTATTGTGTTAGCTATGATGTCCATTGCTATGATTTGTTTTAGGTTTTACTTTGATTACATAGATTGAGTAGCTCTCTTAGTGATTTGAGAAGTGAAACAATTTGTGCTTCAACACCTTAGGTGATCTAGACAATTAGATTGAGGATTTCAAGTGATTGTGTTTTTAGTCTATGTTGGTTTTCAATTGACCTTTAGTCAACATAGTGGTGTCTGATTATCTTAAGTGATTTTGATAGTTGAAGGCTTATAAGTGATTTCAACCCAAGCATAATCTCAATAACCACTCATACTTAACTTGATCTTAGGATACAATGCTTATGTGAGTTTGCAAAGTATAATTTGATTAAGGTTTGGTAGTAATGCTAAACATTTAATAGTTCAACAACTAGTGCGATAACAATTTGGGTAAAACGGGGCAATCCAAGCATAGAGAGGATTAGATAAGTGAACACTCTTTAGTTAATTGAATTAGTTCTTAATATTTAGTGACTCGTTACTTGTTACTTGTCTTAATTGTTAAGTTTAAGTTTGTTTACTTGCATACATTTTAGTTGTTAATTAAAATCAATCAACCCCCACCCCCCAATAAAACAAACCCTAGGACAATTAATAGTATCAATTATTCTACTTACACCGCTCTCTTGGGACAGACTTGAAACGAATACTTACATTAAAGTGCTATAATAACTAGGTTCTAATTGCTCGTTAGTTGTGTGTGCTTGTTTGTAGTGTTTGAATCTTGTATAAATTTAGAGGGTAAATGATATATTATTCCACACGCACCATCAGATGTTAACTCCATTGCTTTCCCAGTTTGTAACAATGGGGTTGAGTCTCGTGATTACTTGTTTTTTGATTGTTAATTGGCTCGGGATTTATGGCATAAGACTCGTGTATGGCTAGCTTGTAATCTTCTTTGTTTCACGAATTGGGATTCTTTCATTGTTTGGCTCAAAGGTGTTCGTTTACAAGTTTCTTCTAAGAATCAAATTGTTGTGGTTGTGACTACTATGTTATGGGCGATTTGGCGTTATTGGAATGGAGTTGTTTTTCAAGAACCATTTTTGTAGTAAATGTAGCTTATTTGATTTTATTAGATTACTTTCTTTTCGTTGGGTTAAAAATAAAGGCCATCTAGTTTCCAATTGAAACTTATGGTTGTCTATGCCTTTGTAATCATCCCTTAGCATCTTGCTAGGGATCGTTTTTTTATTAATATTATATATTCTTTGGCCGTTAAAAAAAAAGAATTGACTTGCAAGACTTTTAATGATTGCAAAACGATCCCGAGGTATACCGAAAGCTCGTTCGATATCCTTTCTTGCTGACTCTTGGTACCTTTTGAATTTTGATGTTTTTGGTTCAACCGTACTTTTAAACGAATTAACAAGTTTCGCCCAATCAGGATAAATTCCATCCGTTAAATAATATCCTTTTGTAAAATGTTTCCCATTCACCGTATAGTTACACGGTGGAGCTCTATCTTCAAGTAACTCTTTGAATAAATCGGATTGGTTTAACACATTGATATCATTATTTGAATCAGCTGGTCCAAAGTAAGCATGCCAAATCCACAAATCATATGAGCCAACCGCTTCCAACATTATTGTTGGGTGACCATGATCGCCTCGTGTGTATTGACCTTTCCAAGAGACTGAACAATTTTTCCAAGCCCAATGCATACAATCTAGACTACCGAGCATGCCCGGAAAACCATGTATTTGCTCATGTTTTGTAATTAAATGTTGAACATCATGAGTATTTGGTTTTCTTAAATATTCGGTTGAAAATAAATGTATAACACTTTTGCAATAATTTTCTAAACAACGATATGATGTTGTTTCACCAATATGCACATATTCATCAAAAATATCGGGAGCAACACCGTATGATAATTGTCGTATAACAGATGTGATTTTTTTATAAATAGTAAACCCGAGTAAACCGGTTGCATCCCGTCTTTGATGAAAATATTTAAAGTATGAAGGAATAGGTTCTTGAGAATAACTAAGTATACCTACGGAGTTAAACAATCGACTGCTCATTAAAAAACCTTCTATAACAACCCTCATATTTCCATACCTGAATTGACTAATTTGACTATAGGGTTGTTATCCATACGTAATATATAATTAAATTCGACGTTGATCAAATATTTATTTTTAGTCGACATGTTCTGTTAACTAAAGTTTACACTAATTATATAAAATAACTTTAGTTAATATTAATGCGTATTATATTTAAAACTATATGTAACATAATTATTAATTAAATGATAAGTTATTTTAATCATTATATATATTTTTAGCTTATAAAAAAAATAAAAATAAAAAGAAATAAGATTTTTTTTATAAATTAAATAATGAGCCCATGAATTTTGACTAAATATTTTCAAAAATAAAAACTTATTAAAAACATTTTTAACATGTTTTTATTATTTTGTCAAAATTGGCACCTTTATTTTATTATTATTTTTTCTTTTCACCAACCATTTTTTACCTATAAATACATGGCTCCTCATTTATTTTTTCTTTCCAAATACAAAAACTTAAGTTATTCTCTCAAAACCTTGAAGAAAATTTGAGGTACTTTCTATTTTTATTAATTTTTTTCAATATTGTCATTTATATTTATATTTATTGTATATTCTTTGTAAAATTCGAAATTAATTATGTTTATATGTTATAATTAGTATTATAAGTGTTATGATGTATAAAAATAATTTTGATAATTTATGGAATATTGTTTATAATTAAATACGAATTATGTAGTGTTTAAACGTAAAAACAATGTAAAATTCGTAATAAATACTTTTAACCAAAAATAAAATATATATAATTTTTTTCTGAGTTTTTAAAACTTATATAGATCTGAAAAAATTATAAAAATAATTACTTGGGTCGAATTGGTATTTATTATATAATTAAATTCTATTATTATGTAATTCGAAGGTAAATTAAGAATAAATATAAAATAATAAAAAAATATTTTTTTAAATATTTTTTTACAGGTTATTAGACTGATAGAAACTTATAAAAATTATAAAAATAATTATTTGGGTTTATTTAGTAATTATGTATAATTAAAATTGTTTTGTGAATACATTAAGGGTAAAAACAAAAATAAATACAAAAATATAATAAAAACGTTTTCTTAAATTTTTCTACTAATCTATATGATTAACTAAGACTATAAAAATTATGTATGTAATTTTTAGATATTTAATTTATTATTTAGACATTTTTGAATAATGTTCGATTAATAAAACACTATTATTTTTGAAGTAATTTAGGTATTTATTTAAAGGTAATTATATTTAATATATATAAGACATACTAAGGTATAATAACTAAATATTAAATAAAACTTAGGTTATATTATCACATATATAATTATTAAGTACATTAATAATTCGTTGTGTGTATACACCTAAAGTGAAGGTTAATCAAAGATAATGTATAATTCATGTGAACTTCATCGCTACTCATGGTCGTAAGTGAATGATGTCTAGGTTGCCATTTATGGGTAAGCTTGTGGATCTCGAATGTCATGACTTAGATTCTGGTCAAGAATCCTGGGCCCCCGGTTACATCTGGTCATTCCAGACTTATTTGATAGCAACGAAGTTTGAGTAAAGTTATACAACGTCTTGCTAAAGATTAACCCGAACTTTCTAAAATTGGAAAATTACTATAAGTGGAAACTTTCCATAAATAGTAACCTTCTGAAAATGGAAATTCTTTAGTGAACCATTACTATCAATATAGTACTATATACTATTGTCTGTTAGGCAATGTCTGATCATACGTTCTATCTCTAGGTTGAGATCTCGGTCACGTCCTTCCATTCAATTATTTCGTGTGTTACTAAGGTGAACTTCATAGCCCCACTTTTTACTGTTTCATAACTGTTTTATAACTTTTGGGGTGAGACACATGCTTGCTTTATAACTGTTTTACGCTTAGACACAAGTACTAAATTGTTAACTATGCTGTCATGCTTTGATTCATGCTAAATCCCTACCGTAATATCGTTAATTGCTACGTTTAAATGCAAACTTAATTATTGTGAGTAGGCCTATTGAGAGTAACGTCTCTAACCATTCGACCGTTGGTCTTTGGTTACATGATAATGATTCCACGACACTGACAGTACAAGGTGTCATAGGGTAAACTTGTTTAGTAGCGATATTACAAAATGCAGCAACACTTTTAGATTGATATTTCTATATCAATCAACTTTAAACTAAATCTTGTGGTATAAAACTTTGGATATTATTTATAAACCTATGAATTTCACTCAACCTTTTTAGTTGACACTTTAAGCGTGTTTTGTCTCAGGTGATGATTGAGCTAGCTGCTACTTGCTACTAGATGATTGATGTATGTTTTGCTGCTTGCATGGAGTCCATCATTCATATTTATCATTTTGTTTAAGACATTTTCCATTTACTGTACTCTTATGATGTAAAACTTTGAATAATGCTTCCGCTGTTTATTTAATAAATACAACGTCTCATTTAGAGTCGTTCTCGCTTATACAACTGTGTTATGATATGATTGGTCACAATTACCCCTGGTCCATTTTGGGGGTGTGACAGATTGGTATCAGAGCAGGTTGTTGTAGAGAACCAGGATTGCATCTTATGTGTGCCTTATACAATTAGGTACCTTAGCAATGTAGGACTACAACTTCCTTTGACTATAGTGCCTTTAATTTTTACCTTTAACTGTTAAATGCTACACTATACTTTAGAAACTTTACTTATCTTAGAATGCCGAGCCAATCTAAGAACTCTGCTCATTCTCCTAAGTAGTATTCAATTCCGCCACCACATTTAAATGCGACACCGTTCTCGACATTCCTATGTCATTTATCATGGTTTTGTGTATTACATATGTATTACATGAAATATTATCCATGAATTTTTGAAACTCCTATATTTGTTACTATTCATACTCAAACGTATATAACTCCCTGTTATATCACGTACCTATATGCTTTATGCCTTTATGCATCAGTTTGCGAACCGAAAAATGTCATTGAGTTATCGAGAATCTCAAAGACATTATAATGTCATCACTACTCATATTCATTACTTTTATACCTTTTATTTCTCGTTATTGAATTTTCTTGACGGATGGCGTCTACGAAACTCTAGAATGGAAGGGTTTGGATTACCGATTTAAAGGATCCTATAGCTCAAGCCCCTAGACCTGAATAGGCCATTACGAATTAAAAGTCTTTAATCGAAAGATTATCAGATTACATACTTATCATTTTATGATCTCGACACGTCATACTGCTATTATTGGATTATAGACACATCATATCTTATTATATCTTATCATATCTATCTTAATAAACTTTGTCTAACACTTTTTCTAAATTTCCTCCGTAAATTATGGAAATCTTTTTGCTATATATACGTATATCAAGAAGACAAATATATCATTCAATATTCAACACTCATCTCATAACAAAAACCCTTATTCCGATCAGATAATATGGATTTCTCACATGATTCCTCGAACTCCTCGAGCTCCAATGGCAGCGTAACCGGAATGAACCAACCAATTAGTCATCATCTATTTTGGATGAATTGGGGATGGGTTCGTAGTAAACTTAATCAATGGAGACAAGAAGAAGGTGATCCCTTCCACCAACCGAATTCACCTCTTGGTGAAGAACCAGAAGCACTTACCGGGGAACCCGTTCGGAACACTATTTTCACCCTCATTTTCAGGGTATCCAGTCACGAATATATAATATCTAAAATTCTAGATCTTATTCATCCACTTGTCCGAACCGCCAATCACCCCGGAATAATAGAAGAAGTCAATGAGCTTCGCGCTCGAGTGGTGGCTCTGGAGAATATGGTGCGAAACCTACGAGCACCAGCAGCAGCACCAGCAGCATAACCAGCATCACCACCAGTACCAACAGCATCACCACCAACAACATCAGCTTCACCAACAACAAACACCATAATCTGTACCTCGGATATCAACATCATACGCCCCATAGATACCAAGGAATATTAGTAATAATGAGTTAAGATGTATTGACTCATTCTTCCTGAAAATTATATATGTATACTTTTTATATATATATATATATATATATATATATATATATATATATATATATATATATATATGGTTTGGAACAATAATAAATCTTTTCGTATTAAGCTATTACGTGTGAATTTTAAATAATATGTACTACTTGGTTAATTCATATCACTAATATGCTATGATATACATTCCTCGTTAATCACTACTTCATCACAATAAACTCCATTTCATAATAAACTAAGTGTATTATTCAAATACATGTTTGGTTTTACACTTTCATTTTCGATGTACTCAAAACTCTTTAGAAAACATCATTCGTGCCTTGTGAATTTCACAAGAATTCCACGAGCATCAACATCATATACCGAGGTATATCAATAACAATGAACGATGGAGTATTGATTCATAACTTCATTAAAGAAAGATTCTGCGATGATTATGTAATCTCTCAAGTTTTGAAGATTATTTATTCTCCCTTCAACCGCAAATCAAATGATTTTAATAGTATATTAACTCATTAAATCTATATTATACGTGAAGAATACATATATGAACGTATATCTTCATAAAGATTGTAATTAAAAATCCTTTTGTACAAACTGTTAATTGTGAAAATATTTTAACGGGTAGGTAAAACCCGAGAAATATTTATATCTCACATCAATATCTTACATTGTACATTCTTCAAATTCTGATTCAATAATTAGTAACTATACTACTTACATCCACATATGTATCCGTTCACTAAAGAACAACCATTTTCATACAAATTTAATTACCTATTCTGATTTGGACATATCGGAATCCAAGTAAAGCTTTAGCAAGTGTAATCTTCCTAAAGATCACTACATTCATGAATTATATTCATTTGTATTCTATGATGAATTATCACATCAAACCACCGAAATTATCGTTCATTACTTTTGAAATCAACAACGCCTATTCATCAACCATTAGATCCGTTGACGATTACAATCAGCGTTTAATCATCTAAAAATGAAATTTCTTGAAACCATCTCGGATTGATAACCGATGAATCAAATATGGCTGCATTAAATGCAGAGGAAACAGCAAAATTGTAGATGGTCTCAATGGCCAAAAGTTTGATAATAAAGAATGGTACGTTGGAAAAGCTCAAAAGAAAATTTGGAACTGAAAAACGGATTGAGCTAACCATGGAGGAGACCAAGGACAAATACAAGGACCAAACCCTATATTCAAAGAATCCAAGTAATTCTGGATCCGATGAAATCTTTAGAGAATATCTTGCTCCGAAGTTATGTTAAAAGCTTGCGGAAAATTTTTCTTCATCAACCTTCGAACTTAGAAATTCCAAAATGTCGTTATAAATATCCTCTATATTTCTGAAGATATTTTCATAACGATTGTTGTCCACAATTAAGTATCTCTTTGCGATATCTTTATAAAGAAAATTATTTTAGTTTCTATATTCAGTAAAATTCAAGTTTAAATTATAAATGTTTTGAAGAAATGTTGGAAATTGAAGCATGAGTTAGTATAATATAATGACGTCAGGCCAACGTGATTATATTACAGTAAGTCATGCTAAATTTTTAATGGAAGATGATGATTCATAGACTTTATAATCATTATTTGCCATGTTACACGACTCTTACATTCTACTTAATCTCTGAACATATCAAGAACATATATTCTTGATAGTTCTATCCTCAGTAATTCTGGTAATTTACCAAATCAAATCGTGATATTACGCTTAGAACATTAGGTTCATTCGAAACTTCATACCTACAAATTCTGGACCATTACTCGCTTAACTTAGAGTCGAGAGCAGAATAAAAAGGTAAAGAGCTCCGACATATAAGGGAAAATACAAAGCCCGATAATAACACGGAAATTACAAATCGTGTATATCAATGCGTATAGCAACATAAAGACACGGGAGAATTAAAAACACTATAACCCCAAGAGCATAGTAGAAGTAAATAGATTCCTCTGGTGGTAAAAGAAAAAGAAGCATGACTGCATATATGGTCAATATAATAATAAATATCAATACGGGATTGAGCATATTAACAAATCTTTTGGAAGTATGAATCTAGGAAGAAAGTATAGAAGTGGTGAAGATAATGAAACGGAAGAAGCTAATTTATAGCAAAATTTCCAAACACAGCAATCGAGGCAATTCACCGCATTTAATCAAAGAAATCCCAAAATTCCGTAAAAACCGGATAATCAAATCTTATAGATTACGAAGATTTCCTTTAATCCCTTGAATTTCGGAAATCAATCGTGACTACGTCAAAAGTTAAGACGAACATTTAATTTACTCATTCACTCTTTTACGATAGCTTCGTTTATACTCTTTCTATAATCGAATCGTTCTATCCATATTATTCAATAGTGATAAAACTTTATTCTTCAACTTATATTCATCATTACAATATTCTTGTTGTAAACAATGATGATCTCTATCAAACTTCATGACTATAATTTTCATGAACTACTCTCTGTTTTGTCTACCCTAACATTGTGGCATAAACGCTCAAGGTTTAAATGAGCTCGATATTATTCATAGCACATTTTATATATCCAATTTACTGATATGACTTGTATAACATCATCATTTTGAATGATCTTCGCATTAATAATAAAATGCACTTCGTAGAAGAACTTGTAGAAATTATGGTATGTATGATTTTAATTCTTGAAACAGAACAATATTTTATCCGTTGGAATTCACGCAAGGCCCCGAGCATACCTGGGAACGTGAAAACCAAATAAAACGTAAATATCCTCGTCTATGTACGAACAACACCGATTAATGGCAACAACTAAATTTCGGGACGAAATTTCTTTTAACTGGTAGGTACTATAACAACCCTCATATTTCCATACCTGAATTGACTAATTTGACTATAGGGTTGTTATCCATACGTAATATATAATTAAATTCGACGTTGATCAAATATTTATTTTTAGTCGACATGTTCTGTTAACTAAAGTTTACACTAATTATATAAAATAACTTTAGTTAATATTAATGCGTATTATATTTAAAACTATATGTAACATAATTATTAATTAAATGATAAGTTATTTTAATCATTATATATATTTTTAGCTTATAAAAAAAATAAAAATAAAAAGAAATAAGATTTTTTTTATAAATTAAATAATGAGCCCATGAATTTTGACTAAATATTTTCAAAAACAAAAACTTATTAAAAACATTTTTAACATGTTTTTATTATTTTGTCAAAATTGGCACCTTTATTTTATTATTATTTTTTCTTTTCACCAACCAGTTTTTACCTATAAATACATGGCTCCTCATTTATTTTTTCTTGCCAAATACAAAAACTTAAGTTATTCTCTCAAAACCTTGAAGAAAATTTGAGGTACTTTCTATTTTTATTAATTTTTTTCAATATTGTCATTTATATTTATATTTATTGTATATTCTTTGTAAAATTCAAAATTAATTATGTTTATATGTTATAATTAGTATTATAAGTGTTATGATGCATAAAAATAATTTTGATAATTTATGGAATATTATTTATAATTAAATACGAATTATGTAGTGTTTAAACGTAAAAACAATGTAAAATTCGTAATAAATACTTTAACCAAAAATAAAATATATATAATTTTTTTCTGAGTTTTTAAAACTTATATAGATCTGAAAAAATTATAAAAATAATTACTTGGGTTGAATTGGTATTTATTATATAATTAAACTCTATTATTATGTAATTCGAAGGTAAATTAAGAATAAATATAAAATAATAAAAAAATATTTTTTTAAATATTTTTTTACAGGTTATTAGACTGATAGAAACTTATAAAAATTAAAAAAATAATTATTTGGGTTTATTTAGTAATTATGTAGAATTAAAATTATTTTGTGAATACATTAAGGGTAAAAACAAAAATAAATACAAAAATATAATAAAAACATTTTCTTAAATTTTTCTACTAATCTATATGATTAACTAAGACTATAAAAATTATGTATGTAATTTTTAGATATTTAATTTATTATTTAGACATTTTTGAATAATGTTCGATTAATAAAACACTATTATTTTTGAAGTAATTTAGGTATTTATTTAAAGGTAATTATATTTAATATATATAAGACATACTAAGGTATAATAACTAAATATTAAATAAAACTTAGGTTATATTATCACATATATAATTATTAAGTACATTAATAATTCGTTGTGTGTATACACCTAAAGTGAAGGTTAATCAAAGATAATGTATAATTCATGTGAACTTCATCGCTACTCATGGTCGTAAGTGAATGATGTCTAGGTTGCCATTTATGGGTAAGCTTGTGGATCTCGAATGTCATGACTTAGATTCTGGTCAAGAATCCTGGGCCCCCGGTTACATCTGGTCATTCTTGACTTATTTGATAGCAACGAAGTTTGAGTAAAGTTATACAACATCTTGCTAAAGATTAACCCGAACTTTCTAAAATTGGAAAATTACTATAAGTGGAAACTTTCCATAAATAGTAACCTTCTGAAAATGGAAATTCTTTAGTGAACCATTACTATCAATATAGTACTGTATACTATTGTCTGTTAGGCAATGTCTGATCATAAGTTCTATCTCTAGGTTGAGATCTCGGTCACGTCCTTCCGTTCAATTCTTTCGTGTGCTACTAAGGTGAACTTCATAGCCCCACTTTTTACTGTTTCATAACTGTTTTATAACTTTTGGGGTGAGACACATGCTTGCTTTATAACTGTTTTACGCTTAGACACAAGTACTAAATTGTTAACTATGCTGTCATGCTTTGATTCATGCTAAATCCCTACCGTAATATCGTTAATTGCTACGTTTAAATGCAAACTTAATTATTGTGAGTAGGCCTATTGAGAGTAACGTCTCTAACCATTCGACCGTTGGTCTTTGGTTACATAATAATGATTCCACGACACTGACAGTACAAGGTATCATAGGGTAAACTTGTTTAGTAGCGATATTACAAAATGCAACAACACTTTTAGATTGATATTTCTATATCAATCAACTTTAAACTAAATCTTGTGGTCTAAAACTTTGGATATTATTTATAAACCTATGAATTTCACTCAACCTTTTTGGTTGACACTTTAAGCGTGTTTTGTCTCAGGTGATGATTGAGCTAGCTGCTACTTGCTACTAGATGATTGATGTATGCTTTGCTGCTTGCATGGAGTCCATCATTCATATTTATCATTTTGTTTAAGACATTTTCCATTTACTGTACTCTTATGATGTAAAACTTTGAATAATGCTTCCGCTGTTTATTTAATAAATACAACGTCTCATTTAGAGTCGTTCTCGCTTATACAACTGTGTTATGATATGATTGGTCACAATTACCCCTGGTCCATTTTGGGGGTGTGACACCTTCTTCGAAATTTATCTTCGAGGAAGGTTGGTGTGTGTAACGACCCCAAATCCGTTTACCAAAAATGAAGAACATTTTTATTTATTTATTTTAGGTCCCAATATCCCGTTAATAATACATAACATTTTCAACTTTGTTTTAACCGAAAACATAATATCATAACGTTACGTTTAACAACTTAGTATAGCCCTTGGTACACAAATGACTCGTTACAAAAGCATTTGTAATAATGACTCAATCACACGAAATACGGCTTAATACACAATAACCCAACCCAATACCAAGAGCATAATCCCGGGGATTACCAAATCCCCAATCCGCGTCCAAATCTCCGAAAGCTACCCCATCGAGCCCAAGCGTTCCTACACATCTAGTCTAACGACTAGCTAGCCTTACAATCGCAATACCTGTAAAAAGGTAAACAACGAGAGGGGTAAGCTAACGCTTAGTGAGTTCAATAAGTATACACATGCATATATAATATACCTACTTGCAACCACCTACTCACATACCACAAACATGCTAGCAATATAATATTAGCATACGAACTCCAAGTATAAAGCTAATAACCTCCATTACCGCAACTAGCATAAACAATAGCATATACAACAAAATATAATATGCTACGCTACAATACATACACAAACTATATGGTTAACCATACGTGCGTCATGGTGCTACCAGCTCCGTGGTTCACACCATACGAAATGCTATGACGCTACCAGCTCCTTGTGTTCACGCCACTACGCATTTGAGTCATACTCTTTTATAGTGCTACCGGCTCCATGGTTCACACTTCGGTGTTACCTGCTCCGTGGTTCACACCTCATTTTATAGTGCTATCGACTCCATGGTTCACACTTTGATGTCACCGGATCCGTGGTTCACACCTCATTTTATAGTGCTACCGGCTCCATGGTTCACACTTTGATGTCACCGGCTCTGTGGTTCACATCACAACTCGAGTCATACTCTTATCGTGGCGATACCGGCTCCGTGGTTCACACCTCAACACTCGTGCTATAGTGCTACCGGCTTCGTGGTTCGCACTACATCACACGTACCATGATGCCACTGGCTCTGTGGTTCGCATCATAGTACACTCGCACATACTATGTCACTTCCAGCTCCGTGGATCATGCCATAGCATACAAATAAATATTCTATATACGTACATGCATAAATATCTCACTCACCTTAACGCCTCAATGAAGTGCAATACAAATCCCGCAACTCGCCAATAGGATGTACCTATTCCGTTTATCACATAATCATCAATACAAACTCATTTGGACTCTCAACCCGCCCAAATGAACAACAAGTGCAAAATACGCCCTTATGCACTTTTAACGCTACCCGAAAGTCTAAAACTAACGAGACTAGTTCCCACGTACCCGAAATACCTAAATGTACCAACATTAGCACTCGAACGCATTTTAACTCGAGTTTCGCTCGAAGACCCATTTTGACCCTTAACAAAGTCAAATTCTCACATTTGCTAATTTTGACTCCAAAACATCATTAACTCAAATTTGTACTTTAACTTAACTCATTTTAAGTTTACAAACTCAACTAAATCGATAATCGGTCCATTATCCCCAACAAACCCTAGTTTTGACTCTATTCGAAATTAGTTAACCACATGAACACTAATGGCTTCCAATACCTCAATAATCACTAAATACTAGTGATTACACTTGTTTGTAAGCATTAAACTTGGTTAATTAGTTTACCAAACCAAAACCCGCCTTCAACACTCCGAATCCTAGTTATCATCTTCCATTAATAACTAGTGGGGTTCCATTTATGAACATACAATTAAAAGCCCTAAATTTAGATGATGAACACGAAAACGAAATTCGGATTTAGAGCTTACCGCTAGTATCAATACGTAGCTAAGAACGAGGAGAATAATGTTTCTTCTTGCTCCAAAGATTGAATCCCGCTTCTTCCCTTCCAAATCACACTTTAAATCAATTGGGGTTTTGAAGGAAATGAGAGAAAATGGAGAAGAAAAAGAAAAAGAAAAAGAAATGAATGGACCAGATTTGCGGAAATAATCTGTCCTATATGCAAAAAGACCAAAATGCCTTCACTTTCCCTTTTAAATTGCGAAATCCGGTTTCCTTAAAGGATCAAATGTTTTCACAAGATCAAATTTTCACAAGATCAAATGTTTTCATAAAGATCCAGTTTTCTTAAAGGATCTAAATTTTCATAGTCATGTGGGACTGTAAACCACAATGTTACTATCATTGTTTATACCGTCGTATCAAAATCACTGATGTATAAAGTGTGAGAATAAAAAAGTGATTAGAGTGAAGTGTGATTTAATTTCAAGTTCTGTATTGCTTGAGGACAAGCAACATTCAAGTATGGGGATATTTGATAGTGCTCTAAATGAACATATATTTAGTATCAATATCCTTCTAATATGTAAAGCTTTTAGTTACTATTGTTCTATTTTTATGTAATAATCGTTTAAATAAATAAGTGCGAAGACGAAAGACGAAAATGATGTAAGATCCTATTTTCCCAGGTGCTTTGGACGTCATCCAAATTGGTGGGACGCCATCCCATTGTGAAAGGCTGGACGCCGTCCAGAAATCTGGACGCCGTCCAGATTAGCTAGCAGGCCAGCTGCCTTATTTTTAGATATTTTAAGTGGGTATTTTGATAAATTCACTTGGGGAACGAATTTAAGGCCTTAGATCAGTTGGTGGAGCCTCATTCACTCCATTATCAACCACCTCATCCTTCCATTTCAAGTTTAGAGAGAGAGAGGAAAGTTTTAGAGTGAGAAAGCTCCATCTAAGGAAGAAGAAGCTTGTTTCGGGTTAGAGCTCGAGCATTAAAGTTGTTCATCTCCTCACTAGCTACGTTTTGATTGTGGTGGTAAGTCTTAAACTTGATTTCCTTAGTTTAAATAGTTTAAAGGTTAGGGATTGGGCTAGTGATGAACATTAAAACCCATTTGTTAGTGATTTGGGGGTTTTTGGGTAAGTTTGGGTCATGAAGACTCAAAGATGACTAACCTAGGGTTTTAAAAAGTTAAAGTATATAAATGGGTCTAAAAGGCCTAGTAAATCGCTAGCACACATGTAGTTAATGTTAGTGGGTGTCATTTGGGTTAGTGGATGACCCGAAATGGGTATGTTGACTTTAAATTAGTCAAAGGGCTAATGATTGACCTAGTTGGGAAATGTGGGTGTGAAATACCCTAATGGTGTAATAGTTAGTGTTGTTGGACCTTAATCATTAGCTTTTAAGTGATTAATGATGGTCTTGACCCTTAAGGGGCGGTTTTGGTGAAATGCGGCATTTAATGCATTTAAGTCACTAAATGAACATAAGTGAATTGTTGGTATTTAGTCCAACTAGATTGTCTGTTGATTGAAGTATTTATTATATTAGGTACTTTGCTTTGAAGTTTGCGGAAGTATAAAACCATCATCGAATCGTTAAGATGAGTGGAATAATTATGCGTGTCCGTATATAATGTATTTATTTGTGTTGTATGAATGTGGCATTGTCGCGTTGTTCAAGACACCATATTCTAAGTAACGAGTAGTATTGTCGCGGTGTTTAAGACACTACTCATTGGTTGATTGACATGTGGATGCCGCGGTGTTCAAGGCACCACATTGTCACGGGAGTGGATGCCGCGGTGTTCAAGGCACCACTCATTGTTTTGATTGATATGTGGATTCGTCGCGTTGTTCAAGACGCCACATTGTCATGGGGTGAATGAGTCGCGTTGTTCAAGACATCATCCGGGGAATTAGTGATTACGCGGTGTTTAAGTAACACTAATGGATGTTATGAACTCTGACGGTCTTTTAAGTACCGTTCCCTTGTTCGATTGGTTAACCATGGTTGTATGAATTTTGTATCGGCATATTTTAATTATGAACTATATGCTATTGGTATTGCTAGCTCATTGTGAATTTCGGTTATTGGTATATGCATAATGTTTTGCATGATTGTCGAATTGCTAGCTCGTGGACGGTATTGTGTAAGTGATGCATGTAAGTAGGTTATATATGTATATGTATAATTGTTGCACTCACTAAGCTTTAGCTTACCCTCTCGTTGTTTACCTTTTTAGGCTCGGGCGCGGACAAAGGAAAAGGTATTCGGTTGGATTAGTGGTCTCCCACTTATTTTGATAGGGGATGCTTTTGGGTAGCTTTTGGAAGTTCGGCCAAGATTTGGGTAGTTTAACCCCAAACACCATGCTCTAGTGTCGTTTAGAAATTAAACTAGTATGGTCGAAACTTGTATTTTTGAACGAAATGCGTAATTCGGGCCCAGTGATGTAAAACTTGTTTTGATGATGAAAACCTCTTAGTTTATTATATTGTGATATGTTGTGAAAAGGTTTTCGTTTAAAAGTGTCGAGAAGCGGGATTTCTGCTAGTGTAAGTTGGACCCGGGGACAGCAGCTGGAAGGCCAATTAGACACCGTCCAGATCTGCTGGACGCCGTCCCACCCTTCATTGCTGGACACCGTCCAGATGTGCTGCACCAGAAATTTTTTTTTGGTACACGTTTTTGGTAAATTGAAGTCGGGTTGTTACAAGTGGTATCAGAGCATGATCTAAGGGATTTAGGCGACTTGAGATAGGTGCCTAGACTTAGACTTTAATGTGTATGCCTTTAAATGCGGGACTTGTAGGAGACGGGTCGGACCGGGTGTTGATTTGTGTTTAGGTTTATGTAAACTAACCTTGCGCTAATTGTTTGTGTTGTGTTAGCAATCGTCAAGCGAGATAGACGTTGTACTAGCAAGTTAATGCGATGTGCTCGCGTAACAATGATTAGCTACCATTGTTACGGGTTCAAATTGTGTCAAACAAGCGATGTACGGTGATTCTTGAGCAAGATAGGGTAGTGTGGTGTATATGTATATACATATGTGTTAAGTCCTTTCGTTTCATTGTTTAATCTTTTTCGTTTTATAGAATGAAGATAAGAAATGGACACGACACCAATGACGGAAGTACGAGTGAGGACGTTGAGTTCACGGCCAAAGTTGAGGCCATCTTTAAACGTCAAAAGGCGGAGTTCCTCGAGGATGTTAAGAAAATGTTTCTTGATACGATTGACGAGCAACTAGTCAATGTAGTAAAGGAGCAAGTTAAGGCCGTTCTTCATGAAGATAATGCGGGAAGACGGGACTTTTTCTATAAGAACTTCAAGGATTCTCAACCTCCCACCTTTGAAGGTGAACGAGACCCTCTTAAGAGTGCCCGTTGGATCTCTGATATGGAGGGGGCCTTCCGTACTTGTGAATGTCCTTTCGATAAGAAGACAAGGTACGGGTGTAGTATGTTGAGGGGCGATGCTAAGTTGTGGTGGGACGCAAAGCTCCAAGTTTATGGTGAATATCAATGCATGGAATTCACTTGGGATGAATTCAAGTCCGAATTTTTCAAAGAATACCGAACTTCGGCCGATCTTACTAGGCTTAAGGACGAGTTACGTTCCTTAAGGTAAGAGTCGATGGATTTGAACACTCTCAAATCCGTGTTTTTGTCCAAGACCCAATTTTGCCCGGAGTATGTCGGGAATGATAAAATGTTGAAAGAAGATTTCTATCGAATCTTGAATGATAGTTATCAAGAGAAGATAAGTGTGAATGTAGTGAAGAGCTTTGATGAGTTGTTCAATATGGCCAAAGGGTTTGAGGCGCTTGTGTTGAGAAAAGGTGGCTTTACGTTCGACAAGAGAAAGATTGAAGGTTTGAGCCATTCGAACTTTTCAAACAAAAAGAGTAAGAAGGGTTCTGAAAGTGCTAATAGTGTGAATAAGAGTGTTCCTAGAGAATTCCGTTATTCTTGTCACAATTGTGGACGAAAGGGGCATATGGCCCGTGATTGCACCAACCCATCTTCTACAGCCAAAGTCAATTGTTATAATTGTGGTAAAGAAGGGCACAAGAGGCAGGAATGTCCCGAGTTGTGAAATGATAATGTCAAACGGCTTGAAAAGGCGGCGGGTACGGCTAGGGGTCACAATTACTTGATGACCAATGATGAGTCCAAGCAATCCAACAAAGTTGTCTCAGGTACTTTTATGGTTAATTCTAATCCGGCAAGGATTCTATTTGATAGTGGTGCAAATTTGTCGTTTGTGTCTCCAAAATTTGTGCCTTGACTTAATAGACCGTTAGCTAAGTTAAGTAGTCCGGTAGAAGTCGAAATAGCGGACGGCAAGACGGTGCTAGTGGTTGATGTGTGTAAAAATTGTGATGTCATTTTTGGTGCCGAAAACTTTAAGATTGATCTTATCCCGATGACTTTGGGTGATTTTGATATCGTTGTTGGTATAGATTGGCTCGATCATAATAGAGCCGATATTGCATGCCATGAAAAATTTATTCGTGTGAAGACCCCAAGTGGGAGAGAGTTAATTATTCACGGTGATAAGCGTAGAAGACTTGTGCCGATATGCACTTTTGCACGAGCACGTCGTTTCCTTGTTAGTAGTGGTATGGCTTTTCTTGCCCATGTTGTTGATACTCGTGATGAGCCACCACCCATTCGTGAAATTCCGGTGGTTAGTGAATTCGAAGACGTTTTTCCAGACGAGTTACCGGGTGTTCCGGAGGAAAGACAAGTTGAATTTCGCATTGAGTTGGTTCCGGGAGCTACCCCCATTGCTAAAACTCCTTATCGTTTAGCTCTAAAGGAAATGCAAGAGTTGTTAAATCAAATCCAAGACTTTTTTGAGAAGGGTTTCATTCGACTGAGTGCTTCGCCATGGGGCGCTCCGGTTTTATTCGTGAAGAAAAATGATGGTAGTATGTGGATGTGCATCGATTATCGGGAGTTGAACAAAGTGACGATCAAGAATCGTTATCCATTGCCTCGGATTGACGATTTGTTTGACCAACTCCAAGGTGCAACGTATTTCTCTAAAATCGACCTACGGTCTGGCTATCACCAAATGCGGGTCCGTGAGGAAGACATTGAGAAAACGGATTTTTGAACGCGTTATGGGCATTTTGAATTCGTGGTAATGCCTTTTGGTCTTACGAATGCACTGGCGGCATTCATGGATCTTATGAACCGAGTGTGCCAATCTATGTTGGACAAGTCGGTAATTGTGTTCATTGACGACATACTTGTCTATTCGAAGAGTATGAAGGAACATGAACATCATTTGCGGAGTGTGTTAAAGACGTTGCGGAAGGAGAAGTTGTATGCTAAATTCTCCAAATGTGAATTTTGACTAAGGGAAGTACAATATCTTGGTCACATTGTGAACAAAGACGGTATTCAAGTAGATCCGGGGAAGATAGATACGGTGAAGAGTTGAAGACGACCGACTACGCCTACGGAAATCCGAAGTTTTCTCGGATTGGCCGGTTATTATCGTCGGTTTATCCAAGACTTTTCTAAGATCGCTTCTTCATTGATGAAATTGATGAGGAAGAACGCGAGGTTTATTTGGGAGAACGAGCAAGAAATTGCTTTTCAATTGTTAAAAGAAAAGTTGTGTCAAGCTCCGGTGTTGGTGTTGCCGGAAGGTGCGGAAGACATGACGGTTTATTGTGATGCTTCGCTAAATGGGCTCGGGTGTGTTCTAATGCAAAGAGGTAAAGTCATCGCTTACGCCTCTCGATAATTAAAGGAACACGAGACGAGATATCTGACTCATGATCTTGAGTTAGCGGCGGTTGTGCATGCATTGAAAATTTGGCGCCATTACTTGTATGGTGTCAAGAGTACGATTTATTCGGATAATAAGAGTTTGAAACATCTCTTTAACCAAAGAGATTTGAATTATCGCCAACGTAGGTGGATGGATGTGGTAAAAGATTATGATTGTGAAATACTTTATCATCCGGGCAAGGCGAATGTGGTCGCGGATGCGTTAAGTTTAAAGAGTCATCACCCGGCATTACGATTGGGATTGTTACGTATGATTATTACTAACGATTTTCTTGAAAAACTTGGCGTGATTCAAATAGAGGCTTACGTTCACAACAAGCATGCGGAACGAATAGTGGGGCAATCAGAGTTCATTACTATAGGCTCGCGTGGTTTGTTATCTTTTCAAAGAAGAGTGTGGGTGCCTAAGATGGGGGTGATGTTTCGCGAGGTGGGTATAAAATACTATTAAATTTTAGCAGAAAATACTATTAAATACGATACAATTTTACACAAGATATTTATTTATTTATAGAATGGATATACTTAAACCTTGCTACAACACTTATAGGCAGTGTACCTAATCGTACAGTAGTGTAGTTTTTAGTAAGACCGGTTCGTTCCACAGGGAATCTTTTTTTAAACAAAGCTCAACGCTATATTGGTTTACTTTTATAAAAGTACAAATATATATATATATATAAATAATATTATTATTATAAAGGGGGGGTTTTTACCGTTTAATGACCGGTTTGTCGATTTTAAAACTTTAGTCGCAGTTAAAACCAAATGTAAAATAATAAATATAAATACAAGACTTAAATTAAAGCGTAAAGTAAATAACGATAATGAAATTGCGAATAATAAAAGTGCGATAAAACAAACTTGCGATAATTAAAAAGTACGATAATTAAAAGTGAAATTAAATACAATAACAATAAAAATGCGATAATTAGAAGTGCAATTAAATATAAAATAAAGGAAATTAAATATGAAATAAAAGAATTATGCTTATTTAAACTTCCGTAATCATGATGTTTGACGTGTTGATTTTAGTTTTATGCCCATGGGTTAATTGTCCTGGATTATTTAATATGTCCGTCTGGTTTTTGTCCATAACAGTCCATCAGTCATAAATATAAAGTGCGAGTGTCCTCGTCAAATTATCCTTATACCCGAAGTTAAATATTCCAACTAATTGGGGACTTAAACTGTAACAAGATTTTAATACTTTGTTTAATAATTACACCAGGATGTCGACTGAGTGTAATCCAAGGTTTTAGTATTTTGTTATCAATTATACCAAGTGTCCTTGTACATAATTTCACCCCTGTTTTAATTATTCTAGTGACTATTAATCCATTCCCGTGTCCGGTTAAATGAACGATTATTCGTACATATAAATACTCCGCCCATCGTGTCCGATTGAGTGTATATGGTAATTTATAGGGACGCCCAATTGTAAATCTTTATATTAACATTAACAAACTATCATTTAGTTAAACAAATATAAAGCCCATTAATAGCTCATAATCTAATTTCCACAAGTGTCTTTCTTTTGTCCAAACCCCAATTATGGTACAAAGCCCAATTACCCAATTTTAATAATTAGCCCAACATCATGATTACTTCGTTTTAAATAAGCATAATAATAACTTAGCTACGAGACATTAATGTAAAAAGGTTGAACATAACTTACAATGATTAAAAATAGCGTAGCGTTACACGGACAGAATTTCGACTTACACCCTTACAACATTCGCTAACATACCCTTATTATTAGAATCATAATTAAAATTAAAATATAAATTATAAATATATATATATATTTTACGTATGAATGAGGAGAAAAAAAAATGATGATTACGATCAGAATGCGCGAGCTTTATAGGGAGTTTCTGAAATTGGGGCTCCGCGACTCGCGGTATTTTTGCCTTCAAACTCCGCGAGTCGCGGAGTTTGAAATTACAACTCAGTCCTTTTGGAGTCTTTCTTGCCGACGGTTTATAATATATATATAATATATATATATATAATTAATATAATTAATTATATATTATATTATATTTATATACATAGTTAACTTGTAATTTTTAGTCCGTTGCGTCGAGCGTTGAGAGTTGACTCTGGTCCCGGTTCCGGATTTTCGAACGTCCTTGCTTACAATTTAATATCTTGTACTTTGCGTTTTGAATCTTGTACTTTTGTAATTTCGAGACGTTTCTTATCAATAATTGGAACCTCTTTTATTGTCTTTTGTACTTTTGAGCTTTTTGGTCGTTTGCGTCTTCAATTCGTCGAATCTGTCTTTTGTCTTCACCTTTTATTATTTAAACGAATATCACTTGTAAATAGAACAATTGCAACTAAAAGCTTGTTTTTCTTGGGGAATAATGCTATGAAATATATGTTCGTTTTTAGCATTATCAAATATTCCCACACTTAAGCGTTGCTTGTCCTCAAGCAATATCGTCTTGAAATACTAGAATCACTTCTTTATTCTTCACACTTTGTACATCAGTGATTTTCTATACGGCGGTATAAACAATGGTAGTAACGATATGGTTTACAGTCCCACATGACTATAAAAATTTAGATCCATTAAGGAAATTGGATCTTTATGAAAACATTTGATCTTTTGAAAATTAAATCTAGTTTTTACCCAAGATAAGTTTTCCGGAATAACCCTTTACCGGTGTTTGCAAAATATTTTTGTGGGTTTGGTGGGTTTCAGATTTGAAAATTTTAGCTCAAAACTTGCGGTTTTGTGTCACCCACTTGCTAACCTTGTATTTGGAAAGCAACACGTCCGGTTTACTTGCTCCGTATATTACCTTTCGGTAAACTACCGTCCGGTTGTAAAGGAAAGCGATGAACAAGAAACTGTTAAGGCAATGTCCCCTGACATGCTTTTAATTATGGTCTATAACGTGTCGGACGCAATTACTATCCTTGGTAGGAGCAATAGTAAAGCTCACCCTTATGATTTTTTGATCTGGCACAAGGTCCTGTCTTTGACCATGCTATGCAACCACCGTTCTTACGGTTGACACCCGATTTGGTTCAGGTGACCTAATGAATTCCAGGTGAATTCCTAGGAATTTACGTTCAATGGTAATGAACGCATTGAAAATAGGGTTTTCAGAAAACAAATCGGTTTGTAATTTTTGATCAAAATATTTTCTCGTTCAAGCTCGAGTTTAGATATCATTGAATTCCATGAGTTTTTAATTCTCAATCTTTAAGGTCAATCTCTAGGATTGAGTAATATCAGTCTTAAAAGCTGATTTTTAATTTTTAAGGAGATTATCCTTTCTGGGGATCTGATTCATTAGTCTTATCCAGCTAATTTGCATGGTGCCCCCCCATTGTACGAGATAAATCCTTCTCATGGTTAGGATAAATCTGACCGCTTGGCGACCCTGTTTAATGCTGAGGTCCGTGGATTTCCTGCTGATTTTAGTGATGACTTTTCTAGATTTTTCGTCAACCTACAGCTGGTCTGGACGACAACTTCATGACCTAAATCAAGAAGCGCGTTTCTTTTTCGGAAGACTTTACTTCCTTTTAATGATGGAATTGATTCATCGTGTAGATCCATCTTTCTTACAGTAAATCAGGTAAAACTTTTTAGTTTAGTCCAAAGCAAAAGTATTTTCAGTTATTTGTTACAGATATATGTGACATATGTTTAAGATAACTTGGTAAATTTTCCCACACTTGGCTTTTATTTTCCTTTTTATCGTCCTCTATTCCATTTTAAATGAATTTTAACATTTTGGTTTGTTTCTCAATTTATGTCCTTTCTGAGGTAACAATAATTTCGGTGTTAAAACCTAGTTTTATCGTTCATAAATATGTATAAACATGATTTTGAGTTCATTTAATTGAAAATTTTGAAAAATTTCACTAGAATTGGGTAGTCAGTATATAAGACTAGGGCTGTTCTTTATTATCAGAGAGCACTAGATTCTAATACAACTACTGCTTTACTAGTATTTTTAATGGTAACCAAGTGTATAAAGTAAAAATTTTAAAATCCGAAAGAATTTAACCCCTTCCCACACTTAAGATCTTGCAATGCCCTCATTTGCAAGAAATCAGTAACAATTTAAATTATTGAGGGTGATTTGTGTGAAAATGATTAAATTTTACCAAAGTTTCCAAACATTTTGGCGTTTGTTTGCTGAATGATAAATGGTGCACATCATTTGTTCATTCCGTCTTGTTGTTATTTCACATATATTTTGCATCTTGTCGTCAAAATTAGTTGCTTTTGCTGAACTTAATGGCAGTCTTTGAAAATGCGTTGTTTTACCCTGTTGTGTACATAAGATAAACTGCAAACATATATACATATTTTTGAAGTTTGGTATATTACCCCACATTCAAAAATTATTAAAATCTAAGAATAAAAGTTAGACAATTACAAAAACTATTACAATATTAACAAAAGTATTAAACGTATCAATCATTACAAATTACAAAATAAATAAAACTAAGTATACTAGGGATGATACTGGTACCAATAGGGGTTCCAGGTATAACCATAGGTGCTATAGAATGCTTCGGCAGGGTTATACGTAGGATACGGTGGTTGCATCTCTATAGACCAGGGAGGGAAGATGGGTTTCGGTGTAGGAATATAGTTTCTACCTATATGTTGGCAATGAGCTATGATTTGGTTCTGATGAACTTGCCAATCTTCAAATGCTCTCTGTCTAGCATTTTCGTACTCCTGAGAAGCTATAAACCTTTGCATTTCTTGCATCTCATTCCCCCTCCTACATTACCATGCTGTTGGTTTCTCTCAACCTGTGGATGTCTACCATGGTATGGTACTGCGGCGTTATTTCGCCTCTTTAAAACTTTCGCACCATGGTATACATTTAAACCTATAGTATCGCGGGGTTCTGGTTCTTCCACTAATAATCCCCCCGACTTATATCCACACCGAGATATTCAGCAATCAAAGTAATAAAAATACCACCTCCTATTATGCTATGCGGTCTCATCCCCCGAACCATAGCTGATAAATAATAACCCACACATTACGGTATACTTACAGCGCTTTGTGGGTCTCGAATACACATATGGTAAAACAAATCCTGTTCATTTACCTTTTCCTTGTTCTTACCCCTTTGTGTAATCGAATTAGCTAAAAACCTATGAATCACTCTTAATTCGGCTCTATCTATATCCAAATAAGAGTAATTTCCCCCTTTGAAACGGTGATGGCTTGTCATTTGACTCCACACACCGTGTGTATCAAAATTTTCATCTATCTTTCTACCGTTTAGTATCAACCCTCTACAATCGGCAGATGCTAACTCCTCAGGCGTATATATACGTAAAGCCTGAGCCATGTCCAGTAAAGACATGTGGCGCATCGAACCGCCTAACAAAAATCTAATAAAAGAACGATCGGTTAAACTAGCTACCCGATCATTCAACTCTATACTACACAACAATTCTTCACACCATACTTTATATACAGGTCTACGCATGGTGAATAAATGTACCCAGTCATTAAAAGTAGAATTACCATACCCCTGTACTAGTAATTCCCTAATTGGCCCAGCCAATTCTACAGCTTCTAAGGGTCCCCATTCTATGACCCTCGGTACCTCAACAACCTTAGAATGAAGAGTATGTAAACCCCTTTGGTATTTTGGATAATCTATCCAAAGTCTGTCAAATCTCAGGTTCGGGTGCAACTCTTCCAAGTGCATATCAGAAAAGGTCATGACTGGATGAGGTATATCCTGCTTGTAGTAGTTATCCACCTCCTGTTGTTCCGCATTCTCAGTAGGAGCATTGCGGGCTTGGGATGAAGATTCACCCCTTTCAGTCTGCAAAACACATCAAACACAATTTTTGTGCATCCAAATATGCATTAGTGTCAGCAAAATCATCAATCAAAATAATTACAATGACATGATCAATTTATATCAAACTTAAGCTCATTTTCATATTTTCATCAAATCTACACTTTTTCAAATAAGCATATACGAAAATGTTCGTCAAGTTCATAAGCATTCAACTCAAATAACATGTCAAAATAATCATTACTAGCAATTAAACAAGTCTCAAATGGTATTATCTCTCAAAAATCAAGTTCATGAATTTTAGACTTTGAAAAAGTCCACTTTAATTCTCAAAATCATGTTTAGGCTCAAAGTTCGGATCATTTAACTACCTAAACATGTTACACTACTTAATTTAGCAACAATTCATGACAAAAATCGGCCATAACCTGTTTATATCAAAAAATCCCAAATTTGCTCAAGAACACAAACCCTAGATTACTCAAAATTTGAAGTTTAAGGCTTCTAATCATGTTAAACAGCATCAATCTAGGTTATACAAGCATAATACATAAACAATTTAAGCATAATTACACTAAAAAGCATCAAAATCAAATTGGGGAAAAAATTGCTCAAGAACACCAAATTTCGGATTAAATGGTGTTTAGGTGTAGAAATTTACCGTTTTTCTTGAGTAATTCCTAGATAGCATCCTTCTCAACATGATTTTAGTAAAAGATTTGGTGATTAACGGTTAAAAATTGTGATTTTGGGGGTGTTTTTGGGTGTTTTTTTTCGGAGTATTTCGCAGTGTTTTCGGTTTTGGGGGTGTGGACTGATCAGTTTGCAGCTCTTTTTTTTTTTTCTGTATTTCGGTCCTCCCGCGACTCGCGGCATATAAGCTTTCAAACTCCGCGAGTCGCGGAGTTTGCTATTTTTTTTTTTATAATCATTAACTTATAAAACAATTAAGTACATAATTTTTAAAATTTTGTTTTCCTTATTATTGAGGACGAGGTCGTTTCGGATCGATGTCCTAGTCTGTCCCTCGACAAAATTTTAAAATTTGTCTTTTTGTAGCGATTGTTTTAAAAGCTAAGATTTTTGGTTTTTTAATGTTTTTGGCATACTTTAATTCAATAAGATTAAAAATAATGATAATAAAAGTTCTCGTCCCTCCCTTGGGTAAAGCAATTTCGGTTCAAAGACCTAGTCTTCAACTTACGACGAATTTTAAAAATCATATTTTTAACTTAATGAGATAAAGTAAATTTTTGTTTTTAAATTCACACAATTTAAATATAAAATTCAAAATTAATATTAAAAGTTCGCACCAAACTTAAAATTTAAAATGCATAAAATTAAAAACTTCATATTTTAAAAATTAAAAATTAACACCAAACTTAATTTAAAAATTCATATTATAAATTCACACCAAACCTATATTAATTTTTCAAATATTTACAATTTTAAAAATATTGTTTTTACAAAGTTTACAATATTAATTTAAGATTTAAATATTAATTTTAAAAACATGGTAAAAATAAAATTAAAAATCTTTTTGTCTTTTTATCCCACTTTAATCAATCAAATATTATCAAAAATATGCGCCCCTCTTTTCGGTAAAGTAATTTCGGTTCCAAGACCTAATTTAACTCATGACGAATTTTTGAAATATTTTGGGTTGATTGTTTAAAGATATTTATACCTTAAGAATAAACGTTAAATTTCGCAGTGATGTAATAAATTTTTGAATGATATTAATAATTTTGGTCGCCAAACCTAATTTTATTCAATACCAATTTAATATTTTTAGCGAACAAATTAGTGTTTATTATCAAAAGGTTAAAAATAAAAATAAAAATAAAAACTGTACAGACGTACCTGTGAAATAGATTTCTTAGTTATATGATCTATCCCATTCATAAGATAGTCGGTTTAATTGGTTTTCCATGGCTACATAGGCGTAACCTCGAGCATTCAGTGTATTTTCTTCTAAACATATGAACGGTCCGTCTCTGCATAAAGTAACAAATTCGGTATTTGAATAGGTTTGATTATTTGAACATTTACCTCCATGTGACCATTTTCCGCATTTGTGACATCGTTCTAGGTGTCGTGCTCTTCTTTTTGCTGCGGATTTTGATTTTCCTTTACCAAATTGTAACTTATTATCTTCGCATCTGGATTCTTTTCTAACTCCATCCATTCTTTCTCTGATTACTGATACTAGTTCACTCGGTAGTATGTCATTATTTCGTTTAGTGATCAAAGCGTGTAGCATTAGACCATGGTTTAGTTCACAGGCAGTCTTCATTTCGTAAAAACCTAAAAAAAATAAAAATTCAGAATGGGGGTAGAAGACTAGTTCTTTAGGGTCTGCTAGGGAAAGACCATTCGGGTTCCATTTTCGAGAACTACACGAAAACAGACAATCTAACTCTAACAGAAATACATATTATCCTTTAAAGACATGATTCTCCCCACACTTAGTTAGCTGTGGTGTCGAAATTGTGATTAACTTCGTTGTCAAATTCCATCGGACCATCTATATAATGTTTAACTCTGTGACCATTAACTTTAAATTCAATCCCATTTGAATTTATTAATTCTATCGTTCCGTATGGGAAAACTCTTTTGACTATGAATGGTCCAGACCATCTTGATTTTAATTTTCCAGGAAATAGCTTGAATCGTGAATTGAAAAGAAGAACTCTGTCTCCTTCTTTAAATTCTTTTGAACTTCTGATTCTTTTATCATGCCATTTCTTCATTCTTTCTTTATAGATTAACGAATTTTCGTATGCTTCATGTCTTAATTCTTCTAATTCGTTTAGTTGACTTAATCGTAGACGTCCAGCTTCATGTAAATCAAGATTACATGTTTTCAAAGCCCAAAATGCTTTGTGTTCAATTTCTACTGGAAGATGACATGCTTTTCCATAAACAAGTCTAAAAGGTGTGGTTCCAATTGGAGTTTTGTAGGCTGTTCTAAAAGCCCAGAGTGCATCCTCCAATTTAATGGACCATTCCTTCGGATTTGATCCTACGGTTTTCTCTAGAATACGTTTTAAAGCTCGGTTGGTATTTTCAACTTGTCCACTTGTTTGTGGATGATATGCGGTGGAGATTTTATGAGTTACTCCATATCTTTTAAGAACTTTCTTAAGTTGATTATTGCAGAAATGAGTACCCCGATCACTTATTAAAGCTTTTGGTGTTCCAAACCTTGCAAAAAGACGTTTTAAAAAGTTGACTACAACTCGTGCATCGTTAGTTGGGAGAGCTTGTGCTTCCGCCCATTTAGATACATAATCAATGGCTACGAGTATATATAGATTATTATGAGATTTTGGAAATGGACCCATAAAGTCAATACCCCAAATGTCAAATACTTCACATACTTGGATGACATTTTGTGGCATTTCATCACGTTGACTTATTTTTCCGGCCCTTTGACATGCATCACAGGATTTGCAAAGAAGGTGTGCGTCTTTGTAAATTGTAGGCCAATAGAATCCAGCATCATAAACTTTTCTTGCTGTTAGTTGAGGCCCATAATGCCCTCCTGTTGGTCCTGTGTGACAATGGTTTAAAATTTTACTAGCTTCATCTCCAAATACACATCGGCGTATTATTCCATCGGGACAACTTTTAAACAGATGTGGATCTTCCCAAAAATAGTGTTTTATATCACTGAAGAATTTCTTTCGTCTTTGGTACGATAATCCTTTTTCAAGGAATCCACAAACTAAGTAGTTTGCATAGTCTGCAAACTATGGAATTTCATTATAATCTATCTTCAATAGATATTCGTCAGGAAAGTTGTCTTGTATGGCCGATTCATTTAGAACTTCTAATTCAGGATTTTCAAGACGAGAAAGATGATCAGCGGCGAGATTTTCTGCTCCTCTTTTATCTCGGATTTCAATATCAAACTCTTGTAAGAGTAAGATCCAACGGATTAGTCTTGGTTTAGCATCTTGTTTTGAAAATAGGTATCTAAGAGCAGAATGGTCGGTATAGACCACCGTTTTTGCTAGAACGAGATATGATCAAAATTTATCAAAAGTAAAGACAATAGCAAGGAGTTCTTTTTCAGTAGTTGTATAGTTTGTTTGTGCTCCTTGTAACGTCTTACTAGCATAATATATAGGTTGAAATCGTTTTTCAATCCTCTGTCCTAAAACGGCTCCCATTGCAAAATCACTTGCATCGCACATTAGTTCAAATGGTAGATTCCAATTTGGTGTTATCATGATCGGCGCATTAGTAAGTTTTTCTTTAAGAATATTAAAAGATTTGATACACTCATCTGAAAAGATGAATGGAGCATCCTTTTCTAGGAGTTTATTCATAGGAGTGGCAATTTTTGAAAAATCTTTTATGAAACGTCGGTAAAAACCGGCATGCCCTAGAAAACTCCTAACTCCTCTAACATTGGTGGGATGTGAAAGTTTAGCAATTACATCTACTTTAGCTCTATCCACTTCAATTCCTTCTTTTGAAATTTTATGTCCAAGAACGATGCCTTCTTTAACCATGAAATGACATTTCTCCCAATTAAGAACTAGATTTGATTGTTCGCATCTAATTAGCATTCGTTCCAGATTAACTAGACATGATTCAAATGTATCACCGAAGACTGAAAAGTCATCCATGAATACTTCCATGCATTCTTCTATCATGTCGTGAAAAATCGCCATCATACACCTTTGAAAGGTTGCAGGGGCGTTGCAAAGTCCAAATGGCATGCGTTTGTAAGCAAAAGTACCATAAGGGCACGTGAATGTGGTTTTCTCTTGATCTTCGGGTGCTATTGGAATTTGAAAATATCCGGAAAATCCATCTAGAAAACAATAGTAACTATTTTCGGCTAATCTTTCCAACATTTGATCAATGAAAGGTAAGGGAAAGTGATCTTTTCTGGTGGCGTCATTTAATTTTCTATAATTAATACACACACGCCATCCTGTTACAGTCCTAGTAGGAATAAGCTCATTTTTCTCATTTGTAATGACAGTCATGCCACCCTTCTTAGGTACGCATTGAACTGGGCTTACCCATGGACTATCAGAAATTGGATATATCAAACCTGCATCTAGCAGTTTAATAATCTCTTTCTTAACTACATCTTGCATATTAGGATTTAGTATTCGTTGGCGTTGCACATACGTTTTATGACCTTCTTCCATAAGGATTTTATGTGTGCAATACGAAGGACTTATTCCTTTAATATCATGAATCTTCCATGCAATGGCTAGTTTATGAGCTTTCAACACAGAAATGAGTTGTGATTTCTCATTTTCAGTAAGAGAAGACGATATTATTACAGGTAATTCAGATTCACCATGTAAATAAGCGTATTCCAAATGGTTTGGAAGTGGCTTTAACTCTAATTTCGGAGGTTCTTCTATCGATGATTTATATCGATATCTGTCTTCTTCTTTTAGCATTTGAATTTCTTCTGTTGTTGGTTCATATCCATTAGCTATAAGTGTAGCTAACATTTCAGCTTCATCAATTGGTTCATTACCTTCTCCTAAAGAACATTCTCCTGTTCCTTGTAATTCTGGAAATTCTTCTAATAATTCTGCATGTGCATCTATAGTTTGAATATAATAACATGTATCATCTGCAGATTGTGGAGTCAATTTCTTACCGAACACGTCTATCATTGCTTTAGCCGTGTTTAAGAATGGTCTTCCTAATATGAGAGGAACTTGAGAATCTTCTTCCATGTCCAGAACAACAAAATCTACTGGAAATACTAAAGTACCAACTTTAACTAGCATGTTCTCCATTATCCCTCTAGGATATTTTATTGATCTATCGGCTAGTTGTATGCTTATTCTTGTTGGTTTCAATTCTCCAAGGTCTAGTTTAGTGTATAGTGAATACGGCATTAGATTTATACTAGCACCTAAGTCTGCCAATGCTTCTATTGAACTAAGACTACCCAGAAAACATGGAATTGTGAAACTTCCTGGATCAGATAGTTTTTCTGGTAACTTATTCAACAGCACTGCTGAACAATTAGCATTCATAGTAACAGCCGAGAGTTCTTCCATTTTCTTTCTATTTGAGATTAGATCTTTCAAGAATTTAGCATATCTAGGCATTCCTGAAATCACATCAATGAAAGGAAGATTTACATTTATCTGTTTAAACATATCCAAGAATTTGGATTGCTCGGCTTCAAGTTTCTCTTTCTTCATTTTACTCGGGTAAGGAAGTGGTGGTTGGTATGGTTTAACATAAGGTTTATCCTTAACTGTGTTATCTTCATTAACCTTTTCAACTACCGGTTCTTTTTCCTTATCTTGATCAGGTTGTGGTTCTTGTGGAGTAGGAATAGCTTCATCAGAAGTTACAGGTATTTCCGGTGGTTTAAGTGTTGTACCACTTCTTGTGGTAATAGCTTTAGCTTTTCATTCCGGGGATTAGCATTTGTATCACTAGGTAGACTTCCCAGTTTTCTTTCACCTATTAACCTTGCTAGGTTACTTACTTCTTGTTCCAGATTTTGAATAGAAGCTTGTTGATTTCTAAATGCTTGAGCATTTTGTTCATTGGTTTGTTTTTGAGATGTGAAAAACTGCGTTTGAGTTTCAACTAGCTTTGTCATCATATCTTCTAAATTCGGCTTTTTATCATCAGTTTGTTGTGGTGGTTTGTTTTGAAAATTAGGTCTTTGCTGATTGTAAGTATTATTGGATACTTGTTGATTGCTAGGACCTTGTTGGTTGTTGTATGGAATATTTCGGTTATAACTCTGGTTTTGATTGTAAATAGATCTTGGCGGTTGATAATTATTCTGATAATTATTTCTAGGCCTTTGGTTTATGTATGAAATATTCTCTCTTTGTTCCATTGTTAATTCAATACTGAGACAATCTTTTGTCAAATGTGGTCCTCCACACTGCTCACAACTAATTCGTATTGAGTGAATATCTTTAGTCATCTTTTCCATTCGTCTCTCGACAACATCTATCTTTGCGGAAATGGAATCAAAGTCATGGCTAGAATCGGCTCTAGCTGCTTTAGATGATCTAACGATGTCTTTTTCTTGGTGCCACTCATGTGAGTGGGAAGCAGTGTTATCAATAATTTTGTAAGCATCAGTTTCGGTTTTCTTCATAATAGAACCACCAGCTGCTATATCTATGTCTTTCCTTGTAGTGATGTCGCATCCTTGGTAGAATATTTGTACTATTTGACAGGTGTCTAAACTATGTTGCGGACATCCTCTTAACAACTTTCCATATCTAGTCCACGCCTCATATAGAGTTTCATTCGGTTTCTGTGTAAACATAACAATTTCTGCTTGAAGTCTTACGGCTTTAGATGCAGGAAAGAATTGTTTAAGAAATTTGTCAACTAATACGTCCCATGTATCGATCGCCCCTTCAGGTAATGATTCCAACCAATCTTTGGCTTCTCCCTTTAAAGTCCAGGGAAATAACATGAGATATATCTGTTCATCCTCCACTTCTCTTATTTTAAATAGTGTGCAGATCCTATTAAAGGTACGTAAATGTTCATTTGGATCTTCCTTCGGCGCACCACTAAATTGGCATTGATTAGTCACCATGTGTAGAATTTGTCCTTTGATTTCATAATCTGGCGCATTAATGTCTGGATGAGTAATTGCGTGACCTTGGCCAGTGCGTTTAGCTCTCATTCGGTCTTCCATACTTAAAGGTTCCAGATTCTCCATAATTGAATTTGTTGAATCGGAATCACTAAAGGATTCTGATTTAATGGTTCGTTCCTCAACAATCTCTGTTTGAATGATTGGTGGTTCCGGAGGAAAGTTTAATGGTTCAGGATCTACGAACCGTTCCTGAATATTCTCCGGATTCTCAATTGTGAGGTCGAGTTCAAAAAATGGGTTATCGGAAATTTGAACTGAAGTACTTGGTCGACTGGATGACGATTCTAAAGAAAAATCAACGGCGGTAATATTTGCTAAATGTCTTGATCTAGTTACAGGTGGTGAACGTACAAAAGGTGGTGAACGTCTTGCTCGGTGCATTCACTGAATATCCTATTAGTTTTTAAAAGGAAAGAAAAATTATAATAAGTTATCCAATTAATAGACTTTTCTGATTTTGCCCACGTTTTGAATAGCCAAAAGATACAGAAGAGGGGCAGGATTCATTTGGTCTCAATATAATTGAGGACTGTTTGGCTCCAATAACCCGGTCCACGTACAAATCCAACTATTACTACGAACCAGAAAATTTTGATGTCTATCAATTTAACCACTTAAAATAAATTTTCGTAATTTTAAGAAAATTAGATAAGAAGTAGAATAAAAATCTTTGTCCTAAAACTAGAATAGCGAGAAATAAGAAAGAAAAAGAGTTCGTCGAAAAAGGTCGAAAAAGAAAAATGTTTGAAAAATAAAAGGTGACGGAAAAATAAAAGAAACTTATAAAAATTAAAAATACTTGACTAATCTAACCTTATTACTACAACTAACTTAAAATTATAATCGCAAATTGAGATAACTGATTGGAATGATAATTGGTACATAGTAAAAGGTGTCTAAAAATATTAAAGCTTACAGGAAAAACTATATCCCAAATGGAAATAACTTAAAAAGAAACTAAAACTTAAAAAGGCGTCGCAAAATTCTAAAGCACCTAAATCTTAGTCTAAATAAAAAGCACTTAAGGGATTTTACGGCAAAGACTAAAAATCTAGGAGTAAAAATAACTATGGCAAAAACTAAGTTTAAAACTAAATATGAGCTAAAAATACAAATATTACGCTAAAACAATTAAAAAGGGACAAAATATAAAAATATACAAAAAGTTGTAAAAATTACAATTTTTATAAAAATATTATTTTTATATTAATTATTTATTAAAACTATTAATTTTACAATTTAATTAAACTAATTTAACTAAATAAAATAAATTAAATAAAAAGTAAAACTAAAAATAAAATTAATTATAATAATAATAATAATTAGGGTTAATAATAATAATAATTATTAAATACCCCGTAATTAATGCTGAATTAGGGTTCTGTCGCGTGTCAGAGTCACTCCGCGAGTTGCGGTATTTAAAACATCAAACCCCGCGAGTCGCGGGGTTCCAAAATTCAACTCTGGAGCAGTTTGAAATTTTACGCGTTTTTCTTTTTTCTTTTTATATTTTTAATTTCTGTTTTTAATTTTCTGTTTTAATAAAAGTATTTATATAATAAAAACTTATATCTAAAAACTAAAATAGAAATATTTTATAATTTTATAAATAAAAATCTTAAAACTAGAATTATATATATATATTTTTTATGTTTTTAAATAAAAACAAAATACTTAAATAAAACTTATGTTTTTATAAAATAAAAATAAAGAAACTTTATAAAACTTAAATATTTAACAAAATCTTAAAAATACATAATTTTTTTTTTCTATTAGCGTTGCGCTTCCGGCTTTTAAGAGAGTCCCCGGCAGCGGCGCCAAAAATAGTTGATGTTTCGCGAGGTGGGTATAAAATACTATTAAATTTTAGCAGAAAATACTATTAAATACGATACAATTTTACACAAGATATTTATTTATTTATAGAATGGATATACTTAAACCTTGCTACAACACTTATATGCAGTGTACCTAATCGTACAGTAGTGTAGTTTTTAGTAAGTCCGGTTCGTTCCACAGGGAATCTTTTTTTAAACAAAGCTCAACGCTATATTGGTTTACTTTTATAAAAGTACAAATATATATATATATATATATATATATATATATATATATATATATATATATATATATATATATATATATATATATAAATAATATTATTATTATAAAGGGGGGTTTTTACCGTTTAATGACCGGTTTGTCGATTTTAAAACTTTAGTCGCAGTTAAAACCAAATGTAAAATAATAAATATAAATACAAGACTTAAATTAAAGCGTAAAGTAAATAACGATAATGAAATTGCGAATAATAAAAGTGCGATAAAATAAACTTGCGATAATTAAAAAGTACGATAATTAAAAGTGCAATTAAATACAATAACAATAAAAATGCGATAATTAGAAGTGCAATTAAATATAAAATAAAGGAAATTAAATATGAAATAAAAGAATTATGCTTATTTAAACTTCTGTAATCATGATGTTTGACGTGTTGATTTTAGTTTTATGCCCATGGGTTAATTGTCCTGGATTATTTAATATGTCCGTCTGGTTTTTGTCCATAACAGTCCATCAGTCATAAATATAAAGTGCGAGTGTCCTCGTCAAATTATCCTTATACCCGAAGTTAAATATTCCAACTAATTGGGGACTTAAACTGTAACAAGATTTTAATACTTTGTTTAATAATTACACCAGGATGTCGACTGAGTGTAATCCAAGGTTTTAATATTTTGTTATCAATTATACCAAGTGTCCTTGTACATAATTTCACCCCTGTTTTAATTATTCTAGTGACTATTAATCCATTCCCGTGTCCGGTTAAATGAACGATTATTCGTACATATAAATACCCCGCCCATCGTGTCCGATTGAGTGTATATGGTAATTTATAGGGACGCCCAATTGTAAATCTTTATATTAACATTAACAAACTATCATTTAGTTAAACAAATATAAAGCCCATTAATAGCTCATAATCTAATTTCCACAAGTGTCTTTCTTTTGTCCAAACCCCAATTATGGTACAAAGCCCAATTACCCAATTTTAATAATTAGCCCAACATCATGATTACTTCGTTTTAAATAAGCATAATAATAACTTAGCTACGAGACATTAATGTAAAAAGGTTGAACATAACTTACAATGATTAAAAATAGCGTAGCGTTACACGGACAGAATTTCGAATTACACCCTTACAACATTCGCTAACATACCCTTATTATTAGAATTATAATTAAAATTAAAATATAAATTATAAATATATATATATATATATTTTACGTATGAATGAGGAGAAAAAAAAATGATGATTACGATCAGAATGCGCGAGCTTTATAGGGAGTTTCTGAAATTGGGGCTCCGCGACTCGCGGTATTTTTGCCTTCAAACTCCGCGAGTCGCGGAGTTTGAAATTACAGCTCAGTCCTTTTGGAGTCTTTCTTGCCGACGGTTTATAATATATATATAATTAATATAATTAATTATATATTATATTATATTTATATACATAGTTAACTTGTAATTTTTAGTCCGTTGCGTCGAGCGTTGAGAGTTGACTCTGGTCCCGGTTCCGGATTTTCGAACGTCCTTGCGTACAATTTAATATCTTGTACTTTGCGTTTTGAATCTTGTACTCTTTTAATTTCGAGACGTTTCTTATCAATAATTGGAACCTCTTTTATTGTCTTTTGTACTTTTGAGCTTTTTGGTCGTTTGCGTCTTCAATTCGTCGAATCTGTATTTTGTCTTCACCTTTTATTATTTAAACGAATATCACTTGTAAATAGAACAATTGCAACTAAAAGCTTGTTTTTCTTGGGGAATAATGCTATGAAATATATGTTCGTTTTTAGCAT
This sequence comes from Rutidosis leptorrhynchoides, assembly GCF_046630445.1. Classification (NCBI taxonomy): domain Eukaryota; kingdom Viridiplantae; phylum Streptophyta; class Magnoliopsida; order Asterales; family Asteraceae; genus Rutidosis; species Rutidosis leptorrhynchoides. The sequence goes on along the minus strand of NC_092334.1, from coordinate 497,602,524 downwards.
TATCAGGGGGATTATCGACGAGTGCTACTTGATGAAGCACATAAGTCAAAGTATTCCATTCATCCGGGCACAACAAAAATGTATCTTGATTTAAGGACGGATTATTGGTGGCCGGGCATGAAACGTGATGTTGTTAAGTATGTTGAGCAATGCGTCACGTGTTTGCAAGTTAAAGCCGAACACCAAAAGCCGTATGGTAAGTTACAACCGTTAGAAATCCCGAAGTGGAAATGGGAGCACATTACCATGGATTTTATCACAAAGTTACCAAAGACGGCGAGAACCCAATTTGATTCAATTTGGGTGATAGTTGACCGATTGACAAAAAGTGCTTTGTTTCTTCCCATTCGGAAAGCGATATCGTCGGAGACCTTGGCTAAATTGTTTATCAAGGAAGTAGTCGCTCGACATGGGGTTCCTATATCTATTATTTCGGATCGAGATACCCGTTTTACATCTCGGTTTTGGGAAAAGTTTCATGATGATATGGGTATACAATTAAAATTGAGCACGGCGTATCATCCTCAAACGGACTGTCAAACCGAACGTACGAATCAAACATTAGAGGATATGTTACGGGCGTGTATTATTGATTTCGGTGGTAGTTGGGATGAGCACTTGCCTTTGGTGGAATTCTCGTACAATAATAGTTATCATACTAGTATCGGGATGCCACCGTATGAGATGCTTTATGGGCGAAGATGTCGAACTCCAATTTGTTGGGGGGAAGTGGGACAAAAAGAAATCGGGAGTACCGATTTGGTTTTAGAAACGAATAGCAAAATCGATATGATTCGGGCTCATTTGAAAAAGGCGCAAGATAGACAAAAGTCGTATGCTTACAAACGTAGGCGAATGATCGAATTCCAAGAAGGTGACATGGTGATGCTTAAGGTTTCGCCATGGAAAGGTATTATTCGGTTTCAAAAACGGGGAAAGTTAGCTCCTCGGTTTATTGGCCCATTTAAAGTTTTAGCTCGGGTTGGCGAAGTTGTGTATCATTTGGAATTACCCAAAGAACTTGCGGGGATTCATAATACATTCCATGTTTCCCATCTCTGTAAGTGTCTTGCGGATGATTCATCATGGGTACCATTAGACGAGATTGAGCTAAATAATAAGTTGGAGTATGTTGAGGAGCCGATTGCTATACTCGACGAGAAGGTCAAAAGATTGAGAAATAAAGTGGTTAGGACTTTTAAAGTTCAATGGCATTGTAGTAAAGGTTTCGAGTTTACTTGGGAGCCCGAAGAGTTTGTTCTTGTGTATCTTCCTGCTTGTCATGCGGCTTGGATTGCGAGGTCGCAATCCGGTTCAAGTGGGGGAGAGTTGTAAGATCCTGTTTTCCCAGGTGCTTTAGACGCCGTCCAAATTGGTGGGACGTCGTCCCATTGTGAAGGGCAGGACGCCGTCCAGAAATCTGGATGCCGTCCAGATTAGCTGGAAGGCCAGCTGCCTTGTTTTTAGATATTTTAAGTGGGTATTTTGGTAAATTCACTTGGGGAACGAATTTTAGGCCTTAGATCAGTTGGTGGAGCCTCATTCACTCCATTATCAACCACCTCATCCTTCCACTTCAAGTTTAGAGAGAGAGAGAGAGAGAGAGGAAAGTTTTAGAGTGAGAAAGCTCCATCTAAGGAAGAAGAAGCTTGTTTCGGGTTAGAGCTCGAGCATTAAAGTTGTTCATCTCCTCACTAGCTACGTTTTGATTGTGGTGGTAAGTCCTAAACTTGATTTCCTTAGTTTAAATTGTTTATGGGTTAGGGTTTGGGCTAGTGATGAACATTAAAACCCATTTGTTAGTGATTTGGGGGTTTTTGGGTAAGTTTGGGTCATGAAGACTCAAAGATGACTAACCTAGGGTTTTGAAAAGTTAAAGTATGTAAATGGGTCTTAAAGGCCTAGTAAATCGCTAGCACACTTGTATTTAATGTTAATGGGTCTCATTTGGGTTAGTGGATGACCTGAAATGGGTATGTTGACTTTAAATTAGTCAAAGGGCTAATGATTGACCTAGTTGGGAAATGTGGGTGTGAAATACCCTAATGGTGTAATAGTTAGTGTTGTTGGACCTTAATCAATAGCTTTTAAGTGATTAATGATGGTCTTGACCCTTAAGGGGCGGTTTTGGTGAAATGGGGCATTTAATGCATTTAAGTCACTAAATGCACATAAGTGAATTGTTGGTATTTAGTCCAGCTAGATTATGTGTTGATTGAAGTATTTATTATATTAGGTACTTTGCTTTGAAGTTTGCAGAAGTATAAAACCATCATCGAATCGTTAAGGTGAGTGGAATAATTATGCGTGTCCGTATATAATGTATTTATTTGTGTTGTATGAATGTGGCATTGTCGCGTTGTTCAAGAAACCACATTCTAAGTAACGAGTAGTATTATCGCGGTGTTTAAGACACTACTCATTGGTTGATTGACATGTGGATGCCGCGGTGTTCAAGGCATCACATTGTCACGGGAGTGGATGCCGCGGTGTTCAAGGCACCACTCATTGTTTTGATTGACATGTGGATTCGTCGCGTTGTTCAAGATGCCACATTGTCATGGGGGTGAGTGAGTCGCGTTGTTCAAGACATCACCCGAGGGATTAGTGATTACGCGGTGTTTAAGTAACACTAATGGATGTTATGAACTCCGACGGTCTTTTAAGTACCGTTCCCTTGTTCGATTGGTTAACCATGGTTGTATGAATTTTGTATCGGCATATTTTAATTATGAACTATATGCTATTGGTATTGCTAGCTCATTGTGAATTTCGGTTATTGGTATATGCATAATGTTTTGCATGATTGTCGAATTGCTAGCTCGTGGACGGTATTGTGTAAGTGATGCATGTAAGTAGGTTATATATGTATATGTATAATTGTTGCACTCACTAAGCTTTAGCTTACCCTCTCGTTGTTTACCTTTTTAGGCTCGGGCGCGAACAAAGGAAAAGGTATTCGGTTGAATTAGTGGTCTCTCGCTTATTTTGATAGGGGATGCGTTTGGGTAGCTTTTGGAAGTTCGGCCAAGATTTGGGTAGTTTAACCCCAAACACCATGCTCTAGTGTCGTTTGGAAATTAAACTAGTATGGTCGAAACTTGTATTTTTGAACGAAACGCATAATTCGGGCCGATGTGGGCCCGATGATGTAAAACTTGTTTTGTTGATGAAAACCTCTTAGTTTATTATATTGTGATATGTTGTGAAAAGGTTTTCGTTTAAAAGTGTCGGGAAGCAGGATTTCCGCTCGTGTAAGTTGGACCCGGGGACAGTAGCTGGAAGGCCAATTGGACACCGTCCAGATCTGCTGGACGCCGTCCCACCCTTTATTGCGGGACGCCGTCCAGATGAAATGTCCCGTTCATATTGATTATAAACGTTCCATATTAATTGATTTCGTTGCGAGGTTTTGACCTCTATATGAGACGTTTTTCAAAGACTGCATTCGTTTTTAAAAGAAACCGTAACCTTTATTTTATCGACAAGGTTTAAAGGACACCTCCTAGATTATCAGAAATGATAATCTAAAAATATCACACTTACACACTACCAATACATATTGGTTTACAATATTAATATGTTACAACAAAGTAAATTTCGAATGCAGTTTTAAACAATATTATACAAGCATGCTGACTCCAAATCTTGTCCATATATTAGCATGCAACAGCGGAAGCTCTTAATAATCACCTGAGAATAAACATGCTTTAAACGTCAACAAAAATGTTGGTGAGTTATAGGTTTAACCTATATATTTATCAAATCGTAATAATAGACCACAAGATTTCATATTTCAATACACATCCCATACATAGAGATAAAAATTATTCATATGGTGAACACCTGGTAACCGACATTAACAAGATGCATATAAGAATATCCCCTATCATTACGGGACATCCATCGAACATGATAAAACAACATCGAAGTACTAAAGCATCCGCTACAACGGATGGGGTTTGTTGAGCCCAATTGATCTATCTTTAGGATTCATGTCAATTAGTAGACTGGTTTATTAATTCTTAGGTTACCAAGTAAAAGGGGCATAATCGGCTTCGATCGTTCAACCATAGAAAGTAGTTTCATGTACTTGTGTCTATTTTGTAAATCATTTATAAAACTGCATGTAATCTCATCCCAAAATATTAGATTTTAAAAGTGGGACTATAACTCACTTTCACAGATTTTTACTTCGTCGGGAAGTAAAACTTGGCCACTGGTCGATTCACGAACCTATAACAAATATGTACATATATATCAAAGTATGTTCAAAATATATTTACAACATTTTTAATACGTTTTAATGTTTTAAGTTTATTAAGTCAGATGTCCTCGTTAGTAACCTACAACTAGTTGTCCATAGTTAGATGTACAGAAATAAATTGATATATATTATCTTGACCCAATCCACGACCCAATGTATACACGTCTCAGGCTAGATCACAATTCTAAGTATATATATTTTTAGAATCAACCTCAACCCTGTATAGCTAACTCCAACATTACTGCATATAGAGTGTCTATGGTTGTTCCAAATAATATATATAGATGAGTCGATATGATATGTCAAAACATTTACATACGTGTCTATGGTATCCCAAGATTACATAATATATTAGAATACATGTATAATACAATATAAGTTAGCTAGGATATGATTTGTATAGAATTGTTACAATATTTCCCGTAGCTACAACAATAAAAAAATATCCAATCTTGTTTTACCCATAACTTCTTCGTTTTAAATCCGTTTTGAGTGAATCAAATTGCTATGGTTTCATATTGAAGTCTATTTTATGAATATAAACAGAAAAAGTATAGGTTTATAGTATAAAATATAAGTTACAAGTCGTTTTTGTAAGAGGTAGTCATTTCAGTCGAAAGAATGACGTCTTGATGAACATTTTGAAAAACATACTTCCACTTTGAGTTTAACCATGATTTTTGGATATAGTTTCATGTTTATAAGAAAAATCATTTTCCCAGAAGAACAACTTTTAAATCAAAGTTTATCATAGTTTTTAATTATCAAACCTAAAACAGCCCGCGGTGTTACTACCACGGCGTATATCCGGTTTTACGGTGTTTTTGGTGTTTTCAGGTTTTAAATCATTAAGTTAGCATATCATATAGATATATAACATGTGTTTAGTTGATTTTAAAAGTCAAGTTAGAAGGATTAACTTTTGTTTGCGAACAAGTTTAGAATTAACTAAACTATGTTCTAGTGATTACAAGTTTAAACCTTCGAATAAGGTAGTTTTATATATATAAATCGAATGATGTTATGAACATTATTACTACCTCAAGTTTTGTGGATAAACCTACTGTAAATGAGAAAAATAGATCTAGCTTCAAAGGATCCTTGGATGGCTTGAAAGTTCTTGAAGCAAAATCATGACACGAAAACAAGTTCAAGTAAGATTTCCACTCGAGATAAGATTGTTATAGTTATAGAAATTGAATCAAAGTTTGAATATGAGTATTACCTTGTATTAGAAAGATATCTTACTATAAATAAGAAAAATTTCTTGAGGTTGGATGATCACTTTACAAGATTGGAAGTAAGCTAGCGAACTTGGAAGTATTCTTGATTTTATGAAACTAGAACTTATAGAATTTATGAAGAACACTTAGAACTTGAAGATAGAACTTGAGAGAGATCAATTAGATGAAGAAAATTGAAGAATTAAAGTATTTATATGTGTTTTTAGTCGTTGGTATATGGATTAGATATAAAGGATGTGTAGTTTTGTTTACATGTAAATAAGTCATGAATGATTACTAATATTTTTGTAATTTTATGAGATATTTCATGCTAGTTGCCAAATGATGGTTCTCACATGTCTTAGGTGACTCACATGGGCTGCTAAGAGCTAATCATTAGAGTATATATATCAATAGTACATACATCTAAAAGCTGTGTATTGTACGAGTACAAATACGGGTGCATACGAGTAGAATTGTTGATGAAACTGAACGAGGATGTAATTGTAAGCATTTTTGTTAAGTAGAAGTACTTTGATAAGTGTTTTGAAGTCTTTTAAAAGTATATGAATACATATTAAAACACTACATGTAAATACATTTTAACTGAGTCGTTAAGTCATCGTTAGTCGTTACATGTAAATGTTGTTTTAAAACCTTTAGGTTAACGATCTTGTTAAATGTTGTTAACCCATTGTTTATTATATTTAAAGAGATGTTAAATTATTACATTATCATGATATTATGATATATAATATATCTTAGTATGATATATATACAGTTAAATGTCGTTACAACGATAATCGTTACGTATATGTCTCGATTCGAAATCATTAAGTTAGTAGTAGTCTTAGTTTTACATATGTAGTTCATTGTTAATACAATTGATGATATATTTACTTATCATTTAACATAATTAACCAAGTGTATCAATATCTTAATATGATTCATATGTACTTAGTAAGACGTTGTTATAACGATAATCATTATATATATATCGTTTTCGAGTTTCTTAATTCAATAGTCTCATTTTTATGTATATAACTCATTGTTAAAATACCTAATGAGATACTTACTTATCATAATATCATGTTAACTATATATATAACCATATATATGTCATTGATGTGGTAGCGGGGCGTATATAAAATAGCTATTATATTTTAGCAGAAAATACTATTAAATACGATACAATTTTACACAAGATATTTATTTATTTATAGAATGGATATACTTAAACCTTGCTACAACACTTATAGGCAGTGTACCCAATTGTACAGTAGTGTAGTTTTTAGTAAGTCCGGTTCGTTCCACAGGGAAAATCTTTAAACAAAGCTTAACGCTATATTAGTTTACTTTTATAAAAATACAAATATATATATAAGTAATATTATTATTATAAAGGGGGGTTTTTACCGTTTAATGACCGGTTTGTCGATTTTAAAACTTTAGTCGCAGTTAAAACCAAATGTAAGATAATAAATAAATACAAGACTTAATTTAAAGCGTAAAGTAAATAACGATAATGAAATTGCGAATAATAAAAGTGCGATAAAATAAACTTGCGATAATTAAAAAGTACGATAATTAAAAGTGCAATTAAATATAATAACAATAAATAAAAGTGCTATAATTAGAAGTGTAATTAAATATAAAATAAAGGAAATTAAATATGAAATAAAAGAATTATGCTTATTTAAACTTCCGTAATCATGATGTTTGACGTGTTGATTTTAGTTTTATGCCCATGGGTTAATTGTCCTTTGTCCTGGATTATTTAATATGTCCGTCTGGTTTTTGTCCATAACAGTCCATCAGTCATAAATATAAAGTGCGAGTGTCCTCGTTAAATTATCCTTATACTCGAAGTTAAATATTCCAACTAATTGGGGACTTAAACTGTAACAAGATTTTAATACTTTGTTTAATAATTATACCAGGATGTCGACTGAGTGTAACCCAAGGTTTTAATATTTTGTTATCAATTATACCAAGTGTCCTTGTACATAATTTCACCCCTGTTTTAATTATTCTAGTGGCTATTAATCCATTCCCGTGTCCGGTTAAATGAACGATTATTCGTACATATAAATACCCCGCCCATCGTGTCCGATCGAGTGTATATGGTAATTTATAGGGACGCCCAATTGTAAATCTTTATATTAACATTAACAAACTATCATTTAGTTAAACAAATATAAAGCCCATTAATAGCCCATAGTCTAATTTCCACAAGTGTCGTTCTTTTGTCCAAACCCCAATTATGGTACAAAGCCCAATTACCCAATTTTAGTAATTAGCCCAACATCATGATTACTTCGGATTAAATAAGCATAATAATAACTTAGCTACGAGACATTAAATTAAAAAGGTTGAACATAACTTACAATGATTAAAAATAGCGTAGCGTTACACGGACAGAATTTCGACTTACACCCTTACAATATTCGCTAACATACCCTTATTATTAGGATTAAAATTAAAACTAAAATTAAAATATAAATATAAATATTTACGTATAGATATAGAGAGGATGGATATATGAGTGTGAAAAATGATCAGAATTCGGTTGGCTTTATAGGGAATTGAGTTCAGGTATACTCCGCGACTCGCGGCATTTTTTGCCTTCAAACTCCGCGAGTCGCGGAGTTTGAAAATACAGCTCACTCCAAATTGGATCTTAGTCTGCCGACGGTTTTAAATATTAATATAATATATATATATATATAATTTTTAAGAATTATTTATATATTATATTATATTCATGTGGATAGTTGACTTGTAATTTTTAGTCCATTGCGTCGAGCGTTGAGAGTTGACTTTTGTCCCGGTTCCGGATTTTCGAACGTCCTTGCGTACAATTTTATATTTTGTACTTTGCGTTTTGAATCTTGTACTCTTGTAATTTCGAGACGTTTCTTATCAATAATTGGAACCTCTTTGATTGTATTTTGTACTTTTGAGCTTTTTGGTCGTTTGCGTCTTCAATTCGTCGAATCTGTCTTTTGTCTTCACCTTTTATTATTTAAACGAATATCACTTTTAAATAGAACAATTCCAACTAAAAGCTTGTCTTTCTTGAGGAATAATGCTATGAAATATATGTTCGTTTTTAGCATTATCAAATATTCCCACACTTGAGCGTTGCTTGTCCTCAAGCAATATCGTCTTGAAATACTAGAATCACTTCTTTATTCTTCACACTTTATACATCAGTGATTTCTATACGGCGGTATAAACAATGGTAGTAACGATATGGTTTACAGTCCCACATGACTATAAAAATTTAGATCCATTAAGGAAATTGAATCTTTATGAAAACATTTGATCTTTTGAAAATTAAATCTAGTTTTTACCCTAGATAAGTTTTCCGGAATAACCCTTTACCGGTGTTTGCAAAATATTTTTGTGGGTTTGGTGGGTTTCAGATTTGAAAATTTTAGCTCAAAACTTGCGGTTTTGTGTCACCCACTTGCTAACCTTGTATTTGGAAAGCAACACGTCCAGTTTACTTGTCCCGTATATTACCTTTCGGTAAACTACCGTCCGGTTGTAAAGGAAAGCGTTGAACAAGCAACTATTAAGGCAATGTCCCCTGACATGCTTTTAATTATGGTCTATAACGTGTCGGACGCAATTACTATCCTTGGTAGGAGCAATAGTAAAGCTCACCCTTATAATTTTTCGGTCTGGCACAAGGTCCTGTCTTTGACCATGCTATGCAACCACCGTTCTTACGGTTGACACCCGATTTGGTTCAGGTGACCTAATGAATTCCAGGTGAATTTCTAGGATTTTACGTTCAATGGTAATGAACGCATTGAAAATGGGTTTTCAAAAAACAAATCGGTTTATAATTTTGATCAAAATATTTTCTCGTTCAAGCTCGAGTTTAGATATCATTGAATTCCATGAGTTTGTAATTCTCAATCTTTAAGGTCAATCTCAAGGATTGAGTAATATCAGGCTTAAAAGCTGATTTTTGATCTTTTAAGGAGATTATCCTTTCTGGGGATCTGATTCATTAGTCTTATCCAGCTAATTTGCATGGTGCCCCCCATTTTACGAGAGAAATCCTTCTTATGGTTAGGATAAATCTGACCACTTGGCGACCCTGTTTAATGCTGAGGTCCGTGGATTTCCTGCTGATTTTAGTGATGACTTTTCTAGATTTTTCGTCAACCTACAGCTGGTCTGGACGACAACTTCTTGACCTAAATCAAGAAGCGCGTGTCTTTTTCGGAAGACTTTACTTCCTTTTAATGATGGAATTGATTCATCGTGTAGATCCATCTTTCTTACAGTAAATCAGGTAAAACTTTTTAGTTTAGTCTAAAGCAAAAGTATTTTCAGTTATTTGTACAAAAATATGTGATATATGTTTTGAATAACTTGGAGAATTTTCCCACACTTGGCTTTTATTTTCCTTTTTATTGTCCTCTATTCCATTTTAAATGAATTTTAACATTTTGGTTTGTTTCTCAATTTATGTCCTTTCTGAGGTAACAATAATTTCGGTGTTAAAACCTAGTTTTATCGTTCATAAATATGTATAAACATGATTTTGAGTTCATTTAATTGAAAATTTTGAAAAATTTCACTAGAATTGGGTAGTCAGTATATAAGACTAGGGCTGTTCTTTATTATCAGAGAGCACTAGATTCTAATACAACTACTGCTTTACTAGTATTTTTAATGGTAACCAAGTGTATAAAGTAAAAATTTTAAAATCCGAAAGAATTTAACCCCTTCCCACACTTAAGATCTTGCAATGCCCTCATTTGCAAGAAATCAGTAACAATTTAAATTATTGAGGGTGATTTGTGTGAAAATGATTAAATTTTACCAAAGTTTCCAAACATTTTGGCGTTTGTTTGCTGAATGATAAATGGTGCACATCATTTGTTCATTCCGTCTTGTTGTTATTTCACATATATTTTGCATCTTGTCGTCAAAATTAGTTGCTTTTGCTGAACTTAATGCCAGTCTTTGAAAATGCGTTGTTTTACCCTGTTGTGTACATAAGATAAACTGCAAACATATATACATATTTTTGAAGTTTGGTATATTACCCCACATTCAAAAATTATTAAAATCTAAAAATAAAAGTTAGACAATTACAAAAACTATTACAATATTAACAAAAGTATTAAACGTATCAATCATTACAAATTACAAAATAAATAAAACTAAGTATACTAGGGATGATATTGATACCAATAGGGGTTCCATGCATAACCATAGGTGCTATAAAATGCTTCGGCAGGGTTATACGTAGGATACGGTGGTTGCATCTCTATAGACCAGGGAGGGAATATGGGTTTTGGAGTAGGAATATAGTTTCTACCTATATGTTGGCAATGAGCTATGATTTGGTTTTGATGAACTTGCCAATCTTCAAATGCTCTCTGTCTAGCATTTTCGTACTCCTGTGAAGCTATAAACCTTTGCATTTCTTGCATTTCATTTCCCCCCTCCTACATTACCTTGCTGTTGGTTTCTCTCAACCTGTGGATGTCTACCATGGTATTGTACTGCGGCGTTATTTCGCCTCTTCAAAACTTTCGCACCATGGTATACATTTAAACCTATTGTATCGCGGGGTTCTGGTTCTTCGACTAATAATCCCCCCGACTTATATCCACACCGAGATATTCAGCAATCAAAGTAATAAAAATACCACCTCCTATTATGCTATGCGGTCTCATCCCCCTAACCATAGCTGATAAATAATAACCCACACAATAAGGTATACTTACAGCGCTTTGTGGGTCTCGAATACACATATGGTAAAACAAATCCTGTTCATTTACCTTTTCCTTGTTCTTACCTCTTTGTGTAATCGAATTAGCTAAAAACCTATGAATCACTCTTAATTCAGCTCTATCTATATCCAAATAAGAGTAATTTCCCCCTTTGAATCGGTGATGGCTTGTCATTTGACTCCATACACCATGTGTATCAAAATTTTCATCTATCTTTCTACCATTTAGTATCAACCCTCTACAATCGGCAGATGCTAACTCCTCAGGCGTATATATACGTAAAGCCTGAGCCATGTCTAGTAAAGACATGTGGCGCATCGAACCTCCTAACAAAAATCTAATAAAAGATCGATCTGTTAAACTAGATACCCGATCATTTAATTCTATACTACACAACAATTCTTCACACCATACTTTATATACAGGTCTACGCATGGTGAATAAACGTACCCAGTCGTTAAAAGTAGAATTACCATACCTCTGTGCAAGTAATTCCCTAATTGGCCCGGCCAATTCTACAGCTTCTAATGGTCCCCATTCTATGACTCTAGGTACCTCAACAACTTTAGAATGAAGAGTATGCAAACCCCTTTGGTATTTTGGATAATCTATCTAAAGTCTGTCAATTCTCAGGTTTGGATGCAAATCTTCCAAGTGCATATCAGAAAATATCATGACTGGATGAGGTATATCTTGCTTGTAGTAGTTATCCACCTCCTGTTGTTCCGCATTCTCAGCAGGAGCATTGCGAGCTTGGGATGAAGATTCACCCCTTTCAGTCTGCAAAACACATCAAACACAATTTTTGTGCATCCAAATATGCATTAGTGTCAGCAAAATCATCAATCAAAATAATTACAATGACATGATCAATTTATATCAAACTTAAGCTCATTTTCATATTTTCATCAAATCTACACTTTTTCAAATAAGCATATACGAAAATGTTCGCCAAGTTCATAAGCATTCAACTCAAATAACATGTCAAAATAATCATTACTAGCAATTAAACAAGTTTCAAATGGCATTATCTCTCAAAAATTAAGTTCATGAATTTTTAGACTTGAAAAAGTCCACTTTAATTCTCAAAATCATGTTTAGGCTCAAAGTTTGGATCATTTAACTACCTAAACATGTTACACTACTTAATTTAACAACAATTCATGACAAAAATCGGCCATAACCTGTTTATATCAAAAAGCCCCAAATTGCTCAAGAACACAAACCCTAGATTACTCAAAATTTGAAGTTTAAGGCTTCTAATCATGTTAAATAGCATCAATCTAGGTTATACAAGCATAATACATAAATAATTTAAGCATAATTACACTAAAAAGCATCAAAATCAAATTGGGGGAAAAAATTGCTCAAGAACACTAATTTTCGGATTAAATGGTGTTTAGGTGTAGAAATTTACCGTTTTTCTTGAGTAATTCCTTGATAGCATCCTTCTCAACATGATTTTAGTAAAAGATTTGATGATTAACGGTTAAAAATTGTGATTTTGGGGGTGTTTTTTCAGGTTTTTGCGGCTTTATTTTCGCAGTTTTTTTCTGTGTTGTGGGTTGGGACTGATCAGTTCGATCAGTATATATTTTTTTCTGGATTTTTCATCCTCCGCGAGTCGCGGTGGATTTCCCTTTCAAACTCCGCGACTCGCGGAGTTTGTATTTTTATTTTTTTTTATTTTTTAAATATCTTATACTAATTAAAACAATTAAGTAATTAATTTTAAAATTTTGTTTCCCTTGTTATTTAGGACGAGGTCGTTTCGGATCGATGTCCTAGTCCGTCCCTGGACAAAATTTTAAAATTTGTCTTTTTGTAGCGATTGTTTTAAAAGCTAAGATTTTTGGGTTTTTTAAATGTTTTTGGCATACTTTAATTCAATAAGATTAAAAATAATGATAATAAAAGTTCTCGTCCCTCCCTCGGGTAAAGCAATTTCGGTTCAAAGACCTAGTCTTCAACTTACGACGAATTTTAAAAATCATATTTTTAACTTAATGAGATAAAGTAAATTTTTGTTTTTAAATTCACACAATTTAAATATAAAATTCAAAATTAATATTAAAAATTCACACCAAACTTACAATTTAAAATGCATAAAAATAAAATTCATATTTTAAAAATTAAAAATTCACACCAAACTTAATTTAAAAATTCATATTATAAATTCACACCAAACTTATATTAATTTTTCAAATATTTACAATTTTAAATATATTGTTTTTACAAAGTTTACAATATTAATTTAAGATTTATTTATTAATTTTTAAAAAACATGGTAAAAATAAAATTAAAAATCTTTTTGACTTTTTATCCCACTTTAATCAATCAAATATTATCAAAAATATGCGCCCCTCTTTTCGGTAAAGTAATTTCGGTTCCAAGACCTAATTTAACTCATGACGAATTTTTGAAATATTTTGGGTTGATTGATTAAAGATATTTATACCTTAAGAATAAACGTTAAATTTCGCAGTGATGTAATAAATTTTTGAATGATATCAATAATTTCGGTCGCCAAACCTAATTTTATTCAATACCAATTTAATACTTTATAGCGAATAAATTAGCGTTTATTATCAAAAGGTTAAAAATAAAAATAAAAATAAAATAAAAACTGTACAAACATACCTGTGAAATAGATTTCTTAGTTATATGATCTATCCCATTCATAAGATAGTCGGTTTAATTGGTTTTCCATAGCTATATAGGCGTAACCTCGAGCATTCAGTGTCTTTTCTTCTAAACATATGAACGGTCCGTCTCTGCATAAAGTAACAAATTCGGTATTTGAATAGGTTTGATTATTTGAACATTTACCTCCATGTGACCATTTTCCGCATTTGTGACATCTTTCTAGGTGTCGTGCTCTTCGCTGCGGATTTTGATTTTCCTTTACCAAATTGTAACTTATTATCTTCGCATCTGGATTCTTTTCTAACTCCGTCCAATCTTTCTCTGATTACTGATACTATTTCACTCGGAAGTGTGTCATTATTACGTTTAGTGATCAAAGCGTGTAGCATTAGACCATGGTTTAGTTCACAGGCAGTCTTCATTTCCTAAAAAAAATAAAAATTTAGAATGGGGGGAGAAGACTAGTTCTTTAGGGTCTGCTAGGGAAAGACCATTCGGGTTCCATTTTCGAGAACTACACGAAAACAGACAATCTAACTCTAACAGAAATACATATTATCCTTTAAAGACTTGATTCTCCCCACACTTAGTTAGCTGTGGTGTCGAAATTGTGATTAACTTCGTTGTCGACTTCCATCGGACTATCTATGTAGTGTTTAACTCTGTGACCATTAACTTTAAATTCAATCCCATTTGAACTTATTAATTCTATCGTTCCGTATGGGAAAACTCTTTTGACTATGAATGGTCCAGACCATCTTGATTTCAATTTTCCAGGAAATAGCTTGAATCGTGAATTGAAAAGAAGAACTCTGTCTCCTTCTTTAAATTCTTTTGAACTTCTGATTCTTTTATCATGCCATTTCTTCGTTCTTTCTTTATAGATTAACGAATTTTCGTATGCTTCATGTCTTAATTCTTCTAATTCGTTTAGTTGACTTAGACGTCCGGCTTCATGTAAATCAAGATTACATGTCTTCAAAGCCCAAAATGCTTTGTGTTCAATTTCTACTGGAAGATGACATGCTTTTCCATAAACAAGTCTAAAAGGTGTGGTTCCAATTGGAGTTTTGTAGGCTGTTCTAAAAGCCCAGAGTGCATCCTCCAATTTAATGGACCATTCCTTCGGATTTGATCCTACGGTTTTCTCTAGAATACGTTTTAAAGCTCGGTTGGTATTTTCAACTTGTCCACTTGTTTGTGGATGATATGCGGTGGAGATTTTATGAGTTACTCCATATCTTTTAAGAACTTTCTCAAGTTGATTATTACAAAAATGAGTACCCCGATCACTTATTAAAGCTTTCGGTGTTCCAAACCTTGCAAAAAGACGTTTTAAAAAGTTGACTACAACTCGTGCATCGTTAGTTAGGAGAGCTTGTACTTCCGCCCATTTAGATACATAATCAATGGCTACGAGAATATAGAGATTATTATGAGATTTTGGAAATGGACCCATAAAGTCAATACCCCAAATGTGAAATACTTCACATACTTGGATGACATTTTGTGGCATTTCATCACGTTGACTTATTTTTCTGGCCCTTTGACAAGCATCACAGGATTTGCAAAGAAGGTGTGCGTCTTTGTAAATTGTAGGCCAATAGAATCCAGCATCATAAACTTTTCTTGCTGTTAGTTGAGGCCCATAATGCCCTCCTGTTGGTCCTGTGTGACAATGGTTTAATATTTTACTAGCTTCATCTCCAAATACACATCGGCGTATTATTCCATCGGGACAACTTTTAAACAGATGTGGATCTTCCCAAAAATAGTGTTTTATATCACTGAAGAATTTCTTTCGTCTTTGGTACGATAATCCTTTTTCAAGGAATCCACAAACTAAGTAGTTTGCATAGTCTGCAAACCATGGAATTTCTTTATAATCTATCTTCAATAGATATTCATCAGGAAAGTTGTCTTGTATGGCCGATTCATTTAGAACTTCTAATTCGTGATTTTCAAGACGAGAAAGATGATCAGCGGCGAGATTTTCTGCTCCTCTTTTATCTCGGATTTCAATATCAAACTCTTGTAAGAGTAAGATCCAACGGATTAATCTTGGTTTAGCATCTTGTTTTGAAAATAGGTATCTAAGAGCAGAATGGTCGGTATAGACCACCGTTTTTGCTAGAACGAGATATGATCGAAATTTGTCAAAAGCAAAGACAATAGCAAGGAGTTCTTTTTCAGTAGTTGTATAGTTCGTTTGTGCTCATTGTAACGTCTTACTAGCATAATATATAGGTTGAAATCGTTTTTCAATACTTTGTCCTAAAACGGCTCCCATTACAAAATCACTTGCATCGCACATTAGTTCAAATGGTAGATTCCAATTTGGTGTTATCATGATCGGCGCATTAGTGAGTTTCTCTTTAAGAATATTAAAAGATTTGATACACTCATCTGAAAAGATGAATGGAGCATCCTTTTCTAGGAGTTTATTCATAGGAGTGGCAATTTTAGAAAAATCTTTTATGAAACGTCGGTAAAAACCGGCATGCCCTAGAAAACTCCTAACTCCTCTAACATTGGTGGGATGTGGAAGTTTAGCAATTACATCTACTTTAGCTCTATCCACTTCAATTCCTTCTTTTGAAATTTTATGACCAAGAACGATGCCTTCTTTAACCATGAAATGGCATTTCTCCCAATTAAGTACTAGATTTGATTGTTCGCATCTAATAAGCATTCGTTCCAGATTAGCTAGACATGTTTCAAATGTATCACCGAAGACTGAAAAGTCATCCATGAAAACTTCCATGCATTCTTCTATCATGTCATGAAAAATCGCCATCATACACCTTTGAAAGGTTGCAGGGGCGTTGCAAAGTCCAAATGGCATGCGTTTGTAAGCAAAAGTACCATAAGGGCACGTGAATGTGGTTTTCTCTTGGTCCTCGGGTGCTATTGGAATTTGAAAATATCCGGAAAATCCATCTAGAAAACAATAGTAACTATTTCCGGCTAATCTTTCCAACATTTGATCAATGAAAGGTAAGGGAAAGTGATCTTTTCTGGTGACGTCATTTAATTTTCTATAATCAATACACAAACGCCATCCTGTTACAGTCCTAGTAGGAATAAGCTCATTTTTCTCATTTGTAATGACAGTCATGCCACCCTTCTTAGGCACGCATTGAACTGGGCTTACCCATGGACTATCAGAAATTGGATAAATTAAACCTGCATCTAGCAGTTTAATAATCTCTTTCTTAACTACATCTTGCATATTAGGATTTAGTCTTCGTTGGCGTTGCACATACGTTTTATGACCTTCTTCCATAAGGATTTTATGTGTACAATACGAAGGACTTATTCCTTTAATATCATGAATCTTCCATGCAATGGCTGGTTTATGAGCTTTCAACACAGAAATGAGTTGTGATTTCTCATTTTCAGTAAGAGAAGACGATATTATTACAGGTAATTCAGATTCACCATGTAAATAAGCGTATTCCAAATGGTTTGGAAGTGGCTTTAACTCTAATTTCGAAGGTTCTTCTATCGATGATTTATATCGATATCTGTCTTCTTCTTTTAGCATTTGAATTTCTTCTGTTGTTGGTTCATATCCATTAGCTATAAGTGTAGCTAACATTTCAGCTTCATCAATTGGTTCATTACCTTCTCCTAAAGAACATTCTCCTGTTCCTTGTAATTCTGGAAATTCTTCTAATAATTCTGCATGTGCATCTATAGTTTGAATATAATAACATGTATCATCTGCAGATTATGGTTGTTGCATTGCTCTATCAACTGAAAAGGTAATACTCTCATCCTCTATACTTAGGGTCAATTTCTTACCGAACACGTCTATCATTGCTTTAGCCGTGTTTAAGAATGGTCTTCCTAATATGAGAGGAACTTGAGAATCTTCTTCCATGTCCAGAACAACAAAATCTACTGGAAATACTAAAGTACCAACTTTAACTAGCATGTTCTCCATTATCCCTCTAGGATATTTTATTGATCGATCGGTTAGTTGTATGCTTATTCTTGTTGGTTTCAATTCTCCAAGGTCTAGTTTAGCGTATAGTGAATACGGCATTAGATTTATACTAGCACCTAAATCTACCAATGCTTCTATTGAACTAAGACTACCCAGAAAACATGGAATTGTGAAACTTCCTGGATCAGATAATTTTTCTGGTATCTTATTCAACAGCACTGCTGAACAATTAGCATTCATGGTAACAGCCGAGAGTTCTTCCATTTTCTTTCTATTTGAGATTAGATCTTTCAAGAATTTAGCATATCTAGGCATTCCTGAAATCACATCAATGAAAGGAAGATTTACATTTATCTGTTTAAACATATCCAAGAATTTGGATTGCTCAGCTTCAAGTTTCTCTTTCTTCATTTTACTCGGGTAAGGAAGTGGTGGTTGGTATGGTTTAACATAAGGTTTAGCCTTAACTGTGTTATCTTCATTAACCTTTTCAACTACCGGTTCTTTTTCCTTATCTTGATCAGGTTGTGGTTCTTGTGGAGTAGGAATAGCTTCATCAGAAGTTACAGGTATTTCAGGTGGTTTAAGTGTTGTACCACTTCTTGTGGTAATAGCTTTAGCTTTTTCATTTTGGGGGTTAGCATTTGTATCTCTAGGTAGACTTTCCGGTTTTCTTTCACCTATTAACCTTGCTAGGTTACTTACTTCTTGTTCCAGATTTTGAATAGAAGCTTGTTGATTTCTAAATGCTTGAGCATTTTGTTCATTAGTTTGTTTCTGAGATGTGAAAAACTGCGTTTGAGTTTCAACTAGCTTCGTCATCATATCTTCTAAATTCGGATTTTTATCATCGGTTTGTTGTGGTGGTTTGTTTTGAAAATTAGGTCTTTGCTGATTGTAAGTATTATTGGATACTTGTTGATTGCTAGGACCTTGTTGGTTGTTGTATGGAATATTTCGGTTATAATTCTGGTTTTGATTGTAAATCGGTCTTGGCGGTTGATAATTATTCTGATAATTATTTCCAGGACTTTGGTTTATGTATGAAATATTCTCTCTTTGTTCCATTGTTAATTCAATACTGAGACAATCTTTTGTCAAATGTGGTCCTCCACACTGCTCACAACTAATTCGTATTGAGTGAATATCTTTAGTCATCTTTTCCATTCGTCTCTCGACAGCATCTATCTTTGCGGAAATGGAATCTAAGTCATGGCTAGAATCGGCTCTAGCTGCTTTAGATGATCTAACGATATCTTTTCTTGGTGCCACTCATGTGAGTGGGAAGCAGTGTTATCAATAATTTTGTAAGCATCAGTTTCGGTTTTCTTCATAATAGAACCACCAGCTGCTATATCTATGTCTTTCCTTGTAGTGATGTCGCATCCTTGGTAGAATATTTGTACTATTTGACAGGTGTCTAAACCATGTTGCGGACATCCTCTCAACAACTTTCCAAATCTTGTCCACGCCTCATATAGAGTTTCATTTGGCTTCTGTGTGAACGTAACAATTTCTGCTTGAAGTCTTACGGCTTTAGATGCAGGAAAGAATTGTTTAAGAAAATTTTTCAACTAAAACATCCCATGTATCAATCGCCCCTTCAGGTAACGATTCCAACCAATCTTTGGCTTCTCCCTTTAAAGTCCAGGGAAATAACATGAGATATATCTGTTCATCCTCCACTTCTCGGATTTTAAATAGTGTGCAGATCCTATTAAAGGTACGTAGATGTTCATTTGGATCTTCCTTCGGCGCACCACTAAATTGGCATTGATTAGTCACCAAGTGTAGAATTTGTCCTTTGATTTCATAATCTGGCGCATTAATGTCTGGATGAGTAATTGCGTGACCTTGGCCAGTGCGTTTAGCTCTCATTCGGGCTTCCATACCTAAAGGTTCCAGATTCTCCATAATTGAATTTGTTGAATCGGAATCACTAGAGGATTCTGATTTAATGGTTCGTTCCTCAACAATCTCTGTTTGAATGATTGGTGGTTCCGGAGGAAAATTTAGTGGTTCAGGATCTATGAATCGTTCCTGAATATTCTCCGGATTCTCAATTGTGAGGTCGGGTTCAAAAAATGGATTATCGGAAATTTGAACTGGAGTACTTGGTCGACTGGATGACGATTCTAAAGAAAAATCAACGGCGGTAATATTTGCTAAATGTCTTGATCTAGTTACAGGTGGTGAACGTACAAAAGGTGGTGAACGTCTTGCTCGGTGCATTCACTGAATATCCTATTAGTTTTTAAAAGGAAAGAAAAATTATAATAAGTTATCCAATCAATAGACTTTTCTGATTTTGCCCACGTTTCGAATAGCCAAAAGATGCAGCAGATGGGCAGGATTCGTTTGGTCTCAATATAATTGAGGACTGTTTGGCTCCAATAACCCGGTCCCGGTCCACGTACAAATCCAACTATTACTACGAACCAGAAAATTTTGATGTCTATTAATTTAATCACTTAAAATAAATTTTCGTAATTTTAAGAAATTTAGATAAGAAGTAGATTAAAAATCTATGTCCTAAAACTAGAATAGCGAGAAATAAGAAAGAAAAAGAGTTCGTCGAAAAAGGTCGAAAAAGAAAAATGGTTGAAAAATAAAAGGTGACGGAAAAATAAAAGAAACTTATAAAACTTAAAACACTTGACTAACCTAACCTTATTACTACAACTAACTTAAAATTATAATCGCAAATTGAGATTACTAATTGGAATGATAATTGATACATAGGAAAAAGTCGTCTAAAAATATTAAAGCTTACAGGAAAAACTATATCCCAAATGGAAATAACTTAAAAAGAAACTAAAACTTAAAAAGGCGTCGCAAAATTCTAAAGTACCTAAATCTTAGTATAAAGAAAAAGCACTTAAGGAATTCTACGGCAAAGCCTAAAAATCTAGAAGTAAAAATAACTATGGCAAAAACTAAGTTTAAAACTAAATATGAGCTAAAAATATAAATATTACGCTAAAACGATTAAAAAGGAACAAAATATAAAAATATACAAAAAGTTGTAAAAAATACAATTTTTATAAAAATATTATTTTTATATTATTTATTTATTAAAACTATTAATTTTACATATAATAAAACTAATTAAAATTTAAAATACAATTTAATTAAAAAAAAAAACTTAAACTAATTATAATAATTAAACTAATTAGGGTTTATTAATAATAATAATAATAAAATCCGTAATTAATGTGAAATTAGGGTTCTGTCACGTGTGTCAGAGTGTCTCCGCGAGTCGCGGTATTTCAAGCAGCAAACCCCGTGAGTCGCGGGGTCCCAAAATTCAACTCTGGTACAGTTTTAAATTTGACTTTTTTTTTTCTATTTAATATTTTCTGTTTTAAAATCTAAATATTTATATAATAAAAACTTATATTTAAAAACTAAAATAAAAATAGAACTACTTTATAATTTTATAAATAAAAATCGTAAAACTAGATTTATATATATATTTTATTTTTTTTCGGTTTTTTTATATATGTTATAAATAAAAACAAAATACTTAAATAAAACTTATATAAAAATAAAGAAACTTTATAAAACTTAAATATTTATCAAACTCCTAAAAATATTTATATTTTTGTTTTTCTTTTTATATTTTCGAATATTTAAAACGTATTTTTATAAAAACGAATTTTAATAAAAGTAAACTAAAAATCTTTTTTTTCTCTCTTTATATTAGCGTTGCGCTTCCGGCGTTTAAGAGTTCCCCGGCAGCGGCGCCAAAAATACTTGATGTGGTAGCGGGGCGTATATAAAATAGCTATTATATTTTAGCAGAAAATACTATTAAATACGATACAATTTTACACAAGATATTTATTTATTTATAGAATGGATATACTTAAACCTTGCTACAACACTTATAGGCAGTGTACCTAATCGTACAGTAGTGTAGTTTTTAGTAAGTCCGGTTCGTTCCACAGGGAAAATCTTTAAACAAAGCTTAACGCTATATTAGTTTACTTTTATAAAAATATAAATATATATATATATATATATATATATAAGTAATATTATTATTATAAAGGGGGGTTTTTACCGTTTAATGACCGGTTTGTCGATTTTAAAACTCTAGTCGCAGTTAAAACCAAATGTAAGATAATAAATAAATACAAAACTTAATTTAAAGCGTAAAGTAAATAACGATAATGAAATTGCGAATAATAAAAGTGCGATAAAATAAACTTGCGATAATTAAAAAGTACGATAATTAAAAGTGCAATTAAATATAATAACAATAAATAAAAGTGCTATAATTAGAAGTGTAATTAAATATAAAATAAAGGAAATTAAATATGAAATAAAAGAATTATGCTTATTTAAACTTCCGTAATCATGATGTTTGACGTGTTGATTTTAGTTTTATGCCCATGGGTTAATTGTCCTTTGTCCTGGATTATTTAATATGTCCGTCTGGTTTTTGTCCATAACAGTCCATCAGTCATAAATATAAAGTGCGAGTGTCCTCGTCAAATTATCCTTATACCCGAAGTTAAATATTCCAACTAATTGGGGACTTAAACTGTAACAAGATTTTAATACTTTGTTTAATAATTACACCAGGATGTCGACTGAGTGTAACCCAAGGTTTTAATATTTTGTTATCAATTATACCAAGTGTCCTTGTACATAATTTCACCCCTGTTTTAATTATTCTAGTGGCTATTAATCCATTCCCGTGTCCGGTTAAATGAACAATTATTCGTACATATAAATACCCCGCCCATCGTGTCCGATCGAGTGTATATGGTAATTTATAGGGACGCCCAATTGTAAATTTTTATATTAACATTAACAAACTATCATTTAGTTAAACAAATATAAAGCCCATTAATAGCCCATAGTCTAATTTCCACAAGTGTCGTTCTTTTGTCCAAACCCCAATTATGGTACAAAGCCCAATTACCCAATTTTAGTAATTCGCCCAACATCATGATTACTTCGGATTAAATAAGCATAATAATAACTTAGCTACGAGACATTAAATTAAAGAGGTTGAACATAACTTACAATGATTAAAAATAGCGTAGCGTTACACGGACAGAATTTCAACTTACACCCTTACAATATTCGCTAACATACCCTTATTATTAGGATTAAAATTAAAATTAAAATTAAAATATAAATACAAATATTTACGTATAGATATAGAGAGGATGGATATATGAGTGTGAAAAATGATCAGAATTCGGTTGGCTTTATAGGGAATTGAGTTCAGGTATACTCCGCGACTCTCGGCATTTTTTGCCTTCAAACTCCGCGAGTCGCGGAGTTTGAAAATACAGCTCACTCCAAATTGGATCTTAGTCTGCCGACGGTTTTAAATATTAATATAATATATATATAATTTTTAAGAATTATTTATATATTATATTATATTCATGTGCATAGTTGACTTGTAATTTTTAGTCCGTTGCGTCGAGCGTTGAGAGTTGACTCTTGTCCCGGTTCCGAATTTTCGAACGTCCTTGCGTACAATTTTATATTTTGTACTTTGCGTTTTGAATCTTGTACTCTTGTAATTTCGAGACGTTTCTTATCAATAATTGGAACCTCTTTGATTGTATTTTGTACTTTTGAGCTTTTTGATCGTTTGCGTCTTCAATTCGTCGAATCTGTCTTTTGTCTTCACCTTTTATTATTTAAACGAATATCACTTTTAAATAGAACAATTGCAACTAAAAGATTGTCTTTCTTGAGGAATAATGCTATGAAATATATGTTCGTTTTTAGCATTATCAGTCATCATATAGTTTTTACAAGTTTTAACGTTCGTGAATCACCGGTCAACTTGGGTGGTCAATTGTCTATATGAAACCTATTTTAATTAATCAAGTCTTAACAAGTTTGATTGCTTAACATGTTGGAAACACTTAATCATGTAAATAATAATTTCATTTAATATATATAAAGATGGAAAAGTTTGGGTCACTACACCAGATATCTGGACGCCGTCCAGATGTGCTGCACCAGAAATGTTTTTTTTGGTACACGTTTTTGGTAAATTGGAGTCGGGTTGTTACAAATGAAGATTTGAAGATGCAAATGACCAAAAAGCTCAAATGTACAAGATACAATCCAAGTGGTTTAATTTATTGATGAGAAATGTCTAAAAATTACAAGAGTACAAGTTACGAAACGTAAAGTACAAGATATTAAATCATACGAAAAGACGTTCGAAAATCCGGAACCGATACATGAACCAACTATCAACGTACAATTCAACGGAGCTAAAATTACAAGTCAACTATGCACAAGAATATAATATAATATGTAATTAATTAATTATATATATTATATTATATATTTATTCAGCAGCCCACGTTTTGTATTTATTGGATGAGCTGGATTTCGAACCTCCGCAATCGCGGAGCCCCAAGGCACAAAAGTACCACGATTGCGGAACTGCCTGGGACAGAATTGCCTATAAAAGCCAACGCATTCGGACGATCAAACGCACCCCTTTTCTTTCTTTCTCTCTATGTAATATATATTTATAATTTTAATTTTAATATTAATTTAAGTTTAATAATAATTGAGTTACTGTAAGAAATGTTTTACGGGTTTTAAAGTCAGAACTCTGTCCGTGTAACGCTACGCGATTAATAATCACTGTAAGCTATGTTCTTCCTTTTTAAATTAATGTCTCGTAACTAAGTTATTATTATGCTTATTTGAGCCGAAGTAATCGTGATGTTAGATTAAATATTAAAGACGGGGTTATTGAACTTTGGACCATAATTAAGGTTTGGGCAAAAGACCGACACTTGTGAACATTGGACTATTGACTATTAATAGGTAGGGGGTATTGTCTAATTGAATGACAACTCATTGGAACCTGTTGAACCTATCTTCAAATTAGTTAATCTAATAATTATTAAATTGATTACGAATGTCCTATTTAGTGACGTTTATACGACATCGTTTACAATCATTTAATTAATCAATTGGATTGGGTAATTGATTATTCATTATGGCCAAGTGAATAAATTAATGTATCATGGACTAATTAAAACATGGGTGGATTACATACAAGGATAATTGGTGTAATTGTTAACAAAGTATTAAACCCTTGGATTACACGCAGTCGATAACCTGGTGTAATTATTAACAAAGTATTAAAACCTTGTTACAGTTCGAATGCCTAATTAGTTAGAATATTTGACTTCGGGAATAAGGTTAATTTGACGAGCATTTTATAATTATGACCGATGGACTATTATGGGCAAAAAACAGATAGGTATCAAATAAGCCAGGACAAAGGACAATTAACCCAGAGTAATAAATTAAAATCAAAACGTCAAACATCATGATTATGGAAGTTTAAATAAGCATAATTCTTTTATTTTCTCATCGTACTTTTAATTACTGTCATTTTATTATTCGCAATTTTATATATCGTCATTGTTATTTATTTTACGCATTTTAATTATCGTCATTTATCTTTACGCCTTATTTAAAATCGACAAACCAGTCACTAAACGGTAAAACCCCCCTTTTTATAATAATAATAATACTACTTTTATATATATATATATATATATATATATATATATATATATATATATATACAAATATAGTTAATAAAAATATAGCGTTAAACTCAGCTAGCTCCCTGTGGAATGAACCGAACTTACTAAAAACTACACTACTCTACGATTTGGTACACTGCCTATAAGTGTTGTAGCAAGGTTTAAGTATATCCCATCTATATAAATAAATAAAACTTGGGTAAATTGTATCTATTTCGTAATAAAAATAATAGTATTTCGTACGCCACCCCGCACACAACAAGTTTTTGGCACCGCTGGCGGGGATTAACGCCGAAGCGAAACGCTATAAAAAAAATTTTAATCTATTTTTGTAAAAATATAATAAGTTTTAAATATACAAAAATATAAAAAAAATAAATAAATATATTTCTATATTTTTAAGTGTTTAAATTAAAAAGTTTTTTTTTAAAAAGTTACAACAACTAATAAGTATTTTTTTTAAATATAAGTTTTACTTAAACTATATTTTCTAAAAATTAAAATCAGAAAAATAAAATAAAAAATCAAAATATAAAAAAAAAATCTGAACCTGCCGAATTTTGAACCTGCAATTTATTCTGAACCTGCATTACTCCGCAATCGCGGAGCCACTTGGGCAGAAAGCACCACAGTCGCGGAGCTTCTCTGACAGGCTAAACCTTAAACTTCATTAATTACGGAATTAGGGTTTTATTTTTAATTAATATTATTATTATACCCTAATTAGGTTTACAATTAATATTTTTATTTTTAGTTTTAGTTTTTATTTGTAATTTTAAGTTTAAATATTATTATTAAGATTAATATTTTTATAAAATAATACTATAAAAATAATATTTTTATATAAATTTTATTTTTATCATTTTAGTTTATATCTTTTTATAATTTTTATCTTTTAATTGTTTAATTCGTAATTTGTATATTTTTCGTTCGTAATTAGTTTTAAACTTAGTTTTTGCCATAGTTATTTTATATTTCTAGATTTTTAAGCTTTGCCGTAAAATTCCTTAAGTGTTTTTTCTTTAGATTAAGATTTAGGCGCTTTAAAAATTTACGACACCGTTTTTTGCTTTAGTATTTAATAGATTTTAGAGTCTTTTAAGTAATTGCCGTTTTGGATATAAAATTCCTTTTAAGCTTTAATACCTTTAGACGCAATTTTTAATTTGTAGTTTTTAGACTTTTAAGTTTCGACGCTTTTCTTTCTTATTTTTCGACCTTTTTTTTTCGACGCACTCTTTTTCTTTCTTATTTCTACGCTCTAGTTTTTAGGACATAGATTTTTATCTTCTTTAAATTTCGACGAAAAATTATAAAAAGCGATTAAATTAATAGACATCCAAATTTTCTGGTTCATAGTAATAGTTGGATTTGTTAGTGGCGAGTTTTGGATTTTCTGATTTAAAGGATCTTGGCTACCTGCTGCATCTATTGGTTATTCGAAACGTGGGCAAAATCAGAAACGTCTATTAATTTGATAACTTTAATAATTTTTATATTTATAACTAATAGGATATTCAGTGAATGCACCGAGCAAAACGTTCACCACCTTTCATACGTTCACCACCTGTAACCCGATCAAGACATCTAACCAATATTGCCGCTGTTGATTTTTCTTTAGAATCATCATCTAGTCGAACAAGTACTCCAATTCAAATTTCCGATAATCCATTTTTTGAACCCGACTTCACAATTGAGAACCCGGAGGAAAGATCCTGAACCACTAATCATTCCTCCTGAACCACAAATCGTTAAATCAGAATTCTCTAGTGATTCGTATTCAACAAATTCAATTATGGAAGTAACGGAACCTCAAAATATGGAAGACCGAATGAGAGCCACACGCACTGGCCAAGGTCACGCCATTATTCGGCCAGATGTTAATGCGCCAGATTATGAAATCAAAGGACAAATCCTACACATGGTAACTAATCAATGCCAATTTAGTGGTACGCCAAAAGAAGATCCAAACGAACATATTCGAACCTTTAATAGGATCTGTACTCTATTCAAAATCAGAGAAGTTGAGGATGAACAGATCTATCTCATGTTGTTTCCCTGGACTTTAAAGGGAGAAGCCAAAGATTGGTTAGAATCGTTACCTGAAGGAGCGATTGACACATGGGATGTCTTAGTTGAAAATTTTCTTAAAAGATTCTTTCCGGCATCTAAAGCCGTGAGACTTCAAGGAGAAATTGTTACGTTCGCGCAAAAGCCCAATGAAACATTATATGAGGCGTGAACAAGATTCGGAAAGTTGTTGAGAGGATGTCCTCAGCACGGTTTAGACACTTATTAAATAGTACAAATATTCTACCAAGGTGTCGACGTTGCTACACGAAAAGACATCGAGACAGCAGCTGGTGGTTCCATTATGAAGAAAACCGCAACCGAAGCTCACAAGATTATTGATAACACAGCTTCCCACTCACATGAGTGGCATCAAGAAAAAGATATTTTTCGTTCATCTAAAGCGGCTAGAGCCAATTCTAGCCATGACTTTGATTCCATTTCCGCAAAAATAGATGCTTTCGAGAGACGAATGGAAAAGATGACTAAAGATATTCACGCAATACGAATCAGTTGTGAGCAATGCGGTGGACCACACTTAATGAAAGATTGTCACATTGAACAAACGATGGAACAACGTGAGAATGTTTCCTACATGAACCAAAGGCCGGGAAATAATTATCAAAATAATTATCAACCGCCAAGGCCAAACTTCAATCGAAATCAAAACATTCTTTACAATCCAAATGGACCCAAAAATAACTCGTATAACCAACAAGGTCCGAATAGCCAACCAACTCAAAACAACACTTTCAATCAACAAAGACCTAGCTTGTATAAACCACCACAACAAATCGAAGAGAAAAAGCCAAATCTGAAAGAAATGATGGCAAAGCTAATGGAATCTCAAACACAATTTATTGCATCTCAAACCCAAACGAATGAGAGGTTTGATCAGTCATTTAGAACTCAACAAGCTTCTATTTTGAATCTAGAAAAACACGTAGGTACTCTTGTTAGCATGATGAGTGGGAGGGAACAAGGAAAGCTACCGAGTAATACTGAAGTAAATCCTCGGAATGAGAATGTTAATATGGTTTCAACGAATTCTGAAAAACCAGCACCAGAAGATGGGAAGGTTTTAGATGTGAGTAACAATGAAGAAGTTACAACACCACCACCACCACCCGAGTATGTAAAGCCAGTAGTTGTACCATACAGACCACCCATCCCGTTTCCAAGAAAAGGAGTTGACTATGAGCAAGTGATAGGTAATAAAACTTGTGATACCTTTGGAAAGAAGAAGAAGAATAAGAAAGTGCAAGAAATAAAAACCGTAGAAGTAAACTCGGTAAAGACAGTTCCACTAAAACTTCCACCAAGGTTGGGTGATCCGAGTGAATTTATTGTTCCTTGTCTACTTAGTGATTGTGTCATGTATGATGCACTAGCAGATTTAGGTGCGAGTGTGAGTGTTATGCCTCTTTCATTATATAAGAGATTAAGAGTAGGTGAGTTAAGTCCAACGAAAATGAGTGTTAGACTCTTTGATCAAACCATTAAGCACCCAGTTGGAATTGCTGACAACCTACCCGTTCAAGTAGGTAATTTAACCTTTCTAGTTGAATTTATTATCATTGACATAGAAGAGGACTCAAACATTCCTCTAATTTTGGATCGACCATTCTTAGCGTCCACCGGGGCGTTATTTGATGTAAGAGAGGGTAGAATGACACTTAGTGATGGTGACAAATCGGTCACCTTTGTGAGTCGAAAGGCTAAATATCCACCAACCAAAACTGTTGAACCAACAAAAACGATTGGTAAGAACCATATTGTTTTACCAACTCTAACGGTAGTGCTTAACTATAATAAAATGCCTAAGTGTGAGGAAGATGAAGTAACACCTAATGATGACTTGATAACAAAGAACCCCGTTGTTGATACGAAATTAAATGACCCCGTTATTAATAGTTCAATGAAGAAACTTATTAAACGGATTCGCGATGCTAGAACCAAGGGGAACTTTAAGTTATGTAATCGGTTAGTATTCAATCTATCACCTAAAGAAAAGGCGAAACTAGTTGAATTTATAGATATTACACAGGAATTCGACCAATGGCTTAAAGCAAAAGTCACAGATATGCAAGTTGATTATGGTCCAAGAGAAATTAACGATGAAGTTAATCACAATTTCGACACCACAGCTACCTAAGTGTGGGGAGATTCAAATGTTCTAAGAAAAAATGCTGTCTAGAGTTAATTGTTCTGTTCTCGTGTAGTTCCGAGAATGGAATCCGATTGGTCTTTTTCGCTAGCAGACACTAAAGAACTAGTTTTCTCACCCCATTTTGAATTTTTTGTAGGTTTTGTATGAAATTAATATGCTTTTTAAATTTATGTTTTGTGTGAATTTAAAAACAAAATTTACTTTATTTCATTAAGTTTAAAAAAATGATTTCTAAAATTCGTCGTAAGTTAAAGACTAGGTTATGGAACCGAAATTGCTTTATCCGAGGGCGGGGCGAAAAATTTTGTTATCATTATTTTTAATTTTATTGATCTAAAGTATGCCAAAAATATTATATGAATGTGGGGTTATATACCAAACTTCAAAAATATGTATATATATATATATGTTTGTATTTTATGTTTTCTACAAAACAGGTTAAAACAACGCACTTTCAAAGACTGGCATTAAGATCAGCAAAAGCTATTAATTTTGACGACAAGACAGAAACTATCAAATGTGATATAACAACTGCAGGAATGAGCAAATGATGTGCACCATTTAGTATTCGAACAAATAATATGATTGCAAACTCGGTATATTTAATCATTTTTCTACACTAATCGCCCTCATGAATTTAAATTTTTACTGATTTCTTGCAAATGAGGGCATTGCAAGATCTCAAGTGTGGGGAAGGGTTATAAATTCTCTCGGGTTTACACTTGGTTTAATTGCTAAATTTTGTGAAAATTTGAAAAATTTTCAACTAAATGAATTCAAAATCATGTTTATACATATTTATGAAGGAAAAAACTAGGTTTTATTACCGAAATTATTGTTACCTTGAAAAGGACATAAATTGAGAAACAACTCAAAACGCTTAAATTCATTTAAAATGGAATAAAGAATAATAAAAAGGCAAAGAAAAGAATAAATAAAAGCTAAGTGTGAGAAGAATGCACCAAGTTCTTTAAAACATATATCACATATTTTTGTACAAGATTATTGCAGGAACTTTTGCTTTGGACGATACTAATCAGTTTTACCCAGTTTACTGTAATATAAATGAATGAAAAGATGGATCTACATGATGAATCAATTCCATCATTAAAAGAAAGTAAAGTCTTCCGAAAAAGACACGCGCTTCTTAATTTAGGTCAGGAAGTTGTCGTCCAGACCAGCTGTAGGTTGGCGAAAAATCTAGAAAAGTCATCTCTAAAATCAGCAGGAAAACCACGAACCTCAGCATCAAACAGGGTCCTCATGTGGTCAGACTTATCCTAACCATGATAGGATCTGTCTCATAAAATGGGGAGGGCGCCGTGCAAATTAGCTTGATAAAACTAATGAATCAGACCCCCAGAAAGGATAATCTCCTTAAAAATTAAAAATCAGCTTCTAAGCCTGATATTACTCAATCCTTGAGATTGACCTTAAAGATTGAGAATTACAAACTCATAGAATTTGATGATATCTAAACTCGAGCTTGAACGAGAAAATATTTTGATCAAAATTAAAACCGATTTTTTTTTCTGAAAACCTATTTTCAATGCGTTCATTACCATTGAACGTAAAATCCTAAGAATTCGCCAGAATTCATTAGGTCACCTGAACCAAATCGGGTATCAACCATAAGAACGGTGGTTGCATGTAACGCCCCGTCCTAATCCATCCGGACGAAGTCCATATCGATTATAAACGATTCACAACAGTTGATTACATCGCGAGGTACTTGACCTCTATATGATACATTTTACCAACATTGCATTCGTTTTTGAAAAGACAAACTTCATTTCATCGAAAGTTGACAGGCTTGTATACCATTTCATAATATATCCAACTATAATTGACTTGATAATAATCTTGATGAACTCGACGACTCGAATGCAACATCTTTTGAAATATGCCATGAATGACTCCAAGTAATATCTATAAAATGAGCAAATACACAGCGGAAGATTTCTTTCGTACCTGAGAATAAACATGCTTTAAAGTGTCAACTAAAAGGTTGGTGAGTTCATTAGTTTAACATAAATAATCATTCCATAATTTTAATAGACCATAAGATTTCACATTTCCATTTCTCATAAACATACGTCCCATGCATAGAGACAAAAATATCATTCATATGGATTGAACACCTGGTAAACGACATTAACAATATACATATTAGAATATCCCCATCATTCCGGGATCCTCCTTCGGACATGATATAAATTTCGAAGTACTAAAGCATCTGGTACTTTGGATAGGGCTTGTTGGGCCCGATAGATCTATCTTTAGAGTTCGCGTCAATTAGGGTGTTTGTTCCCTAATTCTTAGATTACCAGACTTAATAAAAAGGGGCATATTCGATTTCGATAATTCAACCATATAATGTAGTTTCGATTACTTGTGTCTATTTCGTAAAACATTTATAAAAACAGCGAATGTATTCTCAGTCCCAAAAATATATATTGCAAAAGCATTTAAAAAGGGATTAATGAAACTCACGCATATAAATATTGTAAAACAGTTAATAAAGCATTTGCATGTATTCTCAGCCCAAAAATGTAAAGAGTAAAAGGGAGCAAATGAAACTCACCTAATGTATTTTGTAGTAAAAATACATATGACTATATTGAACAACTGAACAATGCAGGGTTGGCCTCGGATTCACGAACCTATATCATTTATATATATATATTAACACATATAGTTGTAATCAAATAAATTCATGTATTATATCTTAATTTATATATCCTATATATTTAATTTGTATATATTTAAAATAGTTAATATTTATATAGTTTACTATTATATTTAAAATCAATAATTTGTTATATGTAAATTTATATAAGTAATCTTAATATATATGATTATATGTAATATTATGGTAGTTGTAATATATATACCCTTATATAGAAAATATTTATTTTAATAACTATAATGATAATAATGATAAGAATAATAATAATAATAATAATAATAATAATAATAAAAGTAATTAAATTAGATAACTACCTCAAAGAATAAGTTAAAAAAAAAAATAAGTGCCCTTGCCCGGGCTCGAACCCACGACCTCTCGTTAACCACACACATCCTCCTAGCCATTCCTCCATTACTTCTTTTTCTGATTAATTTCCCATGTTAATCTTATTTAACATATATCTTTCTATTTCTCTATTTCTTCTTCTTCTACAAAGTATCACTATCATCACATTCATCTTTTTATCATCTGCACATAATCGAATCATCATCTTTCCTTCATACATCATATCTATATCATACTCATAATCATAATCTCTGTGATCATCATTATTTATTTATCTTATAAAATCATAACTTACCACCCTCATCATCATCGTCGCTAAATAACATAATTATTTTTATTATTATCGTTATGTATATCAAACCGTTACCATTCATCATCAACCCAACAACGAACTGTCTTTACTTCCCTCGATTGTTATAGCAAGAACAGAAACAAACATATTAAGCATAACGTTCGCTGTAGCACCATTCTTGTTTCATGACTCTAGTCCACAGCCAAAATAAGCTTGGCCCAACAACATATAATTTGGGCCCAACATAGCAAAACAATTTTCGGCCCAGCATTTGTCTCCTGCGGCCCAACAGGCCTAGCAGTCCACACGATTCTTAAATCTGTTTTAGTAAACTTAGCTCGATGAAGTTCGTATGAAACCAGTCACGATATCACACCAACATCTCTTACTCAAATCTCATCATAAAAATGACAAAGTTCCATCATGATTACTAAAAAAAATAGCACTAACGTCCCTTTTCTAATCAACTTTTCTTTTCTTTATTTAATCCCACCATCACTCATCATCATATTCCAAATTATATGCTTTACTTTAGAAAGAAAAAAAAAACGTCCCTAATGTCGTCCATACTTATATTCCAATTGTAACCCACTAGGTCCATTTGATTCTTACTTTAATGATTTAAAACTCCTCATGACCCACTATCGAACTATAATGGAAAATGGGGTAACTTTCCTATATAGGCTGTCGGTAAAAAAAAAATAAAGGCAGCTAGTTTCTCTATGGCTCGTGTAGTAATAGAAGAAGAGAAAAAAGAAAACAGCAGGTGACGGTTTTAGCTTGGTGACGTTTAAGGTGGACGAAAGAGAAACAAACAAATAATTAAAATGGCATTGAAGAAAGAAAAAAAAATGGTTAAGGTATCTCCGTTTGGCTATGATTTATCTAAGTTGTATCATTGTTATTTGATCACAAGAGATATCAGAAGACAGTTTTAAATAGCAGCAGTAGCATGTATGCAGTTTTTATGTGGGTTATATCTATTTAAGGTCCAACATCTCCATATTATGAAGCCCAATTACCTCTCTTTAACACCCCAGTTTTTAACCAGTATCATAATACGAGAAACAGATATATAGATGGTTATCAGCGTACCAGACTGAATCATAAACAGAAGAAAAAAAACGTAGCAGAAGAAGCTGCAATATACGATGAGTTGGGGTGGTGTTGATAAAAATAAATGATAGAGGTGGTAAGGTGGCGGTTTGCTGGATTGTGATTGTGAAGGTGGTTCCTTTGGTTGTGGTTTGTAGGTGTTCTTGCTTCAACACAATCGATTTAATCTCTATGTAATGGACGAATTCCTGTTTGTTAAAGGGATTGAAATGGACGTGTAACAAGATTATTCCGTAATAGAAAGAAACAAAGAAGAAAATAAAAAGAACAGATATTGAATTGTACTAAATTCGATTTTTAATTGCAATTGGATTGATTCTTGAAATCAACTTTTGAGACACAGATAAAGTTTTAAAAGTTGATGTTGAAAGAAAACATATTCATATATCTGTACGTATGATTATATGTAATTAATAATAATTCAAATATTATTTAAAAATACTAATAATAATAATATTAGAATTAATAATAAATATATCAAATAACACTAGTAATGATAAAATTATTGATAAAAGTAATAAAAGTAATGATACTTATAATTTTATGATAAAATAACAACTTTAATAATATTAAAAATATTAATCATAATAATAACATTATTAATGATAATAATACTAATAATATTATTTATTTTAATGACAATAGTAATATTATTAATAATATTTATATGCATCAACTTTCATGTTTATATGTTATATATTTAAAATAATGATATTAAAAATATTAATGTTGATATTAATATTGAAAGTAATAATAATATTACTTTAGCAACTACATTTTAATTATAATTAAATTTGATATCTTAATATTACTTATTATTAATTTTGTAATATGATATATTAATAAATAACAACTACTGAATATTTAATATTTACACATAATATTTATATCTTTTATATATTACATTATAGTAACTATTAATAGCAATCATATATATGTATGTTCATTTTAAATTACACTTAATTCTTATTTTACATATTTGATTTTATTATTTAAATTATATTTTATTACTTTTAAATTATTATATGTATATTTACATTTATTTATATATATATATATATATATATATATATCAATATTTTTATTTACAACATTGGTTCGTGAATCGTTAAGAACAGTCAAAGGTCAAATGTATATATAAACACAGTTCAAAGTTTTTGAGACTCAACATTACAGACTTTGCTTATCGTGTCGGAAACATATAAAGATTAAGTTTAAATTTGGTCAGAAATTCCCGGGTCATCACAGTACCTACCCGTTAAAGAAATTTCGTCCCGAAATTTGAGTGAGGTCGTCATGGCTAACGATAAATATGTTTTCCTGACGAATATGAGCTGATAAATAGAGTTTTATCATTATTGCATAATACAGATAAAATAATTCGATTATTCGAAGAGCACGAATGAAGCTATCACCAAAGAGTGAAATATGAAAGTAAAGATTCATCTTAACTTTTGACAGAGTCAGAGTTGAATTTAGAAAATAAAGTTTGTCTTAACTTTTGACGTCGTCTTGATTAAATTCCGGAATTCAAGGGATATAAAGAAAATCTTCGAAATCTAAAAGATTTGATTATTTGGCGAATAAGGAAATTAAGATCTCTATAATTAAATGCGACAATTTGTCCCGATTACTACATCTGATATTTCCATTATAAATTTACCTTTTCCGTTCCATTAGTTTTCACCACTTCTATACTCAATTCCCAAATCCAGAAGATTGTGAAAATGCTTAATCCAATTCTAATCCTTGTCCTTATCCTGACTGTCGTAACAATCATTCTCCTTTTCCAAGTTCCACAGGATGAATCTGTTTATTTATACTATGCTCTAGGGATTATTGTATTTATAATCCTCCCGTGTCTTTATATTGCTATACGCACTGATATCCACAGTTTGTAAT
Source organism: Rutidosis leptorrhynchoides (assembly GCF_046630445.1). Taxonomy (NCBI): domain Eukaryota; kingdom Viridiplantae; phylum Streptophyta; class Magnoliopsida; order Asterales; family Asteraceae; genus Rutidosis; species Rutidosis leptorrhynchoides. The sequence goes on along the minus strand of NC_092334.1, from coordinate 497,566,528 downwards.
TTCGGTGTTGTTGTTGGGCTTTATATTCTTCCTTATATTTCAATGTCCCTATTCCTGTCTCCTATAATCACTGTCATCCATAGTTAATACTTCCCCCCTTATTTGCTGCGATTTATACTCCAATTTATATTTCGGAGCTTTGTCCCTTCGTTTCTTCTTCTTCTTGCGATTGTGCATCTCTGGTAATGGTCCAGAATTCGCAGATATAAGTTTCAGAATGAACATTGTTAGTGTCCTAAGAAAGAAACGGTAATAGCACAATTTGATTTGTTAAATTACCAAAATTTAAGGAAAGATAGGACTATCAAGAAAAATATGTTCTTAATATGTTTATAGATTAGACAGAACGTAAGAGTCGTGTAACATGGCACATGATGACGTTATGATCTGTGAATCATCATGTTCAATTTAGAAACTCAGCATGACTTATTGTAATATAATCACGTTGATCAAGTGTCATTATATTATACTAACTCATGCTTCGGTTCTAAACATTACTTTAATAACATTCATATTTTAATCTCAAAAGTTTACAGAATATAGAAACTAACAGTTTCTATATGATGTAACACTGATAGCACGAAGAGATTAATGATTTCAGATTAGAATAGTTATGAAAATATCTCCAGAAATATAGAGGATATTTATAATGAAAGATACGATGATATCTTGGAATTTCTAATATCGAAGGGTGGTGAAGAAAATTTATCCGAAAGAGTTTGGAGTTAGAAGCAAGGTATTCACTAAAGATTTCATCAGAAACAGAATCATCAAGATTCTTAATGTACAAGCTTAGTTCTTGTGATTTGTTCAAAGACTCCTCCGTAGTTTGCTCAATCAGTTTTCCAGTTCTAACTTTTCTGAGCTTTTCCAACATACTATTCTTTATCATCAAACTTTCGATGATTAAGGGCGTTTATGGTTGTCTATGGTTTCTGCTGCTTCATTCAGCTTTTTTTCAACATTCAGAGTATTGATTTGTGACTGAGTGCTTTTCAGAATTTCAGAATGAGAGATCATAATTCTAAGAGATAAATGTCATACATATAACTGTTGATGTAGATATGCTGTGAGTTTTCAAAGTACTGATGGCTGATTCCCGGTAATTGGTATGGCAGTTCTCGTTACAAGATGCGGATGAGTATATGATAGGGTTTCAATGAATAAATATAATGATTTGTCAGAGAGATTTAAGCCAAGAAGCAACAAGGTTACTGGTACGTCTGCTGGTAATATGGTGGAATAAAAAAGAATTCTCCGATATCAAAAGGGTAATTGTATATATCAGGATTTATAGTAAGGTTACTTCGAATGAAAAGTCGAAGTTGACCTGCTGGAGCTGTGACAAAATTGGCTACTTTGAAAAGGGATCGCAAAGTTATTTTTGCTAATAAATGCCAAAGGATCTGACGCGGCTACGTGTTAAACTTTTACTCAATTGCTGAGAGTTTCTTAGGTGAAAAGTTATATGCATCAATCTTTTCTTCCGTAGATGAAATGCGGTTGGTTCCTCCTCTCGATTGAGGTGTTTTCAAAAATTACGAAAGGTTTGGACGCAGATTGTAGTCGTCAAGATACAAATGAGGTTTTAGGGTGAAATCAAGTGGCAAACTTGAAGATTTGTTTAGTTTCATATGTTATAATTAATATTTTAATTCATTTTAATTGTCTAATGTTGGTAGTCCTCGATTGATAGTCCACAGTTAGCAATTCAACAATTCATATATAATTTAATATATAATATTCGAATTAATTAATACGTATCGTGACCCGTATTCGTCTCAGACTCGATCACAACTCAAACTATATATATTATTGTAGAATCAACCTCAACCCTGTATAGAGAACTCGATCATTACTGCATATAGAGTGTCTATGGTGATTCCAAATAATATATATAGATGCGTCGATATGATATGTCAAAACCTTGTATACGTGTCCAGATATTTAAAGTGCGTAAAATAAATAACAGAAAGTAAATGATGATAAATAAAATTGCGAGTATTTAAATTTCGATAAATAAATTGCAATAAATAAAATGTATTACGGAATTAATTAGTTAGCTAGGAACAATTAGCTAGGAATAGTTAGCGTGGATTTTTAACAAAATTTCCCATAGTTAATTTGTTTGTTTTTAACAAATTTTATTTTGTCAAATGTTTTCTTCATTTTGCCACTTGTTGGATTCTGATAGATCAAAATTCAAATGTGAAATTGAATGAAAAGGGTTATTCTACGGTGAACGGATACGTATATCAGTGGTTGTAAGTAGGATAGTAAATGACTGTTGAATCAGCTTTGAAGAATGTACAGTGTAACTTATTATGGTGAAATCTATATATTCCTCGGGTATTACCTACCCGTTAAAATATTTTCACCATTAACCGTTTGTACAAAAGAATTTTTAGTTATAATCTTTATGAAAACATATATACATATATATTTTCTTCAGATGTAATCATGGATTTAATGAGTTAAAATGATATTAAACTCATTTGGTTTATGGTTAGAACTAGAATACATAATCTCTAAAATATTAGAGATTACATAATCGCCATGAAGAACGAAGATAATTGATGTAGAACGATACGTAGAACGATGATTATACTCGAGGTACAAAATGAGATGTTGAGGCATGGATTGTTGATGGTACTGGTATTGGTGTTGGTGGTACTATTGGTGCGGGTGATTTGGTGAAGCTGGTACGTTTTGCACAATATTTTCTATATTTATTACTCAAGCGCGAAGCTCGTTGACTTCTTCTATTACTCTGGGATGATTGTCGGTTGGAACAAGCGGATGAATAAGGTTGGAAATTTTGGGATATCATACAATCATCGTGAGATATCCTGGAATTGAGGGTAAATATGGTGTTTCGGACTGGTTCGCTGATAAGTGCTTCAGGTTCATCGCCAAGAGATAAATTCGGTTGGTGAAAAGGATTGCCTTCTTCGCGTCTCCATTGATTAAGTCGACTACCAACCCATCAGATGAATTGGGGTTGGATGATTAGTTGATTCATTCTGGTGACACCGCTTCGGAGCTTAGGTGAATATCTATGTCGGAATAGTTATCGGAATAACTATCGGAATAGCTATCGAAGTCTAAGGGACTCGAACTGGTTAAGGGATTCATCTCATACGATCAGATGAAGGATTTTCGATAAGAAATAGATTATAGGATGTAGATTAGTACCCTGCAATACATAATTTACATATGCATATATATTACTAAAATCCCATAAGTTACAGAGGAATCTACGGAAGCTGTCAGGCAAAGGTAACAATAACAGATACGCTAAGATATGAATTGTCAGATACGCTAAGATATGAATTTTGTCTATACACTATTCATGCAATCAATGCATTAAAACGTGTCCAGACTAAGAATGATAATCAAATGATTCCCTAAGAATGATAATCAGGAAATTTTCGACACGAAATGACAAGCAAAACTTTTGACATGCAGACACGGTCGAAGTCCGGACTCACTAATGCATCCTAACGACTTATCAGTTAGACACACTAATGCAGACCCGGTTCGCTGAGACCACCGCTCTGATACCAACTGTAACGCCCCGTCCTAATCCATCCGGACGAAGTCCATATCGATTATAAACGATTCACAACAGTTGATTACATTGCGAGGTACTTGACCTCTATATGATACATTTTACAAACATTGCATTCGTTTTTGAAAAAGACAAACTTTCATTTCATCGAAAGTTGACAGGCTTGCATACCATTTCATAATATATCCAACTATAATTGACTTGATAATAATCTTGATGAACTCGACGACTCGAATGCAACATCTTTTGAAATATGCCATGAATGACTCCAAGTAATATCTATAAAATGAACAAATACACAGCGGAAGATTTCTTTCGTACCTGAGAATAAACATGCTTTAAAGTGTCAACCAAAAGGTTGGTGAGTTTATTAGTTTAACATAAATAATCATTCCATAATTTTAATAGACCACAAGATTTCATATTTCTATTTCTCATAAACATACGTCCCATGCATAGAGACAAAAATATCATTCATATGGATTGAACATCTGGTAACCGACATTCACAATATACATATTAGAATATCCCCATCATTCCGGGATCCTCCTTCGGACATGATATAAATTTCGAAGTACTAAAGCATCCGGTACTTTGGATGGGGCTTGTTGGGCCCGATAGATCTATCTTTAGAGTTCGCGTCAATTAGGGTGTCTGTTCCCTAATTCTTAGATTACCAGACTTAATAAAAAGGGGCATATTAAATTTCGATAATTCAACCTTATGATGTAGTTTCGATTACTTGTGTCTATTTCGTAAAACATTTATAAAAGCAGCGCATGTATTCTCAGTCCCAAAAATATATATTGCAAAAGCATTTAAAAAGGGATTAATGAAACTCGCGCATATAAATATTGTAAAACAGTTAATAAAGCATTTGCATGTCTTCTCAGCCCAAAAATGTAAAGAGTAAAAGGGAGCAAATGAAACTCACCTAATGTATTTTGTAGTAAAAATACATATGACTATATTGAACAACTGAACAATGCAGGGTTGGCCTCGGATTCACGAACCTATATCATTTATATATATATATATATATATATATATATATAGTTGTAATCAAATAAATTCATGTATTATATCTTAATTTATATATCCTATATATTTAATTTGTATATATTTAAAATAGTTAATATTTATATAGTTTACTATTATATTTAAAATCAATAATTTGTTATATGTAAATTTATATAAGTAATCTTAATATATATGATTATATGTAATATTATGGTAGTTGTAATATATATACCCTTATATAGAAAATATTTATTTTAATAACTATAATGATAATAATGATAATGATAAGAATAATAATAATAATAATAATAAAAGTAATTAAATTAGATAACTACCTCAAAGAATAAGTTCAAAAAAAAAAATAAGTGCCCTTGTCCGGGCTCGAACCCACGACCTCTCGTTAACCACACACATCCTTCTAGCCATTCCTCCATTACTTCTTTTTCTGATTAATTTCCCATGTTAATCTTATTTAACATATATCTTTCTATTTCTCTATTTCTTCTTCTTCTACAAAGTATCACTATCATCACATTCATCTTTTTATCATCTGCACATAATCGAATCATCATCTTTCCTTCATACATCATATCTATATCATACTCATAATCATAATCTCTGTGATCATCATTATTTATTTATCTTATAAAATCATAACTTACCACCCTCATCATCATCGTCGCTAAATAACATAATTATTTTTATTATTATCGTTATGTATATCAAACCGTTACCATTCATCATCAACCCAACAACGAACTGTCTTTACTTCCCTCGATTGTTATAGCAAGAACAGAAACAAACATATTAAGCATAACGTTCGCTGTAGCACCATTATTGTTTCATGACTCTAGTCCACAGCCAAAATAAGCTTGGCCCAACAACATATAATTTGGGGCCAACATAGCAAAACAATTTTCGGCCCAGCATTTGTCTCCTGCGGCCCAACAGGCCTAGCAGTCCACACGATTCTTAAATCTGTTTTAGTAAACTTAGCTCGATGAAGTTCGTATGAAACCAGTCACGATATCACACCAACATCTCTTACTCAAATCTCATCATAAAAATGACAAAGTTCCATCATGATTACTAAAAAAAATAGCACATACGTCCCTTTTCTAATCAACTTTTCTTTTCTTTATTTAATCCCACCATCACTCATCATCATATTCCAAATTATATGCTTTACTTTAGAAAGAAAAAAAAACGTCCCTAATGTCGTCCATACTTATATTCCAATTGCAACCCACTAGGACCATTTGATTCTTACTTTAATGATTTAAAACTCCTCATGACCCACTATCGAACTATAATGGAAAATGGGGTAACTTTCCTACATAGGCTGTCGGTAAAAAAAAAATAAAGGCAGCTAGTTTCTCTATGGCTCGTGTAGTAATAGAAGAAGAGAAAAAAAGAAAACAGCAGGTGACGGTTTTAGCTTGGTGACGTTTAAGGTGAACGAAAGAGAAACAAACAAATAATTAAAATGGCATTGAAGAAAGAAAAAAAAATGGTTAAGGTATCTCCGTTTGGCTATGATTTATCTAAGTTGTATCATTGTTAGTTGATCACAAGAGATATCAGAAGACAGTTTTAAATAGCAGCAGTAGCATGTATGCAGTTTTTATGTGGGTTATATCTATTTAAGGTCCAACATCTCCATATTATGAAGCCCAATTACCTCTCTTTAACAGCCCAGTTTTTAACCAGTATCATAATATGAGAAATAGATATATAGATGGGTTATCAGCGTACCAGACTGAAACATAAACAGAAGAAAAAAAAACGTAGCAGAAGAAGCTGCAATATACGATGAGTTGGGGGTGGTGTTGATGAAAATGAATGATAGAGGTGGTAAGGTGGCGGTTTGCTGGATTGTGATTGTGAAGGTGGTTCCTTTGGTTGTGGTTTGTAGGTGTTCTTGCTTCAACACAATCGATTTAATCTCTATGTAATGGACGAATTCCTGTTTGGTAAAGGGATTGAAATGGACGTGTAACAAGATTATTCTGTAATAGAAAGAAACAAAGAAGAAAATAAAAAGAACAGATATTGAATTGTACTAAATTCGATTTTTAATTGCAATTGGATTGATTCTTGAAATCAACTTTTGAGACACAGACAAAGTTTTAAAAGTTGATGTTGAAAGAAAACATATTCATATATCTGTACGTATGATTATATGTAATTAATAATAATTCAAATATTATTTAAAAATACTAATAATAATAATATTAGAATTAATAATAAATATATCAAATAACACTAGTAATGATAAAAATTATTGATAAAAGTAATAAAAGTAATGATACTTATAATTTTATGATAAAATAACAACTTTAATAATATTAAAAATATTAATCATAATAATAACATTATTAATGATAATAATACTAATAATATTATTTATTTTAATGACAATAGTAATATTATTAATAACATTTATATACATCAACTTTCATGTTTATATGTTATATATTTAAAATAATGATATTAAAAATATTAATGTTGATATTAATATTGAAAGTAATAATAATATTACTTTAGCAACTACATTTTAATTATAATTAAATTTGATATCTTAATATTACTTATTATTAATTTTGTAATATGATATATTAATAAATAACAACTACTGAATATTTAATATTTACACATAATATTTATATCTTTTATATATTACAATATAGTAACTATTAATAGCAATCATATATATGTATGTTCATTTTAAATTACACTTAATTCTTATTTTACATATTTGATTTTATTATTTAAATTATATTTTATTACTTTTAAATTATTATATGTATATTTACATTTATATATATATATATATATATATATATATATATATATATATATATATATATATATATATCAATATTTTTATTTACAACATTGGTTCGTGAATCGTTAAGAACAGTCAAAGGTCAAATGTATATATAAATACAGTTCAAAGTTTTTGAGACTCAACGTTACAGACTTTGCTTATCGTGTCGGAAACATATAAAGATTAAGTTTAAATTTGGTCAGAAATTCCCGGGTCATCACATTGCATAGCATGGTCGAAGACAGGACCTTGTGCCAGACCGAAAAATTATAGGGTGATCTTTACTATTTCTCCTATAAAGGATAGTAATTGCATCCGACACGTTGTGGACCATGAACATCTGCATGTCATTAGACATTGCCATAACAGTTGCTTGTTCAACGCTTTCCTTTACAATCGGATGGTAGTTTATCGAAAGGTAATATACGGAGCAAGTATACTGGACGTGTGCTTTCCTAATACAAGGTTAGCAAGTGGGTGACATAAAACCGCAAGTTTTGATAAATTTTCACAAGATCAATGTTTTCATAAAGATCCAGTTTCCTTAAAAGATCTAAATTTTCATAGTCATGTGGGACTGTAAACCACAATGTTACTATCATTGTTTATACCGTCGTATCAAAATCACCGATGTATAAAGTGTGAGTATAAAAAAGTGATTAGAGTGAAGTGTGATTTAATTTCAAGTTCTGTATTGCTTGAGGACAAGCAACGTTCAAGTGTGGGGATATTTGATAGTGTTCTAAATGAACATATATTTAGTATCAATATCTTTCCAATATGTAAAGCTTTTAGTTACTATTGTTCTATTTTTATGTAATAATCGTTTAAATAAATAAGTGCGAAGACGAAAGACGAAAATGAAGATTTGAAGATGCAAATGACCAAAAAGCTCAAATGTACAAGATACAATCCAAGTGGTTCAATTTATTGATGAGAAACGTCTAAAAATTACTAGAGTACAAGTTGCGAAACGTAAAGTACAAGATATTAAATCATACGAAAAGACGCTCGAAAATCCGGAACCGAGACATGAACCAACTATCAACGTACGACTCAACGGAGCTAAAATTACAAGTCAACTATGCACAAGAATATAATATAATATATAATTAATCAATTATATATTATATTATATATTTATTCAGCAGCCCACGTTTTGTATTTATTGGATGAGCTGGATTTCGAACCTCCGCAATCGCGGAGCTCCAAGGCACAAAAGTACCACGATCGCGGAGCTGCCTGGGACAGAATTGCCTATAAAAGCCAACGTATTCAGACGATCAAACGTACCCCTTTTCTTTCTTTCTCTCTATGTAATATATATTTATAATTTTAATTTTAATTTTAATTTAAGTTTAATAATAATTGGGTTACTGTAAGAAATGTTTTATGGGTTTTAAAGTCAGAACTCTGTCCGTGTAACGCTACGCGATTAATAATTACTGTAAGCTATGATCTTCCTTTTTAAATTAATATCTCGTAACTAAGTTATTATTATGCTTATTTGAGCCGAAGTAATCGTGATGTTAGATTAAATATTAAAGACGGGGTTATTGAACTTTGGATCATAATTAAGGTTTGGGCCAAAGACCGACACTTGTGAACATTGGACTATTGACTATTAATAGGTAGGGGGTATTGTCTAATTGAATGACAACTCATTGGAACCTGTTGAACCTATCTTCAAATTAGTTAATCTAATAATTATTAAATTGATTACGAATGTCCTATTTAGTGACATTTATACGATATCGTTTACAATCATTTAATTAATCAATTGGATTGGGTAATTGATTATTCATTATGGCCAAGTGAATAAATTAATGTATCATGGACTAATTAAAACAGGGGTGGATTACATACAAGGATAATTGGTGTAATTGTTAACAAAGTATTAAACCCTTGGATTACACGCAGTCGATAACCTGGTGTAATTATTAACAAAGTATTAAACCTTGTTACAGTTCGAATGCCTAATTAGTTGGAATATTTGACTTCGAGAATAAGGTTAATTTGACGAGCATTTTATAATTATGACCGATGGACTATTATGGGCAAAACCCATATAGGTATCAAATAAGCCAGGACAAAGGACAATTAACCCAGAGTAATAAATTAAAATCAAAACGTCAAACATCATGATTACGGAAGTTTAAATAAGCATAATTCTTTTATCATATTTCTCATCGTAATTTTAATTACTGTCATTTTATTATTCGCAATTTTATATATCGTCATTGTTATTTATTTTACACATTTTAATTATCGTCATTTATCTTTACGCTTTATTTAAAATTGACAAATCGGTCACTAAACGGTAAAACCCCCATTTTTATAATAATAATAATACTACTTATATATATATATATATATATATATATATATATATATATATATATATATATATATATATATATATATATATATATATATATATATATATATATATATATATACAAATATAGTTAATAAAAATATAGCGTTAAACTCAGCTAGCTCCCTGTGGAACGAACCGGACTTACTAAAAACTACACTACTCTACGATTAGGTACACTGCCTATAAGTGTTGTAGCAAGGTTTAAGTATATCCCATCTATATAAATAAATAAAACTTGTGTAAATTGTATCATATTTTGTAATAAAAATAATAGTATTTCGTACGCCACCTCGCACACATCAAGTATATTCACCAATGCCGAGTGAATCCTCCTACCTAGACCGTCCATTAAGAATGGTCTCAACATTTCAATGCAACCAACGGGTCGTATCACTAGGGAACACACTCTCGCAAATGTAATGACCCGCACTTTTTCGATCGTTCTATACTTATAAGATTAATATTTACATAAATTAAACCTTACCAACATGATAAGCAATCCAAATTGTTGAGATTTATGTTTTTGAAAATAGTTTTACACAACGTTTGACCGTCTAGTTTGACCGATGATATCACGAACTATATAACATATGATAATTATACGTTTGTGTATATATATGTATATATACATATTTAACATGATCTAAGAATATTTTAATACCTCATTTTGTATTAATAACAATAAGTTATAAGTATATTTTGAAACTACTAACTTAAGTTTTCAAAACGATAACCATACGTAACGTCATTTGACATAAATACTTATGACCTATAATGTTTATACATATATCGTATATATAATGTATTTAATCACTTTTTAAGGACTTAAATACATAAAACCATATAAGTATATTCACAAAAGATAGCTATATTTGAATCCTCATTCCGTTTTCACAAGATTTCTATACGTATATCTGGAGTATATGTACCCGTATCATACCTAGCTTCTATACGTATTTACTATTGGTATATACACATCAAATCACCACCAACCAGCCCTTGTTCATGCCCTAGGTATAAGGTAATTGGAATTTGGAAGCTTATTGACTAATTACATAAGATAACAAACTAAAATCTTGTCATGAACACCTTAGTTCCACGTTTTTTATAAGCTTCATGGGCACTTCATTTTGATTCAAATTTCTACATCATTTCTTAGTTAAACACACACTCTTCCATAACCATTAAACACCTTCAACAATTCAGCAAGTTACCATGAAGATCTAGCTCAAAAACAACCCTTAATCATCATAAGAAAAACCTTCCAAGAACACTTCAATAATCCTTTCAAGAATACAAGTTTATTTCCAACCTTTTGATCCAACTCCATTACTCTTTTGGTTCTAGGTTTTTGCTCCTCTTTTACAACAATCTTGTCCAAGTAACTTGAGGTAGTAACTTTGTTCATAACCTTATTCGATTCATATATATATATATAGCTATCTTATTTTATGGTATAAAATTTTAACAACAAGAACATAGTTTGAATGTTTTCAAAATTGTTTGCAAACTAAATAGATCCTTCTAACTTAACTTTTAAAATACTTCAAGACCTGTAATATATCATAAATATATTCTAATTTAACAAGGTATAACTTGGTTTTTCAAAGAACACCTTAAAAACTGTTTTTACGACGTCGGAGTGCAACCGGGGGCTGTTTTGGGTTGGATAATTAAAAACTATCTTGAACCTTGAATTGGAGGTTTATTTTCTGGAAAAATGATATTTACTATGAATATGATAACACATAAAAATTTCATGATTTAACTCAAAGTATAAGTATTTTTAGAAAAATAATCATTTAAGGTTGTTTACATGATGGAAAATGATTAACTTCATAAGTTTCACCAAAGTTTGACCTATGACCTGTGATTTCGAATACAAACTAAGGTATTTACAGTTCATATTCTTAAATAAGGACTCGATCCAAGGAAGTGGCAAGTTGAACCAACGAAAACGGAGTTGTAACGAAGAAACTATGACCAAAACAAAATCGGATATCCAAGACTAGTTTAGCCACGAAAATAATTGGAGAAAAATTAAATAAATCACATCTTTTTAAAATAACATGATATTTTATATATATGTACTCATAATTTAATTTTATATATTTCAGGATCACCCGTAAACAATACGAGAAGATTAATCATAAGATCCCATGATTGTACGCAACACGTCATTTGACAACACCGGTACTTTATGTACGCAACACGTCATTTGACAACACCGGTACCGTGGGTCAAGATTAATCCCGACCAATATTAATACAATGGGGTTTTATTTCGATGGGGGTTTTATTTATTTATTAAACACCTAAATATGAACCATTAAAATTGAATTGCTAACTACGGACTAAGAAGACATTAAAAGTATTATAAGTATATATATGTGACGATTGTTTAAAATGAAAATATATTGATATATATATATGGATAGGTTCGTGATATCAACCGGAGACCAAGTCAAAATATATATATCTTCAAGGCAAAAGTGAGTATATAGTCCCACTTTTAAACTCTAAGTATTTCGGGATGAGAATACATGTATTTTATGTTTTACGTTATGGACACAAGTAACTGAAAAATATATTCTACGTTGAGTTGTACCACTGGCATACTTCCCTGTAGCTTGGTAACTATTATTTACAGCGGTATTGTAAACGCGAATCCTGTTGATAGATCTATCGGGCCTGACAACCCCAACCGGACTGGACGACCAGTATTCAACGGTTGCACAGTACTTCGTTTCGTGACTACACTTGGTACGGTGTAGTAAGAATTCATAATAAAGGGAATATGCGACGTGATTAAATGTTAAGTATGGTTATCAAGTGCTCAACCACTTAGAATATTTTTATTAAAATGTTTATATATGAAATCTTGTGGTCTATATATTTATATCGCTGCCGGCATTAAACCTATATCTCACCAACTTTATGTTGACGTTTTAAACATGTCTATTCTCAGGTGATAACTAAAAGCTTCCGCTGCAACATGTTGAATTTAAACAAGATCTTGAGTATGCATATTTGTGTCAAAAATAAAACTGCATATCGGAGGATTTGTAATGTAAAATATGCTAGAAATCGTATTGTTATCATCACATGTAAAGTTTGTAAGTCTAAGATTATCGCTAAACGATAATCATCTTTTTATTGTCTAAAGCTTGTATTAAAATAAGAGTTATGGTTTGTAATGTAAAATAAATGCAGTTGTTCTTTTAAAAATGTCGCATATAGAGGTCAATACCTCGCAATGAAATCATACGTTATCTAACTCGTTCTTATGGTTAAGGACGGGTTATGACATGTGGTATCAGAGCGGTGGTCTTAGCGAACCAGGTTTGCATTAGTGTGTCTAACTGATAAGTCGTTAGGATACATTAGTAAGTCTGGACTTTGACCGGGTCTGATTTAAAAACCATTGCTTATCATTGTTGGTTAAAATTTATATGTAAATATTATGTAGTACTAATGGGTTAGTTGTTGTGTGATAGATGTCGGGCTCAAAACTTGTTATCACATTCAGCGACTCCGAATCAGAATCTTCAGATGGTGTTCCAGTCATTAACCTATCCGATGACGAAAATGATATCTTTGGGGAAGACTCACAAATTCCGGATGAACCAACTATAAAGAACTCGGAAAGTGAACCCGAGGAGGAAAGTGAACCCGAGGAGGAAAGTGAACCCGAGGAAGAAATACAGGAAATTACAAAAGACAAGTTCGAACTAGGAAAGAAACGAAAGGCTAATGAATTAGAAAATTCAAATCCCGAGTTTAGTGAGGATGATGTGGCACCAACTCCACTAGACACTACCACCCCTATTCCCGCTATCTCTATTCGTTCTATCCCGGCATCTAGTTCTTCAGCCCCACCGCCAAAATATAGGCAGACAGCTAGGATAAGCGTTAGGCCATTCCTTGAACCTAAACGTCCTAGAAAATAGACCAAACGATGCACTGCCGTATTAAACCATGAGATCATATAATGTTTTGTATAATATTACTAGTGTGGTTTGCTTAATATTCGATGTAAGATAAGCATATGTAAAATAGTGAAGTATGAAATGCAATAATTTTCCATGGTTAAGTATTATTTAGATGGTAGTAATTGGTTCTGTACTAAGCTATTAAGTATGGACATTAACGGGTAGGTACTACCCTAGATATAATTATAAAATGCTAATAAGAAGAAAAGGCTTTTATAATAATACCTGGTTCATATTATTAACAAGCTATAATGTACTATAAATACACACTACATCTATAATAATCCATGTGAATAATTATTTTCTTTCATTAGGAAATGGCGCGATTGAATCGAATGACGGAACAAGAAGTCGAGGAATTCATCAACCAACGAGTGAACGACAGAATGTTATGGGTCGAGGCTGCAAGAGCTGCTGCAGTTAACCCAAATCCTCGTGTAGGATGCACCTACAAAACTTTTCAAGCTTGCAAGCCCTCATCATTCAGTGGAACAGAAGGACCGATCGGATTAACCCGGTGGATAGAAAAGATGGAGACTGTGTTTAAAATCAGTGGTTGTGTTGAAAAGGACATGACCAAGTATGCATCGTGCACTTTACAAGATAGTGCACTCACGTGGTGGAAAAATTTTGTGAAGGCTGTAGGAGGAGATGTAGCTTATGATAATCCATGGGAAGAATTCAAAACAATGTTAATCAACGAGTATTGTCCAAGAAACGAGGTTAGGAAGTTGGAAGATGAATTACGAAGCCTGAAGGTTGTTGGTACTGAAATCACCAACTACAATCAGCGATTCATGGAATTAGTTTTGCTATGTCCTGAATTGGTTCCAACCGAAGAACGGAAGATTGAAATGTACAAAGATGGTTTGCCCACAAAGGTCAAGGCAAACGTTACAGCATCGAAACCTAAGACAATTCATGAAGCTATAACCATGGCAAACGAGCTAATGGATCAGGTCATCTTGGATAAGAAAGCATCCAATACTGATGTGAAGGTATCAGGTAACAAAAGAAAGTAGAATGGAAGTTATGATCGAGGTAATCAACAATAATCTTTTAAGAAACAAGAAACCACGCAAGGTGCGGGTAGTGGTTCAGGCTTTGGTTACAAAGGACAAAATCCTTTATGTAACCGATGCCACAAACATCACTCTGGCTACTGTAATGTGGTATGCAACAAATGTAATCGAAAGGGTCATCTTGCTGAAGATTGTAGGGCTCTCGTTACAAATACAAATGGTATCAAGACTCCTGCCACCAATGCAAATAGAACTGCTTTGGCTACCATTACTTGTTATGGGTGTGGAAAACAGGGTCATTATAAGAGCCAGTGTCCGAATCCAGAGAAGAATAATGGATCTGCACGAGGAAGAGCATTTGTTATTAATGCTAGAGAGGCGTGTGAAGACCCGGAGCTTGTTACGGGTACGTTTACCATTAATAACTTATCCGCATCTATTATATTTGATACTGGTGCTGATAGAAGTTACGTGTGTAGAGACTTTCACGCTAAATTGAATTGTTCATCATTACCTCTAGATGCTAAGTACATGATTGAGTTAGCTAATGGTAAACTAATTAAAGCCGATAAAATTTGTCGTGATTGTAAAATAAATTTAGCCGGTGAAACGTTTAAAATTGACTTGATACCCATAGAATTAGGAAGTTTTGATGTAATAGTCGGCATGGACTGGATGTCCAAAGTAGGAGCTGAAGTTGTGTGTGCCAAGAAGGCAATTCGCATTCCTTGTAAGGATAAAATGCCGGTGATGATTTATGGAGAGAAGGGTAACTCAAAGCTAAAACTCATTAGCTGTTTGAAAGCCAAGAAGTGTTTAGAAAAGGGATGTTATGCTATTCTAACACATGTTAATAAAGTCGAAAAGAAAGAAAAAGAGAAGTGCATCAACGACGTGCCTGTGGCAAGAGATTTTCCTGAAGTTTTTCCGGAAGAGTTGCCGGGATTACCTCCATTTAGATCTGTAGAATTTCAAATAGATTTAGTACCAGGAGCTGCACCAGTTGCCCGTGCTCCATATAGACTTGCACCGTCCGAGTTAAAAGAACTTCAGAGTCAGTTAAAAGAATTACTGGATCGTGGATTCATACGACCAAGTACTTCACCGTGGGGAGCTCCGATTTTATTTGTTAAAAAGAAAGATGAATCTTTTAGGATGTGTATAGATTATCGTGAATTAAATAAGTTAACTATCAAAAATCGGTATCCACTACCGAGAATTGACGACTTATTTGATCAACTCCAAGGATCATGTGTGTACTCAAAAATTGACCTAAGGTCGGGCTATCATCAATTACGTGTCAAAGAAGAGGACATTCCGAAAACTGCTTTTTGGACACGTTATGGTCATTACGAATTTTTGGTCATGCCGTTTGGATTGACGAATGCGCCAGCTGTATTCATGGACCTCATGAATCGAGTTTGTAGTCCATATTTAGATAAGTTTGTTATCGTTTTCATTGATGATATTCTTATCTATTCCAAGAGTGAGCAAGAGCATGAGCAGCATTTAAGGTTGATATTAGAGTTGTTGAGAAAAGAACAGCTATATGCTAAATTTTCTAAATGTGCTTTCTGGTTGAAAGAAGTGCAATTTCTTGGCCACGTTGTTAGTAGCAAAGGAATTCAGGTTGATCCAGCAAAAATTGAAGCCATTGAAAAATGGGAGACTCCTAAGACACCAACGCAGATACGCCAATTTTTGGGTTTAGCCGGTTATTATAGAAGGTTTATTCAAGATTTTTCCCGAATAGCCAAGCCGTTGACAGCGTTAACGCAAAAAGGGAAGAAATATGAATGGACCTCTGAGCAGGAGAGTGCATTTCAATTACTAAAGAAGAAGTTAACTACGGCGCCTATTTTATCGTTACCAGAAGGGAACGATGATTTTGAAATATATTGTGACGCTTCGCGACAAGGTTTTGGTTGCGTTCTTATGCAACGGAAGAAAGTTATTGCATACGCATCCCGACAATTGAAGATTCACGAGCGAAATTATACGACGCATGATCTAGAACTGGGAGCAGTCGTGTTTGCATTGAAGATATGGAGACACTACTTGTATGGGGTTAAATGCACTGTGTTTACTGATCATAAAAGCCTTCAACATATTTTTGATCAGAAACAGCTGAACATGAGGCAACGTAGGTGGGTCGAGTTAATAAACGACTATGATTGTGAAATTCGTTATCATCCCGGGAAAGCGAATGTGGTGGCTGACGCACTAAGCAGAAAGGAACGAGAACCAATTCGAGTACGAGCGATGAACATAAAAATTCGCATGAATCTCAACTCACAAATCAAAGAAGTTCAACGAGAAGCACTTACTAAAGAAAATATAGGAAATGAAATAATGAAGAAGTATGAGAAGCAACTCGCTATACGGGAAGATGGAATTCGATATTTTGCAAATCGTATTTGGGTACCGAAGTTGGGTGGATTAAGGAAGTTGATATTGAACGAGGCACATAAGACAAGATACTCGATACATCCTGGAGTTGGAAAGATGTACCAAGATCTTAAGACACATTATTGGTGGCCTAAATTAAAGACAGACGTTGCAACATATGTTGGGGAGTGTTTAACTTGTTCCAAAGTCAAAGCAGAACACCAAAAGCCGTCAGGGTTACTTCAACAACCAGAAATCCCAGAATGGAAATGGGATGGTATTACCATGGATTTCATCACGAAGTTACCAAAGACTGCCTGGGGATACGACACCATTTGGGTGATTGTTGATCGTCTTACCAAATCTGCACATTTCTTGCCTATAAAGGAAACGGATAGAATGGAGAAATTATTACGATTGTATATAAAGGAAATTGTTTCAAGGCATGGAATACCTATTTCCATTATATCCGATCGTGATAGTAGATTTACCTCAAAGTTCTGGCAATCACTACAGGAGGCACTAGGAACTCGTTTGGATATGAGTACCGCATATCATCCGCAAACTGACGGGTAGAGTGAAAGAACAATTCAGACTCTTGAAGACATGCTCAGGGCATGTGTGATCGATTTTGGAAACGGATGGGATAAGTATTTACCGTTAGCAGAATTCTCGTATAATAATAGTTATCATGCGAGCATTAAAGCTGCACCATTCGAAGCACTGTATGGAAGGAAGTGTAGATCTCCTATTTGTTGGAATGAAGTAGGAGATCGACAATTAACTGGTCCCGAGATCATACACTAAACGACTGAGAAGATAGTACAAATTAAGGAGAGATTGAAAACAGCCCGTAGTCGCCAAAAGAGCTACGCCGATGTCCGAAGGAAACCATTAGAGTTTTAGATCGGTGACATGGTTATGTTAAAGGTGTCACCATGGAAAGGTGTAATACGCTTCGGAAAAAGGGGTAAACTGAACCCAAGATATGTAGGCCCGTTCAAGATCATCGAACGCATTGGACCGGTAGCTTATCGACTCGAGTTACCGCAACAACTCGCCAGAGTACATAATACATTTCACGTCTCGAACCTTAAGAAGTGTCTTGCAAAGGAAGATCTCACCATTCCTCTTGAAGAAATCCATGTCGATGAGAAACTACAATTCATCGAAGAACCAATCGAAATCATGGACCGTGAAGTTAAACAGCTCAAGCAGAGCAACATACCGATCGTTAAGGTTCGTTGGAATGCTCGAAGAGGTCCTGAGTTTACTTGGGAATGAGAGGATCAGATGAAACAAAAGTATCCACACTTGTTTCTCGATGACGCAAAATAGGTACAATTTTAAAATTTCGGGACGAAATTTATTTAACGGGTAGGTACTGTAATGACCCGCACTTTTTCGATCGTTCTATACTTATAAGATTAATATTTACATAAATTAAACCTTACCAACATGATAAGCAATCCAAATTGTTGAGATTTATGTTTTTGAAAAGAGTTTTACACAACGTTTGACCGTCTAGTTTGACCGATGATATCACGAACTATATAACATATGATAATTATACGTTTGTGTATATATATGTATATATACATATTTAACATGATCTAAGAATGTTTTAATACCTCATTTTGTATTAATAACAATAAGTTATAAGTATATTTTGAAACTACTAACTTAAGTTTTCAAAACGATAACCATACGTAACGTCATTTGACATAAATACTTATGACCTATAATGTTTATACATATATCATATATATAATGTATTTAATCACTTTTTAAGGACTTAAATACATAAAACCATATAAGTATATTCACAAAAGATAGCTATATTTGAATCCTCATTCCGTTTTCACAAGATTTCTATACGTATATCTGGAGTATATGTACCCGTATCATACCTAGCTTCTATACGTATTTACTATTGGTATATACACATCAAATCAACACCAACCAGCCCTTGTTCATGCCCTAGGTATAAGGTAATTGGAATTTGGAAGCTTATTGACTAATTACATAAGATAACAAACTAAAATCTTGTCATGAACACCTTAGTTCCACGTTTTTTATAAGCTTCATGGGCACTTCATTTTGATTCAAATTTCTACATCATTTCTTAGTTAAACACACACTCTTCCATAACCCTTAAACACCTTCAACAATTCAGCAAGTTACCATGAAGATCTAGCTCAAAAACAACCCTTAATCATCATAAGAAAAACCTTCCAAGAACACTTCAATAATCCTTTCAAGAATACAAGTTTATTTCCAACCTTTTGATCCAACTCCATTACTCTTTTGGTTCTAGGTTTTTACTCCTCTTTTACAGCAATCTTGTCCAAGTAACTTGAGGTAGTAACTTTGTTCATAACCTTATTCGATTCATATATATATATAGCTATCTTATTTTATGGTATAAAATTTTAACAACAAGAACATAGTTTGAATGTTTTCAAAATTGTTTGCAAACTAAATAGATCCTTCTAACTTAACTTTTAAAATACTTCAAGACCTGTAATATATCATAAATATATTCTAATTTAACAAGGTATAACTTGGTTTTTCAAAGAACACCTTAAAAACTGTTTTTACGACGTCGGAGTGCAACCGGGGGCTGTTTTGGGTTGGATAATTAAAAACTATCTTGAACCTTGAATTGGAGGTTTATTTTCTGGAAAAATGATATTTACTATGAATATGATAACACATAAAAATTTCATGATTTAACTCAAAGTATAAGTATTTTTAGAAAAATAATCATTTAAGGTTGTTTACATGATGGAAAATGATTAACTTCATAAGTTTCACCAAAGTTTGACCTATGACCTGTGATTTCGAATACAAACTAAGGTATTTACAGTTCATATTCTTAAAGAAGGACTCGATCCAAGGAAGTGGCAAGTTGAACCAACGAAAACGGAGTTGTAACGAAGAAACTATGACCAAAACAAAATCGGATATCCAAGACTAGTTTAGCCACGAAAATAATTGGAGAAAAATTAAATAAATCACATCTTTTTAAAATAACATGATATTTTATATATATGTACTCATAATTTAATTTTATATATTTCAGGATCATCCGTAAACAATACGAGAAGATTAATCATAAGATCCGATGATTGTACGCAACACGTCATTTAACAACACCGGTACTTTATGTACGCAACACGTCATTTGACAACACCGGTACCGTGGGTCAAGATTAATCCCGATCAATACGAATACAATGGGGTTTTATTTAGATGGGGGTTTTATTTATTTATTAAACACCTAAATATGAACCATTAAAATTGAATTGCTAACTACGGACTAAGAAGACATTAAAAGTATTATAAGTATATATATGTGACGATTGTTTAAAATGAAAATATATTGATATATATATATGGATAGGTTCGTGATATCAACCGGAGACCAAGTCAAAATATATATATCTTCAAGGCAAAAGTGAGTATATAGTCCCACTTTTAAACTCTAAGTATTTCGGGATGAGAATACATGTATTTTATGTTTTACGTTATGGACACAAGTAACTGAAAAATATATTCTACGTTGAGTTGTACCACTGGCATACTTCCCTGTAGCTTGGTAACTATTATTTACAGCGGTATTGTAAACGCGAATCCTGTTGATAGATCTATCGGGCCTGACAACCCCAACCGGACTGGACGACCAGTATTCAACGGTTGCACAGTACTTCGTTTCGTGACTACACTTGGTATGGTGTAGTAAGATTTCATAATAAAGGGAATATGCGACGTGATTAAATGTTAAGTATGGTTATCAAGTGCTCAACCACTTAGAATATTTTTATTAAAATGTTTATATATGAAATCTTGTGGTCTATATATTTATATCGCTGCCGGCATTAAACCTATATCTCACCAACTTTATGTTGACGTTTTAAACATGTCTATTCTCAGGTGATAACTAAAAGATTCCGCTGCAACATGTTGAATTTAAACAAGATCTTGAGTATGCATATTTGTGTCAAAAATAAAACTGCATATCGGAGGATTTGTAATGTAAAATATGCTAGAAATCGTATTGTTATCATCACATGTAAAGTTTGTAAGTCTAAGATTATCGCTAAACGATAATCATCTTTTTATTGTCTAAAGCTTGTATTAAAATAAGAGTTATGGTTTGTAATGTAAAATAAATGCAGTTGTTCTTTTAAAAATGTCGCATATAGAGGTCAATACCTCGCAATGAAATCATACGTTATCTAACTCGTTCTTATGGTTAAGGACGGGTTATGACAGCAAACAAACAACAACCGCGTCTCTCTATGTGAGACAATCAGAACCGGCGCTCCCCGCCTCACAATCACCCACAAGGTGGAATAATCCACTGAAAATCCCCACAATCACGCTTCCCGACAGGGGAAATACAGTATTCGCCACAATATCGAACTCGTACTCACTCGACAGTACTATCCGAGTTTCACACCAACCAAATTCGCATCACGAGAGCACTCGCAATGACTGTTACATTCTCTCACGTCCGTGATCTCAAACTTCATACTTGGTCTCATACCGCACTTGGTACTACACGACCACCTTACATAAGAAGTCTTACACTTCACTTGATCTAACACCAACGGAGCTTCCTCGGGCGGCAGTAAAAACTTCCCCACTTAGGATTCATCTCCACAATCTTACCGCCAAGATGATAACACCCCGCGGAATTACCATTTCACAACACACGTGATCATTCTCATCATTGATCGTAAACACCGAATCACTGCAATTTCACTTTAGGCTCTCAGAGCCGTTATACACAACTACTAGTATTATCGTACACGCGACGACATCACACCTTCATACCAAAAATCACAACTAACAGCCCTTCGTCGTTCGCAAAGCGAACTCCACCCAAGTCTTACATACGCCTCTAAGCCTAAGCACATGCCACTCCGCTTAGTCAGTCGTGCATCACAGTTGAGATCACCCAACCTTCCACTCAACGAACCTTTATCAACAATTACTCACTCTCATGGAGAAGAGTGACCAATCCGACCCAATAATTGCATCGACTGCAATATCAACGCTTCATGATAACCTTCGACCTAATCGACCATTAAGTCCATCACCGGCTCACCGGTCATCCTTACCCGTCCATCACTTAAGAGCAACAAGATTCGCTCATCCGTTACTTCATAAGAAGTATTTACCGCAATGCTCTTAAACTTCGACTTTCGCAATCGTCGAATTACTATCACCCGTCGATCACTATTTTAATCTTCGCTGCTTATAAGGGTATCTCACGGTCACCCTAAGCACAAAGTGATCACACCATCACCGGAGTTGAACATCACACTAGCAGGTATAACGGGGCACCTGACGCAGTGTCATGCAGACTCCCACCGCATTCTACCGAGATTTAGAAACTCGACCTTTGGGTTCCATACACCCGATGTCACCCATTTCTCCACAATAATGACCCAAGTCATTCCTACCCGACAAACCTTACGGTTTATTGTCTTATCGAAAGTTCCTAGCGATCACACGCTACCCACAATTTCCACAAGGCCAAAACAATATAGCCTAACGAAACCTTTCATCCAACACTAAGGAGATGCTTGGAAACACCAAGTCTTACATCCTTACACACCTCGATAAAACCACTACTACAAGGGATATTCCATTAGGAACGTTACCCCATAATCCACAATTCACTAACACAATCATCATTGTAAGGGTCCCACTCCCATGAGTTTAACGACCCGAAGACTCCTCGAATCGCCAATTCCAAGGCGACTCCCAACAAGAATCATAACACGATTCTCTAACCACACACTCTACCGAGTGTAACTCAAAACTACAATCATTAGACTTGTCGCATTCCATTACGGAATTCAAGTCTTCGTCGCACACACCCACACCATTATGGGTTATCCTAGTTACGATGTGTAACTAAACCCAATAACAATCTCAACAGTGCACCCACTACTTAGGGTGACTAAGCACGCACCAAACTCGTGAGTTTGCTCACTCACCTTAGCTAATCGAAACCACCGTAACACTTCCCGACTCACAAAGAACCCGATGTGACAACAAGCACATCACTCGAGACCACTACATCCTAGGAACCAATAAAAGATTCCTAACACGTCCCGATTCTACCCCAACCATGCCACGTTTCCTCCGCTCGGTACTCGTCATTTCATGCTTGGTGTCAAGATACAAGGTTGTAATAATGGTGATCAGTCACTATTACAATTGCATACCTTACCATTTCCACATGGTCACGCAAAGTACTTTACCCGGACTGGCGCAACATTCACACAAAGTAACACGCGATAACTCCTAGTACCCGAATGACCAGAGTCCTTACGGTGAACTTGATCACTCAAAACTGCCAAACATTCGAATCTCTCCAATAGATTCATCTCTAGGACACCGCACCAATAGATTCATGTATATACACCTACATACAATATAATAATAAACATACACACGTACACTGCAACAACAAGTCAACCTACAACCTAGGTGACTATCGCTAAAACAATGTTCAAGTTCGCCTACTTACATTAGGCACTAGCTATCTAAGGCACTAATTTACACACGAAATAAGGCCCCACATAATCACACCTTGGACAAACACAAGTCCTAGTTCGTCACCTACTCTAAGGCACTAACAAATCTCAATCCGACCCGTATTCCTACAAGTCCCGCAAATAATGCACAATCGTCAATAAGTCTAAGACTAGGCACCTATTTAAAGGTCACCTAATTTCCTTAGACTATGCTCTGATACCACTTGTAACTACCCCAAATCCGTTTACCAAAAAGGAAGCACATTATTTTTTTATTTATTTTAGGTCCCAATATCCCGTTAATAATACATAACATTTTCAACTCTATTTTAACTGAAAACAAAATATCATAACGTTACATTTAACAATTTAGTATAGCCCTTGGTACACAAATGACTCGTTACAAAAGCATTTGTAATAATAACTTAATCACACGAAATACGGGTTAATACACAATAACCCAACCCAATACCAAGAGCATAATCCTGGGGATTACCAAATCCCCAATCCTCGTCCAAATCTCTGAAAGCTACCCCATCGAGCTCAAGCGTTCCTACACATCTAGTCTAACGACTAGCTAGCCTTACAATCACAATACCTGTAAAAAGGTAAACAACGAGAGGGGTAATCTAAAGTTTAGTGAGTGCAATAAGTATACACATGCATATATAATATACCTACTTGCAACCACCTACTCTGTGATAACCCGGAAATTTCCGACAAAATTTAAACACAATCTCATTTAACTTCAAACTAATTCCGACGATTCACGAACCACTATTTGTAAATAATTATGTATTAATATTAATTTGTTATATTAATATTATTATTATTATTTATCATCATTTACAAATATTATTACTCTCAATATTATTAATATTATTATTAATAATTATTATTATCATTAATATTATTAGTATTATCACTTTTACTAAAAGTGATAAGATTAATATAAGTATCGTTATTTTTAATATAACTTATTATTATTATTATTAATAGTATTATTAACATTTTAGAACGATTATTATCATTATTATTAATTATAATTAAAATTATCATTTTTATTATTAATATTGTCATATTAATATTATTATCATTATTAACATTAGTATTAGTAAATACCATTATCTTTGTTATTAATAGTATTATTATTATTATTAATAAAAATATTAAAAGTATTATTATTTTTAAATATATTTATATTTATTGATTATTATTATTGATTAAATATAAATATTAAATCAGTAGTAAATGGATCAAGTGGGTATTAGGTCGCCATTTTTTTTTGTTGTGATCTGTTATTTTATAAAAAGTGGATTAGGTATTATTAGGTATATCAAATTTTTAATTGATAGTGATTCATATCTATTTCCATTATTTTTCTGCTTTTTAATATTTTTTTATATTATCGATTCCTGAGTGAATAATCATGTCGACCCATTTGGTTCTATAAATCAATCAATTGATCCATATTATTAAACACAGACCTATTCAATTACTTCCCTAATCAATTCCAACTGTTTTTATATTACAAAGTAAACAGAATTATATATGTCGAGCTCGATAACTCTGTTCGTGTTCATTTTTATCAACAACACAAATTCAAATTGTTTTTGAAAATGTAAAAATGCAGAGTTGTGTGGATTCACATAACGAAACTATCTGCAAAATTTTAGATTTTATTTCACAAAATCAAAAACGAATTTTAGAGTTAAAGTTTAAATTTTAAAAGTCAACCAAAGTGTTCATCGCGAAATTCGTATTTGTTTCAATGTTTCATGTTAAATTAATGATTTCAAAAGTTTCTATAATTAATTTAAAACGTATTTCATGTTACAATCATAAGCTAAAAGGGTTCGAATTTTGAAATTTGGTTTTGAGTTCTTCGAGTTCTTAAACGAACTGCTGCAGTTATTTTTTTTTTATTTTTTTTCTTGCTCTTCTCATTTCTGTTAATTAATATCAACGATTACCAGTTATTTTGTTACGATTAAAAATACTAAAACCAAATCAATGCCCTGTCGATATTGTGGTAAAGGTCCCTGGTCGATCGAAGAAGATAAAGAAGTTGAACCAGTTTAAAGCGGGTTATATTATTTTTTCATGGGGTTAAATTCCATGAAAACATAATTAGAGCCATGGTTTAGAGGGTGTTTGTGTTAGTGAGAGGTCGCATGATCGAGCCCCGTCTTGGGCATTTTTTTTAGAAAAACTATATAAGGTAGTCTCCTTTTCATAATTATTATTATTATTATTATTATTATTATTATTATTATTATTATTATTATTATTATTATTATTATTATTATTATTTATGTAATTATTATTATGTTAATTATTATTATCATTAATATTAAAATTATGAGTATTATTATCATTACCATAACCAATATTATTATCATTATTATTATTATTATTATTATTATTATTATTATTATTATTATTATTATTATTATTATTATTATTATTATTATTATTATTATTATTATCACTAGTATCAAGTATTATTATCAAAAATTATTATTTTCATTATCATTTTATTGTTAATATGAGTATTTTTATTATTATTAAGAACTATTGTTATTATCATTTTCATTAAAAAACTATTATTATTATAATTATTATTGGTATTATTATTGACATCAGTATCATTATTTTTAAATCTATCGATATATCTAATATTATCATTAAGAATATTATTAGTAGTATCATTATTATAAAAATTAACATTTTTATTAAAACCATCATTTTAAATAAAAATCATCATTTCTAAGTATTATTATTATTATTACTACTATTATGATTATTATCATTTTTACTACTAGTATTATTATTATTATTATTACAAAACAATACAGCTCTTTATTTGTTATCATTATTAATATCATTTTATCAAATAAATAAATAAATATATATATATATATATATATATATATATATATAACAATTGAAATAATATATATAAACTTATTCGATTACGAGTATATGTGTTAATATATATATTTGATATAGGTTTGTGAATCCGAGGTCAACTCTACATTTGTTCAATGCCGTCATATGCATATTTACTTCAAACTATCGTATCGTATCGTGAGTTTTCATAGCTCCCTTTTTAAATATATTTTTGGGCTGAGAATACATGCACTATTTTTATAACTGTTTTACGTTTAGACACAAGTACTCAAACTTTTATGCTATATACGTACTTTGTCATGCTAAATTCCTGCCATAATATCGTTAATTACTGAGGTATAAGATGCAAGCTTAGTTATTGTGAGTAGCGCTACTGAGAGTGACGTTGATGTTATGCGAGGTGTATATAAAATAGTTATTATTTTACTAGGAAAAACTATTAAATACGATACAATTTTACACAAGATATTTATTTATTTATAGAATGGATATACTTAAACCTTGCTACAACACTTATAGGCAGTGTACCTAATCGTACAGTAGTGTAGTTTTTAGTAAGTCCGGTTCGTTCCACAGGGAAATCTTTGAACAAAGCTCAACGCTATATTAGTTTACTTTTATAAAAATAAAAATATATATATAAGTAATATTATTGTTATAAAGGGGGGTTTTTACCGTTTAATGACCGGTTTGTCGATTTTAAAACTTTAGTCGCAGTTAAAACCTAATGTAAAATATAAATACAAGACTAAAATTAAAGCGTAAAGTAAATAACGATAATGAAATTGCGAATAATAAACTTGCGATAATTAAAAAGTACGATAATTAAAAGTGCGATTAAATAACAATAAATAAAAGTGCGATAATTAGAAGTGCAATTAAATATAAAATAAAGGAAATTAAATATGAAATAAAAGAATTATGCTTATTTAAACTTCCGTAATCATGATGTTTGACGTGTTGATTTTAGTTTTATGCCCATGGGTTAATTGTCCTTTGTCCTGGATTATTCAATATGTCCGTCTGGTTTTTGTCCATAACAGTCCATCAGTCATAAATATAAATTGCAAGTGTCCTTGTCAAATTATTATTATACCCGAAGTTAAATATTCCAACTAATTGGGGATTCGAATTGTAACAAGGTTTTAATACTTTGTTTAATGAATACACCAGGTTATCGACTGCGTGTAAACCAAGGTTTTACCACTTTGTTAACAATTACACCAATTACCCTTGAATGTAATTTCACCCCTGTTTTAATTATTCTAGTGGCTATTAATCCATTCCCGTGTCCGGTTAAATGAACGATTATTCGTACAAATAAATACCCCGCCCATCGTGTCCGATCGAGTGTATATGGTAATTTATAGGGACGCCCAATTGTAAATCTTTATATTAACATTAACAAACTTTCATTTAGTTAAACAAATATAAAGCCCATTAATAGCCCATAGTCTAGTTTCCACAAGTGTCGTTCTTTTGTCCAAACCCCAATTATGGTACAAAGCCCAATTACCCAATTTTAGTAATTAGCCCAACATCATGATTACTTCGTTTTAAATAAGCATAATAATAACTTAGCTAAGAGACATTAAT
This sequence comes from Rutidosis leptorrhynchoides, assembly GCF_046630445.1. Classification (NCBI taxonomy): domain Eukaryota; kingdom Viridiplantae; phylum Streptophyta; class Magnoliopsida; order Asterales; family Asteraceae; genus Rutidosis; species Rutidosis leptorrhynchoides. The sequence continues at coordinate 497,538,261 of NC_092334.1, read as the reverse complement.
GTAAAAAGGTTGAACATAACTTACAATGATTAAAAATAGCGTAGCGTTACACGGACAGAATTTCGACTTACACCCTTACAACATTCGCTAACATACCCTTATTATTAGAATTATAATTAAAATTAAAATATAAATTATAAATATAAATATATTTACGTATGAAGAGGAAGAAAAAAAAGATGATCATATTTGATCAGAATTCGGTTGGCTTTATAGCCAGAGTTGAAAATTGGGGCTCCGCGACTCGCAGCAAAATGCCCTTACAACTCCGCGAGTCGCGGAGAGGTATTTACAGCTCACACCCTTGGAGTTTCTTGCTGCCGACGGTTTTTATTATATATATATAATATATATATAATTAATATAATTAATTATATATTATATTATATTTATATACATAGTTAACTTGTAATTTTTAGTCCGTTGCGTCGAGCGTTAAGAGTTGACTCTAGTCCCGGTTCCGGATTTTCGAACGTCCTCGCGTACAATTTAATATCTTGTACTTTGCGTTTTGAATCTTGTACTCTTGTGATTTCGAGACGTTTCTTATCAATAATTGGAACCTTTTTGATTGTCTTTTGTTCTTTTGAGCTTTTTGGTCGTTTGCGTCTTCAATTCGTCGAATCTGTCTTTTGTCTTCACCTTTTATTATTTAAACGAATATCACTTGTAAATAGAACAATTGCAACTAAAAGCTTGTCTTTCTTGAGGAATAATGCTATGAAATATATGTTCGTTTTTAGCATTATCAAATATTCCCACACTTGAGCGTTGCTTGTCCTCAAGCAATATTGTCTTGAAATACTAGAATCACTTCTTTATTCTTCACACTTTGTACATCAGTGATTTCTATACGGCGGTATAAACAATGGTAGTAACGATATGGTTTACAGTCCCACATGACTATAAAAATTTAGATCCATTAAGGAAATTGGATCTTTATGAAAACACTTGATCTTTTGAAAATTAAATCTAGTTTTTACCCTAGATAAGTTTTCCGGGATAACCCTTTACCGGTGTTTGCAAAATATTTTTGTGGGTTTGGTGGGTTACAGATTTGAAAATTTTAGCTCAAAACTTGCGGTTTTGTGTCACCCACTTGCTAACCTTGTATTTGGAAAGCAACACGTCCAGTTTACTTGTTCCGTATATTACCTTTCGGCAAACTACCGTCCGGTTGTAAAGGAAAGCGTTGAACAAGCAACTGTTTAAGGCAATGTCCCGTGACATGCTTTTGATTATGGTCTATAACGTGTCGGACGCAATTACTATCCTTGGTAGGAGCAATAGTAAAGCTCACCCTTATAATTTGTCGGTCTGGCACAAGGTCCTGTCTTCGACCATGCTATGCAACCACCGTTCTTACGGTTGACACCCGATTTGGTTCAGGTGACCTAATGAATTCCAGGTGAATTCCTAGGATTTTACGTTCAATGGTAATGAACGCATTGAAAATAGGGTTTTCAGAAAACAAATCGGTTTATAATTTTGATCAAAATATTTTCTCGTTTAAGCTCGAGTTTAGATATCATCGAATTCCATGAGTTTGTAATTCTCAATCTTTAAGGTCAATCTCTAGGATTGAGTAATATCAGTCTTAAAAGCTGATTTTTAATCTTTAAGGAGATTATCCTTTCTGGGGATCTGATTCATTAGTCTTATCCAGCTAATTTGCATGGTGCCCCCCCATTGTACGAGATAAATCCTTCTCATGGTTAGGATAAATCTGACCACTTGGCGACCCTGTTTAATGCTGAGGTCCGTGGATTTCCTGCTGATTTTAGTGATGACTTTTCTAGATTTTTCGTCAACCTACAGCTGGTCTGGACGACAACTTCATGACCTAAATCAAGAAGCGCGTGTCTTTTTCGGAAGACTTTACTTCCTTTTAATGATGGAATTGATTCATCGTGTAGATCCATCTCTTCTTTTCTTTCATTGGGTAAAACAGTTTAGTTTAGTCCAAAGCAAAAGTATTTTCAGTTATTTGTTATAGATATATGTGACATATGTTTAAAATAACTTGGTAAATTTTCCCACACTTGGCTTTTTATTTTTCTTTTTATCGTCCTCTATTCCATTTTAAATGAATTTTAACATTTAAGTTTGTTTCTCAATTTATGTCCTTTCCGAGGTAACAATAATTTCGGTGTTAAAACCTAGTTTTATCGTTCATAAATATGTATAAACATGATTTGAATTCATTTAATTGAAAATTTTTACTAGAATTGGGTAGTCAGTATATAAGACTAGGGCTGTTCTTTTTTATCAGAGAGCACTAGATTCTAATACAACTACTGCTTTACTAGTATTTTTAATGGTAACCAAGTGTATAAAGTAAAAAATTTTTAAAATCCGAAAGAATTTAACCCCTTCCCACACTTAAGATCTTGCAATGCCCTCATTTGCAAGAAATCAGTAACAATTTAAATTATTGAGGGTGATTTGTGTGAAAATGATTAAATTTTTACCAAAGTTTCCAAATATATTGGCGTTTGTTTGCTGAATGATAAATGGTGCACATCATTTGTTCATTCCGTCTTGTTGTTATTTCACATGTATTTTGCATCTTGTCGTCAAAATTAGTTGCTTTTGCTGAACTTAATGCCAGTCTTTGAAAATGCATTGTTTTACCCTGTTGTGTACATAAGATAAACTGCAAACATATATACATATTTTTGAAGTTTGGTATATTACCCCACATTCAAAAATTATTAAAATCTAAGAATAAAAGTTAGATAATTATAAAAATGATTACAATATTAACAAAAATATTAAATGTATCAATAATTACAAATTACAAAATAATAAAAAAATAATAAGTAAACTAAGGATGATATTGGTACCAATAGGGGTTCCACGCATAACCATAAGTGCTATAGAATGCTTCGGCAGGGTCATACGTAGGATATGGTGGCTGCATCTCTATCGACCAAGGAGGGAAGACGGGTTTCGGTGTAGGAATATAGTTTCTACCTATATGTTGGCAATGCGCTATGATCTGGTTCTGATGAACTTGCCAATCTTCAAATGCTCTCTGTCTAGCATTTTCGTATTCCTGAGAAGCTATAAACCTATGCATTTCTTGCATCTCATTCCCCCCTCCTACATTACCTTGTTCCTGGTTTCTCTCTACCTGTGGATGTCTACCATTGTATCGTACTGCGGCGTTATTTCGCCGCTTCAAAACTTTTGCACCATGGTATACATTTAAACCTATAATGTCGCGGGGTTCCGGCTCTTCTACTAATAATCCCCCCCGACTTATATCCACACCGAGATATTCACCAATCAAAGTAATAAAAATACCACCTCCTATTATGCTATGTGGACGCATCCCCCGAACCATAGCTGATAAATAATAACCCACACAATATGGTATACTTACAGCGCTGTGTGGGTCTCGAATACACATATGGTAAAACAAATCTTGTTCATTTACCTTTTCTTTGTTTTTACCCCTTTGTGTAATCGAATTAGCTAAAAACCTATGTATTACTCTTAATTCGGCTCTATCTATATCCAAATAAGAGTAGTTTCCCCCTTTGAAACGGTGATGGCTTGTCATTTGACTCCACACACCGTGTGTATCAAAATTCTCATCTATCTTTCTACCGTTTAGTATCAATCCTCTACAATCGGCAGACGCTAACTCCTCAGGCGTATATATACGTAAAGCCTGAGCCATGTCCAGTAAAGACATGTGGCGCATCGAACCGCCTAACAAAAATCTAATAAAAGAACGATCGGTTAAACTAGCTACCCGATCATTCAACTCTATACTACATAACAACTCTTCACACCATACTTTATATACAGGTCTGCGTATGGTGAATAAACATATCCAGTCATTAAAAGAAGAATTACCATACCTCTGTACCAGTAATTCCCTAATTGGCCCGGCCAATTCTACAGCTTCTAAGGGTCCCCATTCTATGACCCTCGGTACCTCAACAACCTTAGAGTGAAGAGTATGCAAACCCCGTTGATATTTTGGATAATCTATCCAAAGTCTGTCAAATCTCAGGTTCGGGTGCAACTGTTCCAAGTGCATATCTGAAAAGGTCATGACTGGATGAGGTACATCCTGCTTGTAGTAGTTATCTACCTCCTGTTGTTCCAAGTTCTCAGCAGGAGCATGGCGGGCTTGGGATGAAGATTCACCCCTTTCATTCTGCAAAACACATCAAACACAAATTTTGTGCATCCAAATATGCATTAGTGTCAGCAAAATCATCAATCAAAATAATTACAATGACATTATCAATTTATATCAAACTTAAGCTTATTTTCACATTTTTATCAAATCTACACTTTTTCAAATAAGCATATACGAAAATTTTCGCCAAGTTCATAAGCATTCAACTCAAATAACATGTCAAAATAATCATTACTAGCAAATAAACAAGTCTCAAATGGCATTATCTTTCAAAAATTAAGTTCATGAATTTTAGACTTGAAAAAGTCCACTTTAATTCTCAAAATCATGTTTAGGCTCAAAGTTTGGATCATTTAACTACCTAGACATGTTACACTACTCAATTTAGCAACAATTCATGACAAAAATCGTCCATAACCTGTTTATATCAAAAAGCCCCAAATTGCTCAAGAACACAAACCCTAGATTATTCAAAATTTGAAGTTTAAGGCTTCTAATCATGTTAAACAGCATCAATCTAGGTTATACAAGCATAATACATAAACAATTTAAGTCTAATTACACTAAAAAGCATCAAAATCAAATTGGGTAAAAATTAGCTCAAGAACACTAAAATTCGAATTAAATGGTGTTTAGGTGTAGAAATTTACCGTTTTTCTTGAGTAGTTCTTAGATATCATCCTTCTCAACATGATTTTAGCAAAAAATTTGGTGATTAACGGTTAAAAATTGAGATTTTTGGAGGTGATTTTCGGTGGTTTTCGGGTTCTTTTTTCGCAGTATTTGGGTGTTTATGTGTGTGGGAGAGTGAACTGATCGTTCAGCTCTTTTATTTTTTTTTCTGATTTTTGATCCCTCCGCGAGTCGCGGAGGTTTTGTACTTCAAACTCCGCGAGTCGCGGAGTTTACTCTTTTTTTTTTTTTTTTTTTTTTTTTTTTTATAATCTTTAACTTATAAAACAATTAAGAAATTAATTTTAAAATTTTGTTTCCCTTGTTATTTAGGACGAGGTCGTTTCGGATCGATGTCCTAGTCCGTCCTTCGACAAAATTTTAAAATTTGTCTTTTTGTAGCGATTGTTTTAAAAGCTAAGATTTTTGGGTTTTTTAATGTTTTTGGCATACTTTAAATCAACAAGATTAAAAATATTGATAATAAAAGTTCTCGTCCCTCCCTCGGGTAAAGCAATTTCGGTTCAAAGACCTAGTCTTCAACTTACGACGAATTTTAAAAATCATATTTTTAACTTAATGAGATAAAGTAAATTTTTGTTTTTAAATTCACACAACATAAATATAAAATTCAAAATTAATATTAAAAATTCACACCAAACTCAAAATTTAAAATGCATAAAATTAAAAATTAATATTTTAAAAATTCACACCAAACTTAATTTAAAAATTTATAAATTCATACCAAACTTATATTAATTTTTCAAATATTTACAATTTTAAATATATTGTTTTTACAAAGTTTACAATATTAATTTAAGATTTAAATATTAAGATTAAAAACATAATAAAATTAAAAATCTTTTTGTCTTTTTATCCCACTTTAATCAATCAAATATTATCAAAAATATGCGCCCCTCTTTTCGGTAAAGTAATTTCGGTTCCAAGACCTAATTTAACTCATGACGAATTTTTGAAATATTTTGGGTTGATTGATTAAAGATATTTATACCTTAAGAATAAACGTTAAATTTCGCAGTGATGTAATAAATTGTTGAATGATATCAATAATTTCGGTCGCCAAACCTAATTTTATTTAATACCAATTTAATACTTTTTAGCGAACAAATTAGCGTTTATTATCAAAAGGTTAAAAATAAAAATAAAAACTGTACATACATACCTGTGAAATAGATTTCTTAGTTATATGATCTATTATATTCATAAGATAGTCGGTTTAATTGGTTTTCCATGGCTGCATAGGCGTAACCTCGAGCATTCATTGTCTTTTCTTCTAAACATATGAACGGTCCGTCTCTGCATAAAGTAACAAATTCGGTATTTGAATAGGTTTGATTATTTGAACATTTACCTCCATGTGACCATTTTCCGCATTTGTGACATCTTTCTAGGTGTCGTGCTCTTCTTTTCGCTGCGGATTTTGATTTTCCTTTACCAAATTGTAACTTATTATCTTCGCATCTGGATCCTTTTCTAACTCCGTCCATTCTTTCTCTGATTACTGATACTAATTCACTCGGTAGTATGTCATTATTACGTTTAGTGATCAAAGCGTGTAGCATTAGACCATGGTTTAGTTCACAGGCAGTCTTCATTTCGTAAAAACCTAAAAAAAATAAAAATTCAGAATGGGGGGAGAAGACTAGTTCTTTAGGGTCTGCTAGGGAAAGACCATACGTGTTCCATTTTCGAGAACTACACGAAAACAGACAATCTAACTCTAACAGAAATACATATTATCCTTTAAAGACTTGATTCTCCCCACACTTAGTTAGCTGTGGTGTCGAAATTGTGATTAACTTCGTTGTCGACTTCTATCGGACCATGTATGTAATGTTTAACTCTGTGACCATTAACTTTAAATTCAATCCCATTTGAATTCATCAATTCTATCGTTCCGTATGGGAAAACTCTTTTGACTATGAATGGTCCAGACCATCTTGATTTCAATTTTCCAGGAAATAGCTTGAATCGTGAATTGAAAAGAAGAACTCTGTCTCCTTCTTTAAATTCTTTTGAACTTCTGATTCTTTTATCATGCCATTTCTTCGTTCTTTCTTTATAGATTAACGAATTTTCGTATGCTTCATGTCTTAATTCTTCTAATTCGTTTAGTTGACTTAATCGTAGACGTCCGGCTTCATGTAAATCAAGATTACATGTCTTCAAAGCCCAAAATGCTTTGTGTTCAATTTCTACTGGAAGATGACATGCTTTTCCATACACAAGTCTAAAAGGTGTGGTTCCAATTGGAGTTTTATAGGCTGTTCTAAAAGCCCAGAGTGCATCCTCCAATTTAATGGACCATTCCTTCGGATTTGATCCTACGGTTTTCTCTAGAATACGTTTTAAAGCTCGGTTTGTATTTTCAACTTGTCCACTTGTTTGTGGATGATATGCGGTGGAGATTTTATGAGTTACTCCATATCTTTTAAGAACTTTCTCAAGTTGATTATTACAGAAATGAGTACCCCGATCACTTATTAAAGCTTTCGGTGTTCCAAACCTTGCAAAAAGACGTTTTAAAAAGTTGACTACAACTCGTGCATCGTTAGTTGGGAGAGCTTGTGCTTCCGCCCATTTAGATACATAATCAATGGCTACGAGTATATATAGATTATTATGAGATTTTGGAAATGGACCCATAAAGTCAATACCCCAAATGTCAAATACTTCACATACTTGGATGACATTTTGTGGCATTTCATCACGTTGACTTATTTTTCCGGCCCTTTGACATGCATCACAGGATTTGCAAAGAAGGTGTGCGTCTTTGTAAATTGTAGGCCAATAGAATCCAGCTTCATAAACTTTTCTTGCTGTTAGTTGAGGCCCATAATGCCCTCCTGTTGGTCCTGTGTGACAATGGTTTAATATTTTACTAGCTTCATCTCCAAATACACATCGGCGTATTATTCCATCGGGACAACTTTTAAACAGATGTGGATCTTCCCAGAAATAGTGTTTTATATCACTGAAGAATTTCTTTCGTCTTTGGTACGATAATCCTTTTTCAAGGAATCCACAAACTAAGTAGTTTGCATAGTCTGCAAACCATGGGATTTCTTTATAATCTATCTTCAATAGATATTCATCAGGAAAGTTGTCTTGTATGGCTGATTCATTTAGAACTTCTAATTCGGGATTTTCAAGACGAGAAAGATGATCAGCGGCGAGATTTTCTGCTCCTCTTTTATCTCGGATTTCAATATCAAACTCTTGTAAGAGTAAGATCCAACGGATTAATCTTGGTTTAGCATCTTGTTTTGAAAATAGGTATCTAAGAGCAGAATGGTCGGTATAGACCGCCGTTTTTGCTAGAACGAGATATGATCGAAATTTGTCAAAAGCAAAGACAATAGCAAGGAGTTCTTTTTCAGTAGTTGTATAGTTCGTTTGTGCTCCTTGTAACGTCTTACTAGCATAATATATAGGTTGAAATCGTTTTTCAATCCTTTGTCCTAAAACGGCTCCCATTGCAAAATCACTTGCATCGCACATTAGTTCAAATGGTAGATTCCAATTTGGTGTTATCATGATTGGTGCATTAGTGAGTTTCTCTTTAAGAATATTAAAAGATTTGATACATTCATCTGAAAAGATGAATGGCGCATCCTTTTCTAGGAGTTTATTCATAGGAGTGGCAATTTTAGAAAAATCTTTTATGAAACGTCGGTAAAAACCGGCATGCCCTAGAAAACTCCTAACTCCTTTAACATTGGTGGGATGTGGAAGTTTAGCAATTACATCTACTTTAGCTCTATCCACTTCAATTCCTTCTTTTGAAATTTTATGTCCAAGAACGATGCCTTCTTTAACCATGAAATGGCATTTCTCCCAATTAAGTACTAGATTTGATTTTTCGCATCTAATTAGCATTCGTTCCAGATTAACTAGACATGATTTAAATGTATCACCGAAGACTGAAAAGTCATCCATGAATACTTCCATGCATTCTTCTATCATGTCATGAAAAATCGCCATCATACACCTTTGAAAGGTTGCAGGGGCGTTACAAAGTCCAAATGGCATGCGTTTGTAAGCAAAAGTACCATAAGGGCACGTGAATGTGGTTTTCTCTTGGTCCTCGGGTGCTATTGGAATTTGAAAATATCCGGAAAATCCATCTAGAAAACAATAGTAACTATTTCCGGCTAATCTTTCCAACATTTGATCTATGAAAGGTAAGGGAAAGTGATCTTTTCTGGTGGCGTCATTTAATTTTCTATAATCAATACATACACGCCATCCTGTTACAGTCCTAGTAGGAATAAGCTCATTTTTCTCATTTGTGATGACAGTCATGCCACCCTTCTTAGGCACGCATTGAACTGGGCTTACCCATGGACTATCAGAGATTGGATATATCAAACCTGCATCTAGCAGTTTAATAATCTCTTTCTTAACTACATCTTGCATATTAGGATTTAGTCTTCGTTGGCGTTGCACATACGTTTTATGACCTTCTTCCATAAGGATTTTATGTGTGCAATACGAAGGACTTATTCCTTTAATATCATGAATCTTCCATGCAATGGCTGGTTTATGAGCTTTCAACACAGAAATGAGTTGTGATTTCTCATTTTCAGTAAGAGAAGACGATATTATTACAGGTAATTCAGATTCACCATGTAAATAAGCGTATTCCAAATGGTTTGGAAGTGGCTTTAACTCTAATTTCGGAGGTTCTTCTATCGATGATTTATATCGATATCTGTCTTCTTCTTTTAGCATTTGAATTTCTTCTGTTGTTGGTTCATATCCATTAGCTATAAGTGTAGCTAACATTTCAGCTTCATCAATTGGTTCATTACCTTCTCCTAAAGAACATTCTCCTGTTCCTTGTAATTCTGGAAATTCTTCTAATAATTCTGCATGTGCATCTATAGTTTGAATATAATAACATGTATCATCTGCAGATTGTGGTTGTTGCATTGCTCTATCAACTGAAAAGGTAACACTCTCATCCTCTATACTTAGGGTCAGTTTCTTACCGAACACGTCTATCATTGCTTTAGCCGTGTTTAAGAATGGTCTTCCTAATATGAGAGGAACTTGAGAATCTTCTTCCATGTCCAAAACAACAAAATCTACTGGAAATACTAAAGTACCAACTTTAACTAGCATGTTTTCCATTATCCCTCTAGGATATTTTATTGATCTATCGGCTAGTTGTATGCTTATTCTGGTTGGTTTCAATTCTCCAAGGTCTAGTTTAGCGTATAGTGAATACGGCATTAGATTTATACTAGCACCTAAATCTGCTAATGCTTCTATTGAACTAAGACTACCCAGAAAACATGGAATTGTGAAACTTCCTGGATCAGATAGTTTTTCTGGTATCTTATTCAACAGCACTGCTGAACAATTAGCATTCATAGTAACAGCCGAGAGTTCTTCCATTTTCTTTCTATTCGTGATTAGATCTTTCAAGAATTTAGCATATCTTGGCATTCCTGAAATCACATCAATGAAGGGAAGATTTACATTTATCTGTTTAAACATATCCAAAAATTTGGATTGCTCGGCTTCAAGTTTCTCTTTCTTCATTTTACTCGGATAAGGAAGTGGTGGTTGGTATGGTTTAACATAAGGTTTATCCTTAACTGTGTTATTTTCATTAACCTTTTCAACTACCGGTTCTTTTTCCTTATCTTGATCAGGTTGTGGTTCTTGTGGAGTAGGAATAGTTTCATCAGAAGTTACAGGTATTTCAGGTGGTTTAAGTGTTGTACCACTTCTTGTGGTAATAGCTTTAGCTGTTTCATTCCGGGGGTTAGCATTTGTATCGCTTGGTAGACTTCCCGGTTTTCTTTCACCTATTAACCTTGCTAGGTTACTTACTTCTTGTTCCAGATTTTGAATAGAAGCTTGTTGATTTCTAAATGCTTGAGCATTTTGTTCATTGGTTTGTTTTTGAGATGTGAAAAACTGCGTTTGAGTTTCAACTAGCTTCGTCATCATATCTTCTAAATTCGGCTTTTTATCATCGGTTTGTTGTGGTGGTTTGTTTTGAAAATTAGGTCTTTGCTGATTGTAAGTATTATTGGATACTTGTTGATTGCTAGGACCTTGTTGGTTATTGTATGGAATATTTCGGTTATAATTCTGGTTTTGATTGTAAATCGGTCTTGGCGGTTGATAATTATTCTGATAATTATTTCCAGGCCTTTGGTTTATGTATGAAATATTCTCTCTTTGTTCCATTGTTAATTCAATACTGAGACAATCTTTTGTCAAATGTGGTCCTCCACACTGCTCACAACTAATTCGTATTGAGTGAATATCCTTAGTCATCTTTTCCATTCGTCTCTCGAAAGCATCTATCTTTGCTGAAATGGAATTTAAGTCATGGCTAGAATCGGCTCTAGCTGCTTTAGATGATCTAATGATGTCTTTTTCTTGGTGCCACTCATGTGAGTGGGAAGCAGTGTTATCAATAATTTTGTAAGCATCAGTTTCGGTTTTCTTCATAATAGAACCACCAGCTGCTATATCTATGTCTTTCCTTGTAGTGATGTCGCATCCTTGGTAGAATATTTGTACTATTTGACAGGTGTCTAAACCATGTTGCGGACATCCTCTTAACAACTTTCCATATCTTGTCCACGCCTCATATAGAGTTTCATTTGGTTTCTGTGTGAACGTAACAATTTCTGCTTGAAGTCTTACGGCTTTAGATGCAGGAAAGAATTGTTTAAGAAATTTGTCAACTAAAACATCCCATGTATCGATCGCCCCTTCAGGTAACGATTCCAACCAATCTTTGGCTTCTCCCTTTAAAGTCCAGGGAAATAACATGAGATATATCTGTTCATCCTCCACTTCTCGGATTTTAAATAGTGTGCAGATCCTATTAAAGGTACGTAGATGTTCATTTGGATCTTCCTTCGGCGCACCACTAAATTGGCATTGATTAGTCACCATGTGTAGAATTTGTCCTTTGATTTCATAATCTGGCGCATTAATGTCTGGATAAGTAATTGCGTGACCTTGGCCAGTGCGTTTAGCTCTCATTCGGTCTTCCATACTTAGAGGTTCTAGATTCTCCATAATTGAATTTATTGAATCGGTATCACTGAATGATTCTGATTTAATAGTTCGTTCCTCAACAATCTCTGTTTGAATGATTGGTGGTTCCGGAGGAAAGTTTAGTGGTTCAGGATCTACGAACCGTTCCTGAATATTTTCTGGATTCTCAATTGTGAGGTTGGGTTCAAAAAAATGGATTATCGGAAATTTGAACTGAAGTACTTGGTCTACTGGATGACGATTCTAAAGAAAAATCAACGGCGGTTATATTTGTTAAACGATGTCTTGATCGAGTTACAGGTGGTGAACGTACAAAAGGTGATGAACGTCTTGCTCGGTGCATTCACTGAATATCCTATTAGTTTTAAAAAGGAAAGAAAAATTATAATAAGTTATCCAATCAATAGACTTTTCTGATTTTGCCCACGTTTCGAATAGCCAAAAGATGCAGCAGAGGGGCAGGATTCGTTTGGTCTCAATATAATTGAGGACTGTTTGGCTCCAATAACCCGGTCCACGTACAAATCCAACTATTACTACGAACCAGAAAATTTTGATGTCTATTAATTTAACCACTTAAAATAAGTTTTCGTAATTTTAAGAAATTTAGATAAGAAGTAGAATAAAATTCTAAGTCCTAAAAACTAGAATGGCGAGAAATAAGAGAGAAAAAGATTGCGCGTCGAAAAATGTCGAAAAAGAAAAAATGGTTGAAAAATAAAAGGTGACGGAAAAATAAAAGAAACTTATCAAAACTTAAAAATACTTAACTAATTTAACCTTATTACTACAACTAACTTAAAATTATAATCGCAAATTGATATTACTAATTGGAATGATAATTGGTACATAGTAAAAGGTCTCTAAAAATATTAAAGCTTACAGGAAAAACTAAATTCCAAATGGAAATAACTTAAAAAAGAAACTAAAATTTAAAAAGGCGTCGCAAAATTCTAAAGCACCTAAATCTTAGTCTAAAGAAAAAGCACTTAAGGAATTCTACGGCAAAGCCTAAAAATCTAGGAGTAAAAATAACTATAGCAAAAACTAAGTTTAAAATTAAATATGAGCTAAAAAATACAAATATTACGCTACAACGATTAAAAAGGAACAAAATATAAAAATATATAAAAAGTTGTAAAAAGTACAATTTTTATAAAAATATTATTTTTATATTATTTATTTTATAAAACTATTAATTTTACAATTTAATAAAACTAATTTAACTAAAATATATAAATAAAAAGTAAAAGTAAAATTAAAACTAATAATAATAATAATAATAATAATAAGGTTTAATTAATAATTAATATTAATAATATCCCGTAATTAATGCTCGATTAGGGCTTCCTTGTCGCCTGTCAGAAACCCTCCGCGAGTCGCGGCAATTAAAGAAGAAAACCCCGCGAGTCGCGGGGTTGAGAAATTCTGTTGACAGGTTTGAAATTTTTACGCGTTTTCTTTATTTTTTTTTTTTTTTTATTTTATGTTTTCTGTTTTTTTTTAAATAAACGATTTTAAAATAAAACTTATATTTTTATAAACTAAAATAGAAATAAAGAAACTTATAAAACTTAAATATTTACAAAATCTTAAAAATACATATATTTTTGTTTTTCTTTTTATATTTTTGAATAATTAAAACGTATTTTTACAAAAGCGAATTTTTAATAAAAGTAACTAAAAATCTTTTTTTTTTTTTTATATTAGCGTTGCGCTTCCGGCGTTTAAGAGTTTTTCCCCGGCAGCGGCGCCAAAAATACTTGATGTTATGCGAGGTGTATATAAAATAGTTATTATTTTACTAGGAAAAACTATTAAATACGATACAATTTTACACAAGATATTTATTTATTTATAGAATGGATATACTTAAACCTTGCTACAACACTTATAGGCAGTGTACCTAATCGTACAGTAGTGTAGTTTTTAGTAAGTCCGGTTCGTTCCACAGGGAAATCTTTGAACAAAGCTCAACGCTATATTAGTTTACTTTTATAAAAATAAAAATATATATATAAGTAATATTATTGTTATAAAGGGGGGTTTTTACCGTTTAATGACCGGTTTGTCGATTTTAAAACTTTAGTCGCAGTTAAAACCTAATGTAAAATATAAATACAAGACTAAAATTAAAGCGTAAAGTAAATAACGATAATGAAATTGCGAATAATAAACTTGCGATAATTAAAAAGTACGATAATTAAAAGTGCGATTAAATAACAATAAATAAAAGTGCGATAATTAGAAGTGCAATTAAATATAAAATAAAGGAAATTAAATATGAAATAAAAGAATTATGCTTATTTAAACTTCCGTAATCATGATGTTTGACGTGTTGATTTTAGTTTTATGCCCATGGGTTAATTGTCCTTTGTCCTGGATTATTCAATATGTCCGTCTGGTTTTTGTCCATAACAGTCCATCAGTCATAAATATAAATTGCAAGTGTCCTTGTCAAATTATTATTATACCCGAAGTTAAATATTCCAACTAATTGGGGATTCGAATTGTAACAAGGTTTTAATACTTTGTTTAATGAATACACCAGGTTATCGACTGCGTGTAAACCAAGGTTTTACCACTTTGTTAACAATTACACCAATTACCCTTGAATGTAATTTCACCCCTGTTTTAATTATTCTAGTGGCTATTAATCCATTCCCGTGTCCGGTTAAATGAACGATTATTCGTACAAATAAATACCCCGCCCATCGTGTCCGATCGAGTGTATATGGTAATTTATAGGGACGCCCAATTGTAAATCTGTATATTAACATTAACAAACTTTCATTTAGTTAAACAAATATAAAGCCCATTAATAGCCCATAGTCTAGTTTCCACAAGTGTCGTTCTTTTGTCCAAACCCCAATTATGGTACAAAGCCCAATTACCCAATTTTAGTAATTAGCCCAACATCATGATTACTTCGTTTTAAATAAGCATAATAATAACTTAGCTAAGAGACATTAATGTAAAAAGGTTGAACATAACTTACAATGATTAAAAATAGCGTAGCGTTACACGGACAGAATTTCGACTTACACCCTTACAACATTCGCTAACATACCCTTATTATTAGAATTATAATTAAAATTAAAATATAAATTATAAATATAAATATATTTACGTATGAAGAGGAAGAAAAAAAAGATGATCATATTTGATCAGAATTCGGTTGGCTTTATAGCCAGAGTTGAAAATTGGGGCTCCGCGACTCGCGGCAAAATGCCCTTACAACTCCGCGAGTCGCGGAGAGGTATTTACAGCTCACACCCTTGGAGTTTCTTGCTGCCGACGGTTTTTATTATATATATATAATATATATATAATTAATATAATTAATTATATATTATATTATATTTATATACATAGTTAACTTGTAATTTTTAGTCCGTTGCGTCGAGCGTTAAGAGTTGACTCTAGTCCCGGTTCCGGATTTTCGAACGTCCTCGCGTACAATTTAATATCTTGTACTTTGCGTTTTGAATCTTGTACTCTTGTGATTTCGAGACGTTTCTTATCAATAATTGGAACCTTTTTGATTGTCTTTTGTTCTTTTGAGCTTTTTGGTCGTTTGCGTCTTCAATTCGTCGAATCTGTCTTTTGTCTTCACCTTTTATTATTTAAACGAATATCACTTGTAAATAGAACAATTGCAACTAAAAGCTTGTCTTTCTTGAGGAATAATGCTATGAAATATATGTTCGTTTTTAGCATTATCAGACATCTCTGTCCATTTGACCGTTGGTCTTTGGGTACATAATAATGATTCAACGACACTGACAGTACAAGGTGTCACGGGGTAACTTTTGTTTAGTCGCGATATTACAAATAGCAACTCTTTCGATTGATATATTTGGTATTAATCAACTTTAAACTGAAATCTTGTGGTCTAATGCTATACTGAACTATTGATTTATGATAAACCTATGAACTCACTCAACTTCGTGTTGACTTTTTAAAGCATGTTTATTCTCAGGTACTTAAATATTGCTTCCGCTGTATATCTGCTGCTTTGATGATGATTGCTTGCTATGCTTGGAGTCTTCATTACATATCATATCAATTAAAGACATTTAATGCTCTAAATACATTGTAATATATTTATCTTCCGCTGCAAAACTCAGTAAAACGTCTCATATAGAGTTGTTCTCGTTTATACAACTGTGATTTGATATAATTAGTCACAAATACCAGGCCCTATTTGGGGGTGTGACAGATTGGTATCAGAGCAGTTTATTGTAGAGAACCAGGATTGCATTTTATGTGTGCCTTATACAATTAGGTACCTTAGCAATGTAGGACTACCACTTTCCTTGACCGTAGTGCCTTTAATTGTTACCTTTAATTGTTAAATGCTACACTATACTTTAGAAACTTTACTTATCTTAGAATGCCGAGACAATCTAAGAACTCTGCTCACTCTCCTAAGTACTATCCAATTATGCCACCACATTTAAATGTGACACCGTTCTCGACATTCCTTTGTTATGTATCATGGTTTTGTGTATTACATATGTATTACATGAAATGATAACCATGATTCGTGAAATCTCTACTATTCATATTCATTACTTTCAAAATCTTTGCTTTCTCGTTATTTTTTATCATTGAATTTTCTTGACGAGTGGCGTCTACGAAACTCTAGAATGGAAGGGTTTGGATTACCGATTTAAAGGATCCTATAGCTCAAGCCCCTAGACCTGAATAGGTCATTACGAATTGAAAGTCTTTAATCGAAAGTTTATCTGATTACATACTTATCATTTTTAATCTAGACACGTCATACTGCAATTATTGCATAAATGGAGTATAGACAAATCATATCTTATCATATCTATCCCAATAGACTTTGTCTAAACACTTTTCCTAAACTTCCTCCGTAAATTACGAAAATCTTTTTGCTATATATACGTATTCGAGGAGACAAATATATCATTCAGTATTCAACACTCATCTTATATCAAAACCCTTTTTCCGATCATATAATATGGATTTCTCACTTGATTCCTCGAGCTCCACAGGCAGCGTAACCGGAACGAACGAACCAATCAGTCATCATCTATTCTGGATGAATTAGGGATGAGTTCGTAGTCGACTCAATCAATGGAGACAAGAAGAAGGAGATCCCTTCCACCAACTGAATTCACCTCTTGGCGAAGAACCTGAAGGACTTACCGGCGAACCAGTTCGGAACACCATTTTCACCCTCATTTCCAGGATATCCCGCCACGAATATATATTCTCTATAATTCTAGATCTTATTCATCTGCTTGTCCGAACCGCCAATCATCCCGGTATAATAGAAGAAATCAACGAGCTTCGCGCTCGAATAGTGGCTCTAGAGAATATGGTACAAAATCTGAGAGCATCAGCAGCACCAGCAGCATAACCAGCACCACTAGTACCATCAGTACCACCAACATCACCAACACCACAAGTACTGTAAGCACCATCAGCATCACCACCAACAGCAACAGTACCAACACCAACATCTGCATCCCACGCCTCAACATGACACTCGGTACCTCAAAAATCAACATCATACACCCCATAGATACCAAGAAATATTAGTAATAATGAGTTAAGATGTATTGACTCATTCTTCCTGAAGAATTATATATGTATACCTTATATATATATATATATATATATATATATATATATATATATATATATATATATATATATATATATATATATATATATATATGGTTTGGAACAATAATAAATCTTTTCGTACTAAGCTATTACGTGTGAATCTTAACTAGTATGTACTACTTGGTTAATTCATATCACTAATATGCTATGATGTACATCCTTCGTTAATGACTTAACAATCGTTAATCACTGCTTCAACACAATAAACTCCATTTCATAAATCAAGTGTAACGACGAAGGTATTGATTCATAACTTCATTAGCGAAATATTTCGCGACGATTATGAAATCTCTAAGGTTTTGGAGATTATTCATTCTCGTTTCAACCGTAAATCAAATGAGTTTAATATTATATTAACTCATTAAATCCATGATTACATCTGAAGGAAAATATATATGTACGTATATTTTCATAAAGACTGTAATTAAAACTCTTTTATACAAACTGTTAATTGTGAAAATATTTTAACGGGTAGGTAATACCCAAGAAATATTTATATCTCACATTAATATATTACATTGTACATTCTTCAATTCTGATTCTCATGAATTATATTCATTCGTATTCTGTGATGAATTATCACATCAAACCATTGAAATTATCATTCATTACTTTTGAAATTTACAACATTTCTTCGTCAACCGTTAGATCCGTTGATAGGTTACATCCTACGTTCAACGATCAAATTCAAAATCCTTGAAAATACCTTAAAACAATAACCAACGATTCAGATTCGTTACCCTAATAGTGCTGATGAAGCAGCAAAAGCTGTAGATGGTCTTAATGACCAGAAGCTTGATAATAAAGAATTGTGTGTTGGAAAAGCTCAAAAGAAAATCTGGTATTGAAGAACGGATTGAGCAAAACATAAAGGAAGCTGTGGATAAATCACAAAGACTAAATCTGTATTCAAAGAATCTAGATGATTCAGTATCTGCTGAAATCATTAGCAATTACCCTGCTCCTTACTTATCTTAAATCCTTACAGAAGAACTTTCCTCATTATCATTTGATCTTAGAAAATTCTAAGATATCATCGTATCTTTCGTTATAAATATCCTCTATATTTCTGAAGATATTTTCATAAATATTATCGTCTGAAATTATATACCTCTTCATGCTATCTGTATTACATTATATTGAAAACTTCTGTAAAACCTAAGTATAAATTATGAATGATTTGAAGTAGTGTTGGAAATTGAAGCATGAGTTAGTATAATATAATGACGTCAGGCCAACGTGATTATATTACAGTAAGTCATGCTAAATTTTTAATGGAAGATGATGATTCATAGACTTTATAATCATCATTTGCCATGTTACGTAACTCTTTCATTATATTTAACCTCTAAACATATCAAGAAAATATTTTTCTTGATGATTCGGTCTTTTTCGGATATTCTGGTAATTTGACAAATCAAATCGTGTTATTACCTTTCCTTTCTGCTTTGTATATTATGATCATTCGAAACTTCATACCTACGAATTCTGGACCATTACTTGCTTTACAAAAGCATGAAGCTTCGACATATAAAGGAAAATATAAAGCCCGATAACAACACCGAAATTACAAACCGTGTATATCAATGCGTATAGCAATATAAAGACACGGGAGAACTAAAAATACTATAAATCCAAGAGCATAATAGAAGTAAACAGATTCCTCTGGTGATAAATGAAAAAGAAGAATGACTGTATATATGGTCAATATAATAACAAGGATCAATACAGGATTGAGCATATTAACAATCTTTTGAATAAGAATTGAGGAAGAAAGTATAGAAGTGGTGAAGATAATGAAACGGAAGAAGCTAATTTTATAGCAAAATTCCAGACACATCAATCGAGGCAATTTACCGCATTTAATCAAAGAAAATCCTAATTTCCTAAATTACCGGAGAATCAAATCTTATAGATTACGAAGATTTCCTTTAATTCCTTGAATTCCGAAAATCAATCGTGACTACGTCAAAAGTTAAGGCGAACATTTAATTTCCTCATTTCAATCTTTTGTGATAGCTTCGTTTATACTCTTCCTATAATCAAATCATTTCATCCATATTACCCAATGTTGATAAAACTCTATTTTTCAACTCATATTCATCATTCTTGTTATAAACAATGACGATCTCTATCAAATTTCATGACCGTGATTTTCACGAACTCCTCTCTATTTTGTCTACCCTAATATTGTGGCATAAACGCTCAAGGTATAAACAAGCTCACTGTTATTCATAACACATTTCATGTGTATTGAAATGCTTGTATAGCATCATCATCTCTTTCTGAGAAAACCTAATCAATGACACTCTTATTAAATCCTTTAGATAACCTCCACATTAATAATAAAATGTGCTTCGTAGAATTTATGGATTCGTATGATTTAAACTCTTGAAACAAAACAATATTCTATCCGTTGGAATTCACGCAAGGCCCCGAGCATACCTGGGAACGTGAAGACCAAATAAAATAAAAATATCCTCACCTGTTTACAAAAAACGCCGATGGATGGCAACAACTAAATTTCGAGACGAAATTTCTATCAACAGGGGGATACTGTGATAACCCGGAAATTTCCGACAAAATTTAAACACAATCTCATTTAACTTCGAACTAATTCTGACGATTCACGAACCACTATTTGTAAATAATTATGTATTAATATTAACTTGTTATATTAATAATATTATTATTATTTATCATCATTTACAAATATTATTACTCTCAATATTATTAATATTATTATTAATAATTAATATTATCATTAATATTATTAGTATTATCACTTTTACTAAAAGTGATAAGATTAATATAAGTATCATTATTAATAATATAACTTATTATTATTATTATTATTATTAATACTATTATTAACATTTTAGAATGATTATTATCATTATTATTAATTATAATTAAAATTATCATTTTTATTATTAATATTCTCATATTAATATTATTATCATTATTAACATTAGTATTAATAAATATCATTATCTTTGTTATTAATAGTATTATTATTATTATTAATAAAAATATTAAACGTATTATTATTTTTAAATATATTTGTATTTATTGATTATTATTATTAATATTATTATTATTATTAATTAAATATAAATATTATATCAGTAGTAAATGGATCAAGTAGGTATTAGGTCGCCATTTTTTTTTGTTGTGATCTGTTAGTTTATAAAAAGTAGATTTGGTATTATTAGGTATATCAAATTTTAATTGATCGTGATTCATATCTGCTTCCCATTATTTTTTCTGCTTTTTAATATTTTTTTATATTATCGGTTCCTGAGTGAATAATCATGTCGACCCATTTGGTGCTATAAATTAATCAATTGATCCATATTATTAAACACAGACCTATTTAATTACTCCCCTAATCAATTCCATCTGTTTTTATATTACAAAGTAAACAGAATTATATATGTCGAGCTCGATAACTCTGTCCGTGTTCATTTTTATCAACAGCACAAATTCGAATTGTTTTTGAAAATGTAAAGTTGCAGAGTTGTGTGGATTCACATAACGAAACTATCTGCAAAATTTCAGATTTTATTTCGCGAAATCAAAAACGAATTTAGAGTCAAAGTTTAAATTTTAAAAGTCAACCAAAGTGTTCATCGCGAAATTCGTATTTGTTTCAATGTTTCAGGTTAAATTAATGATTTCAAAAGTTTCTATAATTGATTTAAAACGTATTTCATGCTATAATCATAAGCTAAAAGGGTTCGAATTTTGAAATTTGGTTTTGAGTTCTTCGAGTTCTTAAATGAACTGCTGCAGTTATTTTTTTTATTCTTTTCTTGCTCTTCTCGTTTCTGTTAATTAATATCAACGATTACCAGTTGTTTTGTTACAATTAAAAATCCTAAAACCAAATCAATGCCCTATCGATATTGTGGTAAAGGTCCTTGGTCGATTGAAGAAGATGAAGAAGTTGAACCAGTTTAAAACGGGTTATATTATTTTTTCATGGGGTTAAATTCCATGAAAACATAATTAGAGCCATGGTTTAGAGGGTGTTTGTGTTAGTGAGAGGTCGCATGATCGAGCCCCGTCTTGGGCATTTTTTTTAGAAAAACTATATAAGGTAGTTTCCTTTTCATTATTATTATTATTATTATTATTATTATTATTATTATTATTATTATTATTATTATTATTATTATTATTATTATTATTATTATTATTATTATTATTATTAATTATGTTATTATTATTGTGTTAATTATTATTATCATTAATATTAAAATTATGAGTATTATTATCATTAACATAACCAATATTATTATCATTATCATTATTATTATTATTATTATTATTATTATTATTATTATTATTATTATTATTATTATTATTATTATTATTATTATTATTATTATTATTATCACTATCACTAGTATCAAGTATTATTATCAAAAATTATTATTTTCATTATCATTTTATTGTTAATATAAGTATTTTTATTATTATTAAGAACTATTGTTATTATCATTTTCATTAAAAACTACTATTATTATAATTATTATTGGTATTATTATTGACATCAGTATCATTATTTTTAAATCTATCGATATATCTAATATTATCATTAAGAATATTATTAGTAGTATCATTATTATAAAAATTAACATTTTTATTAAAACCATCATTTTAAATAAAAAATCATCATTTCTAAGTATTATTATTATTATTACTACTATTATGATTATTATCATTTTTACTACTATTATTATTATTATTATTGCAAAATAATACAACTCTTTATTTATTATCATTATTAATATCATTTTATAAAATAAATAAATAAATAAATAAATAAATAAATATATATATATATATATAATTATATATATATATATATATATATATATATATATATATATATATATATATATATATATATATATATATATATATATATATATATATATATATATATATATATATATATATATATATATATATATAACAATTGAAATAATATATATAAACTTATTCGATTACGAGTATATGTGGTAGTATATATACTTGATATAGGTTCGTGAATCCGAGGTCAACTCTATATTTGTTCAATGCCGTCATATGCATATTTACTACAAACTATCGTATCGTATCGTGAGTTTTCAAAGCTCCCTTTTTATATATATTTTTGGGCTGAGAATACATGCACTATTTTTATAACTGTTTTACGTTTAGACACAAGTACTCAAACTTTTATGCTATATACGTGCTTTGTCATGCTAAATCCCTGCCGTAATATCATTAATTGCTGAGGTATAAGATGCAAGCTTAGTTATTGTGAGTAGCGCTACTGAGACTAACGTCTCTGTCCATTTGAACGTTGGTCTATGGATACATAATAATGATTCAACGACACTGACAATACAAGGTGTCACGGGGTAACTTTTGTTTAGTCGTGATATTACAAACAACAACTCTTTCGATTGATATATTTGGTATTAATCAACTTTAAACTGAAATCTTGTGGTCTAATGCTATACTGAACTATTGATTTATGATAAACCTATGAACTCACTCAACTTCGTGTTGACTTTTTAAAGCATGTTTATTCTCAGGTACTTAAATATTGCTTTCGCTGTATATCTGCTGCTTTGATGATGATTGCTTGCAATGCTTGGAGTCTTCATTACATATCATATCAATTAAAGATATTTAATGCTCTAAATACAATGTAATCTATTTATCTTCTGCTGCAAAACTCAATAAAATGTCTCATATAGAGTCGTTCTCGTTTATACAACTGTGATTTGATATAATTAGTCACAAATACCCCAGGCCCTATTTGGGGGTGTGACATACTCACATACCATAAACATGCTAGCAATATAATATTAGCATACAAACTCCAAGTATAAAGCTAATAACCTCCATTACCGCAACTAGCATAAACAATAGCATATACTCCAAAATATAATATGCTACGCTACAATACATACACAAACTATATGGTTAACCATACACACGTCATGGTGCTATCGGCTCCGTGGTTCACACCATACGAAATGCTATGATGCTACCGGCTTCTTGGTTCACGCCACTACGCATTTGAGTCATACTCTTTTATAGTGCTACCGGCTCCATGGTTCACACTTCGGTGTTACCGGCTCCGTGGTTCACACCTCATTTTATAGTGCTACCGGCTCCATGGTTTACACTTTGATGTCACCGGCTCCGTGGTTCACACCTCATTTTATAGTGCTACCAGCTCCATGGTTCACACTTTGATGTCACCGGTGTGACGACCCGGGAATTTCTGACCAAATTTAAACTTAATCTTTATATGATTTTGATACGATGAGCAAAGTCTGTAATGTTGAGTCTCGAAAACTTTGAAACTGTGTTTATATATTCAATTATGACTGTTTCTGACGATTCACGAACCATTAGTTATTAATAAATACATATGTGTATATATTATAACTTGAAAATGTCAACAAAGTATTTAAACGTATAATGCTTTACATGAACGCATTTGTTTCAATATATTTATCAACAAAATTAGAAGATAATATATTATATGTAAATACAAGTTAATGTATAAATGATATATTATGATCATTACTTTCGTTAATGTTGATATTAATATTAATAATTGTATTATTAATATTATTAATTTTAATATAAATAAGATTGGATATATATAAATTGTTATTATTATTATTACCGTTAATAATATTAATATTATTATAAGTAGTGTAATATTAATAATATTATTGTTATCATTATTATTATTATGATTGTTATTATTAAACTTACTAAAATTATCAATTTTATGATTATTAGTATTATTATTATTATTTTTTTATTATATATTTATTATTATTAGAAATATTGATATTAATATCATTATTATTAATTTTATTATTATTATTAGTATTTGTATTATCATTTATAAAATTATCAATATTATTATTACTAATAATATAATTATTAATCTATATAAATATGTAGTTATACACATAAGACTTAAAATCAGTTCTAAATCTCTGTCAAACTGTATGTGATTGGTAATAACTATTGCTAATTGATGAAAGTAAAATCAAAACAATCCAATTCCGTTTCATATCACACTCAAACTGTATCAAACTTTTATTTCTGTCTCTAATCAATTACATGAACGAAATCGACATACAGATCAATCCAAAATCAGTTTGAGGTCATTATTTTCTTTTCATTTGTTTTATTTTTATTATATTTTTATTTTTTTTCTTATATCTCTGAATGTTTCATCTTGTCGACACCCGATCACTTCAAAAGTGATACAACCACCACATTGTTATTTCCTTATTATTTTGTGAACTATTATCTTTAACCATCAAGCTTCCATCACCACCACTCTACTTATTATTATTATTCTGTTTTGTGGTTCAATGATCACCACCAAGTCCACCATAAACATGACCCATTTAAACACACCACCACAATAAACCCATGACCACCATCGGGTATTTATTCCACAATAAACACCACCTTCTTCCACTACTAATAACCACCACAAGTCACTACCTTTCGTCACTTTCGACTTTCGCCATCTATGGTCAGTCAAGACTCACGTAATTTTTTCTTTTCTCTTTCTCTTTACTTATATTATATACTCCGTATGAATATAAACAAAGATACATGTGGACAGATCATGTACCCGTTTTCGTTTCTGGTAACCATTGACAATCACCGTAAACTTCAAACCTCCTTCACTTCCAAATACAATCGGTAAACACCAACACGTCCCATCAATAAACCCACGATAATACCTGCTGCTACTGCGTTGTTATTTTCATATGTCCATCAAGTCATTGAAACTTTTATATTACCGTGTATAGTGGGTCTTAAATGAGAGTTAAAACCAACTTGTTCTTTTAAACTCCTTCAGATAATGTTAATTTGTGAAGATTGCATGATTGCCGACAAATGCTGCAACTTGTTTAATTCATACGCATCTATTTTCAATTTATAAACCAAGACCTTTTTACTTTAAGATAGTGGGATAGTTAGTGGTTAACATGGAGATTTATTAATTTGATAAAGTTAAATGCAAGTGGAGCAATTACCAATCAAAAGAGTTGATCCATTTAGCATATTCGATATTTTTTTTTATAAACCCCGATGACAAGAACGATGGTAAGTTTATGATGTTGAAGATGATGGTTGATTATGATTATGTTTATGATCGTGAAAGATGATATACGGTAGTGAAACAATGAAGTAAAAATGATGAAAGATGTTTTGATAACGATGCAAGAAATGAGAAACGAATTCATACATATGAAATATTTAGGCGTGCGAGGTTATATAAGAAAGTGTGAGCGGTTTAATGGTTGGGCGAGTGTTGTGATTATCGAAAGGTCCTGAGTTCGAAATCAGGCTACGGCGTAAATTTTTTTTATATATATTAAGCTGCCAAACTTGGGCCAAAATATAGATATTTGGACTTGTGAACTGATAATAGGCCTGTTAAGGAGTTGGGCCACGTTTCCATTTTGTGGTTGGGCTTGAAAAATCGTTATAAAGAAGAGGATATATGGTATATGTATTTTTTTACGGGGTATATTCTTGGGAAAACAGAAATGGTTAGATGGTTATGAGGTTATTCGAGTGAGCGTGAGGTCTTGGGTTCGAGTCCCGTCTCAAGCAATTCTTTTTACTCAAAGCTCTTAAGGGTATACACTCTTAATTTTATTTCTATTATTATTATTATTATTATTATTATTACTAGTAATTATTATGATTATTATTATTATTAATTTTATTATTATTATGATTACAATTAATATAAGTATTATTTTTACTATTATTATTATTATTATTATTATTATTATTATTATTATTTTTATTATTAATATTATTATTGTATTGAATATATTAAAATTTATAACATTAAAGTAAATATGAGGTAGTTTACTTATCATTCTTATTATTATTATTATTATTATTATTATTATTATTATTATTATTATTATTATTATTATTATTATTATTATTATTAGTATCATTTTTATTGAAGATTATCAATTCTGTTAAAAGTATCATTTTTATTATTATTATTATCATTATTAGAAAAGTTATCATTGTTTTTATCAAAATTATTATTATTACTATCATTATTATTATTTGGACATTAATGTTATTATTCTTATATTATCAATATTATTATCATAATAACTATTATTATTATTATTTTAAAATAAAACAACCTTTTATTTATTATTGTCAATATTATTTTATCAATTAACTATTAGTTATATAAAACCATATTTACTACTTATAACATAATTATATTAATAATTTATAATCAATATTATTAAATATAATTAGTTAGGTTATTAATGAGACACATAATTAAAATAACAATTAAATCACTAATAATATATAAATTCATTCGATTACAATTATATGTGTTAATATATATATAAATGATATAGGTTCGTGAATCCGAGGCCAACCTTGCATTGTCTAGTTGTTCAATGTCGTTATACGTATTTTTACTACAAAATACAATATGGTGAGTTTCATTTACCTTTTTACCCTTTACATTTTTGGGCTGAGAATACATGCGCAATATTTATAAATGTTTTACGAAATAGACACAAGTAATCGAAATTACGTTCTATGGTTGAATGATCGAAACTGAATATGCCCCTTTTTAGTTTGGTAATCTAAGAATTAGGGAACAGACACCCTAATTGACGCGAATCCTAAAGATAGATCTATCGGGCTCAACAAGCCCCATCTAAAGTACCAGATGCTTTAGTACTTCGAAATTTATATCATGTCCGAAGGAGGATCTCGAAATGATGGGGATATTCTTATATGCATATTGTGAATGTCGGTTACCAGGTGTTCAATCCATATGAATGATTATTTTTGTCTCTATGCATGGGACGTATATTTATGAGAATTGGAAATGAAATCTTGTGGTCTATTAAAATATTGAAATGATTTTTATGATAAACTAATGAACTCACCAACCTTTTGGTTGACACTTTAAAGCATGTTTATTCTCAGGTATGCAAGAAATCTTCCGCTGTGCATTTGCTCGTTTTAGAGATATTACTTGGAGTCATTCAATATTTCAAAAGACGTTGCATTCGAGTCATTGATTTCATCAAGATTAATATTAAGTCAATTATAGTTAGATGTATTATGAAATGATATACATGCCGTCAATTTTCGATGTAAAGCAAGTTTGTCTTTTAAAAATGAATGCAATGTTTGTAAAATGTATCATATAGAGGTCAAGTACCTCGCAATGAAATCAACTATTATGAATCGTCTATAATCGATATGGACTTCGTCCGGATGGATTAGGACGGGTCTTGACAACCGGCTCCGTGGTTCACATCACAACTCGAGTCATACTCTTGTCGAGGCGATACCGGCTCCGTGGTTTACACCTCAACACTCGTGCTATAGTGCTACCGGCTCCGTGGTTCGCACTGCATCACATGTACCATGATGCCTTCGGCTCCGTGGTTCGCATCATAGCACACTCGCACATACTATGGCACTTCCGGCTCTGTGGATCATGTCATAGCATACAAATAAATATACTATATACGTACATGCATAAATAAATATACTATATTCTCATGCATGCATTCACGTACATCATAACTTCACGTCACAACTCGAAAAAATATCTCGTTAGGTCCATCGTACGCCCTATATATATTCATTATACGTCGTACGTGCTCTACATATATACATCGTATGAATAAACGGGTCTTACAGTGTGTCGGAAAAGTAATCATTCCACAAGAGTGTAGCCATACCAGCCCGATCTCTATGAAGAAATCTTCTTGGATTTCTCGGAATAGGTTCTTGATTTTCTTCCTCTTCTTCGGCATCTAAAAATCAAGAATTTTGAATTGTTGTTGCGGATCGTACGCACTTGTTACTTGTGCGATATCTTCTAAATCGTGATCGATATTATTCATTATGTGGATATTGTTGTAAATATAATGTAATATAATATGGAGTGTGTATTCGTTTTGGAGTTGTAGATTTGTGGAGTATGTATGTATATATATATATATATATATATATATATATATATATATATATAGAATTAGAAATTAAAAAAAAAAGATAAAAAATATTCAAATGATATAGCCGTTTGGGGAATAAAACGAAGAGAAAAAATAGTCGTTGGTCGTAATTGAAGATGTCATTGCACAGCAAATTGGAGGGAGGGTGGTTGGAGGGCGGCCAACGGCGGGAATACTAGTATCGGCGCTCTAGAACGGCGGGACCAAGGGCGGGACCAAGTACCAACCGATACGAGCGGTCTAAGAAAAATATTGTATGAGCCTAATTGTATATGACATGGCATATTATTTAATATGTATAGAATATACATTAAGGCCCACATTTGATTACGTAATTTAATTTGATATCATTATATCATATATCATATTCATAACCATATTATAATATAATTAGATAATTAGATTTTCAGTTAGATTTGGGGTCTTACATAGATTTACCATTTAAATTGATAAATCCATCAACATTATATGTTATACTACACAACTTGTCAATGCATGATATTGGTAATTTATTAATTTAGATGGTCGATTTATCATTAGTCTTAGATTTGTACGACTTAGTGTCTGATGAACTTAGATAAAATTAGATTTAAGAATTAAGTTAAGTTTAATTGTAATACGCAAATAGTTGCTAATATAATACATAATAAACAACAAAATTTACATAAATTTACAGATACTCCTTAATTTACAAATCTTAGTTTGTAAGAGACACTATTTATAAAGTAAATAAAAAGGACAATATGATGATATTTATAAATTAGATTTAAGCGACATTATTTATAAAGTATAACATTTGTAATGATGACATTTCTTAAACTATATATTTTTTTATACAGAGAACATTAAATCGGGATGGAGGGAATACATATTAATAATACTCTTACTCTTTAGTCTTTTATCATAGAAATATTGTTTTTTACTAATGGCTCTAGTTATTGAGTTGACAACAACGCCGATTTATTGGTGACTTGATTGACTCTTAGAGCCTAAATTAGTTTTCACGCAGAATTTAAAACCCGTGGAAATTTGATTTTACTATTTTCACGGCGTATCAATTTTTATTTATTTTTAAATTTTTTTTTCCTGCTTATTGGTCGGAGGTCCACTCAGAAGCAATCTCTCTATCCGTCGAATAGAGTGAGATGATTTTCTCTACTTTTGATAGTGTTTTCACTCTGGGTGGAGAAATAACTTGTCTTTAATCTCGGATAGAGGAAAGATTGCCTACATCTCACCTTCCCCATACACCACTTATGTGGCATTAGGTTTTGTTGTTGTTGTATTATTTTCTACTAAGTATAAGCCACTTTAAAAGAAATATTTATATATGATAACATATAGATTTGTTAAAATAAAAGTATATATGTTACACACACACATATATAGGGTAAGGTTCAATACATAACCAAAAAACTACAGAACTAATTAATGTGCATAGATTTATACTTGTGCACAATGGTGCACATTAAAGAAGTTCTGTATTAAACTTTTGGCTATATATATATATATATATATATATATATATATATATATATATATATATATATATATATATATATATATATATATATAACTTATAATAATTCGTATGCATATGCCACGTGACTTTCAAATAATTACCCTCTAATTACTTGCTTAATTACCTGACATCCTGCCATTTGTTCAACACCTATTCGTCCAATTTTTTAAACAACCAATAAAAAAAATTCTCTCTCTCACTATGCCTATCTTTCTCTTTTGAATTCCTTAATCCATCGCACACTGCAATCTCAATCAGGGTTCCCTAATTGGACCCTTGCCTGCAACATCCAACGTTTCAGATGATTAATTATTCAACTAAGATGTTGATTTCCCTATGTTCATATACTAGGTTTTAAATTTTGCATACAATTCCCAAATAAAATCACCAGACATTCATACCCGCACAGCAATCAAACGATGGTAAATTTCAGGATCTGTAATTTTATTTGTATTTTTCATTTGATTATGTTTTGATAGTTAATTCAAAATCACAAGACATTCATATTTAAAATAAACAAGATCGATTAAATCTTTGTTTTTTCTGTATTAGGGTTCATATGGAAATTGTTAGATGATTGTGCGATGAAGCTATGATTTGTTGAAATACAAAATAAACAAGATCGATATTGTATATTGCTTGATTTGATAGAGTGATAGTTTGCACTGATTCACAATGTTTGCTGAAAAGAAATCCACGAAAACACGTAAGGTATGACCTAAAATAGTCTCATTTGTTTTTCTTCTAAATTTAGGTGCTTTTTATATGTGTATCTTAATTTTTGGTTAGCGATGTTGGCAAATATTCAAACTGAATTTACGCCTTTCACAAAATGAGAGATAACTATTAGTGGCATACCTCTAATACATCAATTGATAAAATCCTTTTATACAAATATTTGGTTATCCATCATTGGTGTATTTGGTTCCCTTTCCACTGTTTTTGGTATTTGTATGTACATACAAAATCATTTTCTTTTGAATCAAATATTTGGTCAACTTATTGATAGGTTATCTTAAACCTTACTATTTTCTTTTATGTATGAAATAGTTATACTTGTATAATATAACATCGAGTTTTCTAATAATACATTTAGGGTACTTGGGTTTTATGACTCACTTTCGCATCCATTGTCTTTCTTGAAATATTTCTTTTATCGTTCCTTTTTTGAATCTTGCATCGTGCAGTAGAGGTGGAAAATCCTGTAGGCTTAGGTAGTGGACTAAACGGGTTAAAATGGTCAAGAAAGACATTTTCTGTCTCTGCAAGCAGGTTATCGTGTTGATGGTGATTGGTGAGGTAAAGTCTATTATCAATATTGTGATAATATCTATATAGGTTTTTTAAACTGTCATATGGTGGTAATTTTCTGTTTTTCTAATGCAGGTAACTACAATGTTTCATTTGGATCGACCAATATATCTATATCAATTTTTTTAATGTCATATGTTACTATGATACTGGATTTTATCGTGTTTCATAAGCATCAGAAGCATCCTTGATTATGGCCATTGTATCTTGAAGCCATCATCTTAATCAGAATTTTGTTTTGTTGGTAATAAGTAACCAACACCGCTTCATGCTTGCTAGCCCAACAATAATAAAATAAAGTATAAAAGAATTTAAGTTAAAACGTGGTGACCTGCATAAGTATAAACGACATCTGTTTTTGCTGCCTACTTGCCTTAAATCTGAATTAGAGGACATCAAAAGATTTTTCACATGATGCGTTTGCAATTTTATATATGTTAAGCTCGTCTTATAATGTTACGAGTTTGGTGATCATTATCACAGTGCTTTTTTATTTGTTTTTTTACTGTAAGCTTATGTATCTCTTAGTCTAAGTGGTTATAAATACGATTTAACTGTGTTTGCTTCTGTAGGAGAGACGTGGGAAAGAACCTTTTTTGTAAGCAACAGGACATGCAATTAGCAATATAGTAGCTATTGCAGAGACTATCAAGGTTCGCTACTCAAATTACTTGTCTTATTTCTTTCTTTTATCTTGTCCATTTCTTTATATGTGCAGTGTTAGTAAGTTACACTTATTTTGAACATAGAAACCTTCCTCGATTGCATCAAGATACTGAAATTAGCTCAATAAGCATAACTGATGTATGGGAACCTATTGAAGAGGGCATTTTGCTGTGAGTTTAAAAACTTCTTTTAAGTTTTAGGAGTTGTGGCAAGAAATGATTTTATGCTTTATGTCACCAACAATATTGTAAAATGTTATGCTTAAATATCAGGCATGTTGGCAGAGTGCATCTTTGGCATTCCTTTAGGACTAGCTCTGGTATTTGCAGCTGATTAGAGCATCATGGTCATTATTCATTTTTGTCCTTTTTAATAGTTAGATCCTTTCTTATTAATAATAATAATATTCAAGATCATTTTGCAGGGTACATGGATTCATATTGCAACTATGGTACAAAAGTCATACTAAAAATTCTTCCTTTTTTACAGAACTAACAAACGCCAAAGAGGTACTTTATACTAAGGACTGCTAATCTGCTATGTGTTTCTTTAGTTTTCTTAATACAGGTGGTAGAACAAAAACTTTGGGCAACAAGTATTAATATGAGTCCAGATCGATACAATTTCATAAACGAGTTCAGGTATTTTAGTAGTAGGATTTAGAATGGGCCAGACCTGTAAAACTGGATTGGGCGACCCACCAACACTTATTTGACCCATTTTCCCTATTACTAATAAAGTAAAACCAAAATTGATTGGTTAGTAGAAATTTCAAACACCGTAAAATTATTACTGGATGTCACAATTTAGCTCAACTTAATGTGTGTATGTTTGCTTTCTTGACCTTGGCTGGCAAGAAAATTTTAAAAATGGTCAGGTAATAAATGTGGTTGAACTGCAATTTAAAGGATGACAAATGAAAGACTTTTTTACCTGACTCTCCCGTCCTGAGATCAACTGTTGTCAGTTATACTTGCAGGACTCATAAATCTTATTCAAAACTCTCTTATTCGTAAGTTACAATCATCTTGGTTATGTATTAAACTCATAACTCATAAATCTTATTGAATTACTATTATCTATTATGTATATAAATTCAGATTTCATAAATAATTCTTATAGAACTACTCATGGTTGTGCTTCTGGTTCACCTAAAATGCCATAGATAAACATAAACAGTTATCTCATATTACTCATGGTAACTGTATCATACACGTACAGTTAATCGCGTCGTTTAAATGTGGAATTAGAATGTAATCAATATACTAATGAAATAAACATGAGAATATGCTGCTGGGTTTTTGCCATAGCTTTTGTCCAAATTAAATTGAAGTAACTAATTTCCTTTTTTTTCTTTCATTACAACTAAAATTGCACGGTGTTTTTTTACCATGGTGTATGTATAGTTTTTGTGTCGTTAGTTTCATCTTTTGTCAAATGTAAAATTGGGATGTACATTAAGTCCCGGTTTTTGTTTTTTGGCTTTAAGCCATTAGTCTATAGGCCATGTAATTGTGGCATCATGTAAGTGTTTTGGGCGTTCACTAAAAACTCCTCCTCGAGTATTTCCGTTGTATTTGTACTTATGTTTTTCTTTCTAATGGATTTTTCCGGGCATTGTCCCCTTATCCAAAAAACAAAAAAAAAACAAAAAAAATGAAAGTCACAAGGTTATTGTTTAAGTTGTTTATTTATCTACACGTTATTAGGCAAAGTTCCTTCTATATGCCGAATAAACAATTTACATGTGGCATTTAGTATCTTTAATTTATGTGGTTTGTGTAAAGCAATCTTTAAGTTAGTCAACTTTTAGCCATGTACTTAATTATATACTTGATACTTTTGGTGTCAATATAATAGCTACGCGAATTTTGCATGTTGCGTCTTTACCATATGTTACAAATGTAACAAAAGACGTTCAATTGCGTACTTAATGTATAACGCATACAATCTGTACCAACATTAACGTATTAGTATACTAATTTTTTAAGCCACCGTGCAACGCACGGACTATTAAAGCTAGTATATATATTACTATGTTGATTATGAAGCTTTATCATGAGCCTCTCATATCTCCAAATTTTGGTACCCAAATTCTTTCAGCCCTATACCGGGTTCTGTCTTCCCGAATATTAAGATGCTTCTCCGATCCTTTGGGTATTTCATCCTTTAAATTTCCCTCTTTTAAAACTACTTGTTGCGCCTCCTTTATTTGAGTAGTAAGGTTAGTGTGAATCATTATATTCATATATTTTACTCGAATGGGTTCTCTGTCCTTTCTGCTCAAGGCGTCGGCTACCACATTTGCCTTCTCCGGGTGGTAACGAATCTCAAAGTCGTAATCATTCAACAATTCAATCCACCTACGATGCCTCATATTCAGTTGTTTCTGATTAAATATGTGTTGAAGACTTTTGTGGTCGGTATATATAATACTTTTGACCCCATATAAGTAGTGCCTCCAAGTCTTTAATGCAAAAACAACCGCGCCTAATTCCAAATCATGCGTCGCATAATTTTGCTCGTGAATCTTCAATTGTCTTGACGCATAAGCAATCACCTTCGTCCGTTGCATTAATACACAACCGAGACCTTACTTTGATGCGTCACAATAAATCACAAAATCATCATTC
Organism: Rutidosis leptorrhynchoides; assembly: GCF_046630445.1. Lineage (NCBI taxonomy): Eukaryota > Viridiplantae > Streptophyta > Magnoliopsida > Asterales > Asteraceae > Rutidosis > Rutidosis leptorrhynchoides. The sequence continues at coordinate 497,503,500 of NC_092334.1, read as the reverse complement.
CCTTCAGGCAATGACAATATAGGTGCCGTAGTTAGCTTTTTCTTCAATAATTGAAACGCCTTCTCTTGTTCATCCTTCCATTCAAATTTCTTCCCTTTATGCGTTAATGCAATCAAGGGTTTTGCTATTTTGGAGAAATCTTGGAAGAATCTTCTGTAGTAACCAGCCAATCCTAAAAATTGACGTATATGCTTCGGAGTTTTTGGGGTTTCCCACTTTTCAACGGTTTCGATCTTTGCCGGGTCCACCTGGATACCTTCTTTGTTCACTATGTGACCGAGGAATTGAACTTCTTCCAACCAAAATGCACACTTTGAAAACTTAGCGTACAGTTTTTCTTTCCTCAATACATCTAGCACTTTTCTCAAATGTTCTTCGTGCTCTTGATCATTCTTTGAGTAAATAAGTATGTCATCGATGAAAACAATGACAAACTTGTCAAGATATGGCCCACACACTCGGTTCATAAGGTCCATGAACACAGCTGGTGCGTTAGTCAATCCAAACGGCATAACCATAAACTCGTAATGACCATAACGCGTCCTAAAAGCAGTTTTTGGAATATCATCCTCCTTTACTCGCATTTGATGATATCCAGAACATAAATCAATCTTCGAATAAACCGACGAGCCTTGTAGTTGATCAAATAAGTCGTCAATTCTCGGCAGTGGATAACGGTTTTTGATGGTAAGTTTGTTCAACTCTCTGTAGTCAATACACAACCTAAATGTACCATCCTTCTTCTTGACAAACAAAACAGGAGCTCCCTATGGTGATGTGCTTGGTTGAATGAAACCACGTTCTAATAGTTCTTGCAGTTGGCTTTGCAGTTCTTTCATCTCGCTGGGTGCGAGTCTATAAGGAGCACGAGCTATTGGTGCATCTCCTGGTACAAGATCTATTTGAAATTCAACAGATCGATGTGGAGGTAGTCCCGGTAATTCTTTCGGAAATACATCGGGAAATTCTTTTGCGACGGGAACATCATTGATGCTCTTTTCTTCAGTTTGTACTTTCTCGACGTGTGCTAGAACAGCATAGCAACCTTTTCTTATTAGTTTTTGTGCCTTCAAATTACTAATAAGATGTAGCTTCATGTTGCCCTTTTCTCCGTACACCATTAAGGGTTCTCCTTCTTCTCGTACAATGCGAATTGCATTTTTATAACATACGATCTCTGCTTTCACCTTCTTCAGCCAGTCCATGCCAACTATTACATCAAAACTTCCTAACTCTACTGGTATCAAATCAATCTTAAATATTTCGCTACCCATTTTAATTTCTCGATTCCGACATATATTATCTGCTGAAATTAATTTACCGTTTGCTAATTCGAGTAAAAATTTACTATCCAACGGTGTCAATGGACAACTTAATTTAGCACAAAAATTTCTACTCATATAGCTTCTATCCGCACCCGAATCAAATAAAACGTAAGCAGATTTATTGTCAATAAGAAACGTACCCGTAACAAGCTCCGGGTCTTCCTGTGCCTCTGCCGCATTAATATTGAAAACTCTTCCGTGACCTTGTCCATTCGTGTTCTCCTGGTTCAGGCAATTTCTAATAATGTGGCCTGGTTTTCCACATTTATAACAAACTACATTGGCATAACTTGCTCCGACACTACTTGCTCCGCCATTACTCGTTCCGACACAATTTGTTCCTTTCGTTCTGTTAACTCCTGGTCCGTAGACCTCACACTTCGCCGCGCTATGACCATTTCTTTTACACTTGTTGCAAAATTTGGTGCAGAACCCCGAGTGATACTTTTCACACCTTTGGCATAGCTGCTTCTGATTGTTGTTGTTGTTGTTGGGATGATTGTTGTAGTTGCTGTTGTTGTTGTTATTGTTGTTGTTGTTGTTGTTGTTGTTGGGCCGTTTGTTGTAGTTGCGATTGATGTTGCGATTGTTGGGATAATTGTTGCGAATATTATTGTAATTGCTGTTGTTGTTGTATTGGTGATTCTTATCACCGTTTTCCTCCCACTTTCTTTTGACTTGCTTCACATTAGCCTCTTCAGCCGTCTGTTCTTTAATTCTTTCCTCAATCTGGTTCACTAGTTTGTGAGCCATTCTACATGCCTGTTGTATGGAGGCGGGCTCGTGTGAACTTATATCTTCTTGGATTCTTTCCGGTAATCCTTTCACAAACGCGTTGATCTTCTCTTCCTCATCTTCGAACGCTCCCGGACACAATAGGCACAATTCTGTGAATCTTCTTTCGTACGTGGTAATATCAAATCCTTGGGTTCGTAACCCTCTAAGTTCTGTCTTGAGCTTATTGACCTCGGTTCAGGGACGATACTTCTCATTCATCAAGTGCTTGAATGCTGACCACGGTAGTGCGTACGCATCATCTTGTCCCACTTGCTCTAGATAGGTATTCCACCATGTTAACACAGAACCTGTGAAGGTATGCGTAGCGTACTTCACTTTGTCCTCTTCAGTACACTTACTTATGGCAAACACCGATTCGACCTTCTCGGTCTACCGTTTCAATTCGATCGGTCCTTCGGTTCCATCAAATTCCAAAGGTTTGCAGGCAGTGAATTCTTTGTAGGTGCATCCTACACGATTTCCTGTACTGCTAGATCCAAGGTTATTGTTGGTATGTAGTGCAGCCTGTACTGCGGCTATGTTTGAAGCTAGAAAAGTACAGAATTCCTCTTCATTCATATTCACGGTGTGTCGAGTAGTCGGTGCCATTTCCTTCAAAATAGTCAAATGGAACAAGTTAATCATACAGAATATTAAGAGTAGTTAATAGTATTTCGTAGCATAATATGAACTCATTTATAAAAGCTTTTTCTTCATATTAGTGTTTTATAAGTTTAAATTCGGGTAGTATCTACCCGTTAAGTTCATACTTAGTAGCTAATATACAATTCAACTACTACAATTCTATATGAAAAACTGATTATAATAATATTTCGCGTTCAAACTTTTATACAATATTTTACAAACTTACAATACCGCTTATTTTACATAAAGAATGAAATATAGCACACAATAACTTTGATACAAGATAGTTGTGAAGATAATTCTAGCTAGTACACAAGTCGTTCAGCAAAGGCAATAAAGATACGTAATTCATACGTCCAGAAACAAGTCATGCATTCTGGTTTTACTAGGACTACTTCCCATCCTTGGTCTTGTGGAACATAACCGTTATGGCCGTTGATAAGACAGCGTGTTGTAACATCGTCAAAGGGATGAGGGTTACGTAATGACCAACAGTCTCGTAATAACCTAAATACCTCATTTCTTACCCCAATTACCGACTCCGTCACTTGTGGGAACGTTTTGTTTAATAGTTGTAGCCCGATGTTCTTTTTCTCACTTTGGTTAGAAGCGAACATTACTAACCCGTAAGCATAGCATGCTTCTTTATGTTGCATGTTAGCCGCTTTTTCTAAATCATGAAGTCCTATATTCGGATACATTGAGTCAAAATAATTTCTTAACCCGTTGCGTAAAATAGCATTTGGGTTCCCCGCAATATATGCGTCAAAGTAAACACATCGTAACTTATGGGTTTCCCAATGTGATATCCCCCATATTTCAAACGAAAGTCTCTTATAAACCAAGACATTCTTGGAACGTTCTTCGAATGTCTTACAAACTGATTTCGCCGTAAATAGTTGTGCCAAAGAATTCTGACCGACTCTAGACAAGATTTCATCAATCATTTCTCCGGGTAGGTCTCTTAAAATATTGGGTTGTCTATCCATTTTGTGTTTTTATACTGTAAAATAGACAAGAGTTAGATTCATAAAAAAAAATACTTATTAATACAAGAAATTTTTACATATATCATAAAGCATAAGCACACTATATTACATATATTACACCACACGAATACAACTATCTTATTCCGACTAGCTCGTTTCTTCTTCTTCAGTTTTGGTTCGTTTTGCCAAGTTTCTAGGGATATATGATGTTCCCCTAATACGAGCTGTCGTTTTCCACAACGGTTTAGAAAAACCTGGTGGTTTAGAGGTTCCCGGGTCATTGTTACAACTTAAGGGCTTCGGGGGTTGACGATACATATAAAGTTCATCGGGGTTGGAATTAGATTTCTCTATTTTTATGCCCTTTCCCTTATTATTTTCTTTTGCCTTTTTAAATTCAGTTGGGGTAATTTCTATAACATCATCGGAATTCTCGTCGGAATTCGATTCATCGAAGAATTGGTAATCCTCCCAATATTTTGCTTCCTTGGCGGAAACACCATTGACCATAATTAACCTTGGTCGGTTGGTTGAGGATTTTCTTTTACTTAACCGTTTTATTATTTCCCCCACCTGTTCTATTTCCTCCTCCGGTTCCTCCTCTTCCAGTTCTGATTCTTCTTCCGGTTCTGATTCTTCTTCCGGTTCTTCTTCGGGAACTTGTGAATCAGTCCAATATATATTCGACTCTTCGTTATTATTAGGTGAGTCAATGGGATTTGTGCTAGAGGTAGACATCTATCACACAATATCAAACATGTTAAGAGATTAATATATCACATAATATATACATGTTAATAATATATAGTTTCCAACAAAAATGTTAAGCAATCATTTTTAAAGAAAACATGGTCGAAGTCCAGACTCACTAATGCATCCTAACAAACTCGATAAGACACACTAATGCAAATTTCTGGTTCTCTAAGACCAACGCTCGGATACCAACTGAAATGTCCCGTTCTTATTGATTAAAAACGTTCCATATTAATTGATTTCGTTGCGAGGTTTTGACCTCTATATGAGACGTTTTTCAAAGACTGCATTCATTTTTAAAACAAACCATAACCTTTATTTTATAAATAAAGGTTTAAAAAGCTTTACGTAGATTATCAAATAATGATAATCTAAAATATCCTGTTTACACATGACCATTACATAATGGTTTATAATACAAATATGTTACATCGAAATCAGTTTCTTGAATGCAGTTTTTACACAATATCATACAAACATGGACTCCAAATCTTGTCCTTATTTTAGTATGCAACAGCGGAAGCTCTTAGTATTCACCTGAGAATAAACATGCTTTAAACATCAACAAAAATGTTGGTGAGTTATAGGTTTAACCTATATATATCAAATCGTAACAATAGACCACAAGATTTCATATTTCAATACACATCCCATACATAGAGATAAAAATCATTCATATGGTAAACACCTGGTAATCGACATTAACAAGATGCATATATAAGAATATTCCCATCATTCCGGGACACCCTTCGGATATGATATAAATTTCGAAGTACTAAAGCATCCGGTACTTTGGATGGGGTTTGTTAGGCCCAATAGATCTATCTTTAGGATTCGCATCAATTAGGGTGTCTGTTCCCTAATTCTTAGATTACCAGACTTAATAAAAAGGGGCATATTCGATTTCGATAATTCAACTATAGAATGTAGTTTCACGTACTTGTGTCTATTTTGTAAATCATTTATAAAACCTGCATGTATTCTCATCCCAAAAATATTAGATTTTAAAAGTGGGACTATAACTCACTTTCACATATTTTTACTTCGTCGGGAAGTAAGACTTGGCCACTGGTTGATTCACGAACCTATAACAATATATACATATATATCAAAGTATGTTCAAAATATATTTACAACACTTTTAATATATTTTGATGTTTTAAGTTTATTAAGTCAGTTGTCCTCGTTAGTAACCTACAACTAGTTGTCCACAGTTAGATGTACAGAAATAAATCGATAAATGTTATCTTGAATCAATCCACGACCCAGTGTATACGTATCTCAGTATTGATCACAACTCAAACTATATATATTTTGGAATCAACCTCAACCCTGTATAGCTAACTCCAACATTCACATATAGAGTGTCTATGGTTGTTCCGAAATATATATAGATGTGTCGACATGATAAGTTGAAACATTGTATACGTGTCTATGGTATCTCAAGATTACATAATATACAATACAAGTTGATTAAGTTATGGTTGGAATGGATTTGTTACCAATATTCACGTAGCTAAAATGAGAAAAATTATCCAATCTTGTTTTACCCATAACTTCTTCATTTTAAATCCGTTTTGAGTGAATCAAATTGCTATGGTTTCATATTGAACTCTATTTTATGAATCTAAACAGAAAAAGTATAGGTTTATAGTCGAAAAAATAAGTTACAAGTCGTTTTTGTAAAGGTAGTCATTTCAGTCGAAAGAACGACGTCTAGATGACCATTTTAGAAAACATACTTCCACTTTGAGTTTAACCATAATTTTTGGATATAGTTTCATGTTCATAATAAAAATCATTTTTCCAGAATAACAACTTTTAAATCAAAGTTTATCATAGTTTTTAATTAACTAACCCAAAACAGCACGCGGTGTTACTACGACGGCGTAAATCCGGTTTTACGATGTTTTTCGTGTTTCCAGGTTTTTAAATCATTAAGTTAGCATATCATATAGATATAGAACATGTGTTTAGTTGATTTTAAAAGTCAAGTTAGAAGGATTAACTTTTATTTGCGAACAAGTTTAGAATTAACTAAACTATGTTCTAGTGATTACAAGTTTAAACCTTCGAATAAGATAGCTTTATATGTATGAATCGAATGATGTTATGAACATCATTACTACCTTAAGTTCCTTGGATAAACCTACTAGAAATGAGAAAAATAGATCTAGCTTCAAAGGATCCTTGGATGGCTTGAAAGTTCTTGAAGCAGAATCATGACACGAAAACAATTTCAAGTAAGATTTCCACTCGAAATAAGATTGTTATAGTTATAGAAATTGAATTAAAGTTTGAATATGATTATTACCTTGTATTAGAAAGATAACCTACTGTAAGTAACAAAGGTTTCTTGATCTTGGATGATTACTTGGAATGGATTTAGAAAACTTGGAAGTAAACTTGCAATCTTGAAAGTATTCTTGATTTTATGAAACTAGAACTTTTGGAATTTATGAAGAACACTTAGAACTTGAAGATAGAACTTGAGAGAGATCAATTAGATGAAGAAAATTGAAGAATGAAAGTGTTTGTAGGTGTTTTTGGTCGTTGGTGTATGGATTAGATATAAAGGATATGTAATTTTGTTTTCATGTAAATAAGTCATGAATGATTACTCATATTTTTGTAATTTTATGAGATATTTCATGCTAGTTGCCAAATGATGGTTCCCACATGTGTTAGGTGACTCACATGGGCTGCTAAGAGCAGATCATTGGAGTGTATATACCAATAGTACATACATCTAAAAGCTGTATATTGTACGAGTACGAATACGGGTGCATACGAGTAGAATTGTTGATGAAACTGAACGAGGATGTAATTGTAAGCATTTTTGTTAAGTAGAAGTATTTTGATAAGTGTCTTGAAGTCTTTCAAAAGTGTATGAATACATATTAAAACACTACATGTATATACATTTTAACTGAGTCGTTAAGTCATCGTTAGTCGTTACATGTAAATGTTGTTTTGAAACCTTTAGGTTAACGATCTTGTTGAATGTTGTTAACCCATTGTTTATTATAACAAATGAGATGTTAAATTGTTATATTATCATGATATTATGATATATAATATATCTTAGTATGATATATATATACAGTTAAATGTCTTTACAACGATAATCGTTACATATATGTCTCGTTTCGAAATCATTAAGTTAGTAGTCTTATTTTTTACATATGTATTTCATTGTTAATACACTTAATAATATATTTACTTATCATTTAAAATAATTAAACAAGTGTATCAATATCTTAATATGATTCATATGTACCTAGTAAGACGTTGTTATAACGATAATCGTTATATATATCGTTTTCGAGTTTCTTAAATTAATAGTCTAATTTTTATGTATATAACTCATTGTTAAAATACCTAATGAGATACATACTTATAATAAAATCATGTTAACTATATATATACCCATATATATGTCATCGTATAGTTTTTACAAGTTTTAACGTTCGTGAATCACCGGTCAACTTGGGTGGTCAATTGTCTATATGAAACCTATTTCAATTAATCAAGTCTTAACAAGTTTGATTGCTTAACATGTTGGAAACACTTAATCATGTAAATAAAAATTTCATTTAATATATATATAAACATGGAAAAGTTCGGGTCACTACAGTACCTACCCGTTAAATAAATTTCGTCCCGAAATTTTAAGCAGTTGGAGGTGTTGACGTATCTTCTGGAAATAAATGCGGGTATTTCTTCTTCATCTAATCTTCACGCTCCCAGGTGAACTCGGGTCCTCTACGAGCATTCCATCGAACCTTAACAATCAGTATCTTGTTTTGTTTAAGTCTCTTAACCTCACGATCCATTATTTCGACGGGTTCTTCAATGAATTGAAGTTTTTCATTGATTTGGATTTCGTCCAACGGAATAGTGAGATCTTCTTTAGCAAAACATTTCTTCAAATTTGAGACGTGGCAATTATCATGTCCACATAATTAAACGGTGGCAATTATCATGTCCACATAATTCAATGGTGGCAATTATCATGTCCACATAATTCAATAATAATCCGCAAAACTTCTGTCTGCATAATAATTCATTCGAGGAATGTTTTGCTTGTGTCTATCTCGTCAAACATTTATAAAAGCATTTCATGTATTCGCAGTTCAAAATATATTTCAAAAGCATTTAATAAAGCAGTTGTAACAGTAACGCATGTATTCTCAGTCCCAAAAATGTAAAGAGTAAAAGGGAATCAAATGAACTCACCGTACTGTATTTTGTAGTAAAAATACATATGACGGCATTGGAAAAAAATAGGATTGGCCTCGGATTCACGAACATATATCAGTTATATATATGTTAACACATATAATGGTAATCGAACAACTTTATGTATATTTGGTTATGTATTAAGATTTATATTCATATATAATTTTATTAATACTTATAGTATATCATAATACTTATTTGATATAAGATTTATTTAACATTATAGCAATATAAATAATGTTATATTAGGTAAAACATAATATCATGTAAGGTTAGTATACATAAATATATTTTTGTATAAATATCTTATGTTTGCAAAAATTACTAATTGTAATAATACTAAGTTAAGGATAATAATAATAATAATGATAGTAATCATAGTAATAATAATAATAAAAATGTTACTTTTTAATAATGAAAATTTTAATAAAAAAATGATAATTTTTAATGAAAACAAAATAATAATTTTAGTAGGAATGATACTTTTAATAATAATAGTAGTTTTTAATAAAAAGATAAGTTTAATAATAATGATAATGAAAATAATAATTTTGATAATAATACCTAATACTTAATAATAATAATAATAGTAATAATAATTTAACTATAATCTTAATAATAATAATAATAATAATAATACATGATAATTAATACTTATATTAGTAATAATAATAATAGTTGTAATACCAATAATAACAACAATAATAGTAAAATAATAATAATAATAATAATAATAATAATAATAATAATAATAATAATAATAATAATAATAATAATAATAATAATAATAATAATAAAATACTGAAAATACTACCTTAGTGTAACAAGCCTTAAAAAAAGTAGACGCCACTGCCCAAATTCGAACCCATGACCTCCTGTTCAGAAACCACACCCCTAACCATTTCTCCATCTCTTTCTTTATGATTAAATTGAATTTTAAATCGTTTTATATCGTGCTGTTTTAAACAGAACCGATGGATTCAATATCGGCTGTAGCAGGAAACAACATACCATCAGCTCTTCTTCGGCCCAATAACACTTCATACTCGGCCCAACCGAAAAAAAAATGGCCCAACGTAGAAAGAAAAGAAATAAACGGACATAAGCCCCAAGTAATTATTTAAGGGACAGAACCGATATTATTGCTGTTCCTGACTTGGTTTCAATTTATCAAAGCAATCAGTATCATTATCTTCTCATCATCGACATCCTCAATGTTCATCTTCATCTCTACCCATCTTTTATCAACAGGAATGAAATAAATAGCAGCAAAAGAAAAATAAAAATAAAATAACGGCGGTGGTGGTGGCTTCCACAGAATCATAGCGGACAGTCAACAGCAACAATATTGCTGTAGCAGGTGGGTGGTTTAGAGCGGTAGTGATGGTGTTTTACGGAGGTGATGGTGGCGGTAATGAGGTGGTGAAGTAGTGCGAGCATGGTGAATAAACCGGTGATGATGGTGTTGCCATGGTGGGTTTACGAAGAAGAGAGGGAAAGAAAAAGAGATGTGGGTGGTGATCAAAAGTGGGTTTCGATGTCGTGCTTGAATAACGAGAACCATATGGGTTCGGTTATGGTTGAAGGTTGTTTCAATAGTTAATAATGGTGTGCGTGTGTGATTCATTTCATTAATTTTAGAAACAAAAGCCGTAGTAATAACTCAAGTTGATGGTGGATAATATGGTTTTGATGTGGTGATCGATGGTGACTTGAGTTACAACAAAGACAACAATAACATTGTTCGATCCATAGCACAATCCAAAAGGGTTTGTGGGTTCACATGGGTTACCTCCGAAAGAGACAAGTCGAGTAGAGTAATTCTCGAACAAAAACAAGACGGCGAGTGGGTTTGTTTGTGCTTGATCAAAACAGAAATTCAACCATGGTTTGTTGGTAGTTTAAATGGTTGTTAATGGTGATCGGAGATGTGTTATGTTTATAAAGATGGTGGTGGGTTATGGTGAATCGTGATGGTGTTGGGTAATGATCAGACGGAAGGATCGAGCATGGGTGATGGTTTGTTATTATGATGTTGTTGACGATCATTTTGGGGTTCTAATGAAAACATGAAAGAAAGATAGAAGTGGGTATCTTGTTATAAGATGATGAATGTGTGTTGGTGTACATAAGTCTGTATGAGATTCGAGAGATAGATAGTTAGATAGGAAAAGAGAAAGACTAATAATAATAATAATACTCAGTTAGTGGGAGGATAAAACAAAGAAAACAGTAATCGAATATTAATATATAATATAATAATAATTATAATATAATTTAAAATATAAACGTGTGAATTGTTAGCCGTCGTCTACTATTTCATTCACGGACTGAAATTCGCACTCCGTTGTTGCTCAGTGGCGGATAAAAAGTATTCGAAAAAATCCCAAATTTTTACAACAATTATCTATATTTATTCTAGTCATTATGGCATAAAATTCGTTCATTAATTTATTAAATAAAAATTACATCAACTGTCCCTCTCATTTATGGGTGAAAAATAAAAAGTGTTGAAATTTAATAACTAGGTCCTAAATATAATTTTAGTAAGTCTAAAATTTATAGAACTCATTTTCGTATCACCGTTTATTTTAAAATTACAATAGTTTGAATTTAATTTGCTTAATATCTATCGAATGACAACTGAGTGTTCTTGTCGTTTTACTAAATAGATTTGAAATTATAAAATATATATTTAACATACTTTATTTATATAGATGTGTTTTAAATAATAATTATCATAATAACATATTTTATTTGACTTTTATTTTACCTAGTTAATTAAAGCATACAATATTTTAAATTACAATTCAAATACATACAAACTATATATATAATAAAAATATATATATGTATCTATTACAAATAGTTGTTCGTGAATCGTCGGAAATGGTCAAAGGTTAATTGAACACATGAACATAGTTTTTCAAAGTTTTTGAGATTTCAACATTACATACTTTGCTTATCGTGTCGGAACATATAAAGATTAAGTTTAAATTTGGTCGAAAATTTCCGGGTCGTCACAGTACCTACCCGTTAAAGAAATTTCGTCCCGAAATTTGACCGAGGATGTCATGACTAACAATAAAAATGTTTTCATGATGAGTATGAGTTGATAATTAGAGTTTTATTACTATAGAGTAAGATGGATAAAACAATTTGATTACTCGAAGAGTACGAATGAAGCTATCACAAAAGAGTGAAATGAATGAATAAGGTTTTGTCTTAACTTTTGACGTTGTCTTAGTTGAATTCCGGAATTCAAGGGATTTAAAGAAAATCTTCAAAATCTATAAGATCTGATTCTTCGGCGAGTAAGGAAATTAAGATCTCCATGATTAAATACGGTGATCTGCCTTGATTACTCTGTCTGATATTTCCATTATAAATTAAGCTCTTCCGTTCCATTATTCTCACCATTCCTATATTTTCTTTCTTAGTTCATACATCCAAAAGTTTGTGAAAATGCTTAATCCAGTTCTAATCCTTGATATTTTTCTAATTATCATTTCTGTCATCCTTCTTTTCAATCTTCTATCAGAAGAATCTGTTTACTTCTACTATTACCTTGGGGTGATACTATTCTTAATTATACCGTGTCTTTATATTGCTATTCATATTAATATCCATGGTTTGTAACCTCCGTGTTGTTATTGGGCTTTATATTTTCTCTTATATCTTGGAGCTCTTTTGCCTTTTTATTCTCTTCCCGACCTCTAGTAAAGCGAGTAATAGTCCAGAATTCGTAAGTATGTAGTTTCCAATGAACTTAATGTTCTAAACAAGAAGGAACGTAATGGCACGATTTGATTTGTCAATTTACCAGAATCACTGAGAATAGAACTATCAAGAATATATTTTCTTGATATGTTCAGAAGTTAATCAGAATGAAAAAGTTATGTAACATGACACATGATGACGTTATAATCTGTGAATCATCATGTTCCATTTAGAAACTCAGCATGAATTACTGTAATATAATCACGTTGATCAAGTGTCATTATATTATACAAACTCATGCATCAATTTCTAACACTACTCCAGAAATCATTCATAATTTAAACTCGAATTTTAAAGAAATTTAGAAACTAAAATGGTTTCCTTTATGATGTAATACGGATAGCACGAAGAGATAACTAATTTCGGACAAGAAGAGTTATGAAAATATCCTCAGAAATATTGAAGATATTTATGATGATATTTTGGGATTTCTAAGTTCGATGGCTGATGCAGAAAGATTTTCCGCAAGATTTTAACATGAGTACGGAGCAAGATATTCGTTGAAGGTTTCATCGGATCCAGAATTACCTAGATTCTTTGAATATATGATATGGTCCTGGTATTTGGCCTTGGTCTCCTTCATTGTTTGCTCAATCTGTTTTTCAGTACCAAATTTTCTATCGAGCGTTCCCAACACTCTCTTCCTTATCATCAAACTTTTGACCGTTTAGACCATCTACAATTTTTCTGTTTCCTCTGCATTTAATGCTACGATATCTGAATCATCGGTTATCATTCCGAAGTGGTTTCAAGAGAATTGTGTTTTTAGATGATTAAACGCTGATGGTAACATGGTAGAATATAAATGTTCTCCGGTAACAATAAATGGGCACTCTTATATATCAAAGTTACAACAAGGTTTGTTTGAATGAAAAGTCCATGTTGATTTGTTGGAGCTGTGACAAAATTGGCTAATTTGAAAAGGAATTGCATGGTTATTTTTGGTAATAGCAATGCCGAAGGAGCTAGCACAGATGCGTGTTAAACGTTTACTCAGGTCCCGAGTATTTTCAGGTGCATAACTATATGCATAAATCTTTTCTTCCGTGGAAGAAGTGCAGTTGGTTCATCCTTTCGATTGAGGTGTTTTCAAGAATTATGAAAGGTTTGAACACAGATTGTAATCGTGATGATACGAATAGGGTTTAAAATGAAATCATGTGGCAAACTTGAAGAATTGTTTAGTTTCATATGTTATAATCAATATTTTAATTCATTTTAATTGTCCAGTGTTGTTAGTCCACAGTTGATAGTCCACAGTAACCGTCCAATAATTCATATATAGTTTAATATATAATATTCGAATTAATTAATACGTATCGTGACCCGTATACGTCTCAGACTCGATCACAACTCAAAGTATATATATTATTATAGAATCAACCTCAACCCTGTATAGCTAACTCCCGCATTACTACATATAGATTGTCTATGGTTATTCCAAATAATATATATAGATGGGTCGATATGATATGTCAAAACGTTGTATACGTGTCCCGATATTTAAAGTGCATAAAATAAATAACAGAAATTAAATGACGATAAATAAAATTACGAGAATATAAATTATGATAAATAAACTACGATAAATAAATTGCGATAAAATAAAATGTAATACAGAATTAACAGTTAGCTAGGAACAGTTAGCTAGGATTTTGTTAGCGTGGATTCTTAACACAATTTTCCATAGTTAATTAGTCTATTTCTAACAAATTTTATATTATCAAATATTTTCTTCATTATGCCACTTGTTGGATCCTGATAGGTCAAAATCCAAATTTAAAATTGAATGAAAATGGTTATTCTGCGGTGAACGGATACGGATGCCGGTGGATGTAAGTAGGATAGTGAATAACTGTTGAATCAGATTCGAAGAATATACAGTGTAACTTATTAATGTGAAATTTAAATATTCCTCGGGTATTACCTACCCGTTAAAATATTTTCACCATTAACAGTTTGTACAAAAGAATTTTTAATTACAATCTTTATGAAAACATATATACATATATATTTTCTTCAGATGTAATCATGGATTTAATGAGTCAATATAATATTAAACTCATTTGATTTATCGTTAGAACAAGAATATATAATCTCTAACATATTAGAGATTACATAATCGCCATGTCGAACGAAGATAAATGATGTAGAACGATTCGTAGAACAATAATTATATTCGAGGTACAGAATGAGATGTCGAGGCATGGATTGTTGATGGTACTAGTGTTGTTACTGATGGTACTGTTGGTGCCGGTGATGTTGCTGAAGCTGGTACATTTTGCACCATATTCTCCGAATTGATTATTCGAGCGCGAAGTTCGTTGACTTATTACTTCAGGATGATTGTCGGTCGGAACGAGCGGATGAATAAGGTTTAGAATTTGAGTTATGATATAGTCGTGGTGAGATATTTGGGAAATGAAGGTGAAATGGTGTTACGAACAGGTTCGTCGGTAAGTGCTTCAGGTTCTTCACCAAAAGGTGAATTCGGTTAGTGGATGGGAATCGCCTCCTGCGCGTCTCCATTGATTAAGTCGACTATGAATCCATCAAATGAATTAGGGATGGATGATTGGTTGATTCATTCTAGTATCGTTGCTTCCGGAGCTTAGATGACTATCCATTCTGAATAACTGTCGGGATAACTATCGGGATAGTTGTCGGAATCCGAGGGACTCGATCTAGTTAAGGGATTCATCTCGTACGATCAGATGAAGGATTTTCGATAAGAAATAGATTATAGGATGTAGATTAGTATCCTGCAATACATAATTTACATATGCATATATATTACTAAAATCCCATAAGTTACGGAGGAATCTACGGAAGCTATCAGGCAAAGGTAACAATAACAGATACGCTAAGATATGAATTAGCAGATATGCTAAGATATGAATTTTGTCTATACACTAATCATGCAATCAATGCATATGATGTGTCTAGACTAAGGATGATAAGCAAGTAATTTTCGACACGAAATGATAAGCAAAACTTTTTGACATGCAGACCAGGTTCAAGTCCAGACTTATTAATATAACCTAACAACTACTAAGTCGAAGTCCGGACTCATTAATGCATTCTAACAACTCCTAGTTAGACACACTAATGCAAGACCTGGTTCGCTACGACCACCGCTCTGAGACCACATGTCATACCCCGTCCAAATTCTCCTGAACGAATACAATAACATCTGGTACCATCGTGATGAACTGACTTCTATATGCCATAAACGACTCCATGTAAATGAGCAAATGCACAGCGGAAGATTTCTTTCATACCTGAGAATAAACATGCTTTAAAGAGTCAGCCAAAAGGTTGGTGAGTTCATAGGTTTAATCATAAAACAATAAAATTCATCATTTTAATAGATCACAAGATTTAAATCCTGCATGGTACAAATGGGCCCGAATCCTATACCCACCTGTAATGTACATGCGATATCTTTTAAATACAGTACACCTTTCTCGTGTACGAAATCATGTTTCATAAATCTTAGTATCCGTACACATATCTCGTGCACAAAAATAACATACACATAACCTGTGTATAAAATAATTCTCTCGATACATAACATTCATATCAATTGGTGGCAATTATCATGTCCACATAATTCAACGGTGGCAATTATCATGTCCACATAATTCAACGGTGGCAATTATCATGTCCACATAATTCAACGGTGGCAATTATCATGTCCACATAATTCAATAATAATCCGCAGAACTTCTGTCTGCATAATAATTCATTCGAGGAATGTTTTGCTTGTGTCTATCTCGTCAAATATTTATAAAAGCATTTCATGTATTCGCAGTTCAAAATTTATTTCAAAAGCATTTAATAAAGCAGTTGTAACAGTAACGCATGTATTCTCAGTCCCAAAAATGTAAAGAGTAAAAGGGAATCAAATGAACTCACCGTACTGTATTTTGTAGTAAAAATACATATGACGGCATTGGAAAAAAAAATAGGATTGGCCTCGGATTCACGAACCTATATCAGTTATATATATGTTAACACATATAATGGTAATCGAACAACTTTATGTATATTTGGTTATGTATTAAGATTTATATTCATATATAATTTTATTAATACTTATAGTATATCATAATACTTATTTGATATAAGATTTATTTAACATTATAGCAATATAAATAATGTTATATTAGGTAAAACATAATATCATGTAAGGTTAATATACATAAATATATTTTTGTATAAATATCTTATGTTAGCAAAAATTACTAATTGTAATAATACTAAGTTAAGGATAATAATAATAATAATGATAGTAATCATAGTAATAATAATAATAAAAATGTTACTTTTTAATAATGAAAATTTTAATAAAAAAAATGATAATTTTTAATGAAAAAAAAATAATAATTTTAGTAGGAATGATACTTTTAATAATAATAGTAGTTTTTAATAAAAAGATAAGTTTAATAATAATGATAATGAAAATAATAATTTTGATAATAATACCTAATACTTAATAATAATAATAATAGTAATAATAATTTAACTATAATCTTAATAATAATAATAATAATACATGATAATTAATACTTATATTAGTAATAATAATAATAGTTGTAATACCAATAATAACAACAATAATAGTAAAATAATAAAAATAATAATAATAATAATAATAATAATAATAATAATAATAATAATAATAATAATAATAATAATAATAATAATAATAATAATAATAATAATAATAATAATAATAATTATAATAATAATAAAATACTGAAAATACTACCTTAGTGTAACAAGCCTTAAAAAAATTAGACGCCACTGCCCAAATTCGAACCCATGACCTCCTGTTCAGAAACCACACCCCTAACCATTTCTCCATCTCTTTCTTTATGATTAAATTGAATTTTAAATCGTTTTATATCGTGCTGTTTTAAACAGAACCGATGGATTCAATATCGGCTGTAGCAGGAAACAACATACCATCAGCTCTTCTTCGGCCCAATAACACTTCATACTCGGCCCAACCGAAAAAAAATGGCCCAACGTAGAAAGAAAAGAAATAAACGGACATAAGCCCCAAGTAATTATTTAAGGGACAGAACCGATATTATTGCTGTTCCTGACTTGGTTTCAATTTATCAAAGCAATCAGTATCATTATCTTCTCATCATCGACATCCTCAATGTTCATCTTCATCTCTACCCATCTTTTATCAACAGGAATGAAATAAATAGCAGCAAAAGAAAAATAAAAATAAAATAACGGCGGTGGTGGTGGCTTCCACAGAATCATAGCGGACAGTCAACAGCAACAATATTGCTGTAGCAGGTGGGTGGTTTAGAGCGGTAGTGATGGTGTTTTACGGAGGTGATGGTGGCGGTAATGAGGTGGTGAAGTAGTGCGAGCATGGTGAATAAACCGGTGATGATGGTGTTGCCATGGTGGGTTTACGGAGAAGAGAGGGAAAGAAAAAGAGATGTGGGTGGTGATCAAAAGTGGGTTTCGATGTCGTGCTTGAATAACGAGAACCATATGGGTTCGGTTGTGGTTGAAGGTTGTTTCAATAGTTAATAATGGTGTGCGTGTGTGATTCATTTCATTAATTTTAGAAACAAAAGCCGTAGTAATAACTCAAGTTGATGGTGGATAATATGGTTTTGATGTGGTGACCGATGGTGACTTGAGTTACAATGAAGACAACAATAACATTGTTCGATCCATAGCACAATCCAAATGGGTTTGTGGGTTCACATAGGTTACCTCCGAAACAGACAAGTCGAGTAGAGTAATTCTCAAACAAAAACAAGACGGCGAGTGGGTTTGTTTGTGCTTGATCAAAACAGAAATTCAACCATGGTTTGTTGGTAGTTTAAATGGTTGTCAATGGTGATCGGAGATGTGTTACGTTTATAAAGATGGTGGTGGGTTATGGTGAATCATGATGGTGTTGGGTAATGATCCGACGGAAGGATCGAGCATGGGTGATGGTTTGTTATTATGATGTTGTTGACGATCATTTTGGGGTTCTAATGAAAACATGAAAGAAAGATAGAAGTGGGTATCTTGTTATAAGATGATGAATGTGTGTTGGTGTACATAAGTCTGTATGAGATTCGAGAGATAGATAGTTAGATAGGAAAAGAGAAAGACTAATAATAATAATAATACTCAGTTAGTGGGAGGATAAAACAAAGAAAACAGTAATCGAATATTAATATATAATATAATAATAATTATAATATAATTTAAAATATAAACGTGTGAATTGTTAGCCGTCGTCTACTATTTCATTCACGGACTGAAATTCGCACTCCGTTGTTGCTCAGTGGCGGATAAAAAGTATTCGAAAAAATCCCAAATTTTTACAACAATTATCTATATTTATTCTAGTCATTATGGCATAAAATTCGTTCATTAATTTATTAAATAAAAATTACATCAACTGTCCCTCTCATTTATGGGTGAAAAATAAAAAGTGTTGAAATTTAATAACTAGGTCCTAAATATAATTTTAATAAGTCTAAAATTTATAGAACTCATTTTCGTATCACCGTTTATTTTAAAATTACAATAGTTTGAATTTAATTTGCTTAATATCTATCGAATGACAACTGAGTGTTCTTGTCGTTTTACTAAATAGATTCGAAATTATAAAATATATATTTAACATACTTTATTTATATAGATGTGTTTTAAATAATAATTATCATAATAACATATTTTATTTTATTTTTATTTTACCTAGTTAATTAAAGCATACAATATTTTAAATTACAATTCAAATACATACAAACTATATATATAATAAATATATATATATGTATCTATTACAAATAGTTGTTCGTGAATCGTCGGAAATGGTTAAAGGTTAATTGAACACATGAACATAGTTTTTCAAAGTTTTTGAGATTTCAACATTACATACTTTGCTTATCGTGTCGGAACATATAAAGATTAAGTTTAAATTTGGTCGAAAATTTCCGAGTCGTCACAGTACCTACCCGTTAAAGAAATTTCGTCTCGAAATTTGACCGAGGATGTCATGACTAACAATAAAAATGTTTTCATGATGAGTATGAGTTGATAATTAGAGTTTTATTACTATAGAGTAAGATGGATAAAACAATTTGATTACTCGAAGAGTACGAATGAAGCTATCACAAAAGAGTGAAATGAATGAATAAGGTTTTGTCTTAACTTTTGACGTTGTCTTAGTTGAATTCCGGAATTCAAAGGATTTAAAGAAAATCTTCAAAATCTATAAGATCTGATTCTTCGGCGAGTAAGGAAATTAAGATCTCCATGATTAAATACGGTGATCTGCCTTGATTACTCTGTCTGATATTTCCATTATAAATTAAGCTCTTCCGTTCCATTATTCTCACCATTCCTATATTTTCTTTCTTAGTTCATACATCCAAAAGATTGTGAAAATGCTTAATCCAGTTCTAATCCTTGATATTTTTCTAATTATCATTTCTGTCATCCTTCTTTTCAATCTTCTATCAGAAGAATCTGTTTACTTCTACTATTACCTTGGGGTGATACTATTCTTAATTATACCGTGTCTTTATATTGCTATTCATATTAATATCCATGGTTTGTAACCTCCGTGTTGTTATTGGGCTTTATATTTTCTCTTATATCTTGGAGCTCTTTTGCCTTTTTATTCTCTTCCCGACCTCTAGTAAAGCGAGTAATAGTTCAGAATTCGTAAGTATGTAGTTTCTAATGAACTTAATGTTCTAAACAAGAAGGAACGTAATGGCACGATTTGATTTGTCAAATTATCAGAATCACTGAGAATAGAACTATCAAGAATATATTTTCTTGATATGTTCAGAAGTTAATCAGAATGAAAAAGTTATGTAACATGACACATGATGACGTTATAATCTGTGAATCATCATGTTCCATTTAGAAACTCAGCATGAATTACTGTAATATAATCACGTTGATCAAGTGTCATTATATTATACAAACTCATGCATCAATTTCTAACACTACTCCAGAAATCATTCATAATTTAAACTCGAATTTAAAAGAAATTTCTAACATATTTTTGTACAAATAATTGAAGATACTTTTGTTTTAGACGATAATAATCAGTTTTACCCGATTTATTTTGAAAGAATAGATGGATCTACACGATGAATCAATTCCATCATTAAGAGGAAGTAAAGTCTTCCCAAAAAGAAACGCGCTTCTTGATTTAGGTCATGAAGTTGTCATCCAGACCAGCTGTAGGTTGACAAAAAATCTAGAAAAGTCATCACTAAAATCATCAGGAAATCCACGGACCTCAGCATCAAACAGGGTCGCTAAGTGGTCAGATTTATCCTAACCATGAGAAGGATTTATCTCGTACAATAGGGGGGGCACCGTGCAAATTAGCTTGATAAGACTAATGAATCAGATCCCCAGAAAGGATAATCTCCTTAAAAGATCAAAAATCAGCTTTTAAGACTGATATTACTCAATCCTTGAGATTGACCTTAAAGATTGAGAATTCAAACTCATGGAATTCAATGATATCTAAACTCGAGCTTGAACGAGAAAATATTTTGATCAAAATTACAAACCGATTTGTTTTCTGAAAACCCATTTTCAATGCGTTCATTACCTTTGAACGTAAAATCCTAGGAATTCACCTGGAATTCATTAGGTCACTTGAACCAATTCGGGTGTCAACCGTAAGAACGGTGGTTGCATAGCATGGTCAAAGACAGGACCTTGTGCCAGACCGGAAAATTATAAGGGTGAGCTTTACTATTGCTCCTACAAAGGATAGTAATTGCGTCCGACACGTTATAGACCATAATTAAAAGCATGTCAGGGGACATTGCCTTAACAGTTGCTTGTTCAACGATTTCTTTTACAACCGGACGGTAGTTTACCGAAAGGTAATATACGGAGCAAGTATACTGGACGTGTTGCTTTCCTAATACAAGGTTAGCAAGTGGGTGACACAAAACCACAAGTTTTGAGCTAAAATTTCAAATCTAAAACCCACCAAACCCACAAAAATATTTTGCAAACACCGGTGAAGGGTTATTCCGGAAAACTTAACTAGGGTAAAAACTAGATTTAATTTTCAAAAGATTAAATGTTTTCATAAAGATCCAATTTCCTTAATGGATCTAAATTTTTATAGTCATGTGGGACTGTAAACCACATCGTTACTACTATTGTTTATACCGTCGTATAGAAATCACTGATGTACAAAGTGTGAAGAATAAAGAAGTGATTCTAGTATTTCAAGACTATATTGCTTGAGGACAAGCAACGCTCAAGTGTGGAAATATTTGATAATGCTAAAAACGAACATATATTTCATAGCATTATTCCTCAAGAAAGACAAGATTTTAGTTACAATTGTTCTATTTACAAGTGATATTCGTTTAAATAATAAAAGGTGAAGACAAAAGATAGATTCGACGAATTGAAGACGCAAACGACCAAAAAGCTCAAAAGTACAAAATACAATCAAAGAGGTTCCAATTATTGATAAGAAACGTCTCAAAATTACAAGAGTACAAGATTCAAAACGCAAAGTACAAGATATTAAATTGTACGCAAGGACGTTCGAAAATCCGGAACCGGGACCAGAGTCAACTCTCAACGCTCGACGCAACAGACTAAAAATTACAAGTTAACTATGTATATAAATATAATATAATATATAATTAATTATATAAATTATATATATATTATATTTATATATTAAAACCGTCGGCAGACTAGGATCCAAACTTGTGTGAGCTGGATTTACGAACTCCGTGACTCGCGAAGTTTGTAGTGCAAAAATGCCGCGACTCGCGGAACCCCAAATTCTGAAAATGCCTATAAAAGCTCGCGCATTCTGAACGTTTTATATATCCTTTAATCTCTCTATCTAAACGTATATATATATATATATATATATATATATATATATATATATATATATATATATATATATATATATATATATATATATATATTATATTTTAATTTTAATTTTAATTTTAATTTTAATTTCTAATAATAAGGGTATGTTAGCGAATGTTGTAAGGGTGTAAGTCGAAATTCTGTCCGTGTAACGCTACGCTATTTTTAATCATTGTAAGTTATGTTCAACCTTTTTAATTTAATGTCTCATAGCTAAGTTATTATTATGCTTATTTAATCCGAAGTAATCATGATGTTGGGCTAAAAATATTAAAATTGGGTAATTGGGTTTTGTACCATAATTGGGGTTTGGACAAAAGAACGACACTTGTGGAAATTAGACTATGGGCTATTAATGGGCTTTATATTTGTTTAACTAAATGATAGTTTGTTAATTTTAATATAAAGATTTACAATTGGATGTCCCTATAAATAACCATATACACTCGATCGGACACGATGGGCGGGGTATTTATATGTACGAATAATCGTTCATTTAACCGGACACGGGAATGGATTAATAGTCACTAGAATTATTAAACAGGGGTGAAATTATGTACAAGGACACTTGGTATAATTGATAACAAAGTATTAAAACCTTGGGTTACACGCAGTCGATAAACTGGTGTAATTATTAAACAAAGTATTAAAATCTTGTTACAGTTTAAGTCCCCAATTAATTGGAATATTTGACTTCGGGTATAAGGATAATTTGACGAGGATACTCGCACTTTATATTTATGACTGATGGACTGTTATGGACAAAAACCAGACAGACATATTAAATAATCCAGGACAAAGGACAATTACCCCATGGGCATAAAACTAAAAATCAACACGTCAAACATCATGATTACGGAAGTTTAAATAAGCATAATTCTTTTATTTCATATTTAATTTCCTTTATTTTATATTTAATTGCACTTCTAATTATCGCACTTTTATTTATTGTCATTGTATTTAATTGTACTTTTAATTAACACACTTTTTAATTATTGTATTTTATTTCATCGCATTTTTAATTATCGCAATTTCATTATCGTTATTTACTTTACGCTTTAAATTAAGTTATATTTATTTTTAATATTTTACATTAGGTTTTAACTGCGACTAAGTTTTAAAATCGACAAACCGGTCATTAAATGGTAAAAACCCTCCCTTTATAATAATAATATTACTTATATATATTTTTGTATTTTTATAAAATAAAACTAATATAGCGTTAAGCTTTGTTTAAAGATTTTCCCTGTGGAACGAACCGGACTTACTAAAAACTACACTAGTGTACGATTAGGTACACTGCCTATAAGTGTTGTAGCAAGGTTTAAGTATATCCATTCTATAAATAAATAAATATCTTGTGTAAAATTGTATCGTATTTAATAGTTTTTTCTAGTAAAATATAAGCTATTTCATATAAACCTCGCCGCACATCAGTCAACTTGCTAATCAGAGTAATGAGAGGAAACCAGGGGAATTATCGAATAAAACGGATACTAACCCGAAGAATGGGCACGTTAATGCTATCACCACCCGAAGTGGTTTAGCATATGATCCACCGAGGAAGCCCGATGAGTATGATTTGTGAGTGCCGTTAGCTAAGGATAGTGAACCGGTTGTTGTTAGTGAACCGGAGGGGGAAAAGGAGCCGGAACAGGTGATTGAGAAAGTTGTAAGGGTACCGGAAACCGTTGCTACTAAACCGGTAGTTAAAGAGTATCAACCACCGCTCCCATTCCCGAGGAAGCAGAGATTGGAGAAGCTAGACGCAGAAAAGTTCAAATTCATGGACTTGATTAAAAAGGTTAACATAAATATGCCTTTTATTGATGTGATTGCAGTTATGCCAAAGTATGCAAGGTTTCTTAAGGATTTGCTAACTAACAGAAAGAAGCTGGAGAACGTGTCTTCAGTCAGGTTGAATGCCGCATGCTCAGCGGTAGTTGCAAACAAGCTTCCCGAAAATCTTGAGGATCCTGGGAGTTTTACCATCCCTTGTTTACTTGGTAATTTGGACTGTGTGATGGCGTTGGCGGATTTGGGGGCTAACATAAATTTAATGCCTTATTCTATTTATTTACAGCTAGACCCCGGGGAGTTGAAACCCACGCGTATGGCTATTCAGCTAGCTGACCGTTCTATTAAATTCCCTCGTGGAATTATAGAGAATATGCTAGTTAAGACCGGGTCGTTGGTTTTCCCGGATGATTTTGTGGTTTTGGATATGGAAGTGGATGAAAGGATTCCACTTATTTTGGGTCGGCCATTTTTGAATACTGCTAGGTGTATCATAGATGTTTATGGCCAAAAGTTGACCCTTAGGATAGATGACTTCAGTGCAACATTCTCAATCGACCTTGCTTTAAAATACCATGCCTACACTGATGATACATGTTATTTTTTTAACACTGTGGATGTCCAGTCTGAGTTTTTGCAGGAATTCCCAGAGTTACAGGGTTCAGGAGAATGCTCATTGGTTGAATTTGATGAAGAGTTGCAGGTTGAGGAGGTGGATATTTTAACCGCCTTGATGGAAAACGGCTATGAGCCGACTGAGGAGGAGTTCATAGAACTCGAACGTGATGTGGATTACTGGAGCAAGTCTTCAATTGAAGAACCTCCCGAGTTAGAATTGAAGCCACTTCCAGATCATTTGAAGTACGCTTATTTGCAGGAGGAATCTAAGCTCCCGATAATTATTTCTTCTTCTCTTACTACATGTCAGAAAACTGAACTTGTTACCATGCTAAAGGCCCATAAACTGGCCATTGCATGGAAAAGTCACGACATCAAAGGTATTAGTCCCTCCTATTGTACCCACAAAATTCTAATGGAGGATAACTCCAAACCTGTGGTGCAACGTCAAAGGAGGTTGAACCCGCACATGCAAGATGTCGTGAAGAAAGAGATCATTAAGCTCTTTGATGCAGGTCTGATTTACCCTATTTCTGACAGTTCGTGGATTAGCCCGGTACACTGTGTATCTGAGAAAGGTGGTATGACTATTACCACCAATGATAAAAATGAGTTAATTTCTACCCGGACTATCACGGGGTGGCGTGTTTTTATCGACTATCGTAAGTTAAACGATGCCACACGCAAAGACCATTTCCCGTTACCTTTCATGGATCAAATGCTAGAGAGGTTGGCGGGAAACAGCTTTTATTGTTTTCTTGATGGTTTTTCGGGCTATTTTCAAATTCCTATCTCGCCCGAGGACCAAGAGAAAACCACTTTCATGTGCCCATATGGCACATTCTCATACAGTCGCATGCCCTTTGGCCTTTGTAACGCTCCGGCCACTTTTCAAAGGTGCATGATGGCCATATTCCATGATATGATAGAAGATTGCATGGAGGTGTTCATGGATAACCTTTCGGTCTTCGGTGACACTTTCGATTCATGCCTTCTTAATTTAGAGCGGATGTTGGTAAGGTGTGATAAATCTAATCTTGTGCTTAATTGGGAAAAGTGCCATTTCATGGTACAAGGGGGCATAGTTCTCGGGCACAAGATTTCTAGGAACGGTATTGAGGTGGATCCAGCAAAGGTAACTGCTATTAAGAACCTTCCACCTCCCACCGATGTTAAGGGTGTTCGGAGTTTTCTCGGGCACGACGGTTTTTACCGGCGGTTCATTAAGGATTTTTCCAAAATCGCTAACCCAATGAACAAACTCCTCAAAAAGGACACACCTTGGAACTTCTCCGAAGAGTGCCAAAAGGCATTCGAACTTCTTAAGGAGAAACTCATCAATGCACCTATCATAATTGCTCCGAATTGGTCCCTTCCGTTCGAGCCTATGTGTGATGCATCCGATTTTGCTGTTGGCTCGGTTTTGGGCCAAAGGGTTGAGAAACATTTCCGACCCATTTATTATCCAAGCAAGACCTTGCAGGGAGCACAGTTGAATTATACGACCACTGAAAAGGAGCACCTTGCGGTGGTATTTTCGTTTGATAAGTTCCGGTCCTACTTAGTCTTTTCTAAGACTATTGTTTTTACGGACCATTCTACTCTAAAGTACCTTTTCACCAAACCGGATGCCAAACCTCGACTGCTTAGATGGATCTTGCTTTTGTAAGAATTCGATATCGAGATCCGGGATAAGAAGGGTGCTGAAAATCTCGCGGCCGACCACTTGTCTAGACTCGAGAATCCAAATCTCGAAGTCCTTCATGAGTCGAGTATCCATGATGATTTTCTCGATGAGTATCTCATGAAGATGGACAAGGTGGACGAGCCATGGTATGTGGACATTGCTAATTATCTCGTGGGAAAATTCTTGGAAAAAGGGTGGTCACATCAAAAGAGGAAGAAATTCTTTAGTGACCTTAAGTACTATTTCTGGGAGGATCCCTATCTTTTTCGTTGTTGTCCCGATGGGGTTATCCACCGGTGTGTTTTCGGTGAAGAGTGTATGCGAATTTTAACCGAGTGCCATAGTGGGCCTATCAGTGGTCATTTTGGACCCCAAATCACGGGGCGTAAGGTCTATGATGCCGGCTTCTTTTGGCCGACAATCTTCAAAGATGCCCACCTGATTTGTAAATCGTGCGATTCTTGTCAAAGAGCCGGTAAAGTCACCAAACGGGATGAGATGCCTCAACAAAGCATCCAAGTATGCTAGGTATTCGATGTTTGGGGAATTGACTTTATGGGGCCATTTCCGAAATCTCATAATTATAGTTACATACTCAGTGCCCTTGACTACGTGTCTAAATGGGCCGAAGCGCAAGCTTTGGCCACAAACGATGCACGAGTTGTGATTTCTTTCCTTCAGCATTTATTTTCTCGATTTGGATCTCCTAAAGCATTAATTAGCGATAGGGGCACTCATTTTTGTAACGCCCAAATGGAGAAGGTATTGAAGCGATATGGAGTTCTCCATAAAGTTTCTACTTCATACCATCCCCAAACGAGCGGGCAAGTTGAGAATACCAATCGAGCTCTTAAAGGAATTCTTGAGAAAACTGTGGGGTCGAATCCGAAAGAGTGGGCGAATAAGCTCGATGAAGCTTTGTGGGCGTTTAGAACCGCCTACAAAACACCAATTGGTACCACTCCTTATCGGTTGGTTTATGGAAAAGCATGTCATCTCCCGTTAGAGATTGAGCATAAGGCGATGTGGGCACTTAAAAAGTGAAATTTGGATTTAAAGGAAGCAGGACGCCTAAGGGCGGGGCAATTGAATCAGCTTGGTGAATTACGCCTTGATGCGTATGAAAATTTGTTGATTTATAAGGAGAAAACCAAGCAATGGCATGATAGAAGGTTAAAGGGTTCGAAAGAGTTTAATGAGGGCGATCGAGTGCTTTTGTTTAACTCTAGATTGAAGCTTTTACCGGGAAAACTTAAGTCCGGTGGACGGGACCATTTGAGGTTGTTAAGGTGTACCCATACGGTACGATTGAGTTGAAAAATGCGAGTGGTATCACCTTTAAGGTTAACGGACATCGAGTTAAGAAATATTTAGATGGTCCGTTTGAGATTGATGACGGGGTTCACGTTATACCCGATCCCAACGTCACTTGAAGTTTGGGACGAGTCGTGTGAACGACTCGTTAAATATGGTTCACATTGTTGTATAGTTTGTACGTGTAGGTTTGATCACGGGTTTGCTGAGTCTTAAATGCTATTTGATTTATTGTGGACGTTTACTTGTTGTTTGATTGGTTGTTTGGTCCTTTAAAGAGAATGGTTGTTGCTGAATTAGTATAAAACGTAGAAGTATCAAGTCATGCCCATTGCCGCGACGCGACACATATGGCCGCTTTGCGAGATTACAAGGTTTTCATGACCAGTCAGTGTTTTAAATTGGTGCTTGACCACGTCTATTTCCGCGTTGCGAGGATTCGGTGTCGCGGCGCGAGTTTTCAATGTTTTGAGGTCGCCTAATAAGAAAATAATTAGTATCAGGTACAGCATATCGCCGCGGCGTGGCGACTAATGTCGCGGCCCGACATTCCTGCCGCAAAGATTCATACTCGACGGTCAATGTTTTAAATCAAGTGGGTCAACCCAACCCATTATTAAACCCGACGGGAATCTCACTCTTTTTAGGGGTTTTTAGATTTGTTTTCACCCACTATTCTTATACCTACCTCTCAAGCACACTTAGAGCTCTCAAACCATAATTTCAATTACCTCTAATTCTTAACTAATTTCTTCAATTCCTTGTTCAATCATGCCAGTTAAGGTCCGATTTTGCTATTCTCTATCTTTTTCTCTCATGTTTCTTTGATTAATTTTATTAATTCTAGGGTTCATGTTTGAAATTTTGTGGGGTTTGTTTAATTGAGATTTTTATGCCTTAATATGTGATGAATTGTTTATGAATACGATATTATTTTGTTTTCTTCATGAATTCTTGTGTAGTTTATGCATAATATTGATTCTTGAGATTAGGGTAGTGATAAATCCGAATTTGATGTTGAATGTTTGGGGATTTTTTTCTGAGGGAGATGTTTGCTACTAGATACATGTTTTAAGATAGTGTGGGGTGATTTGGGCGGGTCATATGTGACTTTGGTGATTTGTGACACTTGATGATGATTTTTATGATTTTTGAGATGTTTATTTGGTTAGTTGGAATTGTTTAATTTTTTTTTGCAGGTTTAGAAGTTAACTAATGATTATTGGGATGGTTTATCATGGGTTGGTTAGTTAATTAGACGAGTTGTGAATTTGAGTTAAGTGGTGATTGTTTAAGGGGGCACTTATGTGATATAGTTGTTTTGAGAAATTTGTTTGAATTTGGTGCCATGGAACAAAAACACATGTTGTAAATACTTGCTTTTGTTTAAATGCCTAATTGAAGTTGAAACGAGTATTAATGGTAGTTGATGCAAGTATGTAGAACATGTTGGTTTGAATATTATTATTGTCCTAACGCTAACTTTTCAAGGTTTGGTGTTTGGTTTGGTTTTTGTTTCATGTGTGCAGAGAAGCAGAGTTGATGTCCCTTCGTCCTCCACGGCTCAATCGAGAAGGGATGAAGAGAGAAGAACGAACCCAGAATTTTGGTTGCAAAAAGTTGGAGAAAACTACTCCTAATATTTTGAATTTATTTCGGTTCGGAGTATACAAGCAACCTGGTATTTTAGTTGGGATGAGTTGGATAGAGCAACTAGTGAGATTAGGGATGAAATTACTGATATGTTAGCAATGGCGAGAAACAAAGTCTATCTTGGCACTTGGGAACGTGCTATGTCCTTGAGAGACGACCTTTATCGTGAGTTGGTGGTTGAGTTCTTCTCCTCTTTAAGTGTGCGTTCTAGAAGGGATCCGACTGATCAAGGGTTTATGACATTTCAACTAGGGGGAGAAAACCGTGCTATGAGTCGTATAGATTTGGCTCAAGCACTCAACTTGTATGAGGAATTGGATGAGAAGTCTTTAAAACGGTATTTGAAAAAAAAACTGAATTTAAAGGACATCTGGAGGATTATAACGAGCGAGATTTTTGGTATGAAATTTCGGGTTTGACTCCGTTTGTTTCCAATGAGTCAAAAGGGTCCGATATTCAGAGCAGACAGTTTCGGTTACTTCATAAACTGTTGTCGTGTACTTTTTGCGGTCGACGAAATGGAAACGATAAAGTAAATTCGACCGAGTTGTGGGTTATGCATCGAGTTCTGACTAATGCGCATGTTGATTTGTGTATGTTGATTGCTACTTATTTATCTAATCATGCGAGGGAAACAAGAGCATCAAGGCCACTTCTTGGTGGTCATTTTGTTACAAAAATTGCAAGGTTTTTCAATATTGATTTTAGCAGGTGTACGAAATTGACCGACCCATTACAGATTATGAAACCTTTTAATTTAAGGTTTTATATTAGTGCAAATTTTGTAATGTGGGATGCAAATCGAGTTGGCTTAGTGGAGTATGTTCAGCAACAAGCACCTGAGGCTGGTGGTAATAATCAAGGAGGTGATGATGCGGAGCAGGTTGCTCCGAATGTTCCTACAGGGGTCAGCCTTGGGGTATTTTCCAAGAAGTTTGGGATAACTTGGTCTCGAGGGTTGATAATGTGCAAATCGGTGTGCCGGATAGTTTTAATGATTTTCGGGGAGATCAACGATCACATAATGATCGTATGTGGGCTAGTCAGCAGCGGGTTGAGGAGAGTACGTTACGTCAAGAAGAAAGGATGGCCGAGTCCGTGCATGACCAGCAATGGATTGCTTATGGGAACGATTGGCAAAGGCACAATGATCATCTCTTCTACTTCAACCCGGATCATTATTATGGTACTACTTCTCAGACAACCGTGTATTATCGTAGTCCATTTCGGCCACGAGTGCAGGCCTCGATCTATAGTGAGCAGGAATCATTGGAGGATGCGCGTCAGAGGTTTCAGCAGCAGTACCCGTACAGAAATTGGCCGTATGATGGTTTTCAGTGAGGAGGGCCTGCGAGCCCGTTGATTATGTTGTAATTTGTTTAAAACTATTACCTTTCCTTTGGTCTGTATTTGGATAATTATGTATTCTGCTTATGTACTTTGAAACTTAATTTTGGAGCAAGGCGTTTAGGCATCGGGTGGTGCCACCTTGTCCTATTTATGTAGTTCTTTTGTTTTTCTTTTCTTAGGTTTGTTGGTGAAACAATTTTTCAAGTCTGGCATTAAGTTCAGCAAAACTACATGATTGATGATATTGGTGTGATGATCGGGAATGGACGATGTTCTTATGCTGGCAGTCAGTTCAGCGTCATCTGTCACTAGCATTTCGCGATCAGTGGTTAAGCTCGATAAGTTTTTATATTTTCTTTCTCACATAAACCTTTCGATTTTTATCTATTTTTGATCTCAAGTGATGGGGACATTACTTGATCTTAAGTGTGGGGTGGGGATGTAAAATCTCTCAGGTTGGTTGTTAATGGAATCATCATCATAGTAGTTTTAATCTAAAAAGACTTGACGTTTTACGGGTTTTAGTCGTAAAAAAAATTTGAAAATTAGGGGGAAAAAATAGAAGTTAGTTTAAAAATATAAAAAAAGTAGAAAAACAATTGAAAATTCGGCCAAAACCTTTGTTATGAAAATTGGTTTTGATTTGGCTTGGTATTTTATGGCATATTTCGTGATTTCAAAGAAGCCAAAAGTGTTCCACCTGTTCATTTTCTTGGACATGAAATCCTACGAGTTCGAAGAACTCAATAGTAGGTCACATGTACCAAAACGGGTGTAAACCGTGAGAGAGTGGTGATTGCATAACGTGATTGTGATCGAATCACGTGCCAGATCAAAAACTTTTGGTTACTTGGTATAGCAGACTTCCGAAACTATACCATTTTATTATTACATCATCTAATGGTGTGATACTGTGGGAAGAGGAGCCTTGAGCTTCACTAGTGTTATCCTTTTTAGAAACAATAGCTACGTGCTTGTGTTTGCTTAGACAACACAACCCATAGCCAAAAGCTATGTCACTCAAAGGTTTTTGGGATTTATAGGAAGGGTAGTATCTACTTCCTACCTTTCTTAAAACAAGCAGAAAAGTTTGTCATGTGGGAAGTAGGCAGCTTGGAATTAATTCCAACCACGTTCTTTACCATTGAATATAATCCTACGAATTCTTTAAGAATTCAATCGTAGGTCACCTGCACCAAGGCGGGTGTTGTGATGACCTGGACATTTCCGACCGAATTTAAACTTAATCTTTACATAAGTTCGACACGATAAGCGAAGTCTGTAATGTTAAAGTCTCCAAAATCTTTGAACTGTGTTCGTGTATATATTTACCCTTTGACCATGCTCGACGATTCACGAACTACTGTATGTAAAATTAATATGTGTATATATATATATATATATATATATATATATATATATATATATATATATATATATATATATATGAGTGTATCTATATTATTTTGCATAAATAAAATATACTTTAATCAATTAGAATTGAAAATGTAAAATAACAAGATAAATAAGTTACCTTTAAGATGAATATATAAATAAATATATATGATATTATTATGAATCTATATAAATCTATAAATAAAAGATTTTAAATAATAATAATTATAACATTTACAAAATATATAAATACTAAATATTCATTAAATGTTATTTTATATATATATATATATACATATATATATATATATATATATACAAATAATAAATATGATATAATTAATAAGTTGTAATATTATTATATTAATTAAAATTATAAGTTTAAAATATAGTTGAGATAGTATTATTATTATTATTATTATTACTTTCATTATTATTATCCTTACCAAGATTTTTATTATTAATATCATTATTATTAAAGTATTTATTAATAGAAATTAATATAATCCATTGTTATTATCAATAATAATATAATTATTATAAGTTTTAGGATTATTAGTATGTTTATTATTTATTATTATTATTAATGTATTTGTTATTATTAATAATACATTTATTAATTATTAGTATTAATATATTGTTAATTATTAAAACTTATGAGTTATATATTTATATAATACAGGTATTTAGAAAGCAGAGATATATTTATATATATATACTGAATTACATACAAATACAGCTACATACATAAATACAAATATACACACACAAATAAATATTTATATGGTTTATGATAATATATATATATATATATATATATATATATATATATATATATATATATATATATATATATATATATATATATATATATATATATATATAATACGTTTAAGATATAGATAATTTCAGAAAATTTTGTAATCTGTTATCAATCATTCTCAAATAATAGTTAATCTATTTTCCAGTCAAATATTCGTACGCATCAAAATCAAACCACCAGGATGAGTCCAAGAGTTGTTAGATATCAAATTTGCATTTTTATTTTTCTATTATAACTCTGTCCTTGAACGACAAATTATGTCGAGCAATTTGATTAGATAAATGATGCATTTCAGTAAAGAGTGTTACAAACAAACCTACATTATCAGTAACAATTACAATTACCTTTTACAGAACCAAAAGTTGTCAAATTAAATTAATTTTGGAAGAACAACAGACTATCTGCTCTGCTCGTCACCTTCTTATGCAACA